>NC_133516.1:36447500-37072500 GCF_049354715.1 Callithrix jacchus
GTTTGATCCATTTTCATCAGGGTCTTGATCACAGCTAGTTGCTGTAGCCATACAAGAAACTCCAGAGTCATCTAACTTGATCCAGTACACAAAGTAACCATCCAGATTCCTTAAGGAATAGTCAGTTGGTCTCAGCTTTAATTCGCTTTCTTTCCTTAGAATATTAGCAAGGCCTAAAGCATTGTCCATGTGAAGGTCATTTGTACTTAGTATCTATTCTTAAGGGCTGCGGAAAGTTTTCAGTTTCCAAAGGAATGAGCTACAAAATGGTGAAAATCTGGACATTGAGACAGGCAAGAGAGGAAACACTGGGGGATAAAGAAGTCTTTTCATTTTCTGTAGTATCAGACTGGGCTTTTCCTTAGTCTTCCCATCCTTAGGCCACCCTGGACAACCCTGGTGCTACTTGCCTTAAGGGACATAGTCATTTCAAACTTGAATGGTCATCTTTAGCCTTCTTTCAGGACTGAAAATAAATGTCATCGATATGGAGGAAGTGTTTTGGACAGAACAGGGTTTATTACTTTCTTACCTCTCTGCCACATTCAGGTCACAATGGTTTTAAGGGAAGACAAAGCTACTGTTATAATCAGCAATGGTGGAGATATGAAGGAGCTTTTAAATTGGAACTGGTGGCTCTGCCCACTCAAGTGTTTATCTTCAGGGAAGTAGAATCACCCCAAATGCAATTCTTTTTAGGTGCCTGCTTGGTTGCTACACGCCTTCTCCCACTAGGTGTCACCACACTACACAGTAAAGAAGGGAAATGACAGCTGTGTCTGAAAAGCTTCTAGACTAGATAAATAGTTGCGTTTAGGTTAGCAGCAAATTGGGCATAATTAGTTTATTTAATAAACTGTATTTTTAAGATATGAAAATATTATATAATCAGGCTAGAAAGTAAATCACCTCATTCACTCGCTCTCTTAAAATGCTATCAGTTCTGGAACCCAAGCAGAGAGGAGCTTTAAGTCACTTACTTGATCTGTAAAACACCCAGCTGGATTAAATCAGCTGATGACCCTGCACAGCTGAGTGGATCTCACTCCTCAGGATAGTAAATCTCTTTGTTGAGAGGTCGGATTACTGCTAGATCCCTTTATCACCAGAGCTGAGCTTTCACGGCTGCTGAGGATTAGACATGATCCTCCTCCATCCACACCACTTTAGCGTCCTTCCTCCTCCCACAGCCCGCTTTGTGGTCACTCTTCTGTGAAGGTGAAGATAAGATGCTAGAGGTATCGAAGGAGGGAATGTGGCAGCCCCTTTCCAGCATCTCATTTCCAGCACCCCAGTTGACAAGCTGTCCCATCAGCAATGAAAAAGATCCTTATTCCCTGAACATCCAGCCTCCAGGGGCTGGGCCTTTGTATATCAACTCCATCTCAAATCTTATTTAGGGTATACAGATGCTTGGTGGAAAGCAAAGCACAGCTAATCTGACATATCGCATAGGGTGAGTGATGTACACTTGTGGATAGTATCTAAATACAATGACATGCAGCTCCACGGCACTGACCCTTTCCATCTCTAAGACAGACCCCACTGTGTGCCGCCATCTAACTTCCTATGGAAAGTAGTTACATCTGGGGTCAGTGATCCCCTCTTGTATTGTATTCTTTGATAAAGACAAGATGCCATTGACATCTGACCTTCCTTTTGGTACAAGGTTCAAAGTTTCATTTCAGGTAGGTCAGTGGGGATGGCTGTAAAGCTGTCCTGAGAGTTTGTGAGCTCTCAGAGAGAGAATTGGAATTTAGCCACCATCGTTAGCATCAAGCAGGATCTATAAATTAACTATCTGCATCCAACTCAGGCTGGGTCTCACATTTTTTTTTTTTACCCTGCATAGAGCAGCTCCCTACATATTTCTAAATGAAATCAAGCAGAGCCAGGCTTGCCACATACGGTTGTGTACGCTAGGAGGTGCCATTTATATCGTTGCCCACCTAAGCATAGGTGCTGCCTGGGTAGCATCCCAACATAGAAAGCAGATAAAAGCAGTGTTCTGTTAACATAAAAATGTATATTCTAATTCTGAACCTTTATTTAATAGCCAATCAAGGGAAATAACTTTTTGGTAAAAATAAAAATTTGAAATCGTGAGTTATAGTTGAAAGTTGCCCTTTTTATCAGTGTTTGCATCTGAGATTATGCAGTTAAAAACATCTTTTTTTCTTTTTTTGGAGACAGAGTCTTGCTCTGTTGCCCAGGCTGCAGTGCAGTGGCATGATTTTGGCTCATTGCCACCTCCACCTCCTGGTTTCAAGTAATTCTTGTGCCTCAACCTCCTGAATAGCTGGGATTACAGGTGTGAGTTACCATGCCCGGCTAATTTTTGTATTTTTAGTAGAGATGGGGTTTCACCATGTTGGCCAGGTTGGTTGGGCTCAAGTTATCTGCTGGCCTCATCCTCCCAAAGTGCTGGGATTACAGGCAGGCCTGGCTTAGGAATACTTGAATCAGATTCAGACACTCATGAATGCACAATTTAGAACCGGGATAGTCTTTGTGGAGGGGAAGAAGGCAATATCTATCAAACGTACATTCTGTTTAATCCAGCAATTCTACCTCTAGGATATTATCAGATCTACTCTCAACTATGAAAAATGATCTGTAGACAGAGTGATTTATTGCTGTATTGTTTGTAGCAGCAAACGACTGGAAAGAACCTAAATGTCCGATAGAGGACAGATTACACAATAGAGTATTTAGCAGCTCTCATAGGAAAGGGAAAGCTCTCTATTGTTAATATGAAATGGTCTCTAGACCCTGGGTCCCATGAATAGAGCAAGGTGCAGAAATGTGTGAATAATATGCACACCTTGAGTGTGTGTATGTAGGGGGGTGTTGTGTATGTTGAGCTATCTGTTTGCATATGCATAAGAAACCTCTGGACAGATACCTAAGAAACTAATAGCTCTGCCTGCCTCCACGGTGAGATACTGACTGGTATGGGCAGGGACAGGGGACACTTATTGGATAAGATACCTTTTGAATTTTGAACCACATGAATATATTACCTATCCAAATAACAACAATAATGCAGTAGTCTCCCTTTATCTGAGGGGATATGTTTCAAGTCCTCCAGTGGATGCCTAAAACCCAGCAGAGGTACCAAAACCTACCTACACTGGTTTTTTTTGGTCTTATAATCAAGACAGCTAGCTACTAAGTGACGAATGGTCAGGTTGCATATTCAGTGTGGATGTACAGGACAAAGAGATGATTCACATCCAGGGAGGGAGGAAGTGAGATGGATTTCATCCCCTTACTCAGAATGGCCTGCGATTTAAAACTTATGAATTATTTCTGGACTTTTCCATTTAATATTTTCAGACCATGGTTAACCATGAAGAGCTGAAACCGTGGAAAGTGAAACCTCAGATAAGGAGGGACTACTGTAGTAATAATAATGATAATAATTAGTGGCCAGGTCCCCCCACAAAAGAAAAACCATCCCAAACAGGTGAAAATCACAGTAGCAATCTAAAATACGATATACTCATAGTGTAGCTGACCCATGCCTAATTCCTTCTGGTGTTTCATCTACACACCAGGATCAGCTCACTGTGGCTAGGATGGCATCAAACAGTGTCAGCGTTTCAATTCTGCCTCTCCTACTTATTGGCTGTATGACCTAGGGCAAATTTACTTAACTTCTCTCTGCCTCAGTTCTCTTTTCAGTAAATGATGATAAATCCTACTTCAAAAGGTTATTGACAGGACTGGATGAGTTAGTACCTGTTAAGTGATCATCAAAATGTTTAAAAAGAACGCAGCAGAACAAAACCCCCACTAAGCCTGGCACTAATTGTGGTGCACATGGGCTATAGCAGTTTGATTGATAAGTAAGAGAATGTAAGTATAGCCTTTCACACACACTAGGTGCTTAATAAACATTAATTCACTCCCCACTCACTTAATTGGGCTTCCAGGTCTTCATAGACCCTTTCTGAGCAGACTAGAAACTAATTTTCTACTGAGCGTATTTGTGATATCTACATTTCAGTCTGCAGGTGGACCCTTTGAGCTGTCTTAGACTGGGTCAGGGTGCTTCTAAAATGAAGAATCTGGCTCTGTTATTCTCACATCAGTTTCTTAGGTTTGTCTAAGTAAACATTTCCATATATTTTGGTCCACATTTTATATGGATTAAATTGTTGCAGTGGAAATGCATCATGATGTGAAATGCGAAACTTGTTGTTATGATTTCAGGCATAAATTAAAGGAAAGATATGAGGCAATTATATGAATAATTCTTAGAAATACAGAAACAAAACAAAACACAAATTGCCAACATTTATAGAGAGACCGCCTATATTAGGGGTCTTGCCAAACACTTTACAAGCCTTACCTTTAACCCTTTGTGTGAGTTATCATTATCAGTTCCTGCTTACACATGGAAACTGAGGCAAGTTGCCCAAGGTTACAAGATAGAAAATGGCAGAGATAGAATTGAAACCCAAACCTGGTTAATTTCAGGCCCCAAGTTTTGTATATATACCATCTCCTCTGAGCCAAATCATTACAAAACAAAATTTATAAGACTTAAACAAATTGATAATTGATTTTATAATAATAATTTTCTAACTGAGGAAGTGTCTGTAGTTTGTTTCATGTTAATGTGTGTTAGGGTCCTTATATGCATTGTTTTAAAATAATTCTTACATTAGCTTTCTGAGTTAGGGATTGTCCTCATCCTTCAGGTAAGAAACCGAGACTCAGAGAAATTAGGTAACTTGCTCAAGGTCACGCAGCAAATGAAGAAGAAAGAAGGCATTCAAACCGAGGTCTGTCTACTTCCGTAGGGCTCAGAACTGTAGTTCGATAAGAATGTCTCTTCACAGCCTTTTCTTACTTTTTTCTCAACCCCCATTGCTGGGGCATGAGATGAAAGGAAGTTCTATGCAAGGGACTCAAAACTGGTCTCATGAATTCTGTTTTTCCTGGTCAAATACCTATGTAACTCAAAATAAAAAACAGACTTTCACATTAAAATGAGATAAATCTCTGTCTCTCTGTATCTAAATTCTATTTACCTTCTATCTTATAATATATTTCTCATTAGAATATGCATTTGTAGAACAGGTGTGGCGGCTCATGACTACAGTCCTAGTAGTTTGGGAGGCCAAGGAGGGAGGATCTTGAGGCCAGAAGTTTGACAAAACACCCTGGGTAACATAGTGAGGACTGGCCTCTGAAAAAACAAAACAAAAAGGTCAGGAGCAGTTGCTCATGCCTGTAATCCCAGCACTTTGGGAGGCTGAGCTGGGCAGATCACCTGAGGTCAGGAGTTCAAGATCAGCCTGGCCAACATGGCGAAACCCCAGCTCTACTAAAAAAAAAAATATATAAAACTTAGCTGGATGCAGTGGTGCCCTCCTGTAATCTCAGCTACTTGAGAGGCTGACGCAGGAGAATCACTTGAACCCAGGAGGTGGAGGTTGCAGTGAGCTGAGATTGTGCCACTGTACTCTAGCCTGGGCAACAGAGTGAGACTCCATCTAAAAAAAAAAAAAAAAAAAAAAAAAAGAATATTCACTTGTGGCATGATTCCTATAGTAACACAATCATGTCTGTAGTTCCTTATCATCTGAGTTGTTGGTGTTGATGGGATGAAGAGAGCCTGGCAGGGTGACTGGACCTCCAACTTCCAGACTGAGCTTGGCCATTTGCTGGCCTCAGGGATTCTGTGTCTGTGGAATAAACGCAATTGGGTTGTACCCCTGAAGTCAGGAAGCTAGACTGTGGCCCCTGGCAAAGATGGAGCTCTTCTCCACATATGATGACTGAGTACCTACCATATGCCAAGCATACCAGCAACTGACAACACATGAGAACTTGGAGACTCTGTCAGGTTTGGTCACTTCATCTAAATGCCCCAAAGCCAGTAAGTGGCAGAGTGAAGATTCAAGCCCAGGCCACCCTTGGCTTAAGACCTTGCACCGTCACCACTTAGCTCAACAGTCCTGACACCAATAGAATTAACCATCCTATACTGCTCCAAGAGAGGCCGTTCTCTATGCAAAGACATTCACATGCATGAAGAAAGCAAAAACTGGATCCTACTACTTGTACTATTTGGTAGTTTTTTTCTCTTAACAATATGCTTTAAAGTTTATCTTCATTTTTAAGGGAAAGCCTCTTAGTTCCATGTTGTTGCATTCTCCCTGTAGGGCTAGGCAGACTGAGGGATGAGATCCTAGGAGGTACACAAAGGTGACTTGGGCTCACTGTTAAAAATACTTACATGCCAGGGCCTTTAGATGACCCCCAAACAGCCAGATCCTCTTCAGCAAAAGGAGAAAAAATCCAGAATTTTCTTGGCTGTGTTGTGTAGTTTCCATTAGCTAAACTGTCACTAAGAACAATGCTGAGTCAGGACCTGAATTATCTTTTTCTCTGCCAGAGTTCTTGACTTTGGCTTGCTGCCATTCTCTGTGTGCTACAAGGCATGAAGACAGGTCTCTACCTCATCTATCTCTCATGAAAGGTGATAGAGACTATATATTTTGATGGGCAGTAACACAGTGTGTGGGTTAGGAGAATGCATTCAAGCCCTGGCTCCAATACTGTCAAACTGTGTGTTCTTGAGCATATTATTGAATTTAGAGCCTTGGTTTCTTCCTCTGTAAAGCACAGATTCTGAGATTGCCTCCCTCATAGGGCTGTTGTCAGGGTGCAGTGAGATAGGCATGGAAGTTGCTTAGCTTAGTGCCTAACACTGGCCCCATACGAGGCTGTGGGGAATTCTGCATTTGTTCTCTTGGGGCCTCATGGAGTCGTGGAGTCAAGCATATGATCAGAGCTTGGAGCTCTTTCTAGACATTCCTCAGCGCACAGAGCTTGGGGAACTCTGGGTCTTGTTACCTACTGGGCTCCCAGGAGGGTGGGGTAGGAGGCAGGGACAAGGAAATAGCTCTCCCTTTCTCAAATGCCAAAAATTGTCTGTCAGAGTAGTCAGTCCTCCCCTTTACCAGGAATTTGGTCCAGAGAGGGAGGGTTCAGGGCCCCTTCTCAAGGATGCATCAACATCTATGATTTGTTTCCGTCTTTCTCACTCTTCCTTCCTATGAACCCCATGAAATTTTTATCTAGCCTGAGATGGAGGAGGGACAGCTGTTGGACAGGAAAGCTGTCCTCTACTGTGCATTCTTGTAAATTTTCTAATTCATGCAAGGGGAAGCTTTTGTAATTCAAAAGCCAGTCATTTACCCCTCCATTTATTGTGTTCTATTTTAAAATAATATCCTGCCACTGCAGTGTGGCTTTATTTTGTGGAAAATGCTACTCCCTATCTTTGGTTCCCTGGTTAATAGTTGTATAGATTGGCTGTTTTAGACTCCTGTGTGTGCACCATGAAGGGCTTGTGGGCCCCTCTCAGTGTTTGGTACTGGCACTCTATCCATGCCTGTCTAGTGATAGCATCTTACCTAACAGACATCCTGCTCTGACTTGTTGAATGTGATTTTCAAGGTCCTCGATGATAGTTTTTGTGAACAAAAGAGATTATTCAGAAGTAGCTTTGATTTTTAAATTGGTCTTTGATTTATTAAAGTTAGAATTTCAAGAAAATCTTTATATTTTTAAGCTTTTAAGTTTAGATTACAAATCTTATTATTGTATTTGTAAGCCTAGCAAGTTATAACAGTCACTTTTAAGGAGGCTTTGATTAATGTTTGGTCCCATTTAAAGACTTGGTTAAACTACTTTTATAAATTTAATATATTCAATTTCCTTTTAGGTACTGCCTTAACAAAATTGTCTGACTTAACAAAACCTTCTTGAAAACTTAAATAACTCTTGTAAATCTAATATATTAGACTTAGAAATATAGTAAACTTTAAATTCTTTTAAAGTATTCAGTTCTGTAATACACCTATTAAGATCTAAACTGAACATAACTATATCAATTACATGTTTAAAATTAGAATCATAAGAATGACCTTTTATTCCATTAGACTCATTTCTCTTAAACATTATGTAAGTACATAAAACACCACCAAACATGCATAGAGTTCTTCACCTGAAAATATTAATACTACACATTTTGAAACCACCCAATTGTGCAATAAAACTGATGTTTATGGTTTCTTTTGAATAAACAGAGAAATCGACCTTCCCACTTTTGAAACTTGAAAAAGTTAGATTTGTCTTATCTGAGTTCCTTTCTCAGAAAACCAACCATCAGCCCTCCCAGATAACATCAAGGAACTGAAACGTACCAGATTACCACATCTGGACAATGAGAGGTCAGACCCCTCACCTGTCATGATTGCCTAACCTGCTTCCTGTTGACCAATTCCTCTTCCTTACTTCTCCCTAATTCCTATTTTCCTACATGGTTACATTTCTTCACTGCTATATCAGTCAGTCAGGGAGACAGATTTAAGACTGATCTCCCATCCCCTTGGCTGCAGCACGTGATCTCTAAACCGTTCTTCCCTGGCAATATTTGTTGTTTCAGTGACTGGCCTTCTGTGTGTTGAGCAGCAGGACCTAGATCAAACCCCTGGTGTTTCAGTAATAATCTGAGATTCTGAAACATTTCTATGCCGATTTTTAAATCAGCCTAGAATTAAAGGTTGCTGACTCACCAAGAAATAACCATGCTGTTCTGGACAATCTTCCTCATTTTTTTTTTATATGTTTGCTCCCCAACCAACCTGACTACATCTCAATGAAGGCCTTGCTACCAACTGCCCCCATGACCTGAACTAAAGTTGCTCTCTTAGGGTTTCTGTTTTCTTTACCTATAAAAACTGGATGGACCAGTTGTGGTGGCTCAGACTTGTAGTCCCAGCACTTTGGTAGGCTGAGGCGGGTGGATTACTTGAGCCCAGGAATTCAAGACCAGCCTAGGCAACATGGTGAAACCCTGACTCAATGAAAAATACAAAAATTAGCAGGGTGTGGTGGTCTGTGCCTGTAGTCTCAGCTCCTCAGGAGGTTGTGGTGGGAGGATCACTTGAGCCACGAAGGCAGAGGTTGCAGTGAACTGAGATCATGCCACTGCACTCCAGCCTAGGTGACAGAGGAAGATCCTGTTTCAAAAAACAAACAAACAAAACCTGGATGAGATTAGGTTAAATGATCTCTAAAGTCTTGGCCATAAAATTCTGGAATTCATATTTTTCTGTTTATTCCCAAATATAATTTTCCATTTAGACTAATGAGAAGGAACAAAATTACTAAAAAACAGAACACCTACTTCGCTTGTAAAACTACCAACACAGAGAATGCTCACTATTGAACATATTATGTTTGCAGTCTGCTCCTGTTGCAGTGTCATTTATTTGTTGCATGGACTCTAATGATGTTTGGGCTTCTTGACCTCAGAATACAAGCAGTCAAGAAGTCACATCTGGGAACATCTACAAAGTGTTTTAAAGCCAGGAAGATAAAGTTGTAAAGTACACGTTCCAGTTTATTTTGAAAATTGTGTCCCTGATTGATGAGTTTTGTCATTCTCCTTCTGAGAATGAACTGAATCAGCCTCTCTATGCCTGATATTTTATGCCTAGTTTCTGAAATAGCATATCAAGTAAAAAATAAGTGGAAAGTGGTATGCATGACAGTAAAGGGTTGGAGCTTGAATTAGACCCCCTTTTGTTTAAATAAAGATTCACTCCTTAAAAGCCTTGTGACTTTGATGATAACTTTATGCCAACAAATAGGATAACTCACATGAAATGGGCAAATTTCTAGAAAGACATAAACAACTTAAATTGACTCAAGAAGAAATTAAAAATCTGACAGACCTTTAAAAAGCAAAGATAATAAATTAAAAATTAAAAATCTTCATACAAAGGAATGCATAGGGTCTGATGATTTCACTGGTGAATTTTGTCAAACATTTAAAGAAGACGTTATACTAGTACTGCAAATTTTTTCCCCAGAAAATTCAGGAGAGTGAAATACTTCCCCACTCATTCTATGAGGACAGTGTTACCCTGATGCCAAAAACCAGGAAAAGACATCATAAAAAAGGAAAACTACAGACCTGTATCAATTATGAATATAGATGTAAATGTTCTAAAAAAAATTAGCCAACTGAATTCAATAATATACTCCAAAAATTATACACCTTGACCAAGTAGGATTTAACCTACGGATGAGAGGTTGGCTTAACATCCAAATATCAACTAATGTTACACACCAAATACAACATAATCATTTCAATAGAGAAAACCATATATCAATATCTAACACTCATTCATGATTTAAAAAAAAGTTGTTAAACTAGATGACATTTCCTCAACCTGGTAAAGAGCATCTATGAAAAAATCCAAGATGAACATTATACTTAATGGTAAAAGATGGAATGCTTTCCCCTTGACGTTAGGACCAAGGCAAGGATATCTGCTGCCACCTCTTTTATTCAGCATTGTACTGGTGGTTCTAGCAGTGAAATCAGGAATGAAAAATAAATAAAAGGCATCCAAATTAGAAAGCAAAAAGCAAAGTTGTTTTTGTTCACAGAGGATCCTACATATAGGATCATGATCCTATATGTAGAATACTGTAAAGAATACACAGACACCCTGTTAGAACTAATAAATATAGTAAGGTCACAGGATACAAGATCACTATACAGAAATCAGCTGTATTTGTATGAGCAATGAACAGTCCAAAAATGAAATTAAGATTATAATTCTCTGCTGAGCATGGTGGCTTATGCCTGTAATTCCAGCACATTAGTAGGATGAGGTGGGAGGATCACTTGAGCCCAGGAGTTTGAGACCAGCCTGGATTACAGAGGGAGACCTTGTTTCTACCAAAAATAGAAAAAAACATGAGCCAGGTGTTATGGTCTACCTGTATCATCTCACCTACTTGGGAGACCGAAATGAGAGTATCATTTCAACCCAGGAGATCAAGGCTGCAGTGAGCCATGATTGTACCACTGCATTCCAGCCTGGGTGACAGAGCAAGACCCTATCTCAAAAAAAAAAAAAAAAAAAAAAAGAAAAAATAATATAATTCCATTCACAGTAGTATAATAGTAATGTGTTATTTAGGAATAAAATTTTTAAAAGAAGTGTAGGGCTATTCACTGAAAATGTCAAAGCTCTGCTGAGGGAAATTAGAGAGGATTTAAGTAAATGAAGAGACATTCCATATCTAGTGTTTGAAAGACCCAGAATTATTAAGATACCAATTCCTCCCAAATTGATCTATAGATAAATGTAATCTCTATAAAAATTCCAGCAGGTTCTTTTTTTTTTTTGGCAGAAATTGAAAAGCAAATCCTAAAATTTATATAAAAATGCAAACACCTAAAATAGCCAAAACGATTTTGAAATAGAAGAATAAAATTGAAGGATTTTCATCTCCCAATGTCAAAATTTACTGTTAAACTACAGTTATCAAGACAGTGTGGTACTGGCATAAGGACAGATATACAAATCAAAGGAAGAGAATTGAGAATCCAGGAATGAATCCTTGCTTCTGTAGTCAATTGATTTTTGGCAATGTGCCAAGGCAATTCTCTGGGGGAATGGATAGTCTATTCAACAAATGGTGCTGGGATAATTAGATATCTATATGCAAATAGATAAACTTACATCTTTACTTCATATAATATATAAACATTAACTCAAAATGAATCATAATTTAAATGTAAGCATTAAAACAATAAAACTCTTAGAAGGAAACATATAAGAGAATTTTCCAGACCATGAGTTAGGAAAAAATGTATTAGGTACTATGATAAAAAAGCACAATCAGTAACAGAAAAAGTTTATTAAATTGGGCCTCATCAAAATTCAAAACTTTTGAACTTCAAAAAACACTATTAAAAAAGGTATTAAGAAAATGAGAGGACAAGAAACAGACTGGGAGAAAATATTTTCAAAACATATATCCAATAAAGAACTTATGTACAATTTACAAAGAACAATTATAATTCAATTATAAGAAGACAAAAATTCAATTAAAAAATTGGCAAAAGATAATAGACTTCACCAACAAAATGTGTGTTTGTGTGTGGTGTATGTATGTATGGCTAATAAGTACACGGAAAGATGCTCAATGCTATTAGTCATTTAGAAATGCAAATTAAAATCGCAATGAGACAGCATTTCACACTTACTAGAATGTCTATCATAAGACAGTAACAAATGTTGGTTAGGATATGGAGAGAGGAATTTTCATACACTGCTGGTAGGAATGTAAAATGGTGCAGCCACTTTGAAAACACTTTGGCAGCTTCTCAAAAAACTAAACATAAAACTACTATAGAACACTGCAATTCTACTCCTAGGTAGAGAGAGATGAAAGAGAAATGAAAACATCAGTGCACATGTAAGACTTGCATACAGCCATTCATAACAGTGTTATCCATATAGCCCAAACCTGGAACAACCCAAATGTTCATCAACTGTTGAACGGACAGACAAATGGGTTATAGCCATATGATGGAATACTATTCAGCAATAAAAACAATGAACTACTGACACATACCACATCATAGATGAAGCTCAAAAACATTATGCTGAGAAGCAAGACACAAGAGATTACATATACATAATCTCTGTATATGAAATGTCCTGAAAAGACAAATTTATACAGACAGGAGGTGGATTAGTGGTTGCATGGGGCTCAGAGTATGAGTAAGAATTAACTCTAAATGGACATGAGGGATCTTATTGGAGGGATGAAAATGTTCTTGAATAGATGTAGGGTATGGTTGCACCACTTGGTAAACTTACTAAAAATAATGAATTGTACACTTGAACTGGTTGAATTTTATGATATACGAAAAAATCGTAAAGTTGTTATAAAGAAAACGCAGGTGACTTTGGGCAGGTGACTTAATCTGCTTCTGCTTTAGCTTTTTCACCTGTACAATGGGGATAGTGAGAGTGTTTGCCTCATAGGATCATTCAGAGCCTATACATAATGCTTAAAACTAGAGTGCCTGGCATGTAGTAGACACTCAATGAAATGATTTTTCTGAAATCACTTCAGAATGATTCTGAAACATTGGAACACAGGTTTGAAGGAATAAGAAGTTTGTTTCTTTTATGGAAGACACTAGTATATTAAAAAACACTTAGCTGGGCGTGGTGGCTCACACCTGTAATCCCAGCACTTTGGGAGGCCGAGGCAAGCAGATCACCTGAGGTCGGGAGTTTGAGACCAGCCTGGCCAACATAGTGAAATCACATCTCTACTAAAAATACAAAAATTAGCCAGGCATGGAGAAACCCCATCTCTATTAAAAATAAAAAATTAGCTGGGCATGGTGCGGCATGCTTGTAATCCCAGCTACTCAGGAGGCTGAGGCAGGAGAATTGCTTGAACCTGGGAGGCAGAAGTTGTGGTGAGCCAAGATCACGCCATTGCGCTCTAACCTGGGCAACAAGAATGAAAACCCGTCTCAAGATAAAAACAAAAAACAAAAAACAAAAAAACCACTTACCTCTTATTTGATGCTAAACTCTGTATCAGTGGCACAGAAGAACTGGTAGGAAAGAAAAAAATTGTGGGAAACTGATAAAATTTGGCTTAACAGGTCAAATAAACAAAGAATTTAGTTTCAGGGATAATGAAACTAGAACAATTTATCATTTCTACTTATTAAATTCCAACTTAGTAGAAGTGAAAGATATTAACCAAAATCAATCAAGATGCAGTAAATGTTTTTCTTTTTTATTTAAAATTATTAAGTATATAAAACATTTATATAGTTCCAAAGTCAAAACTACACAATAAAATACATAAAGAAGTCAAGCTTTTATCCCCATTCCTTCTAAGTTGTCCCCTTCTTCCCTCATAACTTTTTTTTTTAAGTTTCTGGATTATCCTTCACTTTTTACTTTTTTGAAAATAAAAGAAAAAATATATATATATTATATACACACACACAAATACACTATGTATATGTGTGTATATATACATATACATGTAAATATATATGAAAATAAAAGCAAACACACACACACACACACACACAGACATATATGGCCTTTCAACCAGTTGACTAGTATATATTTATTTATTTTTAGAGAGAGCATCTTGCTCTGTTGTCCAGGCTCTAGTGGAATTGCAAAGTAATGACTCATTGCAGCCTCAAACTCCTGGGCTCAAACAATTTTCCTGACTCAGCCTCCCAAGTAGCTGGGACTACAGGCGCATGTCACCATACCTGCCTAATTATATTTTTTATTTTTAATAAAGACAAGGTATTGCCTTGTTGCCCAGGCTGGTCTTGACTCCTGGCCTCAAGTGATCCTCCTGCCTTAGCCTCCCAAAGGCAAACACGTATTTTTATCAATTAACTAATTACATATAGTGTATCAAATCAAATGCCAGGTTATTTGGAGTTTGACAGAGCCTTAGATATATTTCTCCCCTTTCTCTTTCTTACCAAAAGAAAGGTACCTTACTATCAACCTTGTCTCCATGCTTCTTGCTTTTTTCATTTAACAGTATGTCCTAGTAATTATGCCATGGCCGTAGAGATCTTTCCCACTCCTGTTTTTTCAGTGACATAGTACTCCATTGCATAGAGTCACCATAGTTTATTCAGCTAGATTCTTGGTGATGATCATGTGGATTGCTTCCAGTCTCTGACTATTATACGTAATGCTGCAATGCATAACCTTGAAGTTGCAGTAAATTTAAGGTGCAAACAATGAACATTCCTTGGCATCTGAAAAAGTTTGTTCCTTACTAAGCCAAGTTAGCTACTGTTTACATAACTGATGCGGCACTGTTTGTGAAGAGATTCCATTTGGAGCACCTGTTGGTTTGAATCGCTTTGGAATTATTCACTTTTCTAAGCTGCTAGAATGTTTTGAAAACAAATCCTTGATAGTAAATACCATTTCTTATTAACTATGTTATGTAAATATTGAATTGTTTAATATCTATTTCCAAATTGTTTGACCATCTTTAATTAGTATTTCCAGGACTTTCTGTTTTGTGGTACTGGGCATCAACTCTGTGAACTTGTTTCATGTATTACAGCATGGAAATTGTGGGAAATTTGGGGCCAACAAAATTTATCAAGTTAAATGTCATGTATTCAGAGACTGACAAAGCCCTAGATATATTCTGCAAAGAGTTTTATATGTCTTGACTCTTTTACAAACATTTATAGTTTTAAACTTTGATTGTTTTTGTTTACACATTATCTATGTTCACTGGATAAAAATTAAGGAGTTCAGACAAATGGAAAAATAAGTACCTATAATCCTAATCCCCAGAGATAATAAAAATTAGCATTTGGGTACATATCCTTCTAGACTTTTTCAATGAACATAAACAGCTCCCTTCTTTTCCAACACACATGCATATGTAATTTCTTTATCTCTTATTTCCATATATAGTTCAAAGGAAATTTCATCTTTTTTTATTAGGTTTTACCCTTTACCTTTGCTGTTTTCTTGGCATAGCATGTAGATGCTTTTTTTTTCTCTTTCTTCATCAAAGTTAGTTTTTTGTATTTCATGAAGTGTTTGCCATAGAAATTGAAAATCACATATTCTTTTTCTTCATAAAAAAGAAAAATACATTGATAAACTCATTGAAATAAAAGACTACATGGATAACTACACTGAAATCCCCTGTAATTTGTTTTCCATGGTCTCGTAAGTCCATGAACTACCTGCTGTGTGTTTGCATAGGGACAGTTTACTGATTCCTAAAGGTAAATTGGCATAAAAGACCAGAGAGAGACCTATTCTTGGAGAGATCGGTTATGCAGAAACTGAAGTCAAGCAGATTTTTCATGATCATTGTTCTGCTATTGAAAAGATTTATGGGGGAAAAAATTCTTGCAAGTACTTTCTGTGATCATGGTTGCCTACATCTTATTCTAACAGCTAACACTGAATATCTAATTAAAAATGGAAAAGGTTAAATATTGAGATGATTCAGCATCAAGTACCCCCAAAAAATTCCTGGTAATGACCTGAAATTTTAACTTTTTTTTGCAGATAGATTTTGACGTTTTGCACACTAGTTTTGTGTATGTAGGATGGAAGGGGGCATTGTTTCCTGCCATAGATCATTGGAATTAAGGGCCACATGAAAGTTACTTATTACTGTGTTTTATTCATTTTATTTTTAGAGACAGCTATATGAAAGATGAAACTAATTATTTATTTGACAAACAAAACAAGAAAACTATTCATAATAAGTTAAAGTTTGAAATATGACTTAGTGTGGTGGCTCCCACCTGTAATCCTGGCACTTTGGGAGGCTGAGGCAGATGGATCACTTGAGCTCAAGAGTTTCAGACCAAGCCTGCGTAAAATGGCAAAACCCTGTTTCTACAAAAATTAGCCAGGTATGGTGGCATGTGCCTGTAGTCCCAACCACTTGAGAGGCTGAGGTGGGAGGATTGTTTGAGCTTGAGAGGTCAAGGCTGCAGTGAGCTGTGATCACAACACTGCACTCCAGCCTGGGTGACAAAGTGAGACCCTGTCTCAAAATAAATAAATAAAACAAAATTTGAAATACGTCTTTGTGTCATGTTATAATCAGGTAAACAGGGTGGTGGAGGGATGGGGGTTATAAGTAGACAGAAGTGGAGAGAAGAGCAGGGAAAGGGAGAGTAGACAGAACTGAAAAGAGAAAGGAAAAGTGAAGAAGACAGTTAAGAAAGGGCCAGAAGCAGGAGACGGAGTTTAAAGTTTATGCCCCAAAGCAGAAGAGGAGCACCCGAAGACAAAAAGAGGTTGGTCAGGAAAGTCTCTTAGCAATTGATAGTATCTATCAAAAAATAAAAGTTCTCTAACTCTTTAACCCGGCAGTAGTACTTCCAGGTATCATTATTATGGAAATACTCACATAGGCATGCAAGGATATTTACTGCAGCATGTTTGTAAGAGCAAAAAACTATAGACAATTTAAATAACAGGAGAAAAATGGTTAAGGAAATAAAAGTATATTCATTCAGTAGAATTCTATGCAGACATTCAAAAGAATTCTTATGCACACTGGGTAGGGCCCGGTGTGGTGAGTCACACCTGTAATGCCAGCACTTTGGGAGGCCAATATGGGTGGATCATTTGAGGTCAGAGTTCGAGACCAGCCTGGCCAACATGGTGAAACCCCGTCTCTACCAAAAACACAAAAATTAGCCAGGCGGTGGTGGCCTCTGCCTCTAATCCCAGCTACCTGGGTGGCTGAGGCAAAAGAATTACTTGAGCTTGGGAGGCAGAGGTTGCGGTGCTGAGATCGCACCACTGTACTCCAGTCTGGGTGACAGAGTGAGACCCTGTCTCAAAAACGAAAAAACAAGAAACAAAAGAATTAACGTAGAGTTAGGCATACTGATGTGGAATAATATACATATATGTGATTAAGTGAAAAAATCATGTTGCAGAATATTATGTATAATTTGATTTCAATTTTAAAATTGTGTGTGTGTATATGTGTGTGTACATAGAAAAAAAGTCCAGATGGGTACGTATTAAACTCTTAACAGTTTTGAATGGGAAAGTTTGAATTGTTACATGGACATTTATTAGTCTTTGAGAAAATGACAATGAGAGAATAACATGTTTGAATGTATTGAGAAGAAATTTCACAACTGGGACAGAGTTGTTCTGTGAGTTCCAGTAGGTGCCTAGACAAAATTCAGTTTAGGGCTGGATCAAGGCTGTGGCTTCCTGTTTTCCATTTCTAACAGGCACCAGCAGAGCCCAGACCTATGTAATTCTGTTCTTGACATTAATTGATAATTTTAATTACATTTGTGGGATTTGGGGTGAGCCGTGGAAGGACAGGAGATTGCCTTTTCTATAATTTGGGGATAACAATACTCTTTGCCATAAAGGATTACTTTGAGAATTAAGTTAGGAAGATGTATAAAATGCGTAGCCCAGCGCCTAGCACATGGTAGGATTCGTAAATGACAGCCACTATTGTTAGTGATTTTTCTGAGAAATTCAGGATCACATTCTCATTTTTCTTGGCCCTCATTTTCTTGTTTATGCTTCCCACCCTTATAGCATAGAAAGCAGTTTGATCCATGGAATTGGAAGTAGACAAAATTCCTTAAGATTTCCTGCTGGGTCATTATAGCTTGTGTTCAAAAACTATTGTGAAGAAGAATCTTTTGTTCATTTTCAACTCCCCTCTCACCACTGCTCAATTACATAGCTGACATTTTATATCCGTCATCAAGGTAGCCCCCCAAAAGTATCTGTTCATTTCCTGAGCATAGACTTTTAATTTTAAAAAGCTTTATATAATTTTTAGACATTTTTATTATTTTTAAATGAAACAACTCTCGGTACATTAGATTCATTCTGAGAGATGACATTAGGCCATGTTCTTGTGTCTGTTCTCTAGAATTTAATGTACTTCCACATTCTTAAAATGTTTTTATAATAGCTTCATAATTACAAGTGATGCTTTTTAAATGTATTGCCTCCTCAAAAAAAAAAAAAAAAAAAAAAAAAAGAAGAGTGATTCTGCCTTGCAGTTTTTATGAGTTTTCCTAGTTTCTTAAAGTTTCAGCTTCACTAGCTTGTAGGAAGAAAAGGTCAAGTTCCACAAACAGCCAGTTCAGCTGTAGCAATCGTGACAGCCAGGCAGCATTAGCACATGATTAGCATTGTGTGACAGGAATGAGGGTGTTGTGTTCCTTGTAACATTTATTTAATAAGTTAGTCTAATAATTAAGAAAACAATGTACTTAGGAAAAAATTGCCATTCAGTGGAGAAATGTAAATAGTACATTTGCTTTTTTGAAAGAATTTTTTTTTTTTACAAAGGAATCAAGGATTGCCTTAAGTGTGAGAATAATTGATACCCACTCTACAATATGATGAACCCCAGAGGCATTATCAGTGGTTCCGTGCCCATAAGAGGGAAGTGTGATATGGTACATGGCACAAGTGGTGCTCCTCACCCCCTCAAGCCCCCTACTCCACCTAGCCACCTGCTCCCTTCCTCTCTCCCTCCTTCTCCCACATCCATGATAAGTACAATTAGTTGTATTTATTATTATTTTTTTGAGACTCTGTCACCCAGGCTGGAGTTCAGTAGTGTGATCATGGCTCACTGCAGCCTCAACTTACCAGGCTCAAGTGATCCTCCCAGTTCAGCCTCTTGAGTAGCTGGGACCACAGGTATGTGCCACCACACCTGACTGATTAAAAAGAACTCTTTTTTTTTTTTGTAGAGATGGGATCTCTCTATGTTGTTCAGGCTGGTGTCGAACTCCTGGGCTTACGTGATCTTCCTGTCTCCATCTCCCAAAGTGTTGGGATTACCACCATGCCCGACCAGCGTCACTAATCATTTAGCAAATGTATTGTCACTGAGCTTGAGTGTGACCTCAGAATGTCTTTAAATACTGAGCTTCAGACAGCCACTTCCAGTCAACTGCTATAGAGAAAGAAACCTATCAAACTTCTAGAATTATCAGCATATTGACAATGTAACTAGCCAGTGTTGGCAATTCACCTCCCGAATAAGGTGGTTCAGTTTTTTAAAATTAGCCATATTATCTTTTGACACAATGTAAATAAAAATAGCTAATGTTTGCCAAAGATTTTTACTTTTCAAACCATTGTTTCAGCATAATATTGGCAAAGTTTGAAAAACTAATAATTAAAGACGATACACAAGTAGCATTGCATGAAGTTAATTTGTGAAATAGCTGGCACTTAATGCAGGATCATATCAGCTACATGTGAATGTGCCCAAAATTTCTCTTGCTTTGAAATAGATTTCTCCCTGACCTTCATTCTTTGCCATCCTCCCTGCATATAGTATAGGTGTTTTCTACCCCATGAAAATTCATCACCATATCTCAGCATTGTGGCAGATGGAGAGATCTGTGGCTAGCATCGCTTTGGAGGCCTTCCCTGCCTATTCACTACTGTTGAGTAGTTTTACAACTTGGGTTCATTTAGTACAGAAGAGAAACTAAATCTTACCTTCATGCCATATACCAATCACAGGTATAAAAATACCCCAGATGCATCTCTAGCAGTGTGGTTGAGGTAAAAGGCCCCGGCGAGCTATCGAATGTGTTTCCTTCTCTGCTGCCATTGTTCCAGAATTTGCAACAACTGGCAGTCCCCTAGACCCCTAGGGATGCAGGACCCCCTTGGACTCTCCTTAACTATGCCCTCTTCAGTATCCTTGAATTGGTACAGAAATGAGCTGGAAGGAACAGCAGGTGACATTCCTTTCCCCAGACATATTCTCTGAGACTTGAAATGTGGTGACAATTTCTACTGTAACAGTGTTGATATAATATTATTTGGACTATGAGAAAAACACATGAAAAGAGATAGTATAAAATCAACACAGGAGGCCAGGCATGGCAGCTCACGCCTGTAATCACAGCACTTGGAAGGCTGAGGCGGGAGGATTGCTTGAGCCAAGGAGGTTTAGGCGGCAGTGAACCGTGATCACTGCAGTGAGCCGTGATCACAGCACTGTACTCCAGCCTTGGGGACAGAGTGAGCCCCTGTCTCAAAAAGCAAAATTAATTAATTAGAAAAATAAAGTTAAAAAAATCAGACATGAAGTACAGAGAGATGTTCAAAAACAGGTTCCAATTTTAAATGTTTGCTGCCTTACCAACCACCAGGGCTCTGGCCCTGTCAGGCCTTACCCCAGGCTCGGGCACTTCAGTGTTAACTCCTCGTTAGGCCTCTGATTGGCTTCTGTGTGAATGTGCACGCCCTGCCTATTCCTGAACTTGAGACACACTGCAGGTATAAATGCAGCCCAGCAGATGTGTATGAGCATGCTCAGTATGCTGTCTGCGTCCTTCTGCAAGAGCTGTCAGCTCCTCTCTTGTTTGTTGCCCCCTAAGGTGCCCTGGCAGCCTGAGGCTTGAAGTAGACACCCCAATTTGCAGTTTGCAGGACTGCTCAATTCCTCAGGCAATGACAGTCATGTGATGACTGCCTAATTCATCTCTTTTATTTTGAAAATTCAAGAAGTTTTTATTAAAGTAAATTTTCTACAACGGGACTTTTGATGTAAAGTTCTCTTAATCTTGTGTTTGATAAATAATGAATGGCTCACTGCTTACCAAAAGTGTTGCATACACAAGTCAATGATTACTAATGCTTCATTTGCATATGAAATTAATATTCCATATGGTTGGTCTGATCATTTAGGCCTAAACCAACAGGAGGAGGCCTGCTGATTTGAGCAGAAGCTTGGGCTGCAAGGATATTCCCTTTTGAGTCAGTATCAGTACTTTGATGCCCTCATGGCCAGTCCTGGAGGCATATGGCATGAGCAAAATTTCCATTTTTTTGGTGATGTCTTTGTAATAGCAAACTTACTTTGGATATCAGGTGCCATGGAGATCATTCAATGAATATTTATTAGATTCCTACTGTGTACATACCACTGTGCCCAGAGCAGCTGTGTTAGGTGCTTATAATCATTATTAGAAACACAATAAAGCAAACAGAAATGTAACTCTGCTTTAATATGGAATTGGTCTCTAGATTCTAAACACAGACGATGTCAGTGCTCTGAACTCCCCTGGTCACTTGACATTTGCCAGCATGAGCCATGTAACCAAAAGGTCTTTTCCCTGGATCTTTGGTTCATCATCAACTATGGTTAAGTTCATCATCAATACTCTGTGAATAAGCAAAGAATATTTTGTTATGTAATGGGGTCTAAGGCTCATTTTTACTAATATCAGAATATAAAGATTAACTTTGTTACTTACCATATTCAAGTGGCTCTTCATAAATATTTTAAGAGTAGAATCTGATGGCTTAGAAACTATGTTAGATAAACACCAGCTTGGATTTTGTGCCAATGGAATGATGTAGTTATGATTATTCTTTTGGTAGTGGTGTTGAAGAGGATACTTCTAGTTCATAGACAGGCCATGTATTAATTACGGCAGGCAATATTATGTTATGGTAACAAATAGCCCCAAATTCCAGTGGCTTAGTACAACAAAAGTTTCTCACTTATGCAAAGTCTGCTGTAAGTCAGAGCAACTCTCCAAAGCACCTATCCTGCATATGTTGACTTAGCATTCCAGGACGTGTCAATCTTATTGCCATATCCATGCTAAGATGATCTTCTGTGACCACTGCAGCAGGGGGAGGCAGGACTGGAAAGGGGAACAATAACAATTATCTGCTTCTACTAATGAGATGTAGCAGAGGAGGTGTGTGTACTTCCCAGCTCACAAGAAGGATTGAAGTCACTTGGCTATGTTCAAGGAGTAAGATCCTATTCTTCTATGAGCCTGAAAGTAAAGGATACCTGGGCATTGATGAACAAGATACTTGTCTGTTGGCCTATATCAGATCATTAGAAAATCCAGCAGAACTTTTGTCCCTCCTTTAATTAATGAATTGGAAAAACATGAATAAATGTCTCTGAATGTCATTTTCTTTAGTTTGATGGTGATTAAATAAATGTGGGAAATGCTTCCAAATTATGGAAATGGCTGTGCCATAAAAATTAAATGTAACTAAAGATAATTTATATATTTTGGAAGCTTCAGAAGTATGAACTGGTTAAGGAAGACTATATTTGCACTTCTTCTTCTTCGAGGACTCGTGCTGCAGTTGGCAGAATGATGCCCCCCGCCCTGAAGATGTCCAAGTCCTAATCCCCAAAACCTGTGAATATGTTATCTTACATGGCAAGGAGAAATTAAGGTTGCAACTAGAACCAAATCAGCTGACCTTAAAATAAGATTCTGGATTATCTGGTTGGGTCTGATATAATCACAAGGATCTTTTAAAGTGGAAGAGGAGATCAAAACCAGAAATATGGCTGCAATGAGGAAGACTTGGCCTGATATTGCTTGTTTTGAAATTGGAGGAAGGGGCCACAAGCCAAAGAATGTGAGAGGCCTCTAGAAGCTGGAAAAGGCAAAGGAATGATTTCTCCTCTGGAGACTCCAGAAGGAACACAGCCCTGCTGACACCTTGAATTAGCCCAGTGGGACTCATTTAGGGCTACTCACCTCTACAACTGTAAGACGAGAAACTTGTGTTGTTTTAAGCCAGCAAATTTATGATAATTTGTTTCATAAGCTGTAGGAAACTGATATATGTCCCATGACTTCTCTAATAGGAAATTACATTCTTTTCTTGTCAATATCCCTCCAAACAGCCTGCAAAGTTTCTGGAGGAAGGAGAGAAAACTGGAAAGGCACATTATTGGGAAAGCTATAACATGTATCTTTTTTATTCTACTCATAAGTAGGTTTGTCAATCTTTTGAGAAACTTATGCAGAGTAATGGGAGAAGAGGAAAATGCAAAGTTTGAATTTTATCAGAATTTCATTAGAAATTCAATTTTATTAGAATTTCTGATTTCAGGCATTAGAAGAACTAAGATTCTGTGGCTAAAATACAGCAAGTATTCAGAAGAGTAACTGATGAATGGCTTTGGAGTAGGTGAGGGATGGGGTTTGTATATTAGGAGATGGCTTTGTATGTGATCTATTTGGTTAGAAAAAAAGATCAGGATTATGGATAATGTGGACAAACTCTCTGTCTTGAATCTAGTGTGTAGCCAAAGCCAATAGCAAAGTTCCAGTTTTCAGTGAAGACTGTATGCTGTTACAAAAATATCTTTGCATTAATGCCTGTCTCTCTCTCAAAGTGGTTATTTAGAATAACCAGCAGTTGTAACACACACAGAGAAGCAAGAATTTGGCTCAGAATAAAGAAGTGTTGAAGGCTCTGTTCAATGAGAGCTCCCAAAGATCACCCATGGCAGACACCCAACTAGACTAGTGGCAACAATTATTTCTATTTTACCAATTCCCAGCAGATGAGGATCCTTTTCTATTCTGTTTGATAAAGTCTGCATTGAACAGAATTAGAAAATATCCCTAAAAATCCTTTCCATCTGAGCTAACCTATTCCACTTGTCATTATTTTCCTCTCCTTCTATCCTCATTGCCAGGAACCATGTTCTACTCGAGAGTGTCGTGTATTTTGATCATTAGTAGCTGCTTTATAATAATGATGGCAAGGGATGGCTAATAGTTCTATTATTTTCACTCCCACCTTGTTCCAAAAAGGATTTAATGTGGGCTGCAAAAACAAAATGAAACAAAAAAACACACTCAAAAAAACCATCCAACCCAACAAGATGAAACCAAAATCAGCAAGTGAGGAAATTAGAGCAAGAGGAGAATGAGGGAGGGAAAAGTAAGAAACTGAAAGTACAAAATGTGTCCTACCAGGCTCTGAGTCCCAGCCAGGGTGGATCACATGCTTGACCCTCACTTTCTAAAACCAGCTCAAAAAGCAGGGGAATGGTAGTGTGATCAGTTCCGCTAGTCACCTTGCAGATGGTCAGAAGCAGCACAGTAAATTCTGAGATTTAGACCAGAGAAAACATTTTCCCGTGAGTCTCTGTAAAGAGGACCCCCTCTGTAATTTAGAGAGCAGTGGCTTCAAGAGCATCCCTAAAGATATGACAAATTCCTCAGAGCTATGTTTCATCACATCCTTCAGTATATCACAACCCAGTGGAATTCAGCTAAGGTACTCCACAGGGGATCAGAAAGATGCATTTCAGGTTTTCTATGTGTTGCTGGTTTAATGAGGGGATAGCTTAACAGTATCTACAGGAATAGATGGATAAATAATCCTCCATAAACATTGTTCACTCTCAGCTGCATCCCTGCAGAAGTTAAACTTGTATGTGTGTGCTTCTCCGTGCTTTAGTCAAAGGGTACTAGAAAGGTGGATGACATTTGCAGTGAGCTTTGGGTCTGGGAAAGAGCTTTAGTCCCTCTTTTGGGGTTTGGGAGCTCTAAAAGGAGAATGTGCCAGGCCCAGCAGAAGAGCCTGGAGAAAGGAAGGGGGCCTGAGCATATGCCAGGAATGGCAGGGGATGGTAATGGTTGAGGTTCTCAGGTGGCGGCTGAGTGGGGAGTCTTCTCGCAGTAGCATGAGCACTGCAGCTGTTCAGTGCTGTTGCCTTCAGGGGGCCTGCATCAGTGAGTCAGTGGGCAAAGGAGGTTCCCCTTTGTGTGCTGAGGATCTTCATGGAGGCCCCTTGAGCTAGGTTGGCTGGGGTCCTTCAGCTATCAGTGAGGATTGGAGGTCTCTGTTTCAGGCTCCCTTCCATGGGCAGGCCCCCTGGGGACCCGGGATGTTCACCTGGCATCCTGACATGTTATAAACAAAGATCACTCACACTGCCCTCCAGCAGCCCAGCACTGTGACCCCCGAAGTCCTGAGGCTGCAGTGGGGTTTGGAAATCCTTCCAGCCTCCAGCAATCAGCCACTCACATTGTTCCAGTGGCCTTGTCCTCCTATACTTTTGGCAAGAAGAGGAAATAATGAACATATTTTATTCCAAGAATATTCCAACTTATTCTGCACACGGCAGTCTCTGTGATCTTTCTAAAACATCAGTCTTGTTGTGTCATTTCCCTGATGAAAACCCATCTGCAGCATCCCAGGATCCCCAGGGTGAGCCGCAGGGCTGAGGCATGGTTGATAAGGCCCTAGGCCATTAGCCTCATTCCTCCCGGTTCTCCTTCTCTCCCCTCATCTTCCCTCACCACCGGGCAGTACCACTGGCCACACTTTTCGGTTCCTTGAGCTTCTCATTTTTCCACTTTCTTTCCCCAGGCCCAGACACAGGCTATTCTTTCTTCTTGGAAAACTGTTTTTTATCCTTTCATCCATTAGGCCGGCCTATGCCTATGTACCTTTCAGGTTATAGCCTAAAACTTAATCTTCTGGGGAGTGGTCTTAGACCCTCAGACAAAATGAGGTCCTCTGCTTGATGCCCCATAGTATCCTTTGTTTTCTCCAACTGTGACCTTGTAGTAGTTAGGGAAATGCCAGCTGCAGAGACAGGGCCCAGCATTTCCATGGCTCCATGCAATAGAATTGTATTTCTCACTCATCTAACCATCCCCTGCAGGTGCTTCTGCCATTAGGTGAGTTTTTCCATAGGGTGATTCAAGGCCCTGAGCTCTTTCCATCTTGTAGCTCTGCCATCCTCTAGGGTCTCAGAGTGCACAGCATTCAGCTGGGGTAGAAGGGAGGGGCCCCTTATTGCCCTGACACAGAGGCATCCCATGTTTCTTCCACTCCTGTTCCATTAGCACCAACATGGTGCCCCCTACTTGCTAGGGACAGCTGTCCAATGACAAGGTTATAATACAGAAGGAGGAACACACATTTTAGCAGGCATACAAGCTCCTAAAGCAGCTTATTGTAGTTTCCTGTGACTCAGCTAGACTCTGAACTCCATAAGAAAGAAGGTGAGGGTATTACTACTATTGTATCCCTTTTGCCAGTGCCATGCCTGGCACCTTGGTGCAGAGATTGCCCCATGAATAAGAGCAGTCAGTGCTTGGCTGGAGGAGGAATTGGGTCATATGGACAATTCATCCTTCTCCTATACTGTGCAAGAGTTGGAGAGAGAGGCAGCAGGCAGATAAGCTTTCCTTATCACTGCTGCCAGCCAAGCCCCTCTAAAAAGCATTGACCCCCTTCACAGACAGAGACATTCATTATGAGCAGAGAGCCTCCATAATCACAGGTGCCTACGAAGGCGTGAGACCCCTCTTGCATGAGGAGGCCTTCTGATTAAAGACTTGTTATTGGTACCTTATTGGGCAGAGAGAAAATGTACTGCTGTTAGTACTGGCATTGCAGCTCCATCGCACATCTGGCACCTGCCTCTGAGTCCAAGGAGGTGGGCGGTGAATGCATTTTCCCTGTTTTTATCAGCTGGCTATGTCTTTGGAGTGTCTCTTCACAAATCGTTTTTGTGTGTGTGTATTGATGTGACTGTATAATAGTAAGAAAGCAATCACCTACCAGATTGTTTGGATAGAAAAGAAGGAATGAATAGACATGATGTGTAATTGACTTATGAAAATTGGAGAAATATAATTCACTATTGCAAAGCAGTGTGTTTCTATTTCTGAAAATCCTTAGGTATATGTTGACTTGTGAAATTGGGTCTTCTGCTTTACAATTTGAGCCCCTAAAAGTGGCCCAAGGCAATGACACAGATGATAATAGTCAAGTGCCCCCATCCCCACCAACCTATATTGAGAGGCAGTCTGTCATTCTTCTCCCCAAGGGACCCCTCTTTCAATAAGCCCAAGAACCTCTGGGCTCACTGAGTCCAAAGAGACCGGTGTTTATTACTTTCTTCTGTCTGCTACTGTCATTGTCTTTGGTGTCACAACAGAAAAAAGGGAGTCTGACAGTCTTGGGCAGTCCCCAGTTAGTGCAATGGATATTGTGAAGGTTGAGGTGCAAGTGGCTGTTTCTGGTCTTGCTTATTTTCTCAGGGTTTGGGGGAAAAGAACATGCCTCGCTTCTCCCTTCACAGGGGTCCTTCAATGGGGGAGACTGCAGGCCCAGCAGATGCTAGCCAGGTTACTGTTCCCTGGCGAGACAGTCATGTCACAGGCAATGAGGTTTTCATCTCTAATAGAACCAGAGCAGGCCAGAGTGGTCTGACTCTCTGCCCATTCTGCTCATGGCCCAAGTGCCAGCTCCCTGGACCTGGTTCTGTAGGCCTTCAAGGTTAGGTTGATTGTAATCTCACTGTCCCTCCCTAGCCTTTGGCTTTGGTTATGGCCACTTCAGGCCTTAATAGGCACCTGTGACTTTGAATCTAGGGACCTTGGTTTTTTCCTCTGACAAGGCTCAGGATATCCTACCCCTTCCCAGAGACCATGATTTTCCAAAAACTGTGTAGTGACCTGCAGTGACTCCAGCAATCCCCACACTTATGCCTTGATTCCAATATGGGCAAAGGGTGGCAACAGTGATGGGTGGCATGGGGTCGGGGGGGGGGTGGATAGGGAGGCCAGATGGAGTCCAGGATGCCAGGGGCTGAGGGAGCAGAAAACTAGAACCTGCCCAGGAGGCAGTAGGAGGCTGGACTATGGCTCCATCCCTCTGGCACATGCTCCATTGTCCCTTTTGACTTCACTTACGAAAGACAAATTCAAAGACAAAATTATTAAGAATTTTGATATGGTGACTGCAGAACATTAAGCCTCAAGTGTAAGCCCTTCTCTACGTGTCAGAGTGGTTTCAGGAAGCCCGAGATGCTGGCCCTGAGGGTGCGTGATTGTGAAATTACCTTTGCAAAGATTATGACTAGGAGAGAAATCTGTTACAGCATGGCCGACTCCATCTTGCTTCTAGCCTCACAAGCTGACTGTCCTCACTCATTCCTGGATGTAGGGCAAGTTAACTGGGGGAGGAATTTAGTTTCTAGTTTAACTTTAAAGCAAGGAAGGTAGTAGTCTCTGCCTAAAACTCATCCCCTCTTTCTTTAGGGACTGAAACTGCCTTTGTAAAGGTAATGGATAACCATGTGATTAGGATTATGGGAGGAGCCTGAATTCTGTTAAAAGGCAGACATAATTTCTATAATCCTTTAATGCTCAGGAGTCATATGGCCAGAGGTCACAAGATTTGTGACTCTGCTAATTGTTTTTATCGATAACATCACTATTGTAGAACCTAAGATTACCATAGAGCGCAGTGGCTCATGCCTGTAATCCCAGCACTTTAGGAGGCTGGGGCGGGTGGATCACCTAAGGTTAGCAGTTGGAGACCAGCTTGGCCAAGATGGTGAAACCTCACTTCTACTAAAAATATAAAAATTAGCTGGTGTGGTGGCAGGCACTTGTAGTCCTAGCTACTCAGGAGGCTGAGGCAGAAGAATCACTTGAACCTGGGAGGTGGAGGTTGCAGTGAGCCAAGACTGCACCACTGCATTACAGCCTGGGTGACAGAGAGAGACTCTCTCTCTCTCTCTCAAAAAAAAAAAGATTGGTCTTTCGAGATGTTTTCAAACTTTTGCATTCTGGCAACTAACTGATCCTACCTGGACTCATGATTCATCATCACTCAACTGGTCCTGTGTCCTCCCACCCAGAGGTAGACTCAGTGGATGAGGACTGTTTCCACACCCCAGTGATTGTATCCCCAACCAACCAACAGTATGCATTCCCCAGTCCCCTATCCAGCAAGCTATACTTGAAAAACCCTAACCTCCGAGCCTTCGGGGAAACAGATTTGAGTAAGAAAACTCTGGTCTTCCATTTAGCAGTTCTGCATTGATTAAACTCTTTGTCTACTGCAAAACCAGCAGTTCTCAGTGCACTGACTTTTCTGGGCAGAGGGCAAGATGAACTCACTGAGAGATTACACAGTAACCTGCCGTCAAGACTGTAGCAGTGTGGGTATGCAAACCCCCTACCTACTTTTGCCCACCCAAAGCTGCTGATATTTCCAAAAGAAACCTGAAAAAAAAAATTGATGAGGCAGCTTTGCTATATCTTTCTTTCTTTTTCTTCCCCCTGCCTTTTTTTTTTTTTTTTTTTTTTTTAATGGAGTCTTGCTCTTGTCACCCAGGCTGGATTGCAATAGTGTGATCTTGGCTCACTGCAACCTTCCCCTCCCAGGTTCAAGTGACTCTCCTGCAGGGGTCCACCAACTGCCCAGCTAATTTTTGTATTTTTAGTAGAAACGGGGTTTCACCATGTTGCCAGGCTGGTCTTGAACTCCTCAGGTGATCCGCCTGCCTGGGTCTTCCAAAGTGCTGGGATTACAGGTGTGAGCCACTGCACCTGGACTGAGGCAGCTTTGCTATATCTTTCTAGCCTTTCTCTATATTTGCAATTATTTTAAATATTTCTGTGCTCCCTTATACATTGTCTGTCCATTTTTTGTCTTGCCCCGAAGGCAATGACTTTGGCTGTTCCCACCATCCTCTTGGCCTCAGCATAGTACCTGGCCCTGATTGGGGCTCAGTACAGCATCAAGTACCTTTAGTGAACAATTGGTCAGATACTTGGTTTGTCATGACTGGAAAGGAGAGGAAACAGGTTTCACAAATGTCCCTAAGGACCAACCAACTTGTCTGTTGTCTGGTTATGTCTTTGAGTCCACACCTAGTATTATCTTTAAGTTGCACTAAACTTCTGAATATTTCAGGCAGAGGCTAAAATAACTCTTGCTTCAATATGTAAAATAGTTCTGCCTTCATTGCTTTTCCAAACTTGAATTGGTCCTAGATGGAAGAAGAAGGCTGACCAAGTTTGATGCACAATGAGAGGACACAGAGGAGGGAATGAGGGATTTGGTATCAGCCTTGAATTTGTATTCTGGCCTTTCCATTAATAACGACTATATGCTAGGTGAGTCTTAAGCTTTTGTGAACTACGAATCTTCCCTGTAAAGTAGGGATAATGATACTCTCTTTGTAGGGAGATTAAATAAGATCATGGATATTGAGATGCCAGGACAGCTCCTGCCACCGCAATAGGCAGTCTGTATACAGAGTGGCTAATACTGCCTTTGGCATAAGAAAAAGTATTAACTGATATTTGATTTGGGATTTCCCATTAGTTGCTTTCTTGCTCTCTTTTCTCTGATATTACCACCCAAAAATATCAGTGGCTTAAAACAAGATGTTTCTCTCCCTTATCCTACATGTCTGTGATTGGTGGAATAGGTACCCTGCTCCATGTGGCCACCAGCTTTGTTTTGAGACCCAGGCTGATGGGACTTTGCTGGTAGAGAGCCCTCTGGTGGGTCTCACACCAGCAGCTAAATGCTTGGCCTGAAAGTGACATGCGTCATTTCTGCTTACAGCTCATTGGCCAGAACTGGTCATGTGTTTCCACTCCACTGCTGCGGACCAGGAAGTGTAATCATACTGACTTACTCTGTTTGGGCTGCTATAACAAAGTACCACAAACTTGGTGGCTTATAAACAACAGAAATGTATTTCTCGTAGTTCTGCAGGCTGAAAAGTCTGAGATCAAGACACCAGCAGATTTGGTGTCTGGTGAGGGCCTGCTTTCTGGTTCACCTGGTTCATAGATGGTGTCTTCTTGCTGTGTCCTCACATGGTTGAAAGGGCAAGGGGTCTCTCTCAGGCCTGTTTCATATGGGCACTAATCCCATTCATGAGAGCTCCACCTTCTTGATTAATTGCCTCCCAAAGGCCCCACCTCCTAATACTATCACCTTCCAGGTTAGGATTTCAACATAGGAATTTTGGGGGTCACAAACACTCAGATCATAGCAGTTACCATGTGCTCAGAAGGTGGGCAACTGGGAATATTTGGTGAGAAGTGAAGGGAAAAAAGACATAATTTATTCTGTCAACTCTCATAAGTTCTTAGCTGGGACACCTCTGCAATGAAAGGCTGGGCATGATGGCTTGTACCTGTAATCCCAGCAATTTGGGAGCCTGAGGCAGGCAGATAACTTGAGGTCAGGAGTTTGAGACCACCCTGGGCAATATGGTGAAACCTTGTCTCTACTAAAAATACAAAAATTAGTCGAATGTGGTGGCATGTGCCTATAGTCCCAGCTACTTGGAAGCCAATGTGGGAGGATGGCTTGAGCCTAGGAGGCAGAGGTTGCAGTGAACTGAGATTGCAGCAGTACACTTCAGCCTGGGCAATAGAGCCAGATCTTGTCTTTAAAAAAAAGAGATAGATTAACAAGACAAAAGCAAGTATTTTTATTTTTAACATGTGCTGTGCCCATTATACAGAGAAATCTCAGTTCAAAAGTGTCTGTCAAAATGGTGGCTTAGGGTCCCAGCTTATATAGCATATCAAATAAAGGACAATAATAAACAAAGGGACCTTGGAATCGAATGGGCCCCCATTCCATCCTCCTCTCCTCATTAAACCTGAAACTTCAAGGTGAATTAAAACCTTTAAGTCTTGGCTCAGGCATTAGCCCATCTTCCCTGGAGCAGTCCAGCCACAGACATCTCTCCCTCTTCCAGACTCTGTAACACAAGACACTTGTCTTGTCCCTTTATCAGCAGTTGTCAAATATTGTCTAATTATTAAGATAAGTTGCTGGCAAACATAGATTTTCCTTCGCATTGCAAGGTGCACAAATCTTAGCCTTGGTGGTGGGGTCAGGCTGTACACAATCTGTGATCGCCCTTATTTCCATTAAAGGTTTCATTCTGGGCCATGCCAGATTCTGAATTGTGGATTGAGACACAAGCAACGTCTTGTGGAAATCACTGGGTACTAGCAGTGTAGGTGGTAGACATGTGACACAGGAGAAAGGGCATATAAATATTTCTTTCTCAGATTCTTTGTCAAATTTAGAGCTTTAATATTCCATCTCAAATAAAACCCTGCTGCATGGTATAGGTGTGAAGCTCAGGGTTGTTACGCAGGGAACTAGCTGGGTTAGGCGAAGATGCCATTGAGCCCATTTTAGGGAGAAGATTAGGCCCAAGGGCAGGCCATTTTGAGTCATTCTCACTTTGAGGTTGCCGTGGCCCAGATGTTGATACATTTAGCTCTGTCCACTCCAGAGGTGCTGAAAAGTGTCATTCAGGAAAGCAGGAGCCTAAGGGACTGGAGTATACATTGGTAGTCCCTTCCCAGCGTACATTTTCCCTTTTTATTCTGAGGCACATCTGCTTTAGGAACTCCAAATGTCCATCCAGTATCTGTTCTCCCTTTCTTCCTTAAGTGACACAATCCTGATTTTTATCTGGGTGCTTTGCCTTTAGGACAAAGACTGTATTTTTCTAGCTTCCTTTGCAGCTAGGCAAGGCCATGGGACTAAGTTTTGGTCAATGTGACATAAGCAGATGTGTTGTGTGACACTCCAGAAGGACAACCTAAGGAAGCTGACTCAGCTGAAAAGTCAACTTCTCTTCACTCTTTTCCCCTTCATCTTTCTGCCTGGAGTAGAGATGTGATGTCTGGAGCTCTAGCAGCTATTTTGGATAAAAAACACCTACTGTAGTAGTAAAGCAGGAAGTTTAAGGATCCTTGTTTTCCTGATGACCCGAACTATTAAAGCTGTGCTACCAACCTTGGACTTTCTACCTTCGAACTTGTCTTAAATGAAAGAAAAATAAACTTATTTTGTTTATTTATTTTATTTGGGGTTTTCTGACATATGCAACTAATCCTATCCTGTTACTGTCCCCTTCACATGCTCTTAGTGGAGCTAAGGCTCTGGGGCTGGAACCTGGGACCTAGGCTTGAGTTAATCAGAGCAATGCACTCCACTGGTCATAAGTATATTTCAGGAGTGGGCATATGACCAGTAAGAATGAATCCTGCACTCAATCATGGGAGGTTGTGAAGCTGGAGCTTTTAGCAGCCATCTGGAAGGGATAGTTTGTCCTGGTGACTTTATGATATGGTTTGGCTGTGTTTCCACCCAAATCTCATCTTGAATTCTAACTCCCATAATTCCCATGTGTTGTGAGAGGGACCTGGTGGGAGGTAATTGAACCAGGCCAGCACGTGTTTCTTGTGCTGTTCTCATGATGTGAATAACTCTAATGGGATCTGATGGCTTTATAAAGGGGAGTTCCCCTGTACATTCTTTCTTGCCTGCCACCATGTAAAACGTGACTTTGTTCCTCATTTACCTTTCACCATGATTGTGAGGCTTTCCCAGCCATGTGGAACCGTAAGTCAATCAAACCTCTTTCCTTTATAAATTACCCATCTTGGGTATGTCTTTATTAGCAATGTGAGAACAGACTAATACACCTTACTTGAATCCCAGATTAAGCTTTGCTTGAAATTAGTCCTATCTCTAGACTTTTCATATAAGTGGAACAATATATTCTCTTTTTGTTTAAGTTAATCTAAGTTATTGGTTGCTTGTCTCCAAAAGAGTCAGGTCCAACTCTGGTCTTTCTGTTTGGTTTAATTAGTCTTAGTGCTTAATTGGTCTTTCTACTTCCACACTTGCCCTGACTGATGTTGTCTTGGTAACCCTCAATGCTTTAACAAACAGACCCCAGATTTCTTGGGATCACTTCTGCTCATATTATATTGGCAAGACAGGTTAAAAGGCCACACCTAACTTTGATGTAATCTAACTGCACGTGCAGAAGGAAGAGGAGAGCCAGGATCCTGTGGCACCATTAGCCACTCCTGCCATCCCATCCTCTGATCCTTCCTGTCTCCTTCAGCCAGACTAGCCCTCTTGATACATGAATTGGCACATGTCATCCCTCTGCATGAGGCTCTTCAGCAGCTTTCTGGGAACTCAGGTTCTCCTCCATGGCCTGGGAGGCCCTGCCCGATCTGGCTCCTGCCAGGTCTCTGACACCATCTCAATCCCAGGTGTGCCCTGGCTCCTTTCGCATCAGCCATGTTGGTCTTGGGTCAGCTCCCATGGCTTGCTGGGCCTTTCCTGCCTCAGGACTGTCTTCTGCTGGAATGCCTTTCCCCCAGTTTTTCATAAGGCTGGCTCCTTCTCACCCTCCAGGAACCCTCCTGAGAGTTACTTTCTCAAAGAAATCTTTCTGGAACATCCTACCCAGTAGAGGTCTTCCATCTTAATCTTTTTTTTTTTTTTTGAGATGGAGTTTTTCTATGGTTGCCCAAACTGGAGGGCAATGGCATGATCTCAACTCACTGTAATCTCTGCCTCCTGAGTTCAAGGGATTCTCTTGCCCCAGCCTCCTGAGTAGGTAGGATTACAGGCACCTGCCACCATGCCTGGATAAGTTTTGTATTTTTAGTAGAAACAGCATTTCACCATTTTGGCCAGGCTGGTCTTGAACTTCTGACCTTAGATGATCCACCCACCCTGGCCTTCCAAAGTGCTGAGATTACAGGCATGAGCCACCATGCCTGGCTTCCCTTTATTCTTTATCACAAGACTAAATTAGGTAATGATTTATTTGCTTCCTATTTTTAGTTTGCCTTCCACTCTAGAATGTAAGGTCCAGGGTAGGGTGACTGTGTCTGTCTGTTCCATTCCATCTGCAGACCACCCGCCTTGTGGAGTCTGGTACACAGGAGGTGCTGAAAGAGTTTTATTGAAAGGATGGATGGATGGATAGATGGATGGATGAATAGATAGATGGATGGCTGGATAGATGGATAGGTAGATGGATGCATGAATAGATAGAGAGGTGGGTGGATGGATGAATAGATAGGTGGATGATTGGATGGATGAATGAATAGATGGATGATTAGATGGGTGAATAGATGGATGATTGGATGGGTGAATAAATGGATAGATGGATGGATAGATGGAGTGTCTTTCATGCCAGTCTATGGATGCTGGAAAGTTAAAATATACCTTCTATTTCGAATGCTACATAGCATTAAATAAGTTTGTCAGGGTCTGCTGTAAAATGTGCACCAGAAGGAAGGGAGAGAATGGAAGCCATTCATATCTCTCCACAGAGCCCCTGAGTTTATTGCACATTAGAAGAGGGCTTTGCTTTTGCTTTATTTCTTGTGCTCTTCATGCCAGTGGAACGAAGCCCAGGGCACCTGACAGTGGAAATGTGAGCACATGCTCCAAAAGGCACTGCATCAAATTAGGAGCTAGGAGTTACTCTCCTCACTCTGCTCAGTTGTCACACACTTGTTTAGCATAGTTGCTGCCTCAGCATTCATTTTTAGGCCTAGCATAAGTTATTTGAAACCTGTTGTATCCTGTCGCCTTTGGCCTGGTTAAAACTTCCCCTCCCTTGGTGGTTGTTTTTGATATAGCCTCTTCATTCTTCATCTTACTGACCCAAAACTCAGCACAGCCCACAGCTACTCACCACGATCAAACCTAAGGGTCAACATGAGTTGTGTAAATATGTTTCCCCCTTTGTGCATGTTTTCATTATACTAGCCAATTCATAACCCCCAAGGGAAAGCCTAAGCAATGATGCCCATGGAAATAAAGTCCCACAGGTCCTCTCCCCACCACTCCCCATGGTTGAGCTTCATGTCATCATCTCTGAACTTCCATCAGCACCCCTAACCTTTCTGGGACCTGTGAGTAATAAATTTCTTCTGTTCATGCATTTTGGTTTCACTTTCTGATGTTTTCTCACATGATACACACACCCAAACCTAACCCCCTCCCTTCTGGGCTCTCTTAGAGAGCAGCTGTCTTGGCTTATAGCCACTCCTAACAGGAAGAATCATACCAGCAGTCTCTTATCTGAACTAGGAGCACAGCTCCCTTGCTTGGATATGGCCCCTGGAGCTTACATCTCAGGGGCAACTTGCCTCCAGTCCTGTTCTTTTCTCTTCTGAAATGTTCCAGTGAGATTTAAAATGTCAGAAGTCTGAACACGAAGACTATTTGTATCCTGGTCAATGTACCTTAAGATGCCAGGAAGGGTCTCACCTGCCCTTGAAAACAGCTTTTGAATTTTAATTCTATCTGGAAGGCGTAATGGGAGCACTCCCTTGTGCTTTTGGAGCTCACTCACAGGCATTGAGGTGTTCCTTGCAGCCAAGGGAAGGAGGGGGATATCAGGCATGACCTTTGCCCAAGGCGACTTAATGAGTCAGGGCTGGAGTGGGCATCATAAGGGCAGGCACTGAGCCTGCAGACTGGGTCCTACCCTCTCTCTCTCCACACACACAAACATATGCACACGCACACGCGCGTGCACGCACACACACACACACACACACACCCCTCTTCTAATGCAATATAATAAAATACAGAAAAGAAGCTCCAGAAGGAAAATTCCTCCTCTTAAATTTACTGTGTTCTTCCCACATGGCTGTTCTGGCTCCTCAGAATGTAATACAATTGTGATCTTCTTTTCGCAAGAAGATTATTCTATTTATTTGTCAAATTTACAAAAGAATTAAATTAGAAATTCATTTAAAAAAGAAGCATGACAACGGTTCTTTAAACAGAGAGGTACCTTGGAGGCATTTCAAATGATTTGATTTATAAACACTTAATTTGCACACAACCTTTCAGATAAATATAATGTGCAGGGAGGAAGGTAGATGGATTTGATTTGTGTGGGCGCAATGTACCTGCTGCTTCTAAACCTTGTATGTATTTCTGTGATTCAATCTCTCATACTCTATATGTTTTGATCATTTGTTTTCATGTCTGTTTTTACCATTATAGTGTGAGTCCCTTGCTGGCAAGGAATAGTATATCCGGATCACCTTTGTCTCTTCAATACCCAGCAGGGTCATTGACAGCAGGGTTTGTGTCTTATTTTCTTACTACCCTTAGCACCTACCTTAGGGACTGTCATTTAGGAACACTAAGAAAATGTTTTTTGAAGTGAAATAGTTAAGTATAATTTTTCCTCTTAGAGAGTAGTGTAGATTTTTGTACCCGTAGAAGCCTTTTTATTGGGATAGACCATTAAAACTGTTATTTAATGTTCCCAGGCATAGGCCATCTGCAGGAACTCTGGCTTGCTGTGGAGGGGTTCATTTATTGAATGCCTCTCATGTGTCAAGCACTGAGCTATAGCTGGAGATACAGTGAGTAAGGCAATCGGATTTCTGTGCCTGTGAAGTGGCATGGCAGAAAAATAAGAAATAAGACAACAGGGCTGGGCGCGGTGGCTCAAGCCTGTAATCTCAGCACTTTGGGAGGCCGAGATGGGTGGATCACAAGGTCAAGAGATCGAGACCATCCTGGTGACCATGGTGAAACCCTGTCTCTACTAAAAATACAAAAAGTTAGCTGGGCATGGTGGTGTGTGCCTGTAATCCCAGCTACTCAGGAGGCTGAGGGGGGAGAATTGCCTGAACCCAGGAGACGGAGGTTGCAGTGAGCCGAGATTGTGCCATTGCACTCCAGCCTGGGTAACAAGAGTGAAACTCTGTCTCAAAAAAAAAAAAAAAAAAAAAGAAAGAAATAGACAACAATGGTGGGTAAATGCAGGGAGTGGGTGCACAGGCAGAGGGAAAATGATGTCTACTGATAGACAAAGAGGACTGGCCATGCAGCAGGGACGGCAAAGAGATTCCATGTGCAAGGAATAGAAGGCAATTTGGCATAGTCAGAGCACAGAGAGGAAGGCACTGAAAGGGAAGAGACAAGCAGTGGAGGTTGGCCAGGGCAGGCTGGGAGAGGCCGTGTTGCCTGTGTGGAAGTGTGTAGAGTGGATCCTGAGGGAAGGTGAGGGAAACTGTAAATGGTGACTCTGGCTGCAGTGTGGAGGATGTATTAGAGAGACTAACACTTGGAGTCTGGATTTTTTTTATGTCCAAGGAAGCATTTTATTGTGGAGATAAAAAGACCAACCAAATGAGAACAAGCAAAGGCTGTTTATTCAGAGCTTGCTCTAGCAAGGGAGTCAGTCACTGTCATTTGGGTTTTGGCAGAGACTCAAAGGCAGGCAGGGGAGTGGGGAAGACTTAGAGTGGAAAAAGGGAAGGCTTTAGCTATGCTTTGCCTGCAGGCTGTTGGCCTGGGGAAGTTGTAGGTGAGCTAACCAAAGTGGGTGTCCTATGGCATTGCTTAGGGGAGCACATTTGGTTTACTGTGGTTGGTTCTGAGTTGGAAGCACAGACAAGAACTAGGAAAGCTGTCAGTTATTCATAAAGTCCTGGCCATTTGGGGTTGATTGTCACAGAAGTTATTGTTTGGCTTCTTGCAATGTGACTGGAGATAGCAGCCTGACTTCCTCTAAGTCCAACTTACAGCAGGTTGGCTTCCTGGGCTGGTTATTGTGGATAAGGGGTTGATTTCCTGGGCAGGCTGCTGCTGCAGGTGTGGACCAGAGTTCTGTGTTTATATAGGATTTGTCCATTGTCTGTCTGGATATTCAGTCTCTCATTATCATTAAGGAGAATTATTTATTTATAGTTACAGATATTTAAATTAGTGTTACAAATAAGAGCAATTACTTTAATGCATATTAAATATCCCTAAAAACTATTCCTAATCATTAAGTTAACCAATTAAATTTTCTTAAACATATCGTACTGCATTTATTTATCTACTCATTATATTTGACTTTTCTTGAGTACTCCATGTGCCTGATTGGGATGATTTACAACCCTAAAAGGCAACCACTTTCTAAGCATTGAAATATTTCTTGTAAGTATACAAAATAAAAAAATTCTTTTGAGACAGAGTCTTACTATATTGCCCAGGCTGGAGTACAGAGGTATATGATCTTGGCTCACTGCAACCTCTGCCTCTGGGTTCAAGCATAAATCAGAATTTTAAATGTTGCAAAGCATATTATTTTAAACATTACCAACCTCATCAAATTTTAGTATACCTTTAAAACAAATAAAAAACCCAAATCTGAAAATCATGTAGATTTACAAATATGCCATATTAATCACTGTATTTTTTGAGACAGGGTCTCACTAGTAAGAATTAGAATAAGAATTAGCTCATTTAATCTTCATATGTATTCTATTGTTTTAGATAGGGTCATATGGTTTGGCTGAGCCCTGATCCAAATCTCATCTTGAATTATAATCCTCATAATCCCCAGGTGTTGAGGGAGGGGCCTGGTAGGAGGTGATTAGAACATGGGGGTGGGGAATCATGCTGTTCTCTTGATAGTGAGTGAGTTCTCATGAGATCTGATGGTTTTATAAATGGCAGTTACCCCTGGGCTTTTCTTTCTCTCCAGCTACCTTGTGAAGAAGGTGTCTGCTTCCCCATCTGCCACAATTGTAAGTTTTTTGAGGCCTCCCGGCCATGCAGAACTCTGAGTCAATTAAGCCTCTTTCCTTTTTGAATTACCTAGTCTCAGGTATTTCTTTATAGTAGTGTAAAAATGGACCAATATACAGGGTCTCATATCTGTCGCCCAGGCTGGAGTATGGTGGCGAAATCTCAGCTCACTGCAGCCTCTATCTACTTCCCCAGTTTAAGTGATCTTCCTGCCTTAGCCTCCTGAGTAGCTGGGACTACGGGCACATGCCACGCCCAGCTAAATTTTTTGATTTTTTTGTTTTTTAAACAAGGTTTCACTGTGTTGCCCAGGCTGGTCTTAAACTCCTGGGCTCCAGTGATCCTTCCACCTTGGCTGCCCAAAGTGCTGAAATTACAGGCATGAGCAACACTGGCTTTGGGTCTTTTTCTAGAGCCAGATTCTGTCTTCCGTTGTCAATGGATAATCAACATCTTTATACCTTCCACTGGGATTTACTGCAGCTCAGTGCATTCCATTTCTTTTTCACCATTAACCACTGTTTCCCTTAACTTGTTTCAGCTGTCTCCCGTGTTGTGGCTAATTCCGCCACCACTTGATTGGATTACATGAATCTCTTTGTCATCTAATTGAATTCTGAATTCCTCATATTTTGCTGTGCAACCTGTCTAAGGAGTCAGGTTAGCAGGCTGTTATGGTCAGAGGCAGATGCGGTGGTCACCTGGATTGTGGGGATGGAGATAACCCCAGCGTTACTTAGGGCAGGGATCAAATAAGATTTAGTGACTGATTAGATGCTGGAGAAGAGGATGTTGACGGAAGAGTAAAGAGTCAGAGATGCTGCCCAGATTTCTGCATTAGACAAGTGGGTAGAAATATGTTTTACATAAAAATCACTGACCATTTATTGAAAGCTAAGTACTTATACGAGACTGATTTAATTAGCCAAATATGCGGTAATTTGTAAACAGACAGTTGCAGCCTACTAGAGGCAATGGGGTCAAGAGACCCAGGACTGAGAGTCAGGGAACCTTTCCCTGCTTTGCCACTGACTTTCTAGTTGTCCTGTGTGCTCTGTGGGCTTCCCTCTCTTGTAAATAAAAACATCTGCCTAAAGGCTGAGTTCTGTTAACTCTAAAATGCATAAAACTGTCAAATAAGAGGGTTGGATTAAGCAAAGGTGCACAAGCTTCTTTGATAATTTGATGAATACCAAGCACCCTCTCCCTGGGAAAATGCAGGGAACATTTACATAGACTTTCTCCGGGTTCATTCCTTCTTCCTCTCACCCCCAACACTGGTTTATTAGATGGCCTTCAAAGTTCTTTCATGTTCTTAAGTTCTCTGATTTCCTGATACTATGGAACAAAGACATGCCCTCTTCAGCATTTAAAATCTCCTTATCTCTTCCAAAGAAACAACATAAAAATGATGACGCCTTTGTTAGTTGCTGAATTCTTTCTTTTACCTTTGAATTACTCCCTTTCTATTTAAAGAGGAGTCCCTGGGGGCAAAGGCTGCCTCTGTCCTGGTTTCAGTGGCTAGAATGCAGTGGATGCTTAACAACACCTAATTATAATAATATGGATTGTTATAATGCCATCTGTAAACCTTGATAAGCTTAGGATAGATTATCAATATTTTAACAATTTGTACAAAACAGTAGATGGACATTATTTAAGGGAGTATAAAAGGGAACTTTTGCTTCTGTGGTACAATACAGGAATAATTAAACATCCCCCAGGAGTTTATCTCTAAGAATCCATGTCTCACAGTGAATATATATTTATGTACATTTTTTCAAGAATTATTTGAAGTTATCAAGATGAATCACTAGACCTTCTGTTCTTACCTGATCTTCAAGGTTAGCTTTCTGTATACTACCTGGAACCCTGACAGAAAGTTTTAGTTTGGTTAGAGATGTTTTCTGGTTCGCCGAGGATTTACCCCTTGAACAAAATCTTTTCTTTTTTCTTTAACCATTTTGGAGAAAGAAATTTCTGAAATGTGCTGTACACATCACTGCCTTCTGAAACAGATGATCTGGAACATAACGTCCCCTTATGGACATTGATCATTACATTGTGTTATGTATGAGGTAGTCTTTAACAACTTTTAGGGCTAGGTAAACTTCTTCCTATTTAAGTAGATGCAAAATTGTCTGCTTCAACACTACTTAGCCCCGTTCTACAGATTTTGATTTTTGTTGGAGTTACAGGCACATAGTTCAAAGAGACAACCAGGGTTTCATGGGTTTGTTAAAAAAACAAGTCCCCAGGCTGCTTTGCACCTATTTCCCTTTCTCTACAGGGAACCACATTTATATACTTTTTTCCTGATTAAAAATTGCCTTCCATATTTTCAACCCCATGGTTATATTGCTACTTTTTTACTTTTCTCTTTTTGGATCTATCTATTGACTTCCCACTATGGAAGATGAGGATTTAACTCCTGCCTTTTCCCATCCCTACCATGCATACTCACTTCCCATCCTCACAAGATAATTTATCTTTTTAGTTAAATCAACTTTCAGTGTTTACATTATTATGACTTTATATACTACTGAGAGATCAGTCATGTAGAAAACTATAATTACTTTTATTTTCCTGCATAGTTTTTTGTTTTTTTTCTCAAGTTAATAATTGTCTTGTTTGTTAGATTTTTTTCTCAATTTGCTTTAATGTTCTGTGTATTTATTTCTGATTCAACTGTCTAAATCAGTGCTTCTCAAACTATCTGTGATTTAAAAAACTAGTTTTAATTTAAAAACAAGAATGAAAAAAACTAGTTTTTAAAATTGCTACTCTGTTACAGGCAGATACTTTTATAAAATACAATAAAAATATATTTCTAAAACAAACTATTCACAGCACCAGTTGGCTGGCCACACTTCGTGTAGCCCTGTTCAACTCTTTTTTTTTTTTTTTTTTTTTTTGAGACAGAGTTTCATTCTGTTGCCCAGGCTGGAGTACAGTGGCATGATCTCGGCTCACTGCAACCTCTGCCTCCCAGGTTCAAGCAATTCTCTGCCTTAGCCTCCTGAGTGGCTGGGATTACAGGTGCCTGTCACCACACCCAGCTAGTTTTTCTATTTTTAGTATAGATGGGGTTTCACCATCTTGGCCTGGCTGGTCTTGAACTTCTGACCTTGTGATCCACCTGCCTCGGCCTTCCAAAGTGTTGGGATTATAGGTGTGAGCCACCATGCCTGGCCAAAGTTTTCTTTCAGTGCATCTAAACACACTGGGTGTTCTCTCAGTTTTGTCTTCTTGAGGAAGCCTCTTTGGAGCCTTTTGATGTGCCAGTATGGATTGGTTGCCTTCAAAAAACCAAGTGCATGACTGTTTCCTGGGTCAGATTTTCCCTTTCCTTCAGCCTTGGGCTTCTTTCTGCTTTCCTCTTATCCTGGTTCCTTCATCCTATGCCTTCCTTATTCATGAGTAGGCCCTTCTTTTGCATGGGCATATCCTCGAAAAGTATGTGTGGAAAATAAATTTTTTGAATGTCAAAAAATGAAAATGTCTTTATTTTAGTCTCTTGTCTGCTTATTTACCTGAGTATAGAATTCTTGGTTGGAACTAACTTTTCTTCAGAATGTTGGATTGTCTTCTGGCTTCCAGTGTTGCTGCTGAGAAGTTTAAGGCCATTCTGGTTCCAGAACTTATTTTTATTTTTAGAATCTTACAAGGTTTTTCCTTTGACACCAGTATTCTACATTTTATATCCTGTGGATTTCTTTTTCATCCTTTATTGTGGGCACTTTTAATTCTCAGAAATATTCTTAAACAATTTCTTTTATTCTCAGTCTTTCATTTTCTCTTCCTGGAAGTACTATTGTTTACAAGTTGACCTGCTAGATTGGTCTCTCACATAAGGATCCTCTGAGTAAATGGATTTGGTTCTTCACTTTCCCCTCTGCTGACTTAGGAATCAGCATTCTCCAGGCTGTTAAGTCATCTGCCCTTTGAGCTACCAAAATGATGCATGATTGCCTCCTCTCCCACCCCAGTGGATTTATGCCTTTTTATAGTAATTTTAGTGGGGTTGCAGAAGGGAGCAAAATTAAATACGTGTCAGTCTGCCATTGTCCCCCAGTACCTGGTGTCTGCTTCCTATTGTTCTCAGATTGCCAGCTGTACATTCCCTTCAACCAGGTAACATAATAGTTGAGGGAGTAGCTGTTGGATTTCAGCCCCACTGATCTCTCTTGCCAGCTCTTTGACCTTGGACAAATTACTTCAGCTATCAGAATTCAGTTTGTTCATCTCTCTGATGGGCAGAATAATAATACCTACTCCATGCGATTGTGGTGAGTGCTAAAGGATCGCAGTGAATACACTATCACTGTTCCATATGTGGTAGCTATTATTGCCACTGTGGCTAGAGGCTTGACTTTTCCTCCTCTTCTCTATCAAAAATAGTCTATGGAATAGAAAATTGTATTGCCATGCAAGTTAGACTGAAGTAAGACTCCCCAGGAGCTCTCCTAAGGTGTAATGGATAAACATTATTGCACAGACTTTATGGCATCTATTAATAGTTTGGCTGCCCAGAGACTTAGATTTTGATTTTAGCTCTTCTCCCCAGAATGGTCAAGGTACTCTCTCAAAAATGCTGATCTTGTCAGTGAATCTCCTGAGTCTTCATAATGAAGGCCAAGTCCCTAACAAGGTGTCAAGGTATCTCTGGCCTTGTGCACCACTCACTGTGTCCCACAGGCCTCAAGGTCCTGCATATATCCTTCTCTCTCAGGTTTTCCGCTGCCATCCCTGCAGAGTCCAGAGCCAATCATGCTCTTCCCTCAAGATTCAGTGTAGCTGTCACCCAATTCTGGAAGCCTTTTCTGGCCTTTCCCTATCTCCACCTCTGTCTCTCAGTCCACACATTGGGTTAGTGCATCTTCAGTGCCTCATTACCTCCTGTGTGTACACCCCTCTGTCACAGTGCTTGTGACTATTGTAGGTGTTTACTTATCTTTCCCACCCACGAAACTGTAATTGCTCTGTGGCTAGAGGACGTGACCTTCTTATTGTTTTATTCTTAGAACCCAACATGGTGCTTGCCACATCTTAAGTGTTTATAATTTTTGAAGTGAAATAATATTTACCCAGTAAGTATATGAATGAAAAGACCTCACATATTAGTTTGGTTTGCACTTACTTGCAGAATAAAATTCTCAAATTGAGGAACTTGAAAACATTATACTTTTTTTTTTTTTTTTTAATTTTTTATTGGATTATAGGTTTTGGGGTACATGAGCAGAGCATGCAAGACAGTTGCGTAGGTACACACATGGCAGTGTGCTTTGCTTTTCTTCTCCCCTTCACCCACATTTGGCATTTCTCCCCAGGCTATCCCTCCCCACCTCCCCCTCCCACTGGCCCTCCCCTTTTCCCCCCAATAGACCCCACTGTTTAGTACTCCCCTTTCTGTGTCCATGTGTTCTCATTTTTCATCACCCACCTATGAGTGAGAATATGCGGTGTTTCATTTTCTGTTCTTGTGTCAGTTTGCTGAGGATGATGTTTTCCAGATTCATCCATGTCCCTACAAACGACACAAACTCATCATTTCTGATTGCTGCATAATATTCCATGGTGTATATGTGCCACATTTTTCCAATCCAGTCTATTATCATTGGGCATTTGGGTTGATTCCAGGTCTTTGCTATTGTAAACAGTGCTGCAATGAACATTCGTGTACATGTGTCCTTATAGTAGAACGATTTATAGTCTTTTGGATATATACCCAGTAATGGGATTGCTGGGTCAAATGGAATTTCTATTTCTAAGGCCTTGAGGAATCGCCACACTGTCTTCCACAATGGTTGAACTAATTTACACTCCCACCAACAGTGTAAAAGTGTTCCTTTTTCTCCACATCCTCTCCAGCATCTGTTGTCTCCAGATTTTTTAATGATCGCCATTCTAACTTTTTTACAGAACTTCAGCAATCAACCCCCTCTCGGATAACAATATTTACTTGGCATTGTACTTAAAAGCCTATATGGGTAGGGACATTATGATCGAGGTGCTGAACATGCTCCAGTCCTCTTCTTCATGCTTACCGACTGTGTGGTGCATCTAGCAGGAGAGTGATCACCATGTAAAAATGTCCTAAGCAGACTGGTATGGTTTGGGTCTGTCCCTGCCCAAATCTCATGTCGAATTGTAATCCCCAATATTGGAGCATGGGCCTCGTGGGAGGTGATTGAATCATGGGGCTGGATTTCCAGCTTGGTGCTCTTCTGGTGATAGTGACTGGGTTTTCATGACTTCTGGTCATTTAAAAGTGTGTGACACCTCCTCTTTCTCTCTTGGTACTGCACCTGCCAGGTAAGATACTTGCTTCCACTTTGTATAAGTCAAAACTCCCTCAGGCCTCCCCAGAAGCAGGTGCTGCCATGCTTCCTGTGTAGCCTGCAGAACCATGAGCCAAATAAACCTCTTTTTAAAATAAATTACACAGTCTCAGGTATTTCTTTATAGCAATATAAGAATGAACTAATATACAGACACAGGCGGCAGCTCTGTAACTTTTCTAAGAAGCACAGCAATAACATTTCAGTCACTTTCGTGGGTGCTCATCGTCCTTCCTAAAATACAAACTATATGCATGCTGTTTCCAGCCAAATTAAGACAGGGCGAGCTTTAAATGTCTAATGAAGGAACAGCTCAAAAGATTAGGAACAAAGCATTTTGGTCACACGAACATGTGCTTCAGACATGTGAGGGCAGGGACTCCCGTTCATCCACCAGTAGGTTCTGTCAGCTCCAGCTTTTATCCTAGTTGCTCCTGAAGGAATCTGGATTAACATAATGAGGGTGCTCATGAACCAGCTCATTATCATTTTAGAAAACTTCAGGGCCGAATAAAACACCAGACTTTGTGTTCAAGCTGTACTACTGACAGACATTTATTTAATGAATTATTTTCTGCTTACAGATGGAGGTAGAAGTTGTATTCACAAGCTCTAAATGTCAGCCTTCATCTTTAGACCTAGTGGAAAGCAGAAAAGACAAAACATGATGCAATGAACCTTGTTATGGTATCCAAAATATGGGGATCTAGCTTCAGTTAGCATGCCTGCATTCCTGTCTTGGCCCCACTGAGGAGGAGCAGGCAAGACAGAGATTCTGAGTATGGAGGAAGTTACTGAGGCAATTAACAATCAGAGTGTCTGGTTAGTGCTATAATTTCAAATGTAAACAACATCAAAAAGTCCTTTAGGTTTCAGGTGAGGATTGCACTCTTCAAAGATGGTTCCTCTCTGTGGCTGTAGTTAGTGAATTGAATATTCTTGGATTGCAGTCAATTTTACATCCCAAGTATATTTTTCATCTCTCAATATGCATTCATATTTTACCAAAAGAAAGTGAAGACCCATCCATAGCAGCCTTTCTTCTAGGAAGTTCAAAAGACACTGACAGCAAGATCAAAATTACAAAATTGACATTGAGGAACAAGAGATTGCGTTAAGCAGCCTTGTCAGTAATAAATGGAATAAAAAGCTGTTATATGCATATAGGCCCAAAGCAAAATTGATCAGAAGAATTAATCACCCTCATCAAGTCACATTTCTTGAAGTGCCCTCTGGGTGCAAGTTATCACTGCTTTTGGACGTTGACTGCTCATCTCTTCAAGGGCAACAGATTCAGAGTAGGAAGCTGCTCTGGACCTTCGTTGGGGCTGAGGGGAGAGAAGGAAAGAGAAGAGGATCCTTGGATCCATGGATTCCACTTGCTCCATTTATGTTGCTCAAGACATCAGTGGCTCCACTGACTCCAACCAATTTGGACCCACAAATATATTAAAAAATAATTTCTGTATCGATGGACTTTTATTCTAATTTGGGAGATGTAGCATGTCCTTGTGTTCCAGGCAAATTGAATTAAATTGTTTAGTGCTTTGAGCCATGTGCAGTCAGGGAGCTTTATTGGATAATCAGTTTATTGATTTATAGTCCCTTGGCTGTAGAAAAGGCACAAGGGAAAGCTAATGATGGTCCCAGTGTGTCCCTTCCACTCATCAAGCCCTGGGCAGAGACCGGTGGGCTATGAGTCTCCCTTTCCCAGAGGGCTCCAAAGTCCCCAGACTTGTCCTGATGTGCCTTTGCTTTTGCTGGTCACCTAGGAATTGGACCCAAGGAGGCATTATGTTTTACATGTCAAAAGTACAGGCATCTCCTTCTGTTTCCTAAAATGGGAGAAAGTAGTTACTATACATCCACTGCCCATTCTGGCCAGGCATACGCTAGTAGTCAGTTTGCCCATTTGAACTCAAATCTTCACATCCTCATGGCAGATTTTATTATTTCCATCTTACACATGAGGACACTTAACCTCAGAGAGGTGAAGTGACCTGCCCAGCATTATGTAAATGGTACAGACAGGGTTTAAACCCTGGTCTGTCTGATTCATTCTCTTTTTGCTCTGAATCAACAAGAGACTGGCGTGTGTGTCTGTATGTGTGTGTGTGTCTGTGTGTATGTGAGAGAGAAAGAGAGAGAGAGAGACAAAAGTCTGTATTTATATCTGCATGAAATTGGGACCATACTTTATATATGGAGAAAGTCTGGGTTCCATAAAAGTTAAACATAGAATTACCATATGATGCACCAATTTCTCTCCTAGGTATATACCCCAAAGAATTCAAAACAGGGACTCAGATACTTGTACACCAATATTATTGCAGCATTATTCACAGTGGCCAAAGGTGGAAACAACACAAGTGTCTATCAACTGATGAATGGATAAACAGTGTGACATATATATGCAATGGAATATTATGGCCATAAAAAAGAATGATGTTCTGATTTATGCTACCACATGGATGAACTTTGCAAACATTATCTCAGTGAAAGAATCCAGACACAAAAAGACAAATATTGCATGGTTTCACTTATATGAGGTACCTAGAAAAGGAAAATTCATAGAGATAGAAAATAGAATAGAGGTTACCAGGGCCTGGGGGAAGGGAAGTGAGGAAGTTTCTGTCTTGGGTGATAAAAAACATTTGAGAATAGATAGTGGTAGTGCTTACACAGTATTGTGAATGTAAATGATCCTAGATTGTACACTTAAAAATGGTTGAAATGGTGAAGTTCATATTGTATGTATTTTACCACAATTTATTTAAAAGCCTGGCATGATGAAAAGAGTGAAACAGACTAGTTGGGACTCCTACTACCTGTATAAATTGAGCAAGCAACTTAGCATCTCTTAATCTGTTTTCTCATTTTAAAAATGAAGATGATGATGGCTAGTTTGCTAGGTTGCTGTATGACATAAATTATCTAGCCAGTACTGAGCACAAAGTGTAAGCACTCACTGTGTAGTGCTGATGGTGGAGGCGGTAGTAGTGGTAGTAAATTATTATTTTTGTTAGTTTTGAAAGCCTGTACCAGGAAGGTTTAAACACACCGAGAGTGAGTATGTCTCCCCACACACACTGATGACTGCTTAAACAATAACCGAGATTCTGCTCTTGTTTTGGAAGAACTTTTTTAAACGGAATGCCAGTGAAGAACCAGGTGTTTGAAAATGTGGCTGTGTTAAGTTAAATGAGACTTTTTTGGACTCCAGATGGGAGCATAAAGATGTCTGAAACCCCAAGGTCTTTTCTTGTTGATTTTCACATGACTGAAAAATGATTTGACCACATTACAGAGGAGCTGTGACACGTTCTTGCTGCCAGCTCATTGCTACTATTTGGGAAAAGACAAGATATTAGAGCAAAAATTCATAAGCCTTGAAAATAGGAGGCTTGTGATAGAAGCCTCTTTAGTGGCCTTTAATTTCGGCATTGCTGAGGTGACATGCTAATTACAGGGCTCTCCGGCAATTCCTTTGAACATCCATTGCCTCATGTATCAGGAAGTGGATGGAGTTATATGTTGAAAGAATTGGAAGATAACTACCAAGTTTCAAAAGACTCACAAAAGGCATTTAAATACACTTACTTAGTAGACTAATTTCTGTGCTCCATAGAGTGGATGATCAGCTCCCCCACCCCATGTATATTTAATCTGCTTTCAACACACGTGAACATTTTCTTGAATAAGTTATGCCAAATTCTCATAGGTTTTGGCTGCAGTCCCCTAATAAAGCACAGCTGTAGACCTGGAAATTTGTTCTTTGAACATTTGGAAGCATCTCTGCAGGCTTCTTCCTTTGCTTGAGACACATCTGGCCATGAAAAATAATGTGTCTTCATATTTAACCCTTGGTTCTTTAAAGGAACCATTTGGTGGAGCTGAGCTTTAATTTATTTAGTGATTCCCCGATGAACTGCAAGAGTGACTACACCTCTAAAAGTAAGCCTTAGCACTTCCTGTCCCCTGTGTGTCATGGGACAGTACTGCCTTGAATAGTGGCTAAACTATCCTTTTCTTAATTTCCTGTGGAACTGTAAGTAAATAGGTTTTCAGGTGGTACTTAGTGTCTCACACATACCATATGCATCACACTTGCTGAAATTAATTGGATGCTTTGTATGAGAAAGAATACTATTCATGAGAGTCCAACCACTCACAGATAATTGTTGTTATATTTTGGCATATAACTCTTCAGACTTATTTCAATGTGTGAATATTAATTTTCTTTTTTTTTTTGTAAAAATGGGATCATATGGCATATAGTTTTAAAACCTACCTTTATCAAATGCCAATACATTGTGAACATCATTCCATATAATATGTTAAATGGTTGCTTAGGTCTTACCATCTGGATTCCAAATAACTTATAATATTTAACTAGTTTGCTATTGTTTGACTTTTTTTTCCTTTTAGTTTTTGAGACAGAGTCTCACTTTGTCATCCAGGCAGTGGCCCAGTCTCAGCTCACTGCAACCTCCACCTCCCTGGTTGAAACAATTATCATGCCTCAGCCTCCTGAGTAGTTGGGATTATGGGCATGTGCCACCATGCCTGACAAATTTTTGTGTTTTTAATAAGGATTGAGTTTTGCCATGTTGGCCAGTCTGGTCTCGACTGTTTAAGTTTTAGATTGTTAACCTGATGACATATTGACTTAAATCTGAACCTAATTCAGGTTCAGATTTATTCATAGAAAACTCCAAAGAATAGTGGCTTAAACAAGATGAATATTGAATGTAAGATAGCCCAGAGGTGGGCAGTCTAGGGTTGATATGGCAGCTATCAAGGACTCGGGATTCTTCTACCTTTTTGTTCCATCATTTTTCTGGATAGCTTCTGTCTTAGTTTGCTTTGTGTTGCTGTAACAGAGTATCTGAGGTTAGGTGGTTTATAAAGAAAAGAGGTTTGTTTGACTTATGATTCTGGTGGCTGGCAGGGTCAAGTCTGGGCAGCTGCATCTAATGAGGTCCTCAAGCTGCTTCAACTCATGGCAGAAAGTGGCAGAGGAGCAGATGTGTGCAAACAGATCACATGGTGAGAAAGGAAGCAAGAGAGAGAAACCAAGGAAGCCAGGCTCTTCATAACAACTTACTCTCTTGAGAATGAATCTATTCCCATGAGAGTGAGAACTTGCCCACCCCTGAGGGAGGCATTAATCTATTCATGATGGATCCTCTCTCAAGACCCAGAGATCTCCCACCATGCTACACCTGCCAACACTGCCACATTGGGGATCAAATTTCAACATGAGTTTTGCTGGGGACTAAGCAAACCATGGCAGTTTCAATCCCCAGGGTCACTTCTTGGCTCTAAATAGCTGGACATCATATCTAAGTTCCAGATAATGCAGAGGAGAAAGTAAGAAAGGGTCCAAAGTGTTCCTCCCCAGCCAAATCAGCTGCTTTTAAGTAGCTTCCCCGGAAGTCCCCTACAACACTTCTGCTTACCTATAGTTAGCCAAGCTCATCTGCAAAGGAGGGTAAAAGAGATGTCAAAAGAGTTCTATTGCTAAGGAAAAGGAGAAGAATTGCTATTTTGTAGCAATTAGTGGTTTCTGCCACACCTGTCTTTCCCCTTGTAATCAATGTTATCATGTATCTCTTCTAGCTGAATCTTTTACACATTCATGATTATTTCCTTATGGTTTATGCTGAGGCAGTAATTGTGCCAGGTCAAGGGTGAGAACATGTAAAATATCTATTTTTGTTATTGAAAAGGTAATGTATGCTATTGAAAACAATTCAAACATAGCAGATCTATAAACGTGAAAAACAAATTTTTTACTCTGAAACGTGTGCCAATTCATGTTATTCAGTAGTATACAAAGGTGTCAATTATACTGTATTCTTCCTATTCCCTTTTGCCCTGTTGCCTTATTAACCAGTCTGATAAGTAAAAAAAATGTTAATTTGTATTTCTTTGAATACTCACCAGTTGTCTGTTGAGGTCCTTTCCCCATTTTCTATTGGGATACTTTTAAAAAATAATATATATGTGTGTGTGTGTGTATATTTTAAATTCTTTCTTTTGAAACAAAGCCTCGCTCTGTTGCCCAGGCTGGAATGCAGTGGCACAATCTCAGCTCACTGCAATCCCCACCTCCTGGGCTCAAGTGATTCTCCTGCCTCAGCCCCCTGAGTAGCTGGGATAACAGACCTCAAGTGATTTGCCTGCCTCAGCCTATATTTGATATTTACCTGATGATTGCCATATGTTCTTTTTTTTTTGAAATGAAGTCTCACTCTGTTATCCAGGCTGCAGTGCAGTGGTATGATCTCGGCTCACTACAACCTCCGCTCTCAGGGTTCAAGCAATTCCCCTGCCTCAGCCTCCTGAGTAGCTGAGACTACAGGCGCACACCACCATGCCTGGCTAATTTTTTGTATTTTAATAGAGATGGGGTTTCACCATGTTGGCCAGGATGGTCTCAATCTTTTGACCTCATGATCTACCCACCTTGGCCTCCCAAAGTGCTGGGATTACAGGCATGAGCCACCGTACTTAGCCTGCCTCCCAGGTTTAAGTGATTCTCCCACCTCAACCTCCTGAATAGCTGGGATTATAGGCACCCACCATCATGCCCAGCTAAATTTTGTATTTTTTTAGAGACAAGTTTTCACCATGTTGTCCAGGCTGGTCTTGAACTCCTGGCCTCAGGTGATCTGACACCTCAGCCTCCCAAAGTGCTGGATTATAGGCGTGAGCCACAGCACCCAGCTGATTGCCATATGTTCTAATATTTGTTCAAGTTTACACTTTTCGTTTTACAGTGTTCATCATGCAAAAATTTTAAACTTTATGCACTCAAATCTATCTTTTCCTTTCAAGGCTTCCCATTTGGTGTGAATGGTAACACTTAAAAGAAAAAATATATATATTTCTATTTTCTAGGTGAAAATTAAAAAGTTCTGTGTTGGCTTTGGAATTAAAGTCTTCGTGTTGAGAGCCAGCCATAGTAAAACAGGCAGTTTGTTGAAGAAATAATCTTTCTTTACTCATCAGCACAAAGCTGTGTGCTGATTATTTGACAGGACGAAATCAACATATTTTGAAAAGAAAACAGTACAGGCGAGCATCATTTTCTGAAACAGGTTTCTGACAATTGGTATGTAAACGAAGTATTTGTTTTACTAGAATTCTGTTTTCTTTTTATCATTATTATCTTTTTTATTATTTTATTTTTTGTAAAGATGAGGTCTCACTATGTTGAACAGGCTGGTCTCAAACTCCTGGTCCTAAGCAATCCTCCTGACTTAGCCTCCCAAAGCATTGGAAATACAGGTGTGAGCCACTGCACAAAGCCTAGAATCCTATTTTCCTTTAATTGACATTATGTCTAACTTTAGGGAGATTTTTCACAAGCTGGACTCCTAAATATTTATTAAATCAAATCGAGCTTCCTTGTCTCTGAGGAGCAATGTGGAATTGTGAGACAAACATGAGCCTTCAGGTGAAACAACCTGAGTTAAACCCTACCAGCATGTATTACTTACAGGACTTTAGGTCACTTATATGACCTAGATGGGCCTCAGTTTGTCTGGTTGATTTGCAGGATTAAAGGAGATACTAATCATGAAAGCACCTAGCACCATAATTAGCTCATGGAGACGGAGGCAACCAGCAGATGTTTCTCCAATCTGCCCAGAAACAAGAGTTTAAGTGTATGGTGTCTGATAGTTTCTTTTGTACTAAGAAACCCTTTACGATGCAAATTGTCTTAGACTATATAGAATCTTAAGATCCTTGCGGAGGGGAGGGTGAGGAGTCTTCATTTATGCTTGTGCTGGGCCTAGAGAAACTAAGACTTGGAGAAAGAAAGAAAGGACTTTGGTAAAATAGTGCGGTCAGTAGGTTGAGCTGAAACCAGCTCCAGGCTTCCCAACTTGCCCTCCAAGTCCTTCAGAGCTGATGACCAGACATGGTTAGTCGCTCAGAAGCTTGAGCATTAGAGGTCAAGATGATCATTAGCTGGGGCCTGGAGAAGAGCCATTTTATATCCAAGGGAATAATATGCCGGATGAATAGGAACATTAGCGATTTTCATTTGTTATGTGCTAATTTGTCTTGCAAAAGGTGATCTGACTTCTTTAAGCCTCAAGCTGGCAGATTTCATTCTGTGCTATTTCTGAGGTCTTGGCAGCAGAGCTGACTCTCCATCTCAGATCTCTGAGATCTCCAAAGAATCTGGTGCAGGGTGTTCCTGTGAATTAAGATTTTGACAAGCATCAACAGAATCTGGGTGATGCGGAGTGGAACAGGAACTTGTGGTGAACGGCTCAGGCCCCAGTGTCCCCTTTGGCTTTCAAGCAAATGGGCTGTTCAACAGCCATGAGACTCAGGAAAACCTTTCACAGGGCTCTTACAGAAGGGATGGGCATGGAGGGAGCATGGACATGAGACCTGTTATGAGCGGGTGACTCACCATGTGCCAGCCCTGTTCCCTCAGCTGTGGAGAGTATTGTTTATAAACATCAATTACCAATTATCCATCTGGGCCTGGCAGGTTTCATGAGTTTACAAGCTACGCAGCTTTAATCATTTCATCTCTGGGATTCACTGATCTGGCACTTTTGTTTCCTCTCCGGGAAGTTCATATAATGCATGTTTGTGTGTCAAGTGGGTAGATTGTGGCACATGCTAGAAAACAGAAATTTTACCCCAAAATTTATCAGTAAACTTAGAATGAACAAAAATTATTTTGACATTGGCAGAATTTGCTTGGCCCCTTCAACTCTTTGGAATGGCCAAGGAGTTTAGTTGGTTCAGTTCATCCTGACTCTAAGCCCCCGGGTATGGTTGGAATGTTTGTGTCTCCTGAAAATTTGTGACTTAAAACCTAATCTCCAATGTGATGGTACTAACAGGTAGTGCCTTTGGGGTGATTAGGTGATGAAAGTAGAGCTTTCATGAATAGGATTAGTGCCCCTCCAAAAATGGCCTCGGGGATGCCTTACCCCTTCCACCATGTGAAGACACAGCAAGAAGCTGTCCTCTATAATACAAACCAGAAAGTGGCCCCCTCACTAAATCTGCTGGTGCCTTGATCTTGGACTTTCCAGTATCTAGATCTGTGATAAATAAATTTCTGTTGTTTATAAGCCAACTAGTCTTTGATATTTGATATAGTGTCCCTAGCCCCTCTAGTTTTGGAATATAGAAAGTAAACAGCTCTTAGAAACAGCCCACAGTTCACTTTCACACTACATTTCAGAGAGGGGTCTCTGAAACCATCCCTCCTCAATTAACATTGATGGCTGTTAACTGAGACCTGGAAGTCCCCAGCTGGGCCTGTGGATAGGATTCTGACAGTTCAGGGTGTGTCTGATGTGTCAGTGGTGGGGTGGCAGTGTCTGGCCTGTGTCTCTCTGTAGGAGGTAATTTACATGGGAGGAAAGCCTTGCTCCAAGAGGAAGTTGTGCACCCAGGAAGACATGCAGACAGTGAGCAATAGGAAAATATCAGGTTGTATGCTTCAACCGTGAGCTCTCCCAGCAGGTCCTTGGAGAGGGCTGCAAGCCCAAGCTTAACAGTAGTTTTCATCAGGATTGTGGCCTGTGACAGTGCAGGCAGTGCCCCAGGGCCTAGGAGACTCAGGGCAGCAGAGCTGGACAGAGGAGTGCCTCCGAGAGCTGCATTGATGCGGCCGAGACTCCAGGGAACCTAGCCCTGCCGTGGTACCCAGAGGAGTATCTCCCTAGGAATATCTGTAGCCAACACCCCAGGTGTGGCCACCAGCATTCCCATGGAGATTGCCAGGGCTAGGGATGAGTCCCAGTTGTCACTGGACTTTGTAGAGAGTTGACATCAACTAAGGACCTGAGTAGAAGAGCATCAGAAGGCTGTTGATGGTGTAGGTAAGCCACCCTAGGGTCCCTCTGCAGTGACTGGGTAGGACTTTGAGTGGAACAAGAGCCAGTGAATTTTGGGTCCTATTAGTATCACTTGCACAGTGCCTGGGAAGAGGGGCTATATTTGGAAATCTCTTCCTTTCCCAACTCAGGGAAGAGCAACCAAAAAGTGTGGGGACAGTGGCCATGGTAGCAGTCTCTGGCTTTGAGTCTCAGCCACTGTCATCTTTAGAATCCAATACCCTCAAGCTCTTCCCTTCCCTCCCCTTCCCTTCCCTTCCCTCACCTCCCTTTCCCTTTCTTAAATTCTCTCTGTCATTAAAATCTCCTGCTTGCCTTTCCAGGGCTGCTCTTTCTCAGTGCAGTTCCCCTGCTTTCTACACTGTTTGATGCTGCTAAGATTCCACCATCTTCTTTTCCATTGGCACCAACTCTACTTTGTCACACTGATGTTGGTGCTTCTCTTACCATTGTAGATATTGGTGCCCAAGCCACCCTGCCAAGGTAGGGTGCCCTCTTTCCATCAGAGTTAAACTTTTATTTGGTTCCTTAAAATATCTTTTGCTCCATAATCTTCTTTCAGCCTTCGCACTTAAACAACTTAAGGACAAGTTACTGCCAAGCAGGGTTGCATGTGAATGGCTTTGCAAAAGTGTGTCGTGAAAAATTTCTCTTCCCACTGACAATTAAAGAGGGTCCTCTCAGATTCCTACAGCTATGGGACAGTTCCCTACTGCATATCCCTCTGCTTGGTGTTCATTTTTTTACATCAATTTAAACATTTCATTTCCTATCTTTAGCATCTCTCCTTCCAGATTAGAATTCCACGAAACAATCTGACACTGCCTTTCAGAAGACTTTCCTTATGAAATATCTGGCAGTTACTTCTGTTTGTTTAAACTTGAAAAAAAAAATCAATGATTTCAAATTGCAAATTCAGTTAAAATTTACTTTGCGATAATGTTGTAGGATAATACTGCCAGAGTTTGGAAGCAGAAAGCAAATGAGGCGGGAAAACAAGATAATCGAGAGGATGGTGGAACAGGATCTCTGATTAGTGAAGCACAATTGCACGGAATAAATACAATATCGATTCTTGTGTGAAAATCACCCACAGACAAGGGAAGAAAAAGATGATGCTTTGTCATCTTTCTTTTTGTTTCTAGTTTTCAGGCTATTTTCAAGTTCTCTTGTATTCATTTCATTTGTTTTTAATACATTTCTGATTTAGAAGACTGATAATCCTTTAAATGCTTTTCAACTCCTGGTATTTCCTTTTTGGAAACATGTTCCAGTGGCACCCCCGGGGCTCTATGTCAGGTTTATTCTTTGGCCATTTGTCACTTACTACATGATGTTATTGGTATTTGTGTCCATATCTTCACTCCCCTGCTCGGCTGTGAATTTACTGAGAGTAGACACATACTTGCATATGCTTTATCAACAGTGAATTCCCCAGTGGCATGAGTAGGTGGAATTCTTATTTTAAGACAATGATTTTAAAAACAGACTTTTAAAATAATTTTATAATGAGAATTTTCACACAGATTGTATGTTTTGGTGACTCTGAGATGGAGAATACAGACTCCATCTATATCTTTAATAATTTGTAAGAGTAAAAAAATGGATGTTTCATCTGTGAAATGATTTTCTTAGTTTATTATATTTGTTGACTGTTCCTGGGGCATATGTGAAATTTAAAAACACACACAGGCATGCACACACACACACATACACCCTTGGAGGGGTGGAGTTCATCCCACTGCGCCCCTGTGGGAGGGGAATGGATGCATCTCCAGTTCCAGCACTGAGTCAAAGATTTGCAATTCCCAGAGGGCTGGGGGTCATAGCTCTCAGGGATGAGGTTGGTGGCAGGGGTCAGCTGGTGCTGAGAGGCCAGAACCACCTTGGAGAAGGGAGGTCTGGCTGTGGCCTTCGTTGACCAGCAGGCCCTTCCTGCTGCACTGCTGGAAATGGGAGCGCAAAGGAATGATGAGAGGGTCCCTATTTCCTTTCTGTATTTATTTATTTATGATATTAGATGAATTTGAATTTGTCTGAGGACTCTTCACTTGGTTTTTAGCTTAGCCCTTTGAACCCAAATATTCTCTGAAAATTTTATTTTGTATGTGACTTTACATAAAGAATTCTGGGCATTTCATTGGCACTTCATGGAAGACCATTGCTGCGAAGAGAAACCTAATTTTCTTGGAGTTAGCACATTCTGTTTTGTCAATTCCTTAGACAGGGAGCATATAGAGCACAGGTCAGGTACTTAGGGCCTGGAACCAGGCCAGTTTTGGAGTAGCACCCTGTCACACACTAGCTGTAGCAGAGGCCAGTTTCCCATGAAGCTGATGACCATTAAACTCCAGGGTCTTTCCCTTCATAGGATCCTTCCAAGGCCGTGGGAGGGACCCTAGCTATGTGACCAGTGCAGTCAACCAGTTGAAACTGATGTCTCTTTCTACTCTGACTTCCTCTTGGTCTCTCTCTGCCTTGTGTAGGGTGGCACTAGAATGCCCAAGAGCATTTTGGGGACCTGGCTTAAGAGCAGTTGAGTGGGGAATATGTGGCTTTAACTACAGTTTGGAAAGTCATTTTGAAAGTGTCAATAAAACAAGTGAAAACATTACAGCTTCTGATTTGAACATAGGTGAATAGTACATTTTTAACAGCCATCTTTAAACTTATTAAAGAACTAAAAGAAAATTCACACGAAGACAGAAACATAAAATAGAGGAGAGGAATAAAATCTCTAGACACTGAGGAGGCTTATAACAAAATTTTTTCAGCTCATACCAAACTCACTAATTCATTAACAGAAAGGTACATTTTATTCATTTATTTATGGCAAGAGAGAAATAGTGACTAAAAATGATGAAGAAGCTCTTGGAGTTTTTAATAATCCAGTTAGTGATGAGGAATGAATCACATGAACACGTTGGAAAAAAACAAATTTCTTGCCCCTTTGACATAGAATAAAGGTAACATGAAATTCATATTAAATTATTATAGCAAGGAGATCGTGACAACAAACAGCTTAATGAATATTGTCAACTCAGCAATGTTGATTTATGGTTCATCATTGACAGGCAACTTGAAATGCCTTAAAATCTTGCAGCTCAGATATGAAAGCAACTTAATAGAGCTTTCCCCAATTTGACAACAACCCTAAGGATTTACCTACTGCCATCTGTAATGACTCATGAAGCTGAAAATAATAATAAAAAACTTTGATTAATCACACTACAGGAAAGAAATTCTTCTGTTTTCTTTATAGAGAAAGTATGCAGGCAACAAATGTAGGAAAAAATGTGATAGACATATGTCAGGTAGATGATAAAAATCACTGTTATCGCTGTCATTTTTCCAGATTTTATGGAATTTGTAATACTTTTACATTTGTAATTTGTTGCAATTTCTTTCCTCACTGTAAATAGATATTCAATTCTATACCTAAATAGGTATTTATAGTTTTATATTCTTTTCCTTAAAGCAGGCATCCTGAAATTATAAAAGTTTTAAGCCCCACAAAACCTGGATCTGCCCTGTAGCTACATGACCCTGGAAAATAATCTGCATGTTCTGAATCTGTTTCTTCATGGCAGACTGGGCTTGGTACAGATTTCTGATTATTAGGTTAAGGGGTTTAAATGAGAGAATAAAGAGGAAGTGTTTAGCACAGACGATGTGGGGAACACTCCCTGTTAGTATCATCCATTCATTAACTCAGTAGGCATGGATTAAGCACTCAAACATTCAGGCACTGCAGCTTTAGCAAAGAACCAGATGGAGGAAGTCTCTGCCCTTGAGAACCTTACGTTTTGGTTTATTCTGATAATTATGGTTGCTTAGCACTCTCACTTTAGGCTCTCTTTGTGTTCCTACTGCTCCTAAAAGCACTGCTGGCTCCTCACCTTTTCCAAATGAAATGAGTAAAATGAATTGGTTTTGGAAATTCTGTGCCACCTTTTGGATGTCTGGTCACCCTTGTGCTGTTGCAAAGCCAGAGCTGGAAACTGATGGATCAATGTCCATTTGAGTCCTGCAGTAGAGTGAGGTTGGCGTTCACAGTTCGTAATTTGGCATTCTAAGTGGTCAGTGGCACAGGTGGAGCAGCTCAGAATGGAGCTCATCACAGGACCTTGAAAGGGGCCTGTCTACTGGCCTTGGGAACCTCAGAATAGCAGAGACCTTGTGGAATCAGGACATAGAGACTACTCACTTCTCTGTGGGGTTACCTATTCTCATAGGTTTTGCTGGGGTAACCCATCAGTTTGGAAATACCATTTTCTGCATGAATAGCTTCTCAAAGCATAGCTTTCTTAAAGCTGGAGAGGAGTCAGGAAGGGAGGTTGCACACATGATTCTGAGGGCCAGTGGATTGGTTTTCCACTTAGACCCTCTGAGTCCAAGCATCTGCTGAAATTTATTTATAGGTTTACAGAAAGGGTCTTGGTTATGCTATAGCAGAAGCCCAGTGTACTGGCTTTGGTCCAGTTTTGGAAAGCTGATACATTTGACTCTTTTTATTTTATTTTAGAAGTGTGCTATACTGGTAGAATCAAATAAGGAAGCAGCAATTTGTGAGCACAATGCTATTTTTTAATGTTTAATTTTTTTTAATGTGGGTAACTTGGTTGGAGGTCTGATAATCGTTTGGTCATTTAGAACAGCTACATTCAAGTATTAAGATCTCAGATCTAGTGAATCTACTTATTATCTTCTTGTGCTGTGAATCTGTTTTTGACACATAAATAGACTGTGAATTCTGGAATGACTTGTCCTGAAGTCACATTCTATTTGTGAGCCCCTTTAGGCCAGACACTTCATCTGCTAAGTCCTAGAAATCAGCATGGTGCCTGGCACTTAGTAGGTACTCAATAAATATTTTTTGAATGAATGAATGAATAAAAGATGAGTGAAGGAAGGAAGGATCATGTAAGTTAACAGCGTTTCCAAGGTGAAGAAGGAGGCCTCTTCTACCAAAATAAATTCATATGGTATTCATTTAAGGCATGCTAAAGAAGACTCAGTTAAATAAAGTTTACTTCAAAAATAAATGTTGTGCTGTGAGAATAAACCTTTTCCTGTGTTGAGACAGAATGAAGTGATTTGCAACTCTAGATGCATAACTCAAAATGGGAAATATTTAAATACGTGTCAAGGTAACTAAGCTTTTGCTAGGAGTCAGCATAGTCCCATGACTTATCCCATGGGACTTAAGTTAGAGAACCTGGGCTCCAAACCCGGCTCTGATACACGCTGGCTGGGTGGTCTTGGCTAAGTGACTTACGCTTTCTGAGTTTTCTCATCTATATAACGGGAATAATAATAATGACTTCTTCATAGAGTTATTGGAAAGACTGAATAATGCTTGGCACAAAGTAAGTGCTCAATAAGGATTTCTGCTCCCCACCTCCTCCCCTTCCTTTCCTTCCTATTCCTCCTCTTTTCCCTCCTGCTAATTAATCTGGGAATTGCTCATTGCTCTTGCTCATGTCCACAGCTGATCTCCAGGAAGCAAATTAGAGTCTGGGAATGATTGGGGAACTTTCTGTAGGCCACTGTTTAGCTAAACCTGGCAGTAACATCTTTGCATGCCTTTGACTGTTCAGAAAGGAAATACATAAAGATTCTTATCTCCTGATTTTTCCAAAGGAGTCCAGTACTTACAATTTTGCTCATTTAATTAATGACTGTCCCCCTCCTATACCCACTCTCACCGTAAGTTGAATTCCACCAGCATTTCAAGTCCTCTGGGATTGCTCTGTGCTCCTTTTACTTCTTGGCATGCAAACCACTTTTGTTTTCCTTTTAAGAAATTTTACTGGGCTGGGCGAGAAATTGACGTCAAAGACAGTTTCCTATGGGCTTGGGCCTTGAAGGTGACTGATGTTTTAAAATCTATTAGTGATGTAGAGAAGCCAAGCAAAACACGCCCTTCTGGAGAGGTCCCCACGACTCTCTAATGCAGTCCTATCTCCTAGCTCCTCCATGATAATTCAAGGTCGAGCTTACTCGTGGTGATGGCTCGATTTTGCTCATTTTGTACATTATTTATGTAATATGCGGGTTGTGAGGGAGTGTGGATGTGGATGATTCATAGGCGGGAGCGGTTAGAAACAGATTGCAGAAGCCCGGCTCCTCTTACTTGGGTGTCCCCCACCACCCCCAAGCTGCTCCATCTGCTGCCCCCTGCATGCCCTCCGGCGACTACTGGGGCTAAATGCGGCCCCCAGGCTCCCCCCAGGCAGCAACCCTGTAGAACAGCGAGGCACACAGGCCCTTTAGAGGCCCTCCCCTGCAACAGATCCTGGGGACACACCCACCTCCCAAGATGTAACTCTTATAAAAAAACCCTAAACCATAAAATAGCATAAGGGATTCTAAAAAAGTTGTGATGACTACTTCAATGCTTATTTTTTGAAATACCAAGTTTTTAAAAAAGTTTCTCATTTTTTTTGTTGCTGCCCCTGCTTTTCTAGGATATGCCTGGCACCTGTGTTTAGCCTCCTTATTTATTGGATAGTCCAGTGACCAGCAGGCATGCTGGTTTCTCATGGCTACACTGTAGAGGAAGCTTTTCTCAACTTTTTATAAGTTTTATCCCAACCAAGTGGCCTGCCTTCAGGTGACACCCGAGACTTTCTGATGTATTGGGAAGAGCCCCGACTGTGGAGTTAAACAGGCTTGGTTAGGAGTCGCATTAGTTCTGTGTATGGGTTATTTATTATGAACATGACGGCCATGGAATAAAACTCATCAGAGCCTCCACAGCATACAAAGCATTGGTTATTCACACTTCAGGGGTGGCGAGGCAGCTCTGTTGCTCTTGAGTGAGTTTCCTCACATATCTGGGGGTGATGGGTGTCTGGACTCTGGGCTACATAGCTCATCTTCCAGCAGGCTAGCCCAAGCATGCTCTCATGTAATGGCACAACTAACAGTTAATACAGGCCCAGCCACATAAGCACTTTTCAAGCCTCTGTTTGCAGCACATTTTCTAACATCCTAGTGACCAAAGAAAGTCACATGGCCAAACCCAGAGTTGGACTGGATGTACACATTACATGCGAAAGAGCTTGGAAACATGGAGGGGTAAAAAAATTGGGGTTTGGGGAAAGTTAACTGAGCTCTAAGCCCCACTTTTCCCTTCTCTTGGAAAATGTCTCCTGATCTCTAGCCATCAACCGTGTGTGAGGATCAAATAAGAGAATGTGATTAGATGGGTATCATTCATGCTTGTTGAAGCTTATAAAAGTGCTGTGAAACTAGTATTAACCATGTTTCCAGGCTAAGGGAGGTAAATGCATACACCTTTGGTTTCTTCATTCGAAGATTAGAGATACTGTGTTAGGGTTCTCCAGGGAGACAGAATCAACAGGGTGTATATTTATATAGAGAAATTTATTTTAAGGAATTGGCTCGTGTGATTGGTGGGTCCAAAATCCCACAGGGCAGGCCAGCAGGTAACTCAGGAAGAGTTGAAAGGCAAGACCAAAGACAGAATTTCTGACTGAATTCCTTCTCACTCCATAGAGGTAAATCTTCATTCTTAACAGGCCTTTCACTGATTGGATGAGCCCTACTCACATTGTGGAGGGCAATCTGCTGTACCCAAAAGGGACCCATTTAATGTTAATTTCATTCAACACCCTCACACAAACATTCAGAATAATGTTTGATCAAATATCCGGGCACTGTGGCCCAGCCAAGTTGATGCACAAAATTAATCAACACAGGTACTATGGGCTCAGCCCTATAATTAATTGTTAATTCAACAAATATTTATTGAATGCCTACTTCTACCTGGCACTATGTTTGTCCGTCAGAGTATAGCAGTTAACAGTGCTGTCAATCCTGCCTTCAAAGCAATTACATACTAGTAAGAGATAATTAAGCAGCTAACAACAAAGCCTGCCAAATGCTTCGAGAGCTGCCACTTGTGGTGTGTACTTCCTGAACAAAGCTTCCTGCATGTATCATCTCACTTAATGCCCACAACCAAACCATTAGGTAGGCATCGTTATCCCTGCTTTGCAAATGCAAATGAGGTTTGGAGAGAATAAGTGAGCTCTCTGCAGGTCAATTCGCTCATAAGTGGCAGAGCCAGGACTGAGTTCACATCTGCCTGATGCCCAGACCTGGGCTGTTGGTTGCTCCACTGTCACTCACACCCTTGGTCTGTGGCCTCTCACAGACAGAAGAGCAGAGAAGCCAGAGGATAGTGGGACCTTGAGGTCAGCCTAGAGGTGGACCATCAGAAGCATGTGAGAGACACATGCCCTCCTGCTCCTGTGACCAGTTTGCTTTGCTACTTCCAGAGACTGTGGGATGTGGGTGGCAATCAGGCCACCAACATTATTGTGGAGTCTGAAAGTCCATCTTGGGAAACAACGTGTCAGTATTCTCATCTTTGAAAGGGACAAATGAGTGTGTGTCTGTGTATAGGTAGCAAGAGGGAGGATTTGAGTCCTTTCCAGGAAAGCCACCTCTTCATTCATTCTGCCCAGAGACTTGCTCTGGGTGAGTGTGTGTAGAGACACACATATGTAATATTTTCAGACTTTATCATACTTCCAAGCAGCTCACAGTGGGGGTGCAGATGGAAGAGTATGCTAATGGATGTGGGGGAAGCATGCTACCCACATAAGGATTGCACTGATGTATGTTTAAAGCAAGCTATCCACTAAGGGGCTCCTCTCCTTAGCAGTTAGCTCTGGGAAGAACACAGCTCTGCACACATTCGCTGTTGGCCTGGTGTATGCTGGCCGAAAAGCATGACCTGGTGCATAGATGAGGAACCTGTGGGGGCGGGGGAGAAGGGGGCGCTTTATGTAAGTGGTTTTTAGACAGATGGAGGATTCATTTTAATTGCATAAAAGGCAGTCTTTCTTGAGTGGAGATGTAGGTCCTTTTGCAAACCTGTGCTAGACAAATCTTTACTGCTGCTGCTTTTCTAAATGCCCCTCTGTTTCCATGAGAATTGCTCCTTGGCGTGTTGAGTTCTATCTGGGCCATTTGTCTGCTCAGCCTTCTCCTCACTCAGGGTAAGTTCATCCCAGTCCTGATGCTGCCATCTGAAGACTTGTTTGAGTTGTTGGCTTTTTTTTTGAAATGGAGTCTATCTGTGTCACCCAGGCTGGAGTGTGGTGGCGCCATCTCGGCTCACTGCAGCCTCCACCTCCTGGGTTCAAGTGATTCTCCTGCCTCAGCTTCCTGAGTAGCTGGGATTACAGGCACCCACCACCATACCTGACTAATTTTTGTATTTTTAGTAGAGACAGGTTTTCACCATATTGGTCAGGTTGTTTTCAAATTCCTGGCCTCACGTGATCCACCCGCCTTGGGTTTACAGGCAAGAGAATCACTGCATCCAGCTGGCTTTTTTTTTTGAGACAACGTCTCATTCTCTCACTCTGTCACCCAGTCTGAGGTGCAGTGGTGTGATCATGGCTCACTGCAGCCTTGACCTCCCTTCTCTGCTTCTGGACTTGCTGAGACTATTGGCACATGTCATCGTGCCTGGCTACTTTTTTATTTTTTGTAAGGATGGGGGTCTCACTATGTTGCCCAGCCTGGTCTCAAACTCTTGGGCTCAAGTAGTCCTTCCATTGTGATCTCCCAAAGTGCTGAGATTATGGGCATGAGCCACCTCACCTGGCCTGCCATCTGAAGAGTTTTAAGCCAAGTTGTAACTGAACCGTGGTTTTGAAAAATGGGTAGGTGGGTGTTTACAACATGGGGCATTGGGAAGAGGGAACAAAACAGGTTCAGAGAAGTTGTTTTTAAGTTGTGCATGAATAAATGGTCCAATATCAGGGAACTTACTGAGTTCTGAATCTTTGCTCTGTTAGAGTCTAGAGTCCACCCTGTTAGAGTTCATGGAGAGAAGGCCCAAGTTCTCCCAGAGTAAACACCCTTGAGACTTATGGGAGTCTGGTGTCCAGCACCTCCCTCTTCAGAGCTCATGCGGCGACCACCATTAGTGACCCATAGCTCAGGGACCTTGGGTGGGCCAGGAGATTGGCTTCCTGGATATGCATTGGGCTGAAGATGCTGAATGCAACAGGAAAAGCATCAGGTTGGATCACTGGTTCCTGTGCAGCTATAATCAAGGTGAAATTACTTATCATGGCTGTTTATTTCGTCAGTGACCAGTAAAACCTGATCTTCTCCAGCAGGAAGCTGAAGCTCCCGCAATGCAAGCTCATTGCTCTACAGAATGAGCTTTTCCTAAGAAAGAACAAGAGTTTGCTAGGCAGTCCAGGGAGACCCTTTGCCAAGGTTGTTCTGAGCTAGTAGAAGGAAGTTCAGCTCAGGTATTGGTTCTTGTTAGCACCGTGCCAATTTTATTAATCTCTGCATAGCTGGTGTTCTTCATTGAGAAGCGCATAATCAATGTTAGCTGAATGAATGGCTGTATTGAGACCAGCCAGAGTGGAGGCACCTCAACCAAAATAATCCTCACTGACTGTAAGCTATATAGTACATGAAATGCAGCTGTCATGAGAGTTGCTGAGGACAACTCTCTCAGGGAATAAGGAGGGACACAGGATCTTCTGAGCCTTTCTCTCTCCACAGTGCAAGTCATAGAGATCTGAAGAGCAGAGATTTCCTTCTCTGGCCCGTCCATCTTCACCCTTTACCACGTGTCTCCCTTCCTCGGCACGTTTGTCTTCTTTAAGTACTGGATTGTTTTATCATCTCTGAGCCTTTGCAAGTGTCATCACCCCTGCCTGGAATGCCTGCCCACTCATCTGGTGAACTCTCGCTCGGCCTGCAGTCAGAGATCTCACGCTTCTGGACGGGCAGTCCTGTGTGGAGCTGGGCACTCAGCCTCAGGGGCCAGCCTGGCTGCATTTCCATCCTGAGGTGATTAGGACTTATCATTTGGGACTGTGGCAAGTTACCCAAGTCACCTAATAAGTCCAGACCTTGATTTTTTCATCTGGCAAACAGGAATTACAAATAGGACCCAAATCAGAGGATCGTTCTAAGGGTTGGATTTGTGAATATGCACAAAGTACATGGACCAGAGCCTGGAACACAGCCCTTAGAACCCATCGGCCACCGCCTACATTGCAATTCCCTTGTCTTCTGCGCCCCTGTCAGAGCTGTTTTCTCCTTTGTCTCCCACCCCACTTTGCTCTCGTCTCTTTCCAACTCAGCACTTTGGCTGCTCCCCTCCCTGATTCAACAACTGTCAGGGGTTCCCGCATTCTCACACAATGACATTCAAGCTCTTTGGCAGAATTCAAAGTTTTCCATTTTGCAGGCCAAATTTGACAACATATTTTTCCTGCTACTTCCCTACCCATAGCTGATGTCCTTGCCTAAAGGCACTCTGTCCATGACCTCTCACCTCCTGGCTCTGGCAGGCTCTGGCCATTCCGTGGCTCTGTCCTTCTCCCACCTCTGCCTGCTCAGGCTTCTGCACCTAGGGGAAGGAAGCACATGCAGCTGGGTGGGCCTTCGCCACGGGCAGGCTTCTAGTACTCTCAGCTGAGTTCTGAAGGTCAGTCTCTGCGCTTGCATTCCGAAAGGCAGCAAGTCCTGGGATCAGATTCCAAGGTACGTTTGTACATTGTAGCAAAATGAAACCCATTAGCTTACAGAAGGTGAATGTTCTGTTGCCATCCAAAGTGCCCCGATTTGCTTGCCTCTTTGTGATGTCAGTTTTTTTACACTGAATTTGGTTTCTTCAGGGACCAACCTCAGTCATCTTAAGGAATTCTAATTTAGAAAGTATGAAGGCAACTGTGAATGCTATAGAGAGGGCCACTGCATATTATCATCCCTAAACACGCATAGCTTTTAAAAATCATCAGTTAATGTTTCATATATACCAGAAAATGTGTATCACATAATGTTGGAGGGAAAAAATCAGAATGCAAAATTGCATTTACAGTATGACGATTACTGTAGGAATCATGTGGGTCAGGATAGAATAGCTATAGACTAATAAAAATAGCTTGATTTGTTGGAGAAATGGGATTATAGACAACTTCATTCTTCCTTTTACTATTGTTGTGTTAATGTCACTGCTATTGTGCAAAATACAAACATCAAGTATACTAATAGTTATCATGTATGGTATCATATTAATAATATGATAAGCACATGCTCCTTCTGAGCCACTGATCTCTGTACTATCTCATTTAATCTTCCAGCACGACTGTGAGGTGGGGACGTTTACCTCTGGTTTATGGGAGAGTAGAGTAGTCACCCAAAGTGTCACAACCACGAGGGGCCTTCTACAACACTAAGATTCCACCTCTCTAAACCTATACTCAATAATCGCTGCTTGATTATTAAAACCAGGCCAGGTGCAGTGGCTCAGACCTGTAATCCCACCACTTTGGGAGGCCGAGGCGGGCAGATCGTCCGAGACCATGAATTCGAGACCAGCCTGGTCAACCAGGGGAAACCATGTCTCAACTAAAAATACAAAAATTAGCCATTCCTGGTGGTGGGCGCCTGTAGTCCCAGCTACTTAGGAGACTGAAGTAGGAAAATTACTTGACCCTGGGTGATGGAGGTTGCAGTGAGCCAAGAACGTGCCACTGCACTCCAGTCTGAGTGATAGAGCAAGACTCTGTCTCAAAATACATACATACATACATACATATATACAATTAAATTAAAAATAAAACAGCTTTTCATGGACCAGCAATCTAAACATAAGAAAAATTAGAGACTTTAAAATAAAAAATAGCCCATAATGTTTACCCCCTGAGACAAATCACTGTCAACCCTTTGGTCATGTCTTCCAGAATGTTGCATGTCTTCCAAGGCATTTCCTCTCATTTGCCTCCACTTATTTTTTTATTTTTGAGATGGAATCTTGCTCTATCACCTAGGCTGGAGTGGAGTGGTGTAATCTTGGCTCACTGCAACCTCTTCTTCCCGGTTTGAGTGATTCTCCTGCCTCCGCCTCCTGAAGTAGCTGGGATTACAGGCATGTGCCATTAAGCCTGGCTCAGTTTTGTAATTTTACTAGAGATGTACTTTCACCATGTTGGCCAGTCTGGTCTTGAACTCCTGACCTTAAGTGATCCACCTGCCTTGTCCTCCCGAAGTGTTGGGATTACAAGCGTGAGCCACCGCAAATGGCCACCTCCACTTATTCTTAAACCTTAATCTTGAGTCTAGAACCTAGAAAAGTTAAGAAATTACAGTTGAGTGGAAGAAGTTTCTCTTTTGAAACCTGATAGTAACTGGAGTTTTGAATGGAATGCACTGATCCCACTGACAGAATTAGGCAGGCTAAAGGGAAACTTTGTGCCCTACTGGCTGTTCTAATTCTCACACTTCAATGGCTTTGGAGAGTAGATATATTACGAGAATACTTGAAAATCTTCTTTAACTAAAAAAGTAAGCGTTCAAACACCTTATGCATATCTGGAATAAAAAATAAAAACCACATCATCATAAAAGCTCCATAAAATTATAAAGCAATTAGGTAGTACTCAAAGACTTATGGTTTTCCTACATTGTCGGTGGTATCAGGACATAATCCAGACATTCCTAATATTTTCATTTGATTCAAGTATTTAATTAAGTGTATTTAGAAAGAATGTCTTTATTAGTTTAGGAGTGATTGCAGTCTTCCTTGGGCATTGAGTTCTATTATGCAGACAACTTTATGAAGGGTTTGTGTGATGTGAATGCAACTGATCGGGTAGAGATTTTTCTTTTATTCATTCATGTATTCATTACTTGTTAATTCATCTAGTAAATATTTATTGAAAAACAATTATATGAAAATCCTTCTATGTGCATTTGTTATAAAATCATAGTCAAGGGTATTGCCTATTATGTATATCAATGTTCTATGTATAAAGTCCGTGTGAAAAAGGTCTTTTAGAATTAAGTTTCTTAAAAATGCTTTAGCTCACTTGACGTATACCAAGCCCTCTCCTTTCTAATAATAACCACTTATTCTTGTGTTTCCCATTTTGCCCTGACTGCCAGGAAACTCAGGGATACTCTTTATGCCCAATCATTAGCACCATTTTAAACTCATGATTGGTTTATTTATCTCTTTTTCCTTTTATGGCCCTGATTTTCTGCTTTACAACCTTAGTAGATATCTATTCCTTTGAAAGCCTGCCTCAGTTATTTTTGGAAAAATGTCATGGGGAGGGAGGCAAAAATTCAAGGCATGGTGTCGGACATCCTTGTCAAATATCTATCAGTTGTAACTAGATAGCAGGGGAAAGGGGGATGCATAATATTTTAAATGTACTAAATGCCACACTTTACAATGGCTAATTTTATGTAAGGTTAATTTTACCTTAACACAAATTTTGAAAACAAAGCCTATTAGTCATCAACTGACTTTGATGATGATAACTAATATGGTTTGGATGTGTCCCCATCCAAATCTCATTTTGAATTGTGACTTCCATAATTCCCATGTGTTGTGGGAGGAATCTGGTGGGATATAATTGAATCACGGGGGTGGTTCCCCCTATAGTGTTCTTATGGTAGTGAATAAGTGTCACCAGATCTGATGGTTTTAAAGGGGAAACCTCTTTCGCTTGACGCTTGTTCTCTCGTCTGCCACTACATAAGACATGCCTTTCACATTCCACCATGATTATGAGGCCTCCCCAGTTACATGGAACTATGAGTCCATTAAACCTCTTTTTCTTTATAAATTACTAATACAATGAGATAGTAATGACTAGGCTCTAGTAGTAGACAGAGTGCTTTCTGTGATTGCCAATAGGAACCATGGGAAAGTTCTCCAGGGAATCGGCTTTATTGCTGTCTAAGAGCAATGATCAGTGTTGGCAAGGTTTACAAGGCAGTCACACAGCTGGCTTCAAGAACTCCCTCCCCATCTCCTCTTCAGTCATCTTAAAAAAGAAAACAATAAAAACCTTTATTATTTTTAATTACATAAGCAGAAATGTTCACTGTGAAATAATCAGCAACATGATAATAATAATAAAGACATAAAAATCACCTGTATTTCTAATAGCCAACTCAAATCACTGTTGACATTTTTGCTTGCCTTCTAGTCTTCTGTATTGCTCCAACAAGGCATGCATTCAGTCATCCATTTACTCATCTTTTCTAAAGTGTGGTCCCCAGGACACTAGTCTCAGGGTTAAGTAAGTTTAGAAATGAATCACCCTAGTACCTCCTCTTGGAGATTCATGATGTACGTTGGCATATGAAAAGGTTTGAGAAATTTAAAAGACAAGAAGCTCATCTCACTGTTATTAATCTAGAGTTTTACAATGTACTTGAGCATTAAATTCTTATTTTCTTTTCTTTCCTTTTTTTTTTTTTTGAGGTAGGGTCTCTGTCTGTCACCCAGGCTGGAGTGCAGTGGTATGAACATAGCTGACCACAACCCTCGATATCCTAGGATTAAGGATTCCTCTACACTTCAGCTTCCCAAGTAGCTGGGACTACAAGTGCATGCCATTATGCCCTTTATTTTTTGTAGAGATGGGGTCTTGCTATGTTGCCCTGGGTTTTGAACTCCTGCCCCTAAGTGATCCTCCCTTCTTGGCCTTCCAGAGTGCTGGGATTAAAGGCGTGAGCCACTGTACTCACCACCTTATTTTCTATAACTCAAGGAAGTAATGCAATGCTCCATGGAAGCTGACTGAATTTTAAGTCTTAGGTCATATTTATTCTACATAGCCATACTAGATTATGTGAATTGCTTCTATGGTGTAAATATCTATGTCAGTTAACATTTTTTCTGAAACATAATGACCTCATAGAATTCTATTGTATTGGTGTTCCATGGGTTGTGAAACCAAAACCCTATTGCTGGGAGTCTGGATTTTTTCCATGTTTGGGTCTTGTAATGGGCATTGTTATAGTTGAGTCATTGTCTACCCCCTAAAACATCTTATATGAAGCTTGGTTTTCCTGGGGAGTAGCATCTGCATAGATTCCCCATGAGTGGTTTTTGTTTACTTGTTTTTGCTTTCCTTTTTCCCCCTCTAGTTTAAGGGGCCTGTGAGGAACACTATGAAAAGATAGGACAGGCAAACACTTAGTTAGATTAGAAGGGTAGAAAGGTGGGATGAACTGGGTGTGCTGGCTCATGCCTGTCATCTGTGGGAACAGGGACCCTTCCAGGAGGCCGATCCCCAACTTTAGGTCATGGTGAGCCTTCCGTTCATCATAAGGTAAGTTACTTAAAATGGGAAGAAATAACACTTGTAAGTAATAAATATAAATGAATTCAATGAAAAACAGTTTGGCCAATGATACTATCTGGGAGTTAGAGAAATATTTCTGCTTTCCCCTCTGGTAGCTAAGAGAGTAAATAGTCCTAAAAGAGACCAGCAAATAACAGCAGTAAAAACTACAGCCAGTGTGCAAGACTGAATAGAGATGTCAGCTCTGAGAAGGGAAAAGAAAGAACTGGAAGTCGAGCAAAGCAAAGAAATGTAGCTTTAAGCCTACGAGGCACAGGTGGGATTTTTACATTAAGCAAGTGAGAGACTACAGGGGAAAAGCAGACCGGCTTTATTTTTTTTATGACAGAATCAATAGAATCTAATCAAGTTTTGAATGCAATCAGGGTAAGATGAGAAATACCAAGTAGGTCCTCCTAGGCAGTAACTAGAACATAATCGTGTCTGGAAGGGATTACCAGAGTGATGTTCCACATTTCTCTCCAAGCCCAGCTGGGGAGGGAGACTGAAATTAAGGAAGGGTGATGTGGTGGTTTCAGGTTCGTGTCGCCATGGTTTTGATGCCCTGTTTTGTGATGACTTTCTCTTCTCTGTAGCACTCCCTTGGGACTAGGCTTTCAGCTAAGAAGGGAAATGGAAGAGAGATGTCCTTCTGGAGGAAGTAGTGAGGAATGTCACAGGCTACTCTGAAAGGCAAGAGATCAGATAAGAGGTGCTCCTCTGGAAGGTGGTGGGGGGTTAAACTCATTTATAGTTGCCATGCACACTCTGTCTAAGTCACCCCATGTACAAATAATCCAAGCAAAAACAGACTGCTTGCCATGCAAATACAGCTTCAAGCTCTCCAAACAGACATGCTGGTACAATCTCTGCAGCCTTCAAACAGGTGCCCCTCTTTTTTTTTTTTTTCTTTAGAGATGCGGTCTTGCTCTGTCACTCAGGCTAAAGCAAAGGTGGTACAACCATAGCTCATTGCAGCCTCAACCCCCTGGGCTCAAGGGATCCTCCTACTTCAGCCTCCTGACTAGCTGGGACTACAGGTGTGTACCACCACTCCCAGCTAATTAAAAACAGCTTTTTTCTTTTTTTTTCTGAGATAGGGTCTTTCTATATTGTCTAGGCTAGTCTCAAACCCCTGGCCTCAAGAAGTCCTTCTGCTCGGCCTCCCAAAGTGCTGGGATTATAGGTGTGAGCCACCTTGCCTGGGCACCCCTCTTAAGCATTCCCATGTAGGGATTCTGGAGCCACCATTGGAAGGTAATTATAATTTGAGTTCATTGTTTGTACAAGGAACACAAGAAAATGGGCAGTACCACTTATAGAGACTGGTGATGTGCCTGATTTGGTGCCACATCCTGGGGAGATCATGTGGGTTGGAAGCCAATTCTTGCCCTTGGGTAATCCACTCAGAGTCTAAGTGGGTAACAAAGACACATCAGCTGTGAAAGGAGGCTGGGGCTGTGAGAGTTAGGGGAGGCTGTCGCTAACTTTGACTGGGGCATGGGTCAGGGAGAGGAAGCAGAGATAACAAGTCATTATGATTTCTACATTGATTTCAACCTGACATTGGTCTCAGGCCACACCACCTTCTCAGGGAGGTATTGTGACTTCTGGTCCATAATAATTGCTCAAGAAACTTTTGTGAATATTTTGGTAATGAATAAATGCATGTCTCCAGTGAAGAAACTGGGACTCAGAGAAGAAATAACTTGCTTGCGGTCATAAGACTCAGAAACAGTAAAGTGAGACTTTAGACCTAAGAGCCTTATTCTCTTTCTGTTACACACAGCATTTGCTGGATAGTGGAGTGGGAAGAGCTAGAAACAGACAGCTAAGAGGACAATGTAATAGAAACCAACCAAGAAGAGAAAATCAGCCGTCTGTTTCCTTCTCATATGGAAAAGTTCACATTAGCCAGTGAGCACACAGATCATTTCTAATAATATCGACCTTTAAAAACAAAACCAAAAAACTGTAGTACTCTCTCTTCACTCTCCAGTATCTCATGGGGTAGTTCTGGTGCTACAGTCTAAATTACCTCCTTAAAAATATTCTCTTTTCAGCCCACCTTGTTTGGATATTTGATTTAGAAACAACTAACGAAGTCCATTTGCCATATGGGAAAGTGAACTTTTTTTAAAGTAGTTGTTTTACATCCCTGTAACTCTAGGAGCTGTTGTCATAGTAACATTTTCCTCCTCGAGGTGCAGAATGAACAGTCCATGGAACCAATGACAATGTAGGTCATGAGTGAAAAGGGGTCTGGTAGCTTCACTTCAGTGCCCCGTTTGACACAGCTGGGATTATTAATGCTGCAGCCTCCAGAGGGGCTCACACTCCTTGGTTAGAACATTCTGTACTGGGACTGAGTCCAAAGAGGAGATATGTGGGCAGGGGAGGGGAGAAGGGGGAAAGCAGAAGGTAAGAAGACTGTGAGGGGAGGCTGGCAGGAGCTGTCCTGCATGGAGAATCAGAATGGCCTGTCCCTGGTTGTGGCTGTGGGGAAGTGGGTATGGAGTGCTGGAGCTCAACATTGTTCTTGCTGCATGATGGGAATTGGTACCCCCTGCAGTCCAGAATCTATTGGAGTTGATTCAGGAAGGCCCAAATCAATTATCAATATAAAAGTTTTGACTACTGGAGACCTCACCTTTACATACAGCCTGGAAATGTGTTTTACAAGTTTCATTCATTCATTCATTCCTCCAGTCATGTAGCACACATTTACCAGCAGCTCCTCCTCTGTACCAGTGCTGTGCTGGCCATGACTGGCTTCACTGGGTGCATCCCATGGGCATGCACATGCTGTGTGCTCAGAAGGACCTTGCTCTTGGTTTAATGATCTGCTGTTGTGATCTTGTACTTGTTCTTGAACCAGGAGCCCCATATTTTCATGTTGCATTGGGTCTTGCACTAAAGGTACAACCTTCAGCAAAGCCAGACCCAATCCCTGCTTTCCTGAATCTTATGGTGCAGTGAGAGAGACAGACAGAAACCCAAGGATGATGCAAGTAACTATAGAATTACAACTTTGAGCTCAACATTTTCATATTGGAGAGGTAGAACTATGTAATGCCAGGAGAGAAGATAAGCCATCATTTTACAGCTCTATGGCTTGGCCTGACTATATTCAGAATAGTGGAGGTGAAGTAAGATTATAGTAAAAGGGATGTAAATTATTGTGGGCATTAGTTATCAAAAATTAGTACCATGGGAGACTAAGGCAGGTTTCTGAGAGAGAATGGCAACATTTCCCCCTCAAGGTTGTGAATATCCACCTGTCAAGGCAAGTGCTTTCGTGCAGATCTTTTTCTCTCTCCCTTCCTTCCTCCCTCTGAGTTTTTTCTTTTAACTTTGATAATTGCAGACTTACAAAAAAGTTGAAATAATATTCTCACATGTTCTTTATTCAGATTTCTCAGATATAACATTTTACCATGTTATCTTATGTGTATCTGGGTATCTATCAATATACCTACCTACCGACCGACCATTGGATCTTAATTACAGACATGGTATAATGCCCCTTTACTGCTGATATGAACTGAACATTTGCGCCCCTCCCCCACCCATTCCTATGTTGAAATCCTAACCCTGAATGTGATTTATTAAGATGTGGATCTTTACGGGCAAAAGTTGCATGACAAAAATGCCAAAAGCAATTGCAACAAAAGCAAAAATTGACAAATAGAATCTAATTAAAGAGTTTCTGCACAGCAAAAGAAACTATCATTAGAGTGAACAGACAACTACAGAATGGGAGAAAATTTCTGTAGTCTATCCATCTAACAAAGATCTAATATCCAGAGTCTGTAAGGAACTTAAATTCCCAAGAAAATTGTACAAGAAAAACTGTACAAGAAAAAAACCCATTAATAAGTGGCAAAGGACATGAACATACTTCTCAAAAGAAGACATTTATGTGGCCAAGAAACATATCAAAAGAAAAGCTCAACATCACTGATTGTTAGAGATATGCAAATCAAAACCACAATGAGATAGCATCTTATGCCAGTCAGAATGGCTATTATTAAAAAGTCAAAAAACAACAGAGGTTGCCAAGAATAAAATAAAACACTTTTACACTGTTGGTGGGAGTGTAAATTAGCTCAACCATTGTGAAAGACAGTGTGGCAATTCCTCAAAGACCGAGAGGGAGAAATACCATTTGATCCAACAATCTCATTACTGGGTATGTACCCAGAGGAATATAAATCATTCTATTATAAAGATTGTGTTTATTGCACCACTGTTCACAATAACAAAAACATGGAATCAACCTAAATGTCCATCAGTCATAGACTAGATAAAGAAAATATGGTACCTATACACCATGAAATACTATGTAACCATAAAAAGGAACAAGGTCATGTTTTTTGCAGGAGCATGAATGGAGCTGGAAGCCATTAACCTCAGCAAACTAATCCAGGAACCAAAAACCAAGCACCACATGTTCTCACTTATAAGTAGGAGCTGAACCATGAACACATGGACACATGGTGGAAAACAATATACATTGGGGCCTGTGAGGGGTAGAGGTAGGAGGGGGAAGAGCATCAAAAAGAATAGTTAATGGATGCCTGGCTTAATACCTAGGTCATGGGATGATCTGTGCAGAAAACCACCATGGCACACATTTACCCTACGTAACAAACCTGCACATCCTGCACATGTACTGCTTGTATTAGTCCGTTTTCATACTGCTATGAAGAAATACCTGTGACTGGTAGTTTATAAAGCAAGAGAGGCTTAATGGACTCACAGTTCCTCAGGGCTGGAGAGGTCTCACTATCATGACAGAAGACAAAGGAGGAACAAAGGCGTGTCTTACATGGAGGCAGGCAAGAGCATGTGTGCAGGGGAGCTGGCCTTTATAAAACTATCAGATCTCATGAGACGTATTCACTATCATGAGAACAGCACAGGAAAAACCAGCTCCCATGATTCAATTACCTCCCCCCAGGTCCCTCCTATAACACATGGGGATTATGGGAGCAACAGTTCAAGGTGAGATTTGTGTGGGGACACAACCAAACCATATTACCCCTGAACTTAAAAGTTGAAGAAAAAAAATAAGTTGTAGCCTTTAGGAGATAATTAGGTCATGAGGGTGGGGTCCTCATGAATGGAATTACTGCCCTTATAAAAAGACATTCGAGAGCTTGCTTCTTCTTTGTTCTCTGCCACCTGACAATACAAGGAGAAGTTGGCCCTCTGTGAACCAGGAAGAGGAACCTAACCAAAACTCAACCATGCTGGCATCCTGACCTTGGACTTTCAGCCTCTAGAACTGTGAGAAATAAATTTCTATTGTTTAATCCAGTCTATGATATTTTTGTTTTACCAGCCCAAACTGACTCAGACAGCTATTAAACACTTAAGAGTCTATTTCCCAAAAACAAGATCATTGTCTTAAATAACCGTAGTAGAGTCATCAAAATCAGAAAATCAACATTTATACATTATTGTCTAATCTAATAATCTTATTTGGATTTCCCCCATTATTTTAATAATATTCTTTGTAGCAAAAGAAAACCCTGTATCACATGTTCCATTCACTTATTTTGTCTATTTCATGTCCTTTCATTTGGAACAGTTCTTAGCCTTTCTTTTCCATGACATTGATACTTTTAAAACATGCAGGCCAGTTTTTTTTAATCAGGTATATTGAGGTATAATCCACATGCAGTAAAATCATCCTATTTAGACGTACAGTTGTCTAGCCAGTTATCTTATAGAATGGCCCCACTTTGACTGTCTGATGTTTCCACATGATTAGAGTCAGACTGATTCTTTAGTAGAAACATACAGGAGGGATGTTGCATTTTTCTCAGTGCATCATAGCAGGCAATACCTACTCTTACCATATTATCAATGTCCTCTTACCATTGATAATAACTTTGATCTCTTTTTTTTTCCAGTGTAACATTTCTCTTTTATTCCTTTGTAATTTATATGCATCATGTGGGGAGACGTTTGGAAGGTGTCTAAATATTCTTTTAGTCCTCAAACTTTTCACCCTCTAGTGTTTTTATCCATTGTGATTCTTGCCTGAAAGTTATAGATCTGGTGATTGCCCAGTGGTGATTTTCTAATTCCATCATTCCTTTTACATTCATTGTCTATCTTGCTACTCTAAGAAAGGCAACTACTCCTCTAATTAATTAACAAATTAATTGAGTATAGGCTTATTTGTTCTATTTTACTCAATAGGTCATACTATTTTATTATCATTATTTATTTTAATGTTCAAATTGTCTCAGATTTGGCCCCTTTAAACCTGCCCATAATTTGACATGTCCCCATCATTCTGTGAGCCTTTTCTTATTTTCTGGCACAGCAAGATGTTCCAAGTTCTTCATGTACTTTCTGTGCCTGAGCCCTGGAGTCAACCATTTCTCCCAAGGAGGGTGCAATTTTCTGAAGGTGGACATGTTGCCCGAAGTCATCTCAATCTTGAGATTCTTTCCAAATTCATGGAGTAGAACCAGAAATTGGAGACTTCAGATGTAAAATTGTATTCAGGTTACTTATCTGATTCTTTTTTTCTCCTTCAACTGAATTTGAAGCAAAGTACCAAAATAATTCATACAGTAAAATTAATAAAATAAGGGTTTTCAAAGGGGAAAAATGGTGACTAAGTGGAGGAAAACAGATATGCCAACCACAAAAGTTGCCAGCTTGCCCAGAAAAACTTGGCATTCAGCATGCTGGCAGCCAAATTAAAGGAGGGACTGTGTGGGGAGAAGATGCCCGACAGATCACCTTCAGGGACTCTGACCTGCTGGCAAAGGCAGGCAAGCAGCAAGGAGCCAGGCTCACATGTCATTGTGGGAGTAAAGAGCCTTTCTGGGATGGCCTTCCAACCAGCCACAGGCACTGAGCTGCAGAGAGGAAGCAGCAGGGCCAGGATTCTTTTTCTTGAAAGCACTTTGAGGTGTTTTCTAGCTTGTGGACCAGCATTCATCTGGGACCCCACAGTTAGAAGGGAATTGTCATTTAAGTGCCACACAATCATTCCTGCACTCACGCACTCACTTACTGTCTCACTCAGTGGTCATTGTGGAATACTTTCTAGAAGTGCAGCTGGCTACCAGGCAAAGGGGAGGCAATACCACTAGGATCCAGACTTGGCCGCCAGTCCAGCAGCCAGGCAGTGTATGATGTCACACTGGATTAAATACTCAACATGCTTTGAGATGTGTTATAGGAACTGGGAGACAACTGCGAAGCAGCTCTTCTACCCAGAGGAGTGTTTCATGAAAGGGCTACTGTTTTATAAAAACATGGAACTTCACATCCCAAAAGGGCATTTAAGGGAATCCTGGCCAGAGGGCCCTGGAGATGCTTGACTCTCTTCTACCACTGGACCTTGTGGTGAAGCATGGGTCAAGTAAAATATGCAAACAAAGGGAGTGCCATATGTGAATAGGCATTCCATAGTTCCTTCATTTATTTGGTGAATATCTATTGAGGCCTTATTATGTACTTGACTCTGGGAGATCTTGAGTGAGCAAAACACACTCAGTTTCTGCCCTTTGAGGACTTGAAATCTAATAGCAGACAGATATTAGTCAGTTTAATTTCAAAAGTGTGTTATAGGCTGGGCATGATGGCTCAAGCCTGTAATCTCAGCACTTTGGGAGGCTGAAGCAAGTGGATCCCCTGAGGACAGGAGTTTGAGACCAGCCTGACCAACATGGTGAAACCCCATCTCTAGTAAAAGTACACAATTAGCTGGGCATGATGGTGCATACCTGTAATCCCAGCTACTTGGGAAGCTGAAGCAGGAGAATTCCTTGAACCCAGGAGGTGGAGGTTGCAGCGAGTTGAAATTGTGCCATTGCACCCCAGCCTGTGCAACAAGTGAAACTTTGCCTCCTCCCACACCAAAAAAAAAAAAAAAAAAAAAAAGGTGTGTTATTGGCCAGGCATGTTGGCTCATGCTTGTAATCCTAGCACTTTGGGAGGCAGAGGTGAGCAGACCACTTGAGGTCAGGAGTTTGAGACCAGCCTGGCCAACATGGCAAAGCCCTGATTCTACTAAAATTACAAAAAATTAGCTGGGCATGTAGGTGCATACTTGTAATTCCAGCTACTCAGAGGCTGAGGCAGGAGAATTGCTTTAACCCAGGAGGCAGAGGTGTAGTGAGTTGAGATGGCGCCATTGCACTCCAGCCTGGGCAACAGAGCACAACTCCATCTAAAAAAAAAAAAAGTGTGTTTAGCACTTCCAGAGCAGGATGTTAGGGATGGCTGCCTTGAGAAAGTGAAATGAAGCTGAGAACAGAAGGAAGAGTCAAGGTCACCAGGTGAGGCAAGAAAGACAGAGGGAACAGTGCATGCAATGCTTTGGTGTAGTCAGGGTACATCTGAGGAGAGACAGGCCCATGTGGCTAAAGAACAGAAATCAGGGGTAGCAGGAAGAAACATGATGAGGTTGGAGACGGGGGAAGGTCCATGGTGAGAGTTCTTCCACAAGGGCATGGAGGAGAGGTGGGGAGGTTGGGGAGAGCTGAGCAGATTGGGTCACGAAGCAGGAGATAGAAGTGTGAGCCTAGAGCAATAACTCTAAGAGATAAAGGAGGGGTATGAGGTGAAATTATAAAATGATAGTAATGATGGTACATTAGTCCATCTCACACTGCTAAAAAGAACTACTAAAGACTGGATAATTTATAATGAAAAGAGGTTTAGTTGGCTCATGGTCCCATGGGCTGTACAGGCTTCTGCTTCTGGGGAGGCCTCAGAAAACTTATGATGGTGGAAGGCAAAAGGGAAGCAAACACATCTTCACATGGCCAGCCGGAGAGAGAGAGAGAAAGAAGGGGGAAGTGCTACACACTTTTAAACAAGCAGCACTTTAGGAGGGGGATGGTGCTAACCCATTAGAAACCACCCCATGAGCCAGTCACCTCCCACAGGCCCCTCCTCCAACACTGGGGATTATAATTCAACATGAGATTTGGGTAGGGACACACAGCCAAACCATATCAGCTGGTAACAACCATAAAAAATAGCATCTCTCATTTGTTGAGTGCCCCATTTGACTGAGACCTTACTGACAGAAGACAGGGCAAAGGAGACACAGGGTGAGCATTAGGATATATTCAAAGAGCACCAAAAATAACCTAGGGCTTAACAATTCAATTTCTTGTTATCTACACTATAGAAACACTTTTATTCATGAGTTGAGCCTTCATTACAAGGATGTTCATTACAGCAATAATTGTAGGAAAAAAATTGAAAACAACATCAGTGCCCATCATTATGAGAATGAGTAAATAATCTACGTCACACCCTTTCCATGACACGTGTGCAGCAATGGAGGAACAGAACTCTTCCATTGCTCTGTGTGCTGACATGGAAGCTCTCCAAGACATATGGCTTGGCAGAAAACATGAGGCAGGATAATACGTCAGGATGATATCATTGCTGTAAATGGGAAAAAAGCTGTCCTCAAAAAATGCTATCCCCCACCCCTTGTGAGTAGATACATAACACTTAAATGCCCAGAGAAATTTGTGGAAGACTTCAGAGCAAACTGAAAGCAGTGGTTACCTGGGGAAAGGAAAGAATCCTGGGGTTAAAATGGTGTCAAGGGAGATTCAGCTTTATCTGTAATGTCTTAATTAGATTACGGAAACTTCCAAACATACAAAAATAGGACACTGTAATAAACACCCAAGTACTGTCACCCACACACTCCCTCCTCCTGGATTATTTTTAAGCACATCCCAGACATTGTATTTCATTCATAAATATTTCAGTAAGTCTCACTAACAGATAAGGAATCTTTAAGAAAAACATGATCACAATATCATGATCACAACTAAAAATATTTAAAATTCCTTAGGATTATCAACTACCCAATCAGTGTTCATATTTCTCTATCTTAAAATTTCATTTTATTTGCTCAAATCTGGACTCGAATAAGATCCACAGATTGTAATTGATTGATATGTCCTTATGTCTTCTGTGCATTTTTGCCTATGTATCGCTGTTGAGTTGAAGGACTTTAAGTGACTTTGTTGGGTCGAAGGATAAGGGCATGTGTAATTTTGCTAGATGCTATCAAATTTCCCTCCACAGGGCTGTAGCATTCTGCATTCCCATTGGCAGTGGGTGAGAGTGCCCATTTCCCCACAGCTTCACCAACAGACTATATTGTCAAAATTTTGGATTTTTTCCCATCTGACAGATGAGAAGGGGTATCTCATTTTCATTTCTTTAAATTAAATTTCAAGAGAAAATAGACTCAGGGAGAATTCTGAGTCTGTAGACAAAAAAACAATTTGTGTAGAAGTAATAATATTGCCAGTTACCATTCAGCACATATATTATTTCACTTAATCCTACAAGGAACATAGTGTCATATCACCTTTTTATTTATTTTTAATTTTTCTGGGACAGGGTCTCCCTCTGTCACCCAGGCTGGAGTGCAGTAGCTCAGTCACAGCTCACGGAAGCCTTGGCCTCCTGGGCTCAATGATACTCTCACTTCAGCCTTCCAACTAGGTGAGACCATACAGGTGCCCCATGACACCTGACTAATATTTTTTTTTCTATTTTTGGTAAATATGGGGTCTCCCTCTGTTGTCCAGCCTGGTCAAATGATCCTCCCACCTCAGCTCCCAAGTATCTGGGACCACAGACATTCACCACCATGCCTGGCTCATTTTTGTATTCTTTGTAGAGATGAGGTTGCACCATGTTGCCCCAGCTGGTGTTGAACTCCTGGGGTGTGAGCATCTTAGATCCCTTTCTTCTTTCCTACTTGGAGCCAATTTCTTGAACTCCTGGTAGTGCCAGTCATCTGTCTTAGTGGTTTGCAGGGCAAAGGGAGGGACATCCCAGGCCTTTCCTTGCAGGAGGGCTTGGGCCAAGGAGTATGGGCTGGGTTTTGCCTGAATACATGGCAAAATCCACCTGAATACAGATCTAGTGCCCCATTTTTATAATATTAGAAAAACATAGTTTCCTTCCGTTTTCTTTGAAAAAGAGTTGAAAATCAGGTAAGAATGGACTTTAGAAAAAAGCAACCAACTCAGAAACACAAACCTGTCATATTCAGACTTCTAAATGAACATCTTTCTGTCAAGCACCTTTTGATTACTGAGATATTGCTTTGCACATTTTATTATCCACAAAAAAGACCTGGTTTTAGCCTTACAAGATTACTCTAAGGAGTGTGACAACTGTCATTGTAGCCATTCTTCAGGGGAGGAAGCAGTCATGGGCCATCTCGGGGGCTCTCCAAGGCCCCTTGCCTCCCAAGGAAGAGGACTGGACCAGTCCCTTTAGGGAAGGTTAGTCAGGAACCTCTACAAGATGGAATTGGTCAAACTTGAATATCAGAGAAAAAGAGGCCCTTACTTGCTTTCCTTAGCACCTTGAGAGCAGGAACTCTAATTTTTTCATCTCTGTCTTCTTCACTCCTCAGAACTGGGCTGGCTACTGGGGATCTCATAGGAATTGATGCACAGGGCTGACCCTCAAGGTGCCGAGGGAGTGGAAGAGGGAGCCATGTGACTCCCTCCTGTCAACTTGCTTGTGTGCACATGCATGCCTAGGCAGCACAACGCAAACATGCTGGGCCAGGCCTCAGAGAAGGTGGGTGTGAGCTCTGGCATCATCACTGCATAGCTGTGTGGTGTGGGACAGGTCACTTTCTCCCTTTAAGTCTCAGTTGTCTCCTCTCCTCTGAAAAATGGGACTAATGATCCTGTCATGGGATGCTGTGAGGACTACATGGCATGAGTGTCAAAGGGCCTGATGACGTGGTCAGTGCAGTGCCTGGCATACAGTAGTCATTTAGGACACATGGATTGACTCTGATCCAGTAAACTCCATGGAGTGCTAGGAAGTGAAGGTGTCACCAAGCAATCGATGGGCTCACTGTCTGATGTGCATGGAAGCCAATACCATGGCACCAGCTTCTGAGAAAAGAAAAGCTTTATTGTGAGTTGACTGGCAAGAAGACGGGAGAAAACACTCAAATCTCTCTTCCCAAGCTGGGGTTTGGGTCAGGTTTATAAGCACAGGGTAATGAGGTGTGGTCTGATTGGATCTTATAATGAGGTGATGCCAGGGTGCATGATCTGATTGGATCCTGCCATGGAGTGATGCCAGAGCTTGATCTGACTGGATCCTGGATCCTGCTCTGTAGTGTCCACATCTTAATTTAGTCCTTGATCCTCAGTCCAAGCACTTAGGTTCCTCCTGTGATTGCATACTTGGTTTACCTGGGCATGCTCAGATTATGTGACTTTCAACCTGGGGGTCCATGGCAACTGAAAACTCACCATTTGTTACATAAAAGTTGAACCAGATTGGTGTGATGCAATTACAAAGGGACCTTGGAGGTCATTCTTCTCATCATCTTTGGGAGAAGTTGGTGGGGAGGACGGCCTTGCTCTGATTTGGGGCAGTGTTGGCCCTGGCACCCAACCTTTGGACCCCTGGTTCAGGCCCTCATTGCCATATGGGACCAGGCCAGTGCTTGGCCCCACAAACACACCTGGGCTTTGGTACTTGTATGTTCTCAGTTTGCTCCCATTTCCTTTCCACAAGTGCCTCACCCCCTACACACAACCCCTTTTTGAAAACAGAACAAATAACTGCTTCTGTGCCTTTGTCTTTGAAATACATTTTGAATCGATTGCTTTTCTTTACTAGGTGGGTTTTTGGTGTTTTGTCCACCTCCTACTACCCATCAATCATAAATGCCTGCGAAAATTCAGCACAGGGTTGCAAAGAGGGAGGTCAGTTGGTAGCAAATCCTCAATCCCTCCACGTACTTCTTCCCCTACAAGAACCCCACAGTAACCACCATCTCCCCTCCCTCCATCTAAAAGCCGGGCCTCTTCCCTTTCCAAGGGCTCTGGGAGAAAGAACTGGAGAATTACTCTGGGCTTTGGCAAGACTACAGATTTTTTTTTCTTTTTTCCAGTAGAAGCTCAATAATTCTTGAGATCCAAATTTAGAAGCTTGTATGGAGAGCCCTGAGAAATCAGTAGTAAGACAGCCAGACTTTCTCCCCCCGCCCCCAAGAAATCTAATAAAGCTATTGTGCAGTCATTTCCCAAGGTCAATTTTCAGTTTTTAATAGTTTTAATGAGCTGTTTAAAAGGCTCCTCAACTTGTGCCCATCCAAACTTGCACGTGTTATGTGTTTGGGTACTGAGAGGAAAGGAAAGGAAGAAGAGAGGAGGATGAGGAGTAGATGGGGGAGTGGGATCAGTCCTGCTAACTGGGACACAGGCAGGAGACCAGCCTAAGGGCCAGCTCCTCTCCAGAATGCCCCAGGGATGCTAATGGGAGTGAGGTTCTACCCTTGAGGTCAGATCTAAATAACCACATGGACCTGAGAGACTGTCCTCACTTCCACCTCCAAGCAGGACTCATGGGTGCCGCCAAACCTGGGACATCTGTAGGGAGATGAAAAGAAGGTATAATAGAGAGACATGATAAAGGCAGCGGGAGAGATGAGAGAGATGGGCCTTGAGTGTTTAATGAATAAATGAACTTGTTGCAGGTGTTGAGAAGGAAGGAGAGAAAAGAAAAAGGAGACAGCATCTCATGGGGAGTGATGCTCCAAACACAACTAGGACCTGTATCCTGTATATTAGGTGGCATTGGGCTAGTAACCACCACACAAATCATGATAATGCTGATGACACCCAGTCCTATTCAGTACTCTGTTACTGTGTACCAGGCTCTGTGCTAAGCATGTGGTAGGCCTTCACTCCTGTGATTCTCACAACTGCCCAGGAAGGTGGGTTCTGTTATTGTTCCCATGACACAGATGTGGAAACCTAAGTGGTCAGCTCCCTTCTTCTGTGTTCATCTGCCATGATAGAGATGGAAAAACCCAGGCTCTCACTCTCCTTCAGCCATAGCCCTTTGGACAGTTCAGGAAAAGGCTGCCAGGGAGATTCTGGTAAAATGTTTACTTCCCTGATAGAGGAAAGAAGACACTAACCTCTCTCTTAGTGACTTGTCTATATCTACCAGGTGCTTCCCACCTTTGAATGCTGACAACTTTCCAGGACTTTTTTCTTTTCATGTACACACCATTTGATAAAATTAAATGGGATTATCCTCTCTATACACTGTTTAATACCTACTTTTTTTTTTTTTTTTTTTTTTTGAGATGGAGTTTCGCTCTTGTTACCCAGGCTGGAGTGCAATGGCGCAATCTCGGCTCACCGCAACCTCCGCCCCCTGGGTTCAGGCAATTCTCCTGCCTCAGCCTCCCGAGTAGCTGGGACTACAGGCACGCGCCACCGTGCCCAGCTAATTTTTTGTAATTTTTAGTAGAGACGGGGTTTCACCATGTTGACCAGGATGGTCTCGATCTGTTGACCTCGTGATCCACCCGCCTCGGCCTCCCAAAGTGCTGGGATTACAGGCTTGAGCCACCGCGCCTGGCAATACCTACTTTTTTCCACTTAATGTGCCATGGACCACTTGACTTATCTGTAATTTTTTTTTTTTTGAGACGAAGTCTTGCCCCGTCACCAGGCTGGAGGGCAGTGGTGAGCTGGCTCAGCTCACTAGCTCACTGTAGCCTCCACCTCCCAGGTACAAGCAATTCCCCTGCCTCAGCCTCCCAAGTAGCTGGGATTTCAAGTGCACAGCCACCACACTCAGCTAACTTTTTGTATTTTAGTAGGGATGGGTTTTACCATGTTGACCAGGATGGTCTTGATATCCTGATCATGATCTTCCCTCCCTGGCCTCTCGAAGTGCTGGGATTATAGGCGTTGTCTGTTCCTTCTTACTCTCCCATTGGAGTGCTCCTTTGCCAGTCTCTGTTCATTCATTCTGCACTTGTTTCCTGGGTACCTACTGTAATGATAATTGGCAAGATAGATAAAAAACTGTGGTGTAGGCTGGGCACAGTCGTTCACACCTGTAATCCCAGGACTTTGGCAGGCCAAGACAGGAAGACTGCTTGAGCCCAGGAGTTTGAGATCAGCCTGGGAAATGTGGTGAGACCCGATCTCTAAAAATAAAAAAAAAAAGTTAGCTGGGTGTGGTGACATGTGCCTGTAGTCCCAGCTACTCAAGAGACTGTGGTAGGAGGATTGGTTGAGTTCAGGAGGTCGAGGCTGCAGTGAGCCATGATGGTGCCACTGCATTCTAGTCTGGGCGACAGGGCAAGATGCTGTCTCAAAAACCAAACCAAAACAAAACAATAAAATGATGCATCCTGGGACCAAGGGGCTGGGGCAAGGGATGATGGATGGTTGGATCTCGACATGGGAGGCTCCATGGATTCTCACTGGGGAAGAGGCAGGAAGGGATTTCAGGAAATGGCCCCAAGTTGGAGGGGTGGCTCAGTGATCGTGAGGCTGTGGAAGCAGGCAGAGACCTTTTCTGTTCAAACCCTCACTGTTTTGACTACAGACACTGGGTCTAGGTCTGCCTCCCCCAAGAGCTGTCTTGCTGGCAACTGTATATACCTCTGAATCTGGGAAGAAAAAGCTGTGGGGTGGTTTCATTCCTGTGCTTTCTGCATAATGTAAATGTAATTAATCATGTCTAGGGTGGTTATAATTTAGCTTTTTTTTTTCATTTTTAGCAGTCTAATTAAATTCATTTAAGCTTTTTAAGTAGTTATTTTAGAAATTTTCTTTGTACCCCTACTGGTGTAGTGCTGAAAACTCACGATAAATATGTCTTAAGGTGGCTACTGCTGTTTTCAAAATGAATCTTAAAGACTATTCAAGTGAAAAGCATTATTGTGTTACTACAACTTAAATTAGTCATAGAAAAAAAACTGGAGAAATAATTCTTGTGTCTTTCTTTTTAAAAACTTTTTGGTGCTTTAAAGAATTAGGATGGGAACTCACATTAGCTGGGATGAGCGGCTTGACAGGATGGGCAGGTGACTTTGGAGGTCAGTGTCTGCTCCTAGGACACAGCTCTGCTTGGGTTTTCAGCTCTCTGATTTAGCAAAAAAGCCATATACACCTCAGTCTCTCAGACAGAAGCCTATTTGCTGACATGTGTGGAGCTCTTTTTAATGGTGTAGTAATTCAGTTAGAAATCTGGGGTGCTTAACCCTTTTACAAATGCTCTCCTCACCAAGTTTACAAATCCTCTGTTAAGGTCAGAAAAACATTACTTAAAATATGGATTTTTAAAACTCTATTAATAATCAAAGAAATGCAAATTAAGGCAACAACAAGATGCCATTTTTCTCCTACCAAATTGTCTAAGATGCATATCAATGATTAATAGTGTTGTCAGTAGTGCTGGCAGAAGTTTGCATTGGTGCAATCTCTGCAGAGAATAATTGAACAGTTAGTAAAAAGAATGTCTTTTGGATAACTTTTTCTTTTTTTTTTTTAAAGGGCATTTTTTTTTCAATGATGTTTGAACTAGAAACCTAGGAGTTACAAAGCTAGGAGGATTGCATCTTAAGGAAGTATGGATTTTTATATATATGTAAAACAAGGTGTATTATGTGCAGATACATTAAACGGACTCAGGATCCCAGGTTATATAATGTGATGTACACACCCACACACCCCAGACAGCACTGGAAAGTTGATCAGAACCAACTGTGTTGTTTATTCAGCCGCTCTGTGAAATATCGGTGGCCAGTTGTCCTTCCTTTCAGGTCTCGGGAGTTCTAGGCTGAGAAGGGAAGGGGCCTCCGGTCCACCTTCACATTCTGGAGCCTCAGGCAGAACCGGAACTGCTGGGAAGTTACGCGGGGGCGGGTCCAGGAAGCCCTGGCAACGGAGATCCTCCCACATGCGACAGAGCGCCCCTTACTTCCCGGGCTGCTGTGGGCTGACTGTGGCCCCGGGCTGCAGGGACAAAAGTGACTGGTCCTCCAGGAGCACCGAGCTCAGCAAAGCTACACGCTGCTCATAGGACCCCTGTGTTCATTGCTACGCTTCTTTTGGTCTCACATGAGCCACACTGCCCTTGGAATGGGCATCCAGTCTCAGCTCGGCGCTTTCCCTTAGTCTTCCGACTTCTCTGACTGCTCTTCGCCCATTTTGATCCGGTATAGATCTGAAGCAAATAACCTAGCTAAGAGGATTTTCCTTCATCTGGTTATTATTTGCTGAATTTTTTAGAGGAAACTTTTTAATACATTCTTCTTTGCTATCTTGTCCTATGTGTAATAATTCATTTTAATTCCCTCAAAAGAACCACGTAGGAAATACCAGATAAACTCCTTAGAGAAGAACCACGTGGGGTGTGATGTTAGGTTGCCCATTGGCATCAGATAGCCTGGGTTCCGGGCCCAGTGCCCCCCCCACTTAGTAGCTACTATGTGACCTAGAACGAGATGGGGCCAGTCTCCTTCATGTACGTCCTTCTAATTTATTCCTGAAATTATCTCATTTGTTCTCTTTTTCACTTTCTGCCTCCCCACTCTAGAAACAGCAGCTTCTCGAGTGGGGGGACTCCTTCAGGGCTGTTCGCTGTGTTTATAGAGCGCAGACCATTGACTCCCAGACCTTGCTGGGCCTCAGTTTCCTTTAACACAAATAGGCATAATAACAATCCCTACCTACCCCACGTTAAATGAGCTTAATACATGCAGAATGCTCAGAACAGTGTCTGTCATGTGGTAAATCCTCAAGGAACAATGAATAAGGATTAAATTCTGCATCCTCCCACATGACTGAGAAAAGCCTGGTAGGAAATCAGGTTAATGGAGAGAAAAGACAGAGGGATGAGAGCAGCTCGAAGGAGATGATCATTTCTGTAGACTTTGACACAGAATCTGAGTTTCTGTGTGAAATGGTTAAGAGGTGGTTCCTTGGTCCGGAAGTCCCAAGAAAGAGTCTGGCTACTGGGGGAGGTGAAGATGGCTAACCCACCTTCAGCAGTAAACCTGGGCAGCAGGCTGGAAGCTGGCTCTCCCCGCTGGCTGAATCCTGCTTCCGTGGGAGCCAGGAAGGTGGGTGGTTTCCTCTCTCTGACAGTCCACCAGTGACTCAGGTCTTTCAGAAACCTAGGCCCATTAGCATTTTAGTTCAGATAGAATGAGTAGTTTAGGTAAAGACTTTGTGAAGTCATCAGTGTCCAATGAGAGAGGCACTAAAGCCTTCACCAACCTTGTTTAAAATGAATATTCCCCCCTGAGAGTACATTTTGGGGCCTCAATAAGGAAGGCCACTTGAGGCAAAATTTGACTTTTTCACTTGACTTCTGTAAAGCAGTAAAATCCACTGATTTGGCCTTGACATTGATGCCCAATGGAGGGAGGAGAGAAGAGGCGTAGTTGGCAGCTAGTTTGGCCTTCCTTTGAGGCAAAAGACTCCAGGGAGTTCATCAGCTCTCTATCAGCAGAGCAGGATGCCAAGGCCACGAAGGGCAGTGGCTTATCCAAGGTGTTTGGCTGGTTTGGCCAGGTTCTCAGACGTTAAGCTAGAGTTGCCTTCAAGTCCAGCTTCCCTTGTAGTTGAGAGAATGAAAGCAGGTGAAGCAACCCATCTATGCAGCAAAGGCCCTAGCCCAGGAGGAGCAGCTGGATCTGGGGTATTTCCTGTGCAAGTACATCAGCACCAGGCTTCACTCACTGTGTCCCTGGTGCTGGAAAGGCTCTTAGTAATGGCAGTCAATTTGCCTGCCTACACTCAATTTTATCATCATTTAAAAATTTGTTTCTAGTTGTATGAGACTAATAAACATTTATTTAGATTTTAAGTTCAAGCAGTGTCAAAAATTAACAACAAGACCCTGAGCAATGTCAACACATCATGTTGACATTGATTCATATTAAAATCTTTGTTTTTCTTCTGTGAGGAACTGTGCAAGGGCCTGGTGACACAGGGGTTAGAAAAACACTCAAAAATAAGCCCCATCTTTAGGGAGCTTCATGCTAAGTGGGGAAGACAGACATTAAACAAGTAAATGAAAAACAACTTTAAAATTTCAAGTGCCATGAAGGAAATGAAGATTTCTGACTATCTTTGAGTCAGAAGGTATCTGACTCAAGATATCTATCTTTGACCTAGATGGTCCTCTATAATCTCCAACTGGTCACTCAAAAATCAAACTTCTTTTCCCCATCCTGATTTTTCCTCCTGACTTCCAGGTCTTTTAAGGTTAGCACTGAAAAATGGCTCTGAATGTTTTTAGGGAGAGGGATAACTTTGAAAACCTACTAAAAGTTATGAGTGCTCTTTGCTGAGACACACCCTTTTTTGCATACAGTTTTAGAGGACTTCATTGTTTCTGGTTAAGAGTTCCTAGTCTGGGCACAGTGGCTCATGTCTGTAATCCCAGCACTTTGGAAGGCCATGGCAGGAGGATTTCTTGAAGCCAGGAGTTCAAGACCAGCCTGTACAAGGTAGCGATACCCTGTCTCTACAAAAAAAATTTAAAAATTAGCTGGGCGTGATGGTGTGTGCCTGTAGTCCCAGCTACTTAGGAGGTGAAGGTGGGAGGATTGCTTGAGCCCAGGAGTTCAAGCAGTGAGCTATGATTGCACCACTGCACTCCAGCCTAGGCAACAGAGTGAGACCCTATCTCTAAGAAAACACACACACACACACACCCCTCTGATCCTAGAGGAATACAGAGATAGAGAGAAATGAGTGTTCCAGCCCAGTTGCAGCTGCATGTCCTGGAGATGGAGACCAAATGCTTCGACTGACTTGCCTCTACAGCACTTTTTATATTTCTGTTGATTTTTTATATTTTTGTTGGCTTTAAGAGAAGATATAAAATAATATTAATTCTTCCAGTCATTCATCTTGTATTTACTGATCTGAGATACAAAGAAGTAAAGTGACTTTCCCAACGTCACCAGCTAATTAGCAGAGTCAGAACTATAGCCCAGGTCTCCTTTTCCTCTAGATACCTGGGGCAATGCTCAGGGAAGATGATAAGGTTTGTTGCGGGGATGGTGGTTCAGTGGGGTGATGGTGTTGTTGACAGCAGTGGCAATAATGATGGTGTTATCGTTGGTAATAGTGATACTGTTGATGTTGATATGGCAATGATGATGTGGTTGGTGGTGATGGTGGTGTTAGTGGCTATAACAGGGTTATTATAGTCATTTGTTGTCATGGTATTGATAGTGCTGATTGTGGCAATGGTGAAGTTCTTGGTGGCAGTAACGGCACAGATAGGGTTTTAGTGGTGGTAGTAGTGACAGTAGGGGGTTAGTGGTGGTGGTAATGTGGCAGTGTGGAAGAGTGGGGAGTGTTGGATATGAACTGGAAATGGTGGGTAAGATCAAAATCCAGATTTTAGGAAGTGCAAAGCAGTTATTCTGGTTACTTTTCCCGCATTTATTTTTCTTTGGTTATTTTTTTTTCTGTCTTTATCCCCTACATTTTTGATATCACAGATACCTGCTTTCATCTAGGAGTTCCTTTCCTTTGGATCTGCTTATTGTGTCTAGAATAAAAATACATATTATTAGAATAGCAGGCCATGTATCTTGCTTTGCTTTATAAATCATGAGTATGTTCTATTGTTATGGAACAAATACCTTTATTCTATAAAAATGCAGTCTTTTCAGAGCAAGGCTCTTAAATCTCCAGGAGTTCTTTTCAACTTGTGTGTTGCTGCACATGACCTAACAAGCTGCAGTTATAGGGTACCCAGAATGGAGAGACTGATAACGGCTATAATAATGACCCATGGGATGTGTTGACCTCCCTTCACCATCCTGTCCTCAGCATTTTAGCTCCTGTGGGATGAATCCTGCCTTCTTCTGATGCTGGCATTAATACCAGAAAAAGTTCAATCCAAATGGGTATCAAGTGGTGTATTTTTGGAGACACTGGTAGGGCTGTTATCATTGTCAGGCCAACTGCTAGTATTGTGTTTGCTTTTCATCTCTGGCTGCTGTCTTATTCAGTTTTTTGTTGGTTTTTTTTTTTTGAGCTGTGTGGGTGAGCACATGGATAGCATGCTGATCACATTTCCATGCCGCCATGGGGCAGAAGTAGAGCTAATAGACTGGATGAAAGAAGAATGAGCCAGAGCAGTGCCGACAGTCAGCAAAGCCAGGTCAAGTAGAGCAACCTGGAACATAACAGAGAAATGCAAAGTCCAGCCCTTGAGTCCAAACAGCAAGTTGCACAAGGATGGCAGGTAACGGCCTCAGCTTGAATCTGGGAGAGAGAATCAGGTGCTGTGGTAAACTGCAGCCTTGAGGTGGGAGACGGCTGCCAAGAATGTGAAATTTGGGGTGGTGGTAGAGCTCTGTTCTGGCAGCTTTCACTGGGGGCTTGTGTTGAGTGTTCTTCACACATTTGACAAGCAGATTGAATAGAGGAGAGAGGTCAGAAAGGTGGGGCTGAGGTAGGGTTTTGAAATGTCACATGATTCTTAGAGTGGGAGCCCAGACTCCCACATCTCTGGTGACCTGTCATTGGCCAAAACATGATTCATTATAATTTATGGAGAGCTCAACTAGCAGTGGTTAGGTGATAAAAACTTGATTATCTCATAAAACAAGATGTCTGGAAGTATGCAGAAGGTTTGTTTATGGTGTTTCAGAAGCAATATTTGGGCAAATGTGCCAATTGGTAGGTTACCTGGAAGCCAATTTTTGGTTTCACTATAGTCAAGATTTCCGCATAACCATAATTATCCAGAAATGGAGATGTGAAGCAGAATTAGCACCCACCTGACAGGGGCACAGTAAAAGGGATTCCTGTACCTGTCGGGGAGTAGGAGAGACAGGGGAGAGAACAGGCTTTTACACTGACCTGTGAGTTTCTTTCCAACCAGGAGAACCTATGATTCTAGTAATTAGTTTTTCCCCTTTGAATGTTTATTAGATAATTATGCTAATTAGAGATAATGTTTCTTCTGAGTGAGGTGTAATTTCAAGTTGAACAGTATTTTTTAGCTTTAGCATGTATGAGATGTGGAGTTTGCTGTGGACTTGGGTCTATACTGTACCTTGTTTATAACTGAGACTTTTACAAGGACAGAGTGAGGAGGAACACATTCTTCCCTGAGTTAGGTTATGGGTGACATGCATATGGCCCACTAAGGGAGTACTGACTTCTGGGGTCCCATGAACCTTGTTAGGCTTGCCACACTGAGACACAGTATCAGCTAGGCAGAGCCTCCTCTTATACCTCTGATGTTTTATGCCCAGTAGGATAGCAGGAACCCTGTATGGATCAGGATATCAAAGAGAGAAGGGTGAATCCAACTGAGTAAAAGAAATTGCTTAATTTCTCTCCAAATGAGAAATTTCTCATGGGTTCTGGTGTTCATGGCAAACATGATCTCTCATCTAATGTCTCTGAAAGCTTCTTGGACAAAATTCTTAATTTTCTGCTGTCATTTGGTAAAAAGAAGGAAAGGACTTGGAACAAACACTGTTTGGCCATTTTCTTACCTCTCCTCTTTCTATACTGCTACTACCTGATGTAGTTACAGCAGTTCATTTTATATCAGAAAACCCTACTCCCTACCCCCAGTGATTGCAAGTGGGACCAGCCATGTTCGTCTGACCCTCAGATTCTCTCCTCAGAATTTGGAGTTGGGACATGGAGGAGCTAATCAGTTTCTGCTAGATGTCTGGTCATTCTAAACAGTGTGGGTTGCCACCTTCTACTATGGGCTCAGAGAAGCCTACAGGAGAGGTGCAAAAAGAGATCATATGGCTAAAGAGAGAGCCAAAGGCCTTGTCTACCTGCATTCAGCTGTGCTGTCAGTCCCTGAGCCAGCTTCCTCCAAGACCCCTGGCCATTTCCTAACTTTCTATTCTGTGCCATACCTCAGAGTCCACCCTGCACCACCACCCCCATTTTGTTTAAACTGGATTGCATGGAATTTTTTTTTTTTTTTTTAATAGGAACTTGAGAGAGATCTCCTTCTTATAAGGGACTAAGGGGAAGCTATTATGAATTTTAAAAAGAACTCTATTGTTTTTTCCACATACAAAATGATAAAAATGCTCACTGATACAAAAAAAAGGAGCATAGAAATGTACGTCTTAGAATGTGAAAATGGCCACAATCATCCTCCTTAGAGAAAATAGCTGTCGATAGTTTGGGAGTGAGAGCAAGGAGTGAACACAGACAGGCATGAACCGGCCTTTCCTGGGCTTTGACCAGGGGCCAATGTTTTTCAAAGCACTCTGGCGGGATTAACTCCTTTAATCCTTGCCATTAGGCCATGGCACGGGATGAGTACCCCCTCTATCTACGGATAAGGAAACTTAGATACAAAGAAGTTGAAGTGAGAGGCACGATTTGAATCCAAGCAGTCAGGCTCTGAGCCTGGGCTCTTAACTGCCATGCTATATGAACTCTCATTTTATTAGGTTGGTGCAAAAGTAATTGCAGTTTTTGCCATTGAAAGTATGGCAAGTAATGCTCCCTTATTTGTTGCCTATTGCTATGTAACAAATTACCATGAAGTTACTGAGGAACTCATACTATTATCTCAGGGGCCAGACACCACTTAGTGGCATCCTTCGCCTCAGGGTGTTTCACAGGTCAGTAATCAAGGAATCAGTCAGGGCGGGAGCCTCATCTGAGACCCATTGAGGAAGGATTCACTTCCAAGCTCACACAGTTGTTGGTGGGATTTGGTTTCTTGTGGACTCTTAGACTGAAGACCTCAGATCCTTATGACTGTCCGCTAGAGGCCACCCTCTATTTCTTTTTATGTGGGCAACTTCATAGGGCAGCTCTACACATAATTTGCTTCCTCCCAGCCAGCTAGGGAGAGTGTGCCAGAAGATGTAAACTCCTTCTGAAGGAACCAATCACGCAGTGCGATTCCACCACTTTGCCATGTTCTGTAGGTTAAAAGCAAGTCACTAGGCCACAGTTAGGGCAGGAAATTACACACAGATGGGCCAGGGCACATTGCACATCATTTTTAGGATCTGTTCGCTATACCCCTACTCATCCTTTTAACTTTTTTGCTTTTTAGAAACAAGGTTGTCTCACTTTGTTGCTCAGGCTGGAGTACAGTTGTACCATAAGAGCTCACTGCAACCCTCAAACTCCTTGACTCAAGCAGTCCTCCTGCGTTGACCTCCTAAAGTGCTAGGATTATAGGCATAAGCCACTGCACCCAATAACCTATTTTATCTTTTGTAGAGACAGGAGTCTTTCTACGTTGCCCAGGCTGGTGTTGAATTCCTGACTTCAAGAGATCCTCCTGCCTTAGACTCCCAAAGTGCTGGGATTACAGGCATGAACCACTGCACCTACCCAGCTTTTATGTTTTTGACAGCTTTCTGGTAAGGAGAAGGCCACATGGCACCTTGAACTGAAGACAGCCAGGCTTACATGGCACATCTGGCTGACCCACCCACCCTGATATCAGAGGAGGAGCTAGGCCTGAGGGAGAAAGTGTGGGTCTGCTCACCTCCTCATGCCTGCTTCCCTGCTGGAGACGAGAAGCCCAGGAAAGGGTCTGAGAGATAGTGTGAGGCCCTGCTATGCCTGGAATAGGCAGTGTGAGACCTAGGAGGCCTTGTGCACTTGCGCCACCCCCCTGCCCCAACACATGGCGCAGGGCATGGCCAGCTCTTCTGAGGAGGCTGAGTCAGGAATGGAAGGAGATAATGAGGCTTTGCTGCAGGGCTCCTCCTGGAGAGGACATAGGCACAGTTCTCCCTGACCCTTATCCTATAGATACTTTTGCACCTTCCTTCTTTCTGCCGCGAGACCATATATATTTTGACATCATTCTATGTCAGAGCATAGGGATCCAATCCATCCTGTTGGTAGCCGCTTACTACTCCACTGCTTTGCTGGCCTGATAGATCTAAGCTCTAAGCACCCTGAGGCCCACCCACTGCTTTTGCAGTGCATCAGTTCTCGCAGGCCCTCAGAATTGTCCCATTGTGCTGTGTCATTGTGGCAGTGTGTGCTGTAAACATAAACCTCCCAAAAATAGTCTTTCTGAGTTTGGTGCTTGTGTATCTCTCAGTGAATCTCTGCCAAATGGGGCTTCCATTAACAAGGATCTCTGAGCGGGTCCTAGGGCCTCCAAAGGAAGCAGAGCCAACTCTCTGCCACTCCTCCGAGGGCTGAGGAGTGCTCTGCATTTGAAAAGGCAGGTGTGTGACATCCTGGATGGCATCCCTTTATGAGCTCATCTTCCAGGAATAAAAAGGAGGTGTTCTTCCCTTTCAGGCAGGTGAGCCTTTTGCCCCCTACACTTGCTTCTGTTGCACACTCAGCTGGCTCTTTCCCTGTGCACACTACAATTAGTGAAGTCTGTTTCGTGCCTGCCGCTTCAGGAACAGACTTTAGACAGTCTTTCATGCCCCCTTTGCTTTATTCAGGGTTTTATAAATAATCTTTCTCTTTGTTTACCTTTTCGTTTTACCTACAACATCTGAAACCATATAGAGTGTCATTGCATGGCTCCCCTGTTTAGTTAAAGTGGCTATAGTTTTAGCTTACTTATTAGTAAGTAGTTGTAATTTACTGCGGTATTGGTGTGTGCAGGCCTTGTGCTAAGTGCTTTGTTGGAAAAAGCTCCTGGAAGCTTCACCACAGACAGCTCTTTGAGAGGTTTTTATCAGCCCCATTTCACAGAGGAGGAAACCAAGGCTGAGGAAGTGACACACTCAAGGTCATTGAGATAGAAAGTGGTTGCATCTGAATCTATGCCAGCTTAGAAAATCTCCATTTTTAAGCCCTCTGCCATGCAGAATTGTCCCGCCCCCTCTGTAGGTTCACTGTGGGTCCCGTGAAGAACAAGGTTATTCAGCTCCTCAGGAGGACAAGGAGAAATTGGAGAGCCTCCAGGGAAGGCCCTGGAAAGTGATTAAGAGGATAAGAGTAAGGCTGGTGAGAAAGCTTAGAGGAATAAGAGAAATGTAATCTGGAGAAATAAATCCTAGGGGTGATATTAATGGCATTCTACTGATATCTTTGTGAAAATCAATTAAAATATTTTTAAAAACAGGAGCCAGTCTACTCATTTTATTACATGATATGAAAGGAATGATTTGACTATAATTCATTTAATTAGTTTGACAAATATATAGTATATAGCCACCATGGCCAGACTACAGAGCGAACAAGACAAGGGAGGACCCTTCTCTGATAGAACTCACATTTTGGTGACAGGAGTGGAAGAAGGAGGGAAGAGACAGACAAGATAAATGAGGAAAGGTTATTCAAATGCAATTATTTTAGTCAATGATATGTGCTGTGACAACACCATGGCAGGAAGGTGGGTAAGCCAGTAACTGTAGGTGGGCTTCTCCCAGAGGGGGACATTTGAATGGAAACCTTAAAGCCATGTGAAGCTCTGGGGACAGAGTGGTCCAGGAAGAGGGATGTTGAGGTAGGAACAAGTTTGGCAAATACAAGAAACAGAAAGCGGAAGGGTGAGGCTGGTGGCGATCTGGTGGGAGATCAAGCCAGAGCCTAACCATGCAGGGCCATGGAAAACCACCAGGCAGAGCAGCTCTCCAGCTGCGGGGGCAGGGAGGATCCATGGATGGGGTATAGGAGATGAGAGGGAGGGGCGTCTGTGTGAGAGATACTGTGGCAGTATGGACGGGGTGCCTGGGCCTTTGGGTCTGTCTTGTGTCATTAGCACACAGTGGGAAAATCGAGATGGATTAGATGTTGAGGTGGGCAGAGGTGAGAGTAAAAACACTCAAGGATGAACATCAGGTTTTTGAAAAGAAGAATCAACTATTTTGTTGTCATTTTACTAGAGAGGGTTTTAAGAATACCTTCCTTGAGGGTTATTAAGCTAATACTCCCAAGCCATCAATTTATGTGACATTTGGGTCCCTGCATGTTTTCTCAGGGAAAGGATCCAACCTCTCTTCTGTTTCTTGGAAGGGAAAACCTCCCCCACACCCTCCCAGCAACAGAAAGCTTGGGTCTGACCTCAACAAACTCTCCCCACTCCACCTCATTTTGCAAGAAAGGAAACTGAGGCTATGACAGTAAGCTGCAGAAGGTCACACCACATCTTGTTCTTGGCAGAGTCCTAGGTCTCCTGACTCCCCAGCTATATGAGCTGTCTCACCGTGCAGGGAGGCAGAGCGTTGAAAAGACATTGATTCTGTCCCTCCTAACCCAGATGAAAACAAGGACTCTTTCTATTTAGAGGTGAGTTCTCTGAGTTAGTGACCTCAGCTCTCAGTGCCTTGACTGCCTAATAGAAATGTAAGCAGGTCTGTTACTAAGAAGAAAGGTCCCTAGTATTCGAGTGCTTATGAAATGCAAGTAAGATCCAGGTGTGACTGGAACTGAAATGAGGCAGGAGTGAGGTATGTGTGTTGATCTATTTTGGGGTGCAAATCATTAAGATTTGGGGCCCGTGGGAGGGTGGTGAGCTCCTACAGGAAGTGTTCCCTTAACTGTTTTCCAAGTAAGCCCTGAATTATAGCCTATCAGACAGGATCCTGAACAGAAATCTCTGTCATACCAGTAATACCACAATGTACCTTTTAAAAGCAGGAGTCAGTCGCAGAGTAACCCAAAGTGGAATGAATATATATTTCTTTCTCAGTTTTCACTTTCCACACTTCAGGCACACTTTTATGGGCCAGTCTCTGAAGGCTGGTGAAAGGAAACAGAAGGAAATAAAGAAACACCTTTGGCCGGGCATGGTGGCTCACGCCTGTAATCCAAGCACTTTGGAGGCCAAGGTGGGCGGATCACCTGAGGTTGGGAGTTCAAGACCAGCCTGACTAACATGGTGAAACTGCATCTTAAAAAAATATATATATATGTATATATATATAAAGTTAAAAAAAAAGCCTTTAAAAAAGCTGGTATTATGAAGAGGAAACCACAATGTTCCTGACAGTGTGGATAGATACAATGGAGACCTCTAAGAAATAGCCAATTGAAATTTTTAAAACTTTATAATGACCTTTTATGTAGCCTGGCAAGCAAATGCAAAACATGATGAATGTGTTATAATTATAATGCCCCCCTACCCAGAAACTTAATTCAATATGGAGGGAATTCAAACAGTATCTGTGGTCATGTTCCTTGAGGAATCAGCAAATGTCTCAAGACCTGAGGCCACTTTTTGTGCTACAGCATACTTTTAGATAAAGCTAAACTGATAGAATTCCCAGGACAGAGAGATGTCTTCTCAACCAAACTTACTCCAGCAGGATTTTCAGATGTACTTTTCTGGGGTGGAAGCAGGTGGTTTGTCTCAAAGAGGCCTCTGTTTAAAGGAGCGTGTGTTCTTTGGGAAACACTATCACCAACAGCCTTGAATCACATTATCAATTTGGTTGGCTGATTGAGAGCTTGGCAAAGATCTGAGGCAATGAGCCATGCAACAAATTTAAGTTTTGATGAGTTAAAGAAGAGAAGGACCATCCTGAGTTTGGGGGCCATCTGGGCTGGGTGAGCCTCTGCTACGCACAGCCCTGGGGTGGCTATTGGTGTTGGAAGCCAAGCTAGTCTCCTGGTCTGGCCTTACTGACACTGGTCAAAGCCTTGACTTTGCAAACAGCTTGGTTTCCTTAGAAAGAACATGGAAACGTGGCGTCAGATAGTTTGTTTAACAGTTTAGTCATGGTATGTATTTTTGGCCTGAGGAGTAAGAGTTAGGGTCTTGTTCAAATGGTGAGTTGAGGTCTCCTACTAGATGGTAGTCTACCAGGCACAGGCTTGCAAAGGACCTAGAATTTGGTCACCTCCAAGATTGGAGCCACTTCCTCCTCCAAAGAAGTGATTATTCTTGTTTGAGACCTGGAGAGAAGCTAATATAGCTCTATTTTCAGCTTAGCTAGCCATGTTCTAGGAGGAACCGTGATAATTGAATCAGCAAAGTACATTCTAGGAGTAAAATGTTTACTATACAAAGGTTAATTTACCTCTACAAAGAGATACTTACTCACCCTTAGAGCTTCTACAGATTTCTGTGGACGTATATTTGATTTTAGTGCACTGATCATAAAAAAGTTGGAAAATATATTATGCTCTTGGGCCCTTCAAAAGGTTAACTATCAGTCACTCCCGGAAAACTCTAGGTATCCCTGGTATTACAGTAGGAAATAAGAAGGGAGTAAAAATTGGATGCTTGTTGAATGTTTTGGTTGGGCAGATGAGTAAATTGAGGCTCAGAGACCTTAACTATTCATTCAGTCTAGAAGGATATGGAACTAGGATTTGAACTCAAGGCCATCTGGCTATAAAACCCACCACATTTCTACTATTCCATGCTTGATAAGAGCAAGATTCCGCAAGTTGGTAGTTGGAAGGAGTTTCTGGCATTTGTGTGGAGAGGGAATGCCTCTTTATTCCTTTTTGAGACATTTGGTTAAATTAATGTGCCTTACATCAGTGGCAAATGATCTGGAAAAGGCTCTTCTTTTCTTACTTTTCCATCTGTTCAATTAGAGAGTGGAACCAGATCACCTCTCCGGACGCTGCTGGCCCTGACTCAGTGTTTGACCAGAGTAGAGCCAGTGGGCAGTTCTGGCTGTGTATTTGATAGGGATTGTGTTTGTCTTTGTATCAGAGATAAGCCAGGTGGCCACAAATCTGTTTCCTCTTTCTAGGCACATGGCTAAATTGTATTTCCCAGCCCGCTTGCATCTGTGTGGGCCGTGTGACTAAGTTCTCACCAGTGAATATAAGGGCAGATTGCTGGGTCATTTCAAGGCCAACGCAGCTGAGAGCTGTTATGCTTCATCCAGTTCACTTTGCCCCTCCCACAACAACCTTGGAGACTATGTGATGTGGGTAGCAGCATTCCCAAGATGGAAGAGGCTTGGTTTCCTGAGTCAGTGCTGGTGGAGAGCTGCCAAGGGAGCTGCCCAACCAGAACATCTCTGCATTTGACTTTGCATTAGTGAAAAATACAACTGATTGTTGAGCCAAGCCATGGATATGTGGGATTGCTTGTTATAGTAGCTAATGTTAAGTTCTCTAATACAGGCATCCAGTGTGCATTCCTTCATTCTCTTTTCTGAATGAAAGAGCATCACTTACAGTCTGTATCATCCAGAGGATTTACAATCGTCTCTCAGTATTCATGGGGGATTTTGTCCAGGACCCTCGCAAATACCAAAATCCGTGGGTGCTCAAGTCCCTGATATAACCTGGTGTAGTATTTGCACATAACCTACACACATCCTCTATATACTTTAAATCATTTCTAGATTATTTATAATACCTAACACAATGCCTACACATCACTTCATTTGTGTGGATTCATCCTAGTACTTGTTGCGCGGCAAATTCAAGTTTTGCTTTTTGAACCTTTGTGGAATATTTTTTAAACAAATATTTTAGATCTGCGGTTTATTGAATCCATGTATGCAGAGCCACGAATACAGAGGGCTGACTGTACTATAAGCCTGGCCAATCAGAGCATTGCATACCCCCCACCCTTAGCCACAGAGATTGGCTTAGCAATGGGCATTTGAGCCAAGCAGACCTTTAGGGAAGGCGCTGTTCTGCTGGCTTTGAAGCTATGATGAGAATTCAGCTGCTGAGTGCCACCACGTGAAGACAGCCTGCCTGAGAGTGGCCACAGAAGACAACAGGCAAGAGACAGAAAATAAGACTGGATAGGCTGTTGTCACTGTAGAAGCCCCTAGGTTCAATCACATCGGAATCCAGATCTATCCCAGATATTTCAGTCACCAGAGCAAATAAATTCTCTCTGACTTTTGATTAAGTCCTTTGGGTTGGTTTTTTTCTTTTGTCACTTGTCACCAAAAGGGTATTGAGTTACATAGGCAGTAAAGATGAGGAAGGGTTGGATAAAAACAAAACAAAAGCAGTTGCAGTTTCAATGGCATGCTCAGTATCATGAGCTCCTTTTGGAGTCAATTTTCTATTTTTTATAAGTCATCAATCTTTATCCATCAAATTTCAGAATGAGTGAATGACAAAAGCCACAAAGGCCAGTGCCTTAAGGAGAGTGAGCTCTGCTTCCGCCAAAATACAAGAGTAGTTGGTGAAAGGTCTTTGGGATACAACGTCACCTGAGCTAAAGGTACATGTTATTTTCTATATAACATTTGAAAACATGATGTATTAGAACAAATTATTGTAACTCTAACTTACATAATGAGTATGTATCACAATACAGGATGTACAAACAAGTGTGATACTCATAAAGTACTTGATGTATTTCTTTGACAATCAGCAGTGGTCTAACTTGAATTCTTCCTGAACACTGAGGCTCAATTATCATTGCAGGAATCATTGTACCACTATAGTTAGGCTCAGTTTGGAAGCTTTAGTAATTGTGAGAGAAGAAAATCAGTCTTCATAAAACAGAAAATAGTATGTGCATTTCAATATTGAGTTTTTAGTATTGAGTTTTCTTTGGTTCATACAAATTGGCATCCTTCCTTACTCAGCCAAATTCAGAAGGAATGATTGAATGAATAAATGAATGAATAACAAAGTTACATAATTTACAACTGAAAACCCAACTCTAATGGGTTGAACAATAAGAAAGTAATAGCCCCATAAAGTTGAGAAGTCCAGAAGACCAGAAGTCAGATCCACATTGTGAGATGAAGTTCTCCAGGACCCACAGATTTTCCTCATGCCACAGTGTCTTCATCTGCAGCTTCACACAGTCCTGGCAGACCAGCTTATCTTTAGCAGCAGCAAGGTGGTTGCAGAGTTTCAGGCTGTATCATCCTTGCAATGCATTCTCTGGGTTTATAAAGAGGATCTTCTTGCACTAGCTTTTGCAGAGGATGAGAAATCTTTTCCTTGCTGGCAGGATTCAGTGATGTCCTCTCATCCCTTGTGTGTCACTGGCCAATTCCTGGAGCCAGTGGTCGGGAGATACAGGTTGGCTAAAGCCAATCAGGACCTAAACATTGTTGGTGGTTTCAACTTCACATGGCTAGGTAGGGAGGAAGGATGGTTTCCCAAAGGAAACATAGGGAGATTGTTCCCAGGAACAGGTGAATCAATAATGGGCAGCAAGTAACAGATGTCTTCTATAAACAGGAAGTGCATATGCTGCAGTAACCTTGAATATATTTCCATAGCACCTCTTTGAAGAGCCCTTTGCTTGATTTTGGTACACTGAATGGTATTGAAAGGATGAAATGTAAAGAAAGACTATTGGTAAAATTAACACTAGTTTCACTGGCAAGTTCTCATATTTCAGTGGCTTAACACAACAGAAGTTTAACTCTGTTCTCCTCTCACATGCTGGTCTGTCAGGTTTTCCACGCTGATTCTGAGACCCAAGTTTCTTCTGCCTTGTGCCTCAGTCAAAGGCCCATAATATTCCTCTTCCAGGTCATGGATGGGGAAAAAGAGGGGAACATAATCTTTAGGAGGTTCTTGAGGGTCATACATAGAAGTGATACACATCACTTCTGCTTACCTTTTATTGGGCAGTACTCAGTCACAGGAGTACTTGTTACTTAACTGCAAGGGAGGCTGGGGAATGTAGTCCTGCTGAGTGTTTAGAAAAAAGAAATAAACAAAAAAATCTATGAAAAAGGAACACAATCGGCCAGGCGTGGTGACTTACGCCTGCTATCCCAGCACTTTGGGAGGCTGAGGCGGGTAGATCACCTAAGTTCGGAAGTTTGAGACTCTGTCTCTATTAAAAATACAAAATTAGCTGGGTGTGGTGGCAGGCATCTGTAATTCCAGCTACTCAGGAGGCTGAGGCAGAAGAATTACTTGAACCTGGCAGGCAGAGGTTGCAATGAGCAGGGATCATGCCACTGCACAGAGTGAGACACTGTCTCAAAAAAAAAAAAAAAAAAAAAAAAAAAAAAAAGAAAGGAACACAATTAAGGAAATTCCATTCCCCTAGTGCATTTGCTGGCAAATAAAACATTTTTCTAAATCAAAATGTATTACTAAGACAACAGGTGAGAATAACTGCAGATTACATTGCACAAGTGTGTTAACACTATTTAAAACTTTAAAAAAGGCCAGGTACAGTGGCTCATGCCTGTAATCCCAGCACTTTGGGAAGCCAAGGAAAGTGGATCACTTGAGGCCAGGAGTTTGAATCCAGCCTGGTCAAAATAGTGACACTAAAATACAAAAATTCATCTCTACTAAAAATGCAAAAATTAGCCAGGCATAGTGGCACATACCTGTAATCCCAGCTACCTGACAGGCTGAGGCACGAGAATCGCTTAAACCCAGAAGTCAGAGGCTGCAGTGTACCAAGATTATGCCACTGCACTCCATCCTGGGTGACAGAATGAGACTCTGTCTCAAAAACAAACAAACAAACAAACTACTTAAATCTGTATGAAACTGACAGAGACATACACAAATCGCAGTTTTGCATAGTTTGACTTAATAACAATTTGATAACAATTTGGCATAACATCTAGGAAATGGTGAAGCTGAAAATATATTGGGAACATCTCCCATTGAATGTTCTGGGATCTTTTTTTTTTGGAAAAACTTTTTTAAGGTCTAGTTTACATATGAGAAAAGGCTGGGATTTTAGGTGTATAGTTTGAGAGGTTTTGACAATCTTATTCAAGTTTTGATAGGGAAATTGTCTAGAGAGGTAGGTCTATACTACCACTATACAAAAGGGGTTGTTGAAGGAATGCCTGGAAACGTCTCTAAAACAATTTCTCTTTCTTTGAGCCAATTAACACTGAAAGAAGTATTTTGTCCAAGTCAGATGATTGCTTAACCAGTACGGAAGTGACTTCAGCCTTTGAGTAGCAAGAGCAATTCTTAGATCCAGAATGAATATACATAACAGGTAAACCACATTTGCAGTGGTCAAGAGTTTGGGCATCATATTGATCTGGAGTTGGGTTCTTTCTCTTTCATTTGGGCATTCTGAGGCTCAGTTTTCTCTTCTGCAAAATGGACTGACAGCATGCTAGCACTTGACAGGGTTCATAGAAAGATTGAAAGAGATAATACATGAAAAGAGTACAATAACTAGCTCATAGTAGTGTTTGGTACACATTAGCTGCTGTTATTATTATCACTTATTAGAAAAATACCCATTCTTTGAGAAACTCCGGTTTTGTACAGTATATACCACTGAAGGGCTCCTGAAGACATAGTGATCAGCTTGACTTCTGCATCTGTTTTTATTCACCATCCCTTTATTTTTTTATAAGATATTTTGAATTCCCTGTGGAAGCAAGAACCATAGTAACAAGCTTTCAGCTTCGTTTTCCTTCTGAGATGATCATTAATGGAGTTATTTTGATACTTTAAAAAAAAGACAACAAAAAACAAGACAGCCGTGAACTGTAACTACAAATGCCTTTTCAAAATTCCCTGATTTGTTTTTCTGTTCAGCTGAACTCTTGTATCTTCATTTTCTTATGTTCTCGATGAATGGATAATATTGTCTTTAGATGTTCTCAACCATCCTAGGCACATTAAAACCCATCTGATGGCTCTCATCTAGTGGAAGAGAAGAAGGGGAAATCCAAGGAAAAAGATATTGCGGACTTGTCTTCCTGAGATACATGCACCTGCTAAGGGAGTAGTATTAATGAAATCTACAAAGTCAGCCTCTGATTATCAAGACTCTGCCTTAAGGAGAAAAGGAAAAGAAGCAAAAGGAAAATAATACATTTACTTCAAAGAACTCCTGTCTGATTGAGCAAAGGAAAAGTAGCCTCCTTGCTTTGATCCTTTCACTGAGCAAAACAACATGAAAAGGGAAAACAAGGTTCAAAATATGGGCTTTTGTTGAGAGCATCATTAGAAGTGTTTATTGACTGCTGCAAACACACATCCCAGCTCTGGAGCACGCAGTAAGGTTTGCTCAATGACAGCATGAGAGCAAGCCTCACTAGCTTCCCCCAGGAAGGCAGCACCGTTGATCCTGAGTCTCATTCCTTTTCCAAGAGAGGGAGTAGGGACCTTAAGTTTCTTTTCTTTTTTTTATTATTTTTAAATTTATTTTTATTTTTTATTGCATTTTAGGTTTTGGGGTACATGTGCAGAGCATGCAATACAGTTGCATAGGTACACACATGGCAGTGTGTTTTGTTTGCTTTCTCCCCTTCACCCACATTTGGCATTTCTCCCCAGGCTATCCCTCCCCACCTCCCCCTCCCACTGGCCCTCCCCTTTTCCCCCCAATAGACCCCAGTGTTTAGTACTCCCCTCTCTGTTTCAAACCTCCTTGGCTCCTGGTGAGTTCAGGGTTTAGAAATACACTTGGATTTTTATTTAAGGCCTTCGTTTGTTTACCCTTGATAAACATTGATTCTCTTCTTCCCTTTGAAGAGAAAAGCTCTTGAAGAAGCTGATGAAAAGGCTTTTTGCATATCAGCTTCTTCAAAACAACGCTGTGATAAGTGCAAACAAATCAGGATCAGATGAATTACATTTCCTCGTTAAAATACAGAGTTTAATGGATTTAAGATGATGGGGAAGTGTTTTTGCAAACGTGCTCTTCAAATACAGAATACTGAGAGGCAGTCAGTACACTGAAAGTATGGATTGAATTCGCTTTTCTACACTTCAGGACAGTATTTCTCAACTGGTGTGTGTGGCCTCAGTCCTTCACAGGTGACCTGTTACATTTTGATGAATATATAAAGTTAATTTGTTTTACAGTAAGGAAATTCCCAACACAGCAACACTGAGCAGACAGAATGTGACATTGAGTGGCACTGTCACCACCTGCTACAAGGAGGTAAAAGGCATAATTTAATAGTAAGCTGGCACCAAAGAAAGATTTCATAATTAGGGGAATGTGTGAACACTTTGTTTCATGACCATATGAAAGAGTGTGGCCACGGTGGGAAGCAGGCCCATACCGCAGCTCCACTGGAAACTCCATGAAGGTGGAAGCGCAGGGTTTCCTGCCGCACTGGGAGCCCATTGCCCCACCTGGGGCTAGACAACAACAAATCGTTGTTCTATAAATGAATGAATGCCTGCATGCATGAATGAACCTGTCACATAGTGGCAAAGGGTGACCAAGGGGCTAGGCTCTGTGGATGAAATCTAATGTCAAACTAGACCAGAAAACCAAAGGCTAAGAACCTTTGTTTTGAGCAGGAGAAAACCCTGTGTTTTCGACAGTCTTTTCTTATGTTTTATGTATTTTCTTGCTTTGCCCCCTCCTGGCCTGGAAGCTCACTGAGGGCAGAGTGTTCATCTTAACTCTTTTTTTTCTTTTTGAGATCAGTCTTGCTCTGTTGCCCAGGCTGGAGTGCAGTGGTGCAATCTTGGCTCGCTGCAACCTCTGCCTCCCAGGTTCAAGTGATTTTCCTGCCTCAGCCTCCTCTGTAGCTGGGATTACAGACAGGTGCCACCATGCCCAGCTAATTTTTGTATTTTAGTAGAGACAAGGGTTCACCATGTTGCCCAGGCTGGTCTCAAACTCCTAACCTCAAGTGATCTGCCCGCCTCAGCCTCCCCAAGTGCTGGGATTACAGGCATGGGACACTGTGCCTAGCCATTCGTTTTAACTGTTTTGGTGTTTTTTCTTGTTTAAGAGGACCTTGTGCATGGCATGAGATGCTAAATAATGCTGAACTCATGAAAGAATCCACACTGTCATCTTCATCACCATCATCTTCATCACCTTTATCATCATCTTTATTATTTTCCTTCATCATCAACCTTCATTATCTTCATGATCTTTTTCTTCCCCTTCATTGATTTCAGTTTCCCTCAGGATAGTGTTGTGCTGATTTCTAAGTGTTTTCGCAGTCATGATTCTGTTGGCGGTATACACTTGTGTTCTCTGGCTGACCTGGTTAGGATTTTCCTCATGGTCAGCCTCAGCATCAGCCCTTCTTGCGCACCTGCCACTGGTTCTACTGGTTCTCCTCGTTCTTCAGGCACATCTTTAGGAATGGGTGGCTTCAGGTGCAGTGAGGAAACATAAGCCAGTGTTTACTGTGGTAAAAGAGAAATTCATTAAGTCACTTGACAAAAATCAATAATTCAAACAAAGAAAAAGGAACTAAAAGCAAAGTTGCATTGCTTTCAGTAATGTAAAATATTCTGCTTTGATCCTATTTTGGCCAGTGTTTTCAGTGAAGTGTGCTCCAATTCTTAAATATCACATGACTTTCTTATTTGTCTTAATAACAAAAAACTATATATGAGAATGGTTCGAGCGGCCTTTTCATCCTACTGATATCAACACAAATAAAGAGATATTTTGCTGCAACAGGTTCTGCTTTCAAAAAGAGCCACTAATCCCTGTTTTTTTTTGTTTGTTTTTAAAATCATTTCTGATTCTTTGTTTTCAGAGCATTTTGTCTCTCTTCTTTCTCTCTCTGGCATCCTCTATCACAAGCATGAAGTGGAGATTCATAGAGCCGTCAAGCTAGTTCTTTGGTTTTCAGGTAACTCTTTTAGATAAACTTGAATGAATAAATTCATATAACTTGACAATTTACCCACTTAAAGAGACAGAACTACTTTAGCCTCATCTGAAATGAACAATGTTTGGGGCCTTTAAAAAAAAAAAACCATCCCAGAACCATACCCTACCACCACCAAAGTGTAGACTTTTACTATTTGAATTATAATATTACTTAAACGCATATTACAGAAAAGTGGATATAAATGTCTTATGTTTGTAGTTCTTAGAGAACTAATTTATAGGTTAGATTAAAGCCAAACAATAAAACCAATACAATTCAAGTTAACTGCATTAACTTTAGAAAGATATTTGTGAAAGATACAGTTTTTTGGAACTAAATTACTGCTTGAAACAAGGTGCTGGCCATCTTGGCTTTTTGTGAGCTCCTTTGGTACAAATGCAGTATGTTAGAATATGGCAACTCCGTTCTTCACTCAGTAGCTTTTGACAAAGTAGTACCATTGGCACCAACATAAAGTAAACACAAATGCAAACTTGGGCTTTGCCTGGTATAGGTTGGCCATCCAGGTGATGTAGAATATGCTTACATCAATTTATTTTATCATCAACATAAAAACCTCAAATTAAAAACTCTCCTTAGAGAGCTCACAGGTACCTGTAAACTCATTCCAGTAACATAGTAAATATGGATTTAGAGTTAAGCCCTTGACCTCAAGCTTATAATGAAAATGTTTTGATTATAACACAGTGAACTTTATATGTTTTAAGAATGATTTTTGTACTTTATTTCCAAGGAGTTCATTTAACTTAGTTATTACTTACCAAATTGAAAGGGCACTTCAACAGGCATATAAAAAGGTTTGAAGGAATTTAAGGTCTACTTTCCCCCCCTTTTTTTTCTTCTATACAATCAGTATTGCCTGGATTACACTGCAGTAACAGATAACCCTCAAATTCTAGTTGTTTAACCTAGCAAAAGTGTCCTTTTCTACTGCTGGTTGGGAGGGTCCTCTACTCATGTGGTCACCTGAGGACTCAAGCTGATGGAGGCCTTGAGGTTTGCTCCCACCATCTCTCTGGCAAGTGAAGAAGGTGTGAGGACTCATGGCTTGGCTCTCTAAAGTTTAACCTTCTATACACAAACATTGGCCACAGACAGTTATATGGCCACCCTGATTTCAAGAGAGAGAAGTACAATCCCATCATGTGCTCACAGAGGGGAGAACTGTAAGTATTTGTGAACAGCCCAAGTGCCCACCAGCCCTTCCTTAATCCTCCTTCATTTGGTACAGTAGCAGGACCCTCAGGGAAAAGTGCTCTCTGATGTTTCTTTTGGGTTGTCTGCCTGCCTTATCTCTCTAAAAGTACTCCTGCCATCTTAGAGAGCAAATGGGCAATACGAAATAAGAAGGTCTATTTATTACTTTTAGAAAACAAAAGGAAGAAGTATGTGGTTGAGCAAAGGTTGAATAAAAAAATGCAGATTTTATGTTTAGAGGTAATGAATAAAAATAATATCATCTTCCTTCCTGGAACGAAACTCATCTGAAATGGCTCTGATAGCAAAAAAGTTAGCTTTGGAATTTGAATCCCATGGTTGATACTGGTAAGCAAACAGGGCCCCAAACCTTTTAGGGGTATTTGGTAATTATTACTCTTTTGGTGACTGTAGTTATTGAGGAAAAAAATCTCCATGGGTATCTTGTATTTTCACTTTTGTATTTTAAGTGGCAGTGGGATCAATGATAATTATGCATGTAGCTTGTATTTAAATAAGGCATGTGAGTGGAAATATCACTGAATTTGCCTCTCAAAAATCAGTCCTCAATCGGGATGTTGAAATGTGCATTAAAAGTACCTCATGCTATGATAATTAAATGTTATGTTTCCCAGAGATGCTAAACGACATCTCCTGAGGGTCTCAACATTTGCAAGTACCTCTATTTTATAAGAAAGAAATTTAAAATGAGCAATAGTAACTTTTATAAGTTGAGGATTTATAATGAAAATTAGACATACTGATTCTCTCAAGATATTTTATTCTAATATATGACCAATGATAAATCTTTAAGTCTCTGGACACAGTACATAAAAACTGGAAATATTTTTCTTTTGCCAATAGATTGCATCGAATATGCCACTTTTTAATTTTCATTTGGCCATTATGTTTGTCAAAAGTCAAAGTGACTTCTTTTGTGATTGGTAGTATAAATTTAGATAGAAAACAATTACTGTCTTTGATGTCTAATTAAAGAAGTAAAGCATGTTCATTGTAAGAAAGTCTGGAAGTACTGAAGAACATAAAGAACCAAGCCAAATAAAGCAGAGGTTAAAAAATAATAACTAGTAATAATTTTACTACCTAAGAGCAATCACTTAGCATTGTGTTTTTCTTACCAGTCATTTGAAAAATGTGTGTGTGTGTGTGTGTGTGTGTGTGCGCGCGCATGTGTGCATGCGCTTATAGTTGGGATCATATGTAGGGAAGTTCATTTTCTACATTTTTCATTTAAAGTTAGAATATTTTGGGTGGTGGTGGTGAAGAATGTACCAGTCCTTGTTTTATAATTTTTTTCTTAGAATTATGCAACCTCCTCCCAAATTTCAGAACACTGTTCTACTTGGGATAAAAACAACAATAACCCTTACCCACAAGGACGTGCCCCATGGGATGCTTTTGGAAGCAAGTATCATAAAACCTGACTCAAATTAAACAATAAGGGAATGTATTATTCACATTATTAGGCATCTAGAGGTAATTCAGGCTTCAGCGTTGCTTGATATAGTGGCACAATATCTTCAAGGACCAAGGTTCTTCCCATATTGCCTCTCTGCTGTCCACCCAATTGGCTTTGTCCATGGGCTGATGGCAGCAATTAGGTCAATGGGCTTCCTTATGTATGCCTAGAGGGAGACAGAAAGATATGTCCCTCAAGTATAGCATGGAAGTCCTCCTGTCACTTGGGGGTCCCATTGGTCTAGTTTAGGTTACGTTCCTACCTAGGCACCATTAGCAGCTGTCTCATGCAGTGCTTAAACCTGGGATCCAGAAGGACTGACTTTGATCTTTTGGAATCCTCCCCAGAGCTGAGGGTGGCATCATCTTTTCCTGCATCACAAAGCTGTATGGGGAAGGGCTGCCTACCTCCACAGAGTTGGAATTCTTCTGGGAAAGGTGGGAATGAATGTGATGCTGAATGGGTATCCAACATCATCCAGTAAAAGGGTTCCTTACAATGTCTCTCCTGCCTACCCTCTCCACTTCTCCAGTCTCACCTTGCACTGCGGTCCCTACCTCTTTGACTCCAGCTTCTACAGTCGTGTTCTTAACCTCAGGGCTTCTGTCCATGCTACTTCCTCTTCCTGGGATGCTCTTGCCTCCTTTCCTCTCATTTCCTAATTAATTCCTACCCATTCTTCAAATGTCAGCTGAACTCCCTGTCCCCTGATGAGGTCAAATCCCCTATTCCTCCTCCTTTCTGGCACTTGGTAGTGTTCAGTCTTTACTTAATTTTGTCTCTCTTGACTAAGGTTTCTCCATTTCCCATTAATTCTAGCCTCCCTTAGGGCAGAGATTACCTCACCATTTTATTTCCTGTGTCTAACACAGTGCCTGAAATATGTAAGGTGTGCAACAAATAACTGGTGAATAAAATGCGACTGAAATTGATTTTAGGCAGAAGTTAGTCGCCAGCATATAAAGATGAAATTTAATGTTTGAAATTTAAATTAAGTATTTATCCCTGTTTATTTCAAGTATTATCCTGTAGGAGAAAGCTGACTCTATAGAGAGACCCTGAGAATGTGGTGGCCAGGGGAGGAGAGGATGTGGTAATTGTAAGTTTGCCATACCATGTGGTTAAGTGGTAATGTGCCACCCTATTGTGCCAGATCTCATAAGACTGATTGCTTGTTTATTGGGACAACTTATGGCCTGGTGCCCCGCTCCTTTTCTTTTCTTTTCTTTTCTTTTTTTGAGGCAGAGTCTTGCTCAGCTGCCCAGGCTGAAGTGCAATGGTGGATTCTTGGCTCACTGCAACCTCTGCCTCTCAGGTATGAACGATTCTCCAGCCTCAGCCTCCTGCATAGCTGGGATTACAGGCATGTACCCCCACATCTGGCAATTTTTTCCTTTTTTTTTGTATTTTTAGTAGAGACAGGGTTTCACCATGTTGGCCAGGCTGGTCTCAAACTCCTGACCTCAGGTGATCCGCTTGCCTCGGCCTCCCAAAGTGCTGAGATTACAGATATGAGCCACTGTGCCTGGTCCCTTTTCTTTTTTGTCACCTTAAGAAGGTGAAACTCCTTTTTCTCTATGAGAAAGGGATAATTATAGATGCAGATTATGAGAAATGAGAATATAGTCAAGGTTTGGAGTTTCTCCTGGGTAATATTTTTCTGTTTCATTTAATGAGAAAATATAGACATTCTGTTAAGAAATTAAATAGTTTATGTATTTTAAACCTTCCATATTTTGAAGATTTATTGAAAAATATTATTTATTAAAATGCTAATAACTCATGAGGCATTGCAGAATTGATATTAAACTTCTGCCAATAAAGATACTAATACAGGTCAGGCACAGTGGCTCACACCTGTAATCCCAGCACTGTGGGAGGCTGAGGCAGGCAGATCACTTAAGGTCAGAAGTTCGAGACCAGCCTGGCCAATATAGTGAAATGTCATTTCTACTAAAAATACAAAAATTAGCCGGTGTGGTGGCACATGCCTGTAATTCCATCTATTTGGGAGGCTGAGGCAGGAGAATTGCTTGAACCTGGGAGGCAGAGGTTGCAGTGAGCTGATTGTGCTGCTGTATTCCAGCCTATGTGACAAGACTCCATCTCAAAAAAAAAAGAGATATTAATACAAATGGTCATGGAGAGGGAATATAGATCCATTTTGTACAGAAAAACCATTGGTTAATATTTTCCTATATTCCTAAGCCTGAGGATGTAGAAAACAGTCTTTGTTTATATTATGTTAATATCTACCTACTTCTCATTGTCCGAGCATACTGTGTCTAACCTGAAATTGACATGTCATTCTCCCCACCTCTTGCTACTATGAATAATGCTTAGATGACCATCTCACTCATAAATCTCAGCATAAATCCTCATTCCAGGTTATGTCCTCCAGACAGATTTCCAGAAATAGAATTACTGGGATGTCCATTTCTAATGCCCAGCTTCAAGAGCCTTCTGTGCATTCAGTATTTGTTAAGTGTATTGGCTTACTGTGATCCTGAAATAGGAGAAGACTAGGCAGAGGAGATGAGTTATCCAGCTCAGGGCATTGCACTGGCTTACCAGCAACAAGGAGCACTCTCCGGATGTGCCAGGGATGCGGGCATTGTGATCTGCCCAGACATACACATTGTCAGAGAGATGGTTGCATTCATGGGCAAGTGTCTTGTTCAGACCCCAGAGTGTCAGAACCCTAAGGGGAACCCAGGTGAAGTCCATGTCAGCAGCTCACCTTTAAATATTAGACTTGGAATGTGAACAATCAGCAAGCCATAAGGGAGGAAGTATAAATAAAACCTGTGCCTTGCAAAGAGGGCAAAGCTGCAATTTGCTAAGTACACTATAATTGCTTCTGGTTAATTATCTCAGTGGTGAGCTGGGAGCACCAAAGGCAAACCTTACATCCACATTGTGGATAAAAATAATGCCATTTCTTGGATGATCCTAATTTTGGCTGTAAAGATGTGGATAATGTGCATCCACTTCGTTTGGACAGTAAGAGATGGATGATGACTTTGGATAGCTTCAGTTTGGGGATCATCAATTTTTATGATCATATAATTACTTATAATAATAGAGTAATATAATTCTTTTTTTTATTGCATTTTAGGTTTTGGGGTACATGTGCGGAACATGCAAGACAGTTGCATAGGTACACACATGGCAGTGTGTTTTGCTGCCTTCCTCCCCTTCACCCACATTTGGCATTTCTCCCCATGCTATCCCTCCCCAGCTCCTCCCCACCGCTGTCCCTCCCCTATTCCCCCCAATAGACTCCAGTGTTTAGTACTCCCTTCCCTGTGTCCACGTGTTCTCATTTTTCATCACCCGCCTATGAGTGAGAATATGCGGTATTTCATTTTCTGTTCTTGTGTCAGTTTGCTGAGAATGATGTTCTCCAGATTCATCCACGTCCCTACAAACGACACGAACTCATCATTTTTGATTGCTGCATAATATTCCATGGTGTATATGTGCCACATTTTCCCAATCCAGTCTATCATCGATGGGCATTTGGGTCGGTTCCAGGTCTTTGCTATTGTAAACAGTGCTGCAATGAACATTTGTGTGCATGTGTCCTTATAGTAGAACGATTTATAGTCCTTTGGATATATACCCAGTAATGGGATTGCTGGGTCAAATGGAATTTCTATTTCTAAGGCCTTGAGGAATTGCCACACTGTCTTCCACAATGGTTGAACTAATTTACACTCCCACCAACAGTGTAAAAGTGCTCCTATTTCTCCACATCCTCTCCAGCATCTGTTGTCTCCAGATTTTTTTTTTTGGGGGGGGGGAGGAAGGCAGGAAGGGAGGGAAGAAGGACGGTAGGGAGGAAGGAAGGGATGAAGGAAGGAAGGAAGAGAGGAAGCGGGGGGAGGGAGGGAGGGAAGGGAAGGAAGGAAATCATGCAATGAGAGAGACATTGCCGACCTGGATCTAGAGGTTTACAAGTTGATTTCTTTTTTTTTGAGAGAAGGAAAGAAAAAAAAAAATAAGTAAAGGAGAGGAAGAAAGAGGAAGAGAAAGAGGGAGAGTAAATGGAAATATTGCTTTATTTTGAAAAAAATTGGGTATTAATAATGGCCAATCAATGTTTCATTTAAACTTATGGGTAGGTGTGATGTGGTATTGACAAGAATGTATATTTTGTGTATTTGAAGTGGAGAGCTCTATAAATATTTATTAAGTTTACTTGTTCTGGATCTGAGTTCGAGTCCTTGATATCCTTATTAATTTTCTGTCTCATTGAATCTAAGTCTCGTATCTGGGTGTTAGGATCGTTAACTCTTGTTGTTGCATTGATCCTTTTACCACTATATCTTTGTTGCTTTAAAATCTATTTTATCCAATACGAGAATTGCAACTCCTGCTTTTTATTTATTTATTATTTATTTTTGCTATCCATTTGGTTGGTAAATCTTTCTCCATCCCTTTGTTTTGAGTCTTTGTGTATCCTTGCATGTGAAACAGGTCTGGATGTAACATTCCATTGGGTTTTGGCTGTGTTTTTTGATTGAGGGATTTAGTCGATTTAAATTTAGGGTTACTGCCATTTGATGTTGACTGGCTGTTTTATCCATTCGTTGGTGTAAATTCTTCTTTATGTTGGTGCTCTTTACTTTTTGGTGTATTTTTAGAAAGGCTAATACTGGTTGTTTCTTTCTGTGTGTAATGCTTCTTTCAGAAGCTCTTGTAAAGCAGGCCTGGTGGTAATAAAATCTCTGAGTACTTGCTTGTTCATAAAAGATTTTATTTTTCCTTCAGTTGTGAAGCTTAGTTTGGCTGGATATGAAATTCTGGGCTGAAGGTTCTGTTCTTTGAGGATGTTGAATATTGGCCCCCACTCTCTTCTGGCTTGTAGAGTTTCTGCTGAGAGATCTTCTGTAAGTCTGATAGGCTTGCCTTTGTGGGTAACCTGACCTTTATCTCTGGCTGCCCTTAGTATTTTCTCCTTCGTTTCAACCCTGGTGAATCTAACGATTATGTGCCTTGGGGTTGCTCTTCTTGAGGAATATCTTTGTGGTGTTCTCTGTATTACCTGGGGTTGAATGTTGACCTGCTTTGCTAGTTTAGGAAAATTTTGCTGAATAATATCCTGAAGGGTATTTTCCAGCTTGGATTCATTCTCTCCGTCACATTCAGGTACACCTATCAAACGTAAATTTGGTCTTTTCACATAGTCCCACATTTCTTGGAGACATTGCTCATTCCTTTTTATCCTTTTTTCTCTAATCTTTTCTTCACGTTTTATTTCATTAAGTTGGACTTTGACCTCTGATATCCCTTCTTCTGCTTGAACAATTCGAGTGTTTAAACATGTGCATACTTCTTGGAGTTCCTGTATTGTATTCTTCAGTTCCATTAATTCACTCATACTCCTCTCTAAGTTGTCTATTCTCAATAGGATTTCATCAAACCTTTTTTCAAAGTTCCTAGTTTCTTTACGTTGGGCTACAACGTGTTCTTTTAACTCACCGAAGTTTGTTATTATCCATTCCTTGAAGAGTGATTCTGTCATCAGGATGCGCTCATTCTCCATCAAGCCTTGTTCCATTGTTGATGTGGAACTGTGATCATCTTTAGAGGGAGAGGCGTTCTGACTTTGAGTATTCTCAGCTTTTTTACGCTGGTTTCTTCCCATTATTGTAAATTTATCCTCCTACCGTCTTTGAATTTACCAACTTTCAGATTAGGTCTCTTGAGTGGGCGTCCAGGTTGTTCGTTCCCAGGGCCAGAATGGCGGCGTTAAAACTGATGGTGCTTTTCTGCCCAGGATTCTCCTGTCTGGCTTCCTTCTTGTGTCCGTAGTAGGCGACTCTGCCTTCCTGGGGCTCCAAACCTCGGTCAGAAGGGGAACTGGTCCTGTTTACTCTGCGCCGAGCACCGCCGCACCGAGGTGCCATCACAGCTGCTGCGCTGGGCTCTGGTGTCGTGCTGGGGGCCCTTGCGGGTTCTCCGAACCTGTTTACTCTGCTCCGAGAGCTGCCGCACCGAGGTGCCCGTGGAACTGCTGTGCTGGCCACGAGAGTCGCGCTGGCCACCCGTGTGTTTCCTCCACTGGGGGATCTTCTGCTCCGTGAGTGACCAGAATTTGTCTGAAAGTGTGGCACCCTCTAGTTCTCCGCGCCTTCCCTGAGAGCTGCAATCCCAGGATGTTAGCGATCGGCCATCTTGGATCGTTCTCCGTCTCCAGATTTTTTAATGATCGCCATTCTAACTGGCGTGAGATGGTATCTCAATGTGGTTTTGATTTGCATCTCTCTAATGACCAGTGATGATGACCATTTTTTCATATGTTTGTTGGCCTCATGTATGTCTTCTTTTGTAAAGTGTCTGTTCATATCCTTTGCCCATTTTTGAATGGGCTTGTTTGTTTGTTTCCTGTAAATCTGTTTGAGTTCTTTGTAAATTCTGGATATCAGCCCTTTGTCAGATGGGTAAACTGCAAAAATTTTTTCCCATTCTGTTGGTTGCCTATTCACTCTAGTGACTGTTTCTTTTGCTGTGCAGAAGCTGTGGAGTTTGATTAGGTCCCATTTGTCTATTTTGGCTTTTGTTGCCAATGCTTTTGGTGTTTTGGTCATGAAGTCCTTGCCTACTCCTATGTCCTGAATGGTTTTGCCTAGATTTCCTTCTAGGGTTTTTATGGTGCCATGTCTTATGTTTAAGTCTTTAATCCATCTGGAGTTAATTTTAGTGTAAGGTGTCAGGAAGGGGTCCAGTTTCTGCTTTCTGCACATGGCTAGCCAGTTTTCCCAACACCATTTATTAAACAGGGAATCCTTTCCCCATTGCTTATTTTTGTCAGGTTTATCAAAGATTGTATGGTTGTAGATATGTTGTGTTGCCTCTGATGCCTCTGTTTTGTTCCATTGGTCTATATCTCTGTTTTGGTACCAGTACCATGCTGTTTTGATTACTGTAGCCTTGTAGTATAGTTTGAAATCCGGTAGTGTGATGTGCCACCCCCCACACCCGCTGTGTTCTTTTTGCTTAGAATTGACTTGGCTATGCGGGCTCTCTTTTGGTTCCATATGAAGTTCATGGTGGTTTTTTCCAGTTCTGTGAAGAAAGTCAATTGCAACTTCATGGGGATAGCATTGATTCTGTAAATTACTTTGGGCAGTATAGCCATTTTCATGATATTAATTCTTCCTAACCATGAACATGGAATGTTTCTCCATCTGTTTGTGTCCTCTCTTATTTCGTTGAGCAGTGGTTTGTAGTTTTCCTTGAAGAGGTCCCTTACGTTCCTTGTGAGTTGTATTCCTAGGTATTTTATTCTTTTTGTAGCAATTGTGAATGGCAGTTCGTTTTTGATTTGGCTCTTTTTAAGTCTGTTATTGGTGTATAGGAATGCTTGTGATTTTTGCACATTGATTTTATATCCTGAGACTTTGCTGAAGTTGCTTATCAGTCTCAGGAGTTTTTGGGTTGAGGTGATGGGGTCTTCTAGGTATACTATCACGTTGTCTGCAAATAGAGACAATTTGGCTTCCACCTTTCCTATTTGAATACCCTTTATGTCTTTTTCTTGCCTGATTGCTCTGGCTAGAACTTCCAGTACTATATTGAATAGGAGTGGTGAAAGAGGGCATCCTTGTCTAGTGCCAGATTTCAAAGGGAATGCTTCCAGTTTTTGCCCATTCGGTTTGTCGTAAATAGCTTTTATTACTTTGAGATACGTTCCATCGATACCGAGTTTATTGAGGGTTTTTAGCATAAAGGGCTGTTGAATTTTGTCAAAGGCCTTCTCTGCGTCAATTGAGATAATCATGTGGTTTCTGTTTTTGGTTCTGTTTATGTGGTGAATTACGTTGATAGACTTGCGTATGTTGAACCAGCCTTGCATCCCCGGGATGAATCCTACTTGATCATGATGGATAAGTTTTTTGATGTGCTGTTGCAATTGGCTTGCCAGTATTTTATTGAAGATTTTTGCATCTATGTTCATCATGGATATTGGCCTGAAGTTTTCTTTTCTTGTTGGGTCTCTGCCAGGTTTTGGTAACAGGATGATGTTGGTCTCATAAAATAATTTGGGAAGGATTCCCTCTTTTTGGATTATGTGGAATAGTTTCAGAAGGAATGGTACCAGCTCCTCTTTGTGTGTCTGGGAGAATTCGGCTGTGAACCCATCTGGACCTGGGCTTTTTTTGTGTGGTAGGCTCTTAATTGCTGCCTCGACTTCAGACCTTGTTATTGGTCTATTCACAGTTTCGGATTCCTCCTGGTTTAGGCTTGGGAGGACACAGGAGTCCAGGAATTTATCCATTTCTTCCAGGTTTACTAGTTTATGTGCATAGAGTTGTTTGTAATATTCTCTGATGATGGTTTGAATTTCTGTGGAATCTGTGGTGATTTCCCCTTTATCATTTTTTATTGCATCTATTTGGTTGTTCTCTCTTTTCTTTTTAATCAATCTGGCTAGTGGTCTGTCTATTTTATTGATATTTTCAAAAAACCAGCTCTTGGATTTATTCATTTTTTGAAGGGTTTTTCGTGTCTCTATCTCCTCAGTGTTGCTCTGATCTTAGTTATTTGTTGTCTTCTGCTAGGTTTTGAGTTTTTTTGATCTTGCTTCTCTAGCTCTTTCAATTTTGATGATAGGGTGTCAATTTTGGATCTCTCCACTCTTCTCATATGGGCACTTATTGCTATATATTTTCCTCTAGAGACTGCTTTAAATGTGTCCCAGAGATTCTGGTATGTTGTGTCTTCATTCTCGTTGGTTTCGAAGAACTTCTTTATTTCTGCCTTCATTTCATTGTTTATCCAGTCAACATTCAAGAGCCAGTTGTTCAGTTTTCATGAAGCTCTGCGGTTCTGGGTTAGTTTCTGAATTCTAAGTTCTAACTTGATTGCACTATGGTCTGAGAGACTGTTTGTTATGATTTTCATTGTTTTGCATTTGCTGAGGAGTGCTTTATTTCCAATTATGTGGTCAATTTTAGAGTAGGTGTGATGTGGTGTTGAGAAGAATGTATATTCTGTGGATTTGGGGTGGAGAGTTCTGTAAATGTATATCAGGTTTGCTTGTTCCAGGTCTGAGTTCAAGCCCTGGATATCCTTGTTAATTTTCTGTCTGGTTGATCTGTCTAATATTGACAGTGGAGTGTTAAAGTCTCCCACTATTATTGTGTGGGAATCTAAGTCTCTTTGTAAGTCATTAAGAACTTGCCTTATATATCTGGGTGCTCCTGTATTGGGTCCATATATATTTAGGATCGTTAACTCTTCTTGTTGTATCGATCCTTTTACCATTATGTAATGACCTTCTTTGTCTCTTTTGATCTTTGTTGCTTTAAAGTCTATTTTATCAGAGATGAGAATTGCAACTCCTGCTTTTTTTTGCTCTCCATTTGCTTGGTAAATCTTCCTCCATCCCTTTATTTTGAGCCTTTGTGTATCCTTGAATGTGAGATGGGTTTCCTGGATACAGCACACTGATGGGTTTTGGTTTTTTATCCAATTTGCCAGTCTGTGTCTTTTGATTGGTGCGTTTAGCCCATTTACATTTAGGGTTAATATTGTTATGTGTGAATTTAATACTGCCATTTTGATGCTAGCTGGCTGTTTTGCCCATTAGTTGATGTAGATTCTTCATTTTGTTGATGCTGTTTAGCATTTCGTGTGTTTTTGGAATGGCTGGTACTGGTTGTTTCTTTCTATGTGTAGTGCCTCTTTCAGGAGCTCTTGTAAAGCAGGCCTGGTGGTGACAAAATCTCTGAGTACTTGCTTGTTCGCAAGGATTTTATTTTTCCTTCACTTATGAAGCTCAGTTTGGCTGGATATGTAATTCTGGGTTGAAAGTTCTTTTCTTTAAGGATGTTGAATATTGGCCACCACTCTCTTCTGGCTTGTAGAGTTTCTGCCGAGAGATCTCTGCTGTGAGTCTGATGGGCTTCCCTTTGTGGGTGATCCAACCTTTTTCTCTGGCTGCCCTTGAGTGTTGGCCTGTCTTGCTAGGTTGGGGAAATTTTTCTGGATAATATCCTGAAGAGTATTTTCAAGCTTGAATTTGTTTTCTTCGTCACCTTCTGGTACACCTATCAAATGTAGGTTAGGTCTCTTCACATAGTCCCACATTTCTTGGAGACTTTGTTCATTCCTTTTTGCATTTTTTTCTCTAATCTTGGTTTCTCATTTTATTTCATTGAGTTGATCTTTGACTTCCAATATTCTTTTTTCTGCTTGGTCAATTCGGCTGTTGAAACTTGCGCATGCTTTGTGAAGTTCTAGTGTTGTGTTTTTCATCTCCTTCAGTTCATTCATATTCCTCTCTAAGTTATCCATTCTTGTTATCATTTCCTCGAATCTTTTTTCAAGATTCTTAGTTTCTTTGCATTGATTTAGTACATGTTCTTTTAGCTCACAGAAGTTTCTCATTACCCACCTTCTGAAGTCTAATTCCATCATTTCCTCACAGTCATTCTCCGTCCAGCTTTGTTCCCTTGCTGGTGAAGAGTTTTGGTCCTTTGTAGGAGGCAACGTGTTCTGGTTTCGGGTGTTTTCCTCCTTTTTGCGCTGGTTTCTTCCCATCTTTGTGGATTTATCCACCTGTTGTCTGAGTAGTTGCTGACTTTTTGATTGGGTCTCTGTGTGGACGCCCAGATTGTTGATGATGAGGTATTTCTGTTACTTGGTTTTCCTTCTACTAGTCTAGCCCCTCCGCTGTACGACTGCTGAGGTCCATTCCAGGGTCTGCTTGTCTGGGGTACACCTGTAGCAGCTGTGGAACAGTGAGGGATGCTACCAGTTTCTTCTTCTGCTATCTTTTTCCCAGAATGATGCCTGCCAAATGTCAGTCTGACCAGTCCTTTTTGAGGTGACTCTTTGGATATACAGGGGTCAGAGAGCTGCTTGAGGAGATGGTCTGTACTTTATAGGAGCTCAAGTGCTGAGCTGTGAGCTCTGTTGTTCATTCAGGGCTGTTAGGCTGCTGCGTTTAAGTCTGCTGCAGCAGAACTCATAAAACCCCTTTTTTTCCTCAGATGCTCTGTCTCGGGGAGTTGGGGCTTTCTTTATGAGTGTCTGTTGCACTATCCTGCCCAGCTAGGAGGCAGTCTAGTCACTATTTGTCTGCCAAGGCTCCGCCCTGCTGGCGTGGGGTCTGCCCTGTTGCCGCGGGCTCTGCCCTGCAGCCGTGGTCTCCGCCCTGCTGCCTTGGGCTCTGCCCTGTGGCGGAGTCTCTCTGTTATGGCGGTTTGCCTTGGCAACAGCAGGCTGCATCAGCAATGGGAGTGTACCTCAGTAGGGACGGATTGCCTCGGTAATGGCGGACACCCCTCCCCCACCGAGCTGGACTGTCCTGGGTTCAGCTGTGCCTGCAGTGAAACTCTCCACCCAGAGCGTTTCAAATCACCGTTTTGTTTGTCCCTGTGGGGGTGAAACCCACCGAGCCTGCTCACCTGGCTCCCTGCCTCAGAGCCCCCCCCTTTTTTTTTTTTTAAGTTGAATGGTTGGCTCTCTCCCAGGTGTTTCAGTCACCTGCTGTTAGGGCACCGGGATCTCTGTGATTTCCCATGCAGCGACACACTGCACTGGCTCAAACGCCACTTCCCAGGAATCTCCTGGCCTGGCTCACTGTCCAAGTCCCATTTAATCAGATGGATATGCTAATCTGCCCTCCCAAATCTCAGATTGCCGGTTTAACAGGGCACCCAGACCCGTGTGTTTTGTGTGGAGTGTTGCGGAGTGCCGCTGTGCTGCGGCGCCGGCCGAAGTGGCCGCACCAGGCAAAACAGCTGCGCTGGCATCCCGTGTCTGTCCTACACCTGGGAATTCCCCCGTACTGTGGGCAACAAAGATCTGTCTGGAAATGTGGCTTTGACTCATTCTCTGCACGTTCACTGAGAGCTGCAATCCTGAGTTGTTCTTACCGCACCATCTTGAATCAGTATATCCAAAGTAATATAATTCTTATTCATAACCACTGATAATTACAGTAACACTTACTGAATGCAGTCATTGGGCTAAGCACCTCCCTTGCCTTAGCTCACTGGATGCCCATAATGACCCTAAGAGGCAGTATTACTATCATGATTTTCTTTTTTTGTTGTTTTTTCTTTTTTGAGGTGGAGTCTCACTCTGTCACCGAGGCTGGAGTGCAATGGTGCAATCTTGGCTCACTGCAACCTCCACTTCCTGGGTTCAAGTGATTCTCTTGCCTCAGCCTCCTAAGTGGCTGGGATTACAGGAGTGTGCCACCATGCCTGGCAAATTTTTGTGTTTTTAATAGAGATGGGATTTTACCATATTGGCCAGGCTGGTCTCTAACTCTGGACCTGAAGTGATCCACCCACCTCGGCCTTTCAAAATGCTGGGATTACAGCTGTGAGCCACTGTGCCAGGCTGTACTTTCATGATTTTCAGATTTGTGAACTGAAGCTTAGAGAGATTAAGTGACTTGTCCAAGGTCACACAGCTGATATTGAATCCTAGTTGTTTTGCTAGGGTCCAGAAATTTCTCTTAGCCACTGTAGTAGACAATGCTGGTGCCCCACCTCGATAGGAGATCTAAGCAGGACCCCTTTTATCATTCAATGTGCCCATCCCCCAACTGCTAGGGGTGTTGCTGTTAATAGCTCACACCTGAAACCTCTTCTAAAATTGTTAGAGCAATTTTACCTGGAAGTGCCTAGGGGTAACTGTCAACCTCTGTCCTGGAACTAATAAACATATGATGCAGAAGCATAAAAGACCAGCTCCCTTGTTTAAGGTGGCTTAAGTTCTGTGATAAGGTGTGGCTCTAGAGCTCTCCCTGCAGGATCATGCTGCAGCCACATGTCACCTAAAGTAACATCCTTGCTTAACTTCTTCTCCCCTAGCCTACTTTCTCCCTCCCATACAGTTTCCCCTGAGATCACTCCCTTAGTAAGTTACAAATCCCCTCTCCCGCGCTACTTCTAGGGAACCTGACTGAAGATAACCACTATACCAAGTGAGTTCCCAGGATGTTGCCTGATTTGCTGGAGGAATCCTTCCCACTGAAGCAGTGTTGCCTTGCCTTTTCTCTATGACTTTGGGTACATCCTACATTTTAGAGCCATATGTGCCTTCGCTGCAAGATGAGAGAGCTAGATTGGATGGTCCTTAGGCTTTTAGTCATTGAATCTGTTGAAGTTTCCACTCTCTAAAATCCATAGTTTTGTGGCTGTGCCAAAAAAGTGACATTTGGCTTGGTCTTGGTAGTATGTCCTGGGTAGGAAGGCTCCCAGCGAGTGTGAACTTACTTTTCTCCCCTCTCTCTATCCCTATCACAGGGACTCCTGAAGGGGCTGGAGTCCACTGGAGCTTGTGTGTGTGAGTGTGTGTGACTCAATGGGCTGGAGTATTCCATAAGCTTAGGCAGTGAGGGCAGCATCCTCCAGGGCAGGGAAGTTAGTGTTTGGGTGGGGTAGGGGGTAGGTAATTCCATGTCTAGAACAGGTCAGATGAGTGCGGCTAATGGATCTTTGGCTTTATTAAGGGGGAGATCACTGGTGACTTTGACAAGAGTGGATTCAGTGCAATGCACTCTGACTGGAATGAGTTAAATAGAGAATAATGGCAGTGAGGTCGTACAGTTGGCAGCAGTCCTGGAGACTTTCTGATCATGGTGGCTCTCTGATCATGGTAGTGGTTGCATGGACATGAGGCCAACAGTTATAATGCAAGTTTCCAGATCAGACATAGGAGGGGCAGCTGTCTTTTGGTGGTCCACAAGGGTGGTCCCCTTCCTTGTCATAGAAGGGCAGCAGTCTTTTGGTAGTCTATTTCTGCCATTCTAGAAAACTTAAAGAAGAATCATTTTCTGATAATTCTGGAAGCCATCTATTACTCTGAAATAAGCCCCTTCTGCTTAAAGTTGCAAGAGTATATTCTATACTTTATAACTGAACTCTTATGGGCCTACTTTAGAGAGTGGAAGTGAAGATGCTCTGTAAACACAAAACAGCACCCTCAGCATAAGCCTCTGGTTCACTAGGGAATAAGATTTGTCCAAGAGCAGCTCTTCTTAAGTACCAACAGTGTACCAGGCATCATCTCAAGTCCTCACATACAGAGTAGTTATGATTGTCCCTACTACATAGACAAGGAAATTACAGCACAGAGAAGCTGTTTTTTTTTTTTTTAAGGCCACATACCTGGAAAGCAATAGAACCAGGTTTTGAACCAGGTCTGTTAAATGGCCAATCCACCATGCTGCCTCATTGGGTGGGGACTGCTCTGTCCAGGACACAAGTTCTGAACAAGTTCCTAAGTACAGAAAAGTGTTTTCTTTTTGTGCTAGGAAGTAACTCTAGGGATAGTTCTCCCTCTTAAAACTTTAGTAAAATTGGAGTCATTTTAGTATATGAAAGGTTAGACATGCTTCTGTTTTGACCATCATAACAAATCACAAAGATTCCCAAATGGTAAGGATTTGAAGCCAAGATGAGAAGGGCTGTTGGAATCCTGAGCTCCCAATGACACAGATAGAAAGGGTCATTTTAGCAAAAGAGAGAAGAGCCCCATCAAAGGGGCTGAGCTTAGATATACCAGGGGGTGATGTGATGCATCCTCAGGTCAGGATTTAAGTCAGAAGCAGAAAAAGAACAAAGGAATCATGGCTAAGCAAAGAAGCGAGTGATGGAGGGCAGAAGAGCCTCATCCCTAAGAAGGTGTACTGTACAAGAGGCCACTGTCCCAGCACAGAAGCAAGGAGAGTCCTGCAGATCTCAGGACCTGCTGTGGCGTTAGTGGGAGAGGAGAGAAGCCAACGGAGAAGCTGTAAGGAAAGTTAAGCAAAATAACAAAGCAGAGAGAGACACCAGGAAGAAAGGCATGTGAGATGGGGTTGAGCTTTAACTGGCTCCCCTCAGCTTTTTTCGTCAGACAAACAAATGATTCTGACCCATCTGTTTTGGTGCCATAGCCTTTTTGCTCCCCAACTATCCCTGGATCCGATTGTCCTCAGCCTAATCCTAACATAACCTCCAGGTCCTGTGCAGCCCTTGCAGGCACAGCTTCTGTGTTGCTCAGATCTGGCTCTTTGGTTTCATTAGCTGCCAATAGTGCAAGGACTTGGGCTGAGGATAAATGAGGCTGAAAGAGACTTGCAATCTTGGAAGAGTTACCCAACCTCTCTGAACCTCAGTTTTCCCACCAGTAAAATGTGAATGATGATAGTACCTATTAAATACCTTAAATGAGATAAAATACAAGAAAGGCCAAGAAAAGGGCTTGGAACACAGAAAGTTCTCAATTCAGTAAATGCTAACTCTTATTATCATTCTTTGGCACCTTATGCTTTGTCTTTCGCACTCTTACCTAGTGAGATAGAAAATGTTAAGACTTGAAGAAGTTGGATTCCTCTTTGTCTCCACCACTTACTTGATGTGTGATTTAAGAAAATCGCCAGACTTCTCTGGGTCTCAGTTTTCTCATCTCTAAATGGTTGAATGATGAAAGGGTTGAAATTAACGAGGTCTGTCCGTGACAGGATTGTGTAATTAATATTCTGGCAGGGATATTCCTGGAAGATGAGAGTTCACCATTTCCTTCCATTCAGGTTGGAGCAGTCTTCAGGTTGGGCTTTGCAGTGACCTAGTTTAATTTCTTAATTCACTGAGGCCAGACATGGGGTCAGAAGCTGAAGGTGAGTGTGCCTGGGAGAAGCCAAGCCAAGCCCCTGCCTTTGAGGGACGACTCATGTCTCATGGGAAAACAGGAAGAAATACAAAGCCAGTTACAACTTACTAGGGTACATGCACAAATTAGAGACCAGAAGATGGACTGATTTGGTGGCTGTGGGGGTGGGAGAAGCCTTCATGGAGAAAATGAGGAGTGCTCCCTTCCATGTTTATAAAATTAAATATATTCAGTGGAAGAAATATACAAAATGTAGGAAAGTGCATAGAAAAAAATCCCACTTTGATGCATGTTCTCATCCTTTGATGCATGTATGTTCTTTTCCTTTGTGTGGTATATGTGAGTACATGCCCAATATGAAAATCTTGGTTTGCATAGTGTGTTGTCACTTGTTTCTCAACTTTAGCCAAGTACTCTGAAAGAGAAGAGGAGCCTGCGTGGAGGCAAGCCGGGAAAGGAGGAGCGATGGAGAGGGCAACATTCCAAGCAGCAGTGACAGCATGAGAAGCAGCAGCTTGCTTTCTACCTGAAAGAGAGTACATTTTTTTCCTAAACACAGCAGCATAGAGACTGGAGACAGTTACTACTGTTCATATAATGAATGTGGAAGTAAAACAGCATATTCACTTTCATGTGTCTTGAGCTTCAAGGTGTAGTAGTCTGTCTAGCAGCAACTGGCTTGCTATTTACTCGTCCATAAAGAAGGGCTTAGTTCTGAAATCAAACAAGCCAGAATCTTTCAGTGACCCCATAGCTCTTCCCCAGGAGGATGAAACGAAGGAGCTTCACTGCAGAAGGGATCTGTGACGCTCCAAGGGCCTGCCTTGCGCACAGCACGTTCTGAGGGAAGGGGCCCAAAGAGACTCTCTCTGCTTCCTGTTGTTAGCACTCAGGCTGTATGCAAACCTGGGAACCCACCCTGTGATTCCAGGCACAGTCTATTGGACTAGTGATGCAGGTTGGTCCTATGGAAGGTCAGCTCATCCCTGAGGTGTCTTGGTGCATAGCTTTCCAACCTGGGTGCTCCTTGATGTCAGAGGTTCAGAGCTGGGCTGTGAGAGCTCCAGTTGTCCCCAAGACCATGTCAAGCTGATTGCTGCAATCCTATACCAGGCCTGATGGCGCTAGAAACGCCAGCAAGACTATAGCAGATGAGGTAGTGTCTGGTGCAGCCTCACTTCCTAGCACATCATTATGCTAAACTCCCATCACCAGGATAATCCACGTCTGACTCTTTTTTAAATCACAACAACTCAAATACAATAGCCTTTCCTGACTGGTTAGTGATGAGTCAGACTGGCTCTCACTGGCTCACAGGTACTAATTGGGAGATTTTGGGGAATTCTGTGAGGTGGTTGTTAAGAACAGCCCTTACTACGCATTAAATTATGTATCTGCCTGCAATTAAGTAAATTATATTAAAAACAAAGGTAAATACTTGAGAGCTTGTTTAGGTTCTGGCAGCTTTGGGAAGGACATTGAGTGGTGAGGGAGGAAAGGGACACCCACCCAGTCAGCAAGGTCAGCTGAGTCAACCATGGTGCTCAATGGACGACACATGTCACATCCAAAGCTAATAAATACTTGAAACTCACCTCATGTATAAATGTAAAATTTATACATTTTACTCTTCCCTATGCTTTGGGGTTATTTACATCTTTTTTATCTATGTAATGGTGTGCTAGAAGTTTTAGTGACTTTATGTAGATAGCTCAAAATCAGGCATGGTAGGAGTATTTACGTCTCAGAAATCAGTGAATGTTACAAACCAAGGCTTTCCTTTCCCTCTGAAAGCCTTGGTTGCACATTTAGCAGCACACTGCTGCCTTCAGGCACTGGGGGAAGCTGGGCTTCCTGCATGTGCATTTTGGAGAACAGCATGCCGTGCTCAATTCCACCAGCAAGTCAGCATGGCTAAAGGCTGGAAACTGTTCTGTATTTGTCACCCATTTATTAATATAATTTTCTCACAGCAAAGGTTTCTCAGCCTGCTCCTAAGAGGCAGAGACTCTTGATCCACCACCCACAGACCTATTATCATCACTGCATTCTCATTTGACTCTACAATGTAATGAATACAGAGCAGCTAGGATGCTCCTTCCTCCCTCTCTTCCCACTTGCCTAAGTCTTCAGTGCCCTGGCCACCTGCTGCTAAGTGCAGGTGGCATGTGGACCAAACTGGGCTTTGTGAGGTAGTAATTCCACACTTCTTTTCACCCCACTGAGAAGACAATGCCAAGGTCCCTTCTCTACACTACCAACTGTGAAGTGGAGGGGTGGCAGGATACGATCTGCTGGCCCCTCTGCCCAGAGGGAGAGGATGGAATTGTGCCCAATGTCATGGGGGACGTTAAGGAGCTGGCCTGTTCCAATCTTCCAGATGCATACCTGTGCTGCAGAGTGGGTAGAGAGAGCAAAGTGCCCAGCAGCCTTAAAATAAGGCCCTGATTGTCATTGCAGAGCCTTATCTCTTATAAGGAACGAACAATGGAGCCTCAGGTCCATGACCCTGAGCTGGATCAGCTGACCTGGGTCAGGGACAGAGGCAGACTTGGCTAGACTGAAGCACTGGAAATGACATGAGCTACACAGGGATCTTCCTTCTGCAGTGGACAATTTGCTTTTATTTCTGAAATAAGCCCTCAAGTGACCTTGAGGCTTGAGAGTGTCTTTTGTGAACAATCTGTGGTACAAAAGTCCTGGCCCAAATGAGAGGGGCTCCAGTGTGCAGGTGAGGTCAAGGGCATGGGCTTTGGTGTCTGACAGTGGAGCTGGCATCCCAGCTCTGTTTTTAATGTCTCACCCTGCCTAACTTCCATCATCTTAAACTGGGGATAATAACAGTAACACTTGTCACATAGAGTCATTTGGAGAATTACATGAAGAATGTAAAAAGTTTAGCACAGGGCCTGGGGTCTAGCAAACACTCAGTAAATCCTGGGGCTCCAGGACAGGAATGTGAGAGAGACATTTCTCACTAAGCTTTGTCATACTGCTTGAAATTTTATTTCATTTTATGTTATTATTATTATTTTTTCAGACAGGATCTCACTCTGTCACTCAGGCTGGAATGCAGTGGCACAATCATGGCTCTCTGCAGCCTTGACCCCCTGGCTCAAGTGACCCTCCCACCTCAGCCTCCTGAGTAGCTGGGACTATAGGCATGTGCCACCACATCCAGATAATTTTTAAAAATTTGTTTGTAGGGACAAGGTCTCTCTGTGTTGCCAGGGCTGGTCTTGAACTCCTGGGCTCAAGCGATCTTCCCAACTTGGCCTCTCAAAGTGCTGGGATTACAGGTGTGAGCTACCACACCCAGCTTGAAATTTTTAGATAAAGTGACTATGTCACCTATTTTAAACTTTTTAATTTAAGAAGTCAATACCTTTTAAATTGACAAATAATAATTATTTGTCAATAATATTGGCAAATTGGCACAATTCCATCCTCTCCCTCTGGGCAGAGGGGCCAGCAGATCGTATCCTGCCACCCCTCCACTTCACAGTTGGTAGTGTAGAGAAGGGACCTTGGCATTGTCTTCTCAGTGGGGTGAAAAGAAGTGTGGAATTACTACCTCACAAAGCCCAGTTTGGTCCACATGCCACCTGCACTTAGCAGCAGGTGGCCAGGGCACTGAAGACTTAGGCAAGGATACACAGTGATATTTTGATACATATAATGTATGGTGATCAGATCGGGGTCATTAGCACATTCATCATCTTAAATGTGCATCTTTCTTTGTGTTGGGAGCATTCAATATCCTTCTACCTGTTTGAAACTATTAGTATATAACTTTGTTAGCCAGTCATCCTATAGTAGAATTTAAACTCCTATCTAGCTGTCATTTTGCATCCTCCCAGGTTCAAGCGATTCTCCTGCCTCAGCCTTCTGAGTTGCTGGGATTATAGGTGCCCATCACCTTGCCCAGGTAATTTATTTTTTCTTTTTTGAATGTTTAATAGAGACAGGGTTTTGCTATGTTGGCCAAGCTGGTCTCGAACTCCTGAGCACATGCAATCCACCCACCTCAGTCTCCCAAAGTGCTGGGATTACAGGCAGGAGCCACTGTGTCTGGACTTCTACTTTTCACTTCTATGAGATCAAGTTTTTTTTTTTTTTTTTGAGATGGAGTTTCACTCTTGTTACCCAGGCTGGAGTGCAATGGCGCGGAGATCAAGTTTTTTAGCTTTCACATATGAGTGAGAACATGCAATGTTTAACTTCCTACCTACATTTTTAAAGGTGAGAAAAATAACAGTGGGCAGTTTTAATGGATTGTGAAAAGGACAAGAAAAGTCCACAAATCTTCCTATAAGTGTCATGTTTTCTTTTATAACATGGGGTAATGATGGCACCAACGTCCTGAGGTGTTTGTGAGGATAAGGGCTTAGCCCTATGCCAGGGATATGGTCATTGCTCTGAAGTATATCTGCCCCTTATTGGTGACCAGCTCACAACCTTGAGCCATGCAGATAGCCTGCTCTTCTAGCCTTAGGTTCGCCTTTCTCAAGCCCAGTACGGAGGGGGATTTCTACAGAAAGGGGCCAGTCCTCAGCAGGGGAAGCCCTGCAACTGGTCCTTGTGGGAACCTCTGGCCTTGGTGCTGAATCTAGGCCCTTTGGCGGGATGGCCAATGCCTCCAGTGCTCCCAGTTCCAGGAAGGTGGTCAGCAGGCAAGCTTCAGAGCTGCAGCTGGTCCTGACTCTGGTTACCTGCAGTGAAGCTTGCAGTGAAGTTACTCTGGTTACCTGCATAGGAAGACAAAAGGGAGCTCCGGGAGTTCTGTGAGGCAGGAAAGTTTGAAGCACAGATAAAGTGTGGGAGGGCTGGCTTAGACAGGTAAAAGGCTTTCCATTGCATGTTACAGCAAACCCTTCTCAGCCTGCCTGAAGCATAAATGGGCTATTGTTGCCTTACTTAGGTAACTGAAAAATCCAGAGACATGCTGGTTTCAGGCTTAGTTGAATGCAGGCGGTCAAGCAATGTTAACATTTCTTAGTTCTGTTCCGTGGGTTAGCTTCCTTCTCAGGGAAGGTGACTGATGGCCTGTGGCTCCAGGGCAACACCCTGGGAGGTTCAAACACAGTGGGAAAGGAGGGCCTGGTTCCCTCCCTCCCTCCCTCCTTCCCTCCCTCCCTTCCTGCCCTTTCCTTTCCTTCCTTTCCTTCTTCCTCCCTCCCTCCCTCCTTCTCTCTCTCTCTCTTTCTTTCTCTCTCTCTCTCTTTTTTTTTTGAGACAGAATCTCGCTCTGTCACCCAGGCTGGAGTAAAGTGGCGCTGTCTCGCTCACTGTAGCCTCTGCCTCCAGGGTTAAAGTGATTTTCCTGCATCCGCCTCCTGAGTAGGTGGGATTACAGGCATGCACCATCATGCCCGGCTAGTTTTTGTATTATTAGTAGAAATGGGGTTTCACCATGCTGGCCAGGCTGGTCTTGAACTCCTGACCTAAAGTGATCCGCCCACCTCGGCCTCCCAAAGTGCTGGGATGACAGGTGAGAGCCACCGCGCCTGGCCAGTCCCACCACATCTCTTTGTCTTGATTGGGTCCCAAGCCCATTCCTGCACCAATCATCCCTCCAAGGAGGATTTGATGCCAGGTTAGCCTGATCAGTGTTTGACTGAACTCCACCCAAAACCATGTGGGCTGCAGTGGGAGAGGGGAGACTTTCCCAGAAGGAAACTGAGGTGCCACCAACAGGAGAAGGATAAACAGGTGAAAACATGGCAGCATCCACTGCACAGGCCAGCCCAGAAAGTCAGGAGTTAACAGTATGTGGTGCCCCTTTTCTCTCATAGATTCCCAGAGCCTCCTCGGCTTTCCATCTGTTGTTCTTTGATCAGGTGGCTTTGGTTTAGCTTTTAGCTTCAGGGTTGGCCCCAGGCATAAGCACTACCTTTGTCCACCCTGTCTAGGCAGCTAGGAACCTCCCCGTCCTGCCAGCATGTTCTTGCTAGTCTTTGTTATGTGTCATGAGGACTTGTGTCTGTTTCCACGGGGACATGTTGGAGATGGCAGAGCCGCAGAAGGCCATGGCCGTGCAGTGCTCCTGAAGGCTTTGCTAGGTGTACTAGCTAACCATGCAGGCAAACCTTGGTGCCACTGCTTATCAGCCAGGCAGTGACTTGCCCTCCCCGTACCTTGTTGCGTCTCCTGCATCAAACAGATATGGCAGCAGGACCCACCTTAGAGCATGTGGGAATGTTTAGAGGTTGTCCCAGGGCACTCAACAGGGCCTGGAACACAGAAAGCTTTCCTTACACTCATGTTTTCTTCTCTACTTTCTCTATCATGTTTCTTGATTGTGGGAGCCTGTGCTGCTCTGGGTTTTCCAAGAAAAAGATGTTGAGATGGGATTTTATCAGGGGAGACACCAGTGAGAAAACATAGTCAGGGAAGTGGGGGAGACCAGGAGACACATTGGACCACAATGCCAGTGAAGAAGAGGGAAGGAAGGTTGAGTGGAAGCCCTTAGACCCCCATGCCATAGGAAAGACCTCAAGTCAAAGCAGGCCATTTTAGGAGGATTGCTTGAGGCCAGCCTGGGTAACGTAGGGAGACCCTGCCTTTTAAACAACAGCATCAATAGCAACAGAGGACTCCCAGGGTTTCCCTGGAATGGGCCTGCATTAGCAATACCCCTGCTGCACTGAGTTGGCTGGCACTGCCTGCAGAAGGAGTAAACTCAGTGCAAATGCCATGATGGGTTTCCTGTGTCCTTTACTCTTAATGTAGTTGAGGGTCTGTGAGGCATATCCCGTGGCTTCATAGACTCCTCCAGACTTTGAGGTCCCACAGTGCCCTGCCTCATCGCCTGCAGGGGATATAATCCCTGAGCCCAGCCTAAGTGTGACCCACACAAGCATCTCTCAATGTTTGTGGGATGAAGGAGCAGACTAGAGTCTGCAGTCCTGATGGGGATGGTTTCAAAGCTGGTTTCCTTGCACAGGAGAGTGCTCCAGTGTATTCTCAATCCCCTTTCTTTCTGGAAATTAACGACGTGACTTCTTTTGAGCTCAGCTGACTGGTCTGCACTTCCTCTTTGAGGGGAAACTCTTTTCATGTGTAAATTGCCCCAAGTGCCTTCTCAACTTGGCCCCCACCGCCATCCGAGCCATATTCTCCTACAATCGCTCCCTTGCCAATAACACCACCAAAGCTACAACTGAAAATCAAAGAACATTTTTAATGAAAAAGGCCCTTTATATCTCTTTTTCCGGCAAATCTACTGCAATAATTTTGAGGATGTTAGTGACATTTAAACCCTTCTAGATATTCCTATCCTAGGGGGAGGCTGTTCTTGCAACATAGTTTCAAGTAGTAAAATCTCTTTACATTTCACCTGTGACCTTTTCTTTCATATAATGTCAACAATATAGAAAACAAATGTTTGAAGTTTCTGAGACAGGTTTTGGTGCTTGGCTAACCAACCTTCTCGCCATTATTCACATTCATTATTCAGGAAGTGTCTTTAGAGAGCCTTTCTAATAAGGTTAATTTGCATATGCATGTCTCTTTTGTACTTCATGCTATCTGAGCATGGCACATGCTAACATTTTTAAAAATATCCTTTCACATTATAAAAATATTAAGAGGAATTTCTTAATTTAAGTATCCTGACAAACTGCTCTTCCTTGGTAAAGCGTGGAATGAGTAGCTGTCATTTGAAAAACAAGTTAGCCAAGAACAAAGCAAGCTTTGCTTCTGCAGGGAGAAGTGATAGATACCCCTTGGCAATCTTGTTTGGAACCTGCATCTATGAATCTTTAAGCACCTACTGGGACCAGAATTTTGTCTGCCGCATCTCATCTAATCCTCTTAGCATCCCTGCAACCTAGAGGTTATCACTTCCATTTCATAGACAGGAAAGTGAGGCTCAGCGAGGCAGTTAACTTGCCCACTGTCTTAGGATTAATACCTGGCAGATCAGGGTCTGGCTCTCAGCATTTTCAGAATGCAAACCAAGGCTGTGTCCCCTTTGCTGCTCTACAATTCACAGCAGAGGTGATTGTGTGATCTGGGGCTTCCCACCTAGACTGCCATTGAATAAGAAGGGGGGAGGCACACCCAGGCACCTGTTCTTAAAATGCCCTCTTCCTTCCAAATGATCTCCATGTGCAGCTGGGGTTGGTGGAGAATGACTTCCCTGGGAGATGCAAACACACATCCATGGACCACACTTGGCTAAAGTGAGGAGGTTTAGTTTGAGGTGGTTCTGTCTTCCCCACAGTAGACTTGGGTGCAGTTCTGCTGTCTAAGTAGGGGGAAAAACTAAGATGTTTCTGCTTAAAGGGAATCGGTTGAGTTTTAGCCCAGGAAATGTAGGCAAGATATGCTTGCTGTGAGGGAAATGACTGTTCAGGGAAGCTCAACATCCCCGGATCCTCACTCTCTCTCTCTGGTGACAGCACATTGATTGTGTTTGGGTCAGCCAACCTTCTCCCCTCCCTCACTATGAGTGCACCAGCTGCTGCAGACTTAGGCACACCACCCAGCCCTGGCCAGTCAGGACACAGTATCTCCCAGCTCTGTGATTGGTTCGGGATGCTCACAAAACCCATGCCAAGCAGTCAGGTCCAATTTGCCAATCTGGGGATCTTTGCTTGGATTTCAAAAGAGATGCATTCCACTCCTTCTTCTCTCCCCGACTTCCCCTGACAAGCCTTGGGTCTGTGAAAGCCTTGAGCTATGGTGAGCATCTTCGTTTCATAAGGAAAGAGCCAGCTGAGAATGGAGCCGGCATGGAAAAGTCAAGTAGAGAGATAGAGGGAGACCACATTCTGCATTGCTTAAGCCCCTGGATCTTGCTGAGGCTTGCTCATAAACTTCACAGTTATGGAAGACAGAAAATCTTCCTTTTTGCTTAAGATGGTTAGGGTTGCATTTTCTGTCACTTACATCTGAAAAAAGTTCTAACTGATGTAGGATATCAGGCACCACTTTCACGTCAATCTAAATAAAGGAAATATGCTTCTCTGGTAGTAATTACATTTAGCCAGTCGTTCCATAAATATTTATGGAACTTTTGCTTTTTGCCACTCATTCTGCTACATTGCTATGGGAAATTCTGAGGCAGCCCTCAAGGGACAGATGGCCTGGTGGGAAGAGGACTGGAAGAAGAAGACAAAGGTAAAACCAGGTGGAAAGGAAAGGTACCCAAAAGATGCAACTCATAGGCTAAAGGGTCCCAGGGGAGCGCACACTCTGAGAGAAGGCTTGAGAAAGGCTTCTTTTCTGATGTGAGACTGCATCTTCTGTCCTCCAAAGCCCAGGGGCTCAGCTCAGCACCTGGCACAGGATGAGTGCTCAGTGAATCCTTAAAGGGTGAATGGCTTTGTGGAAGATGTGGCACTGAGGAGCAGGACAGCTGAACCCCTGAGCCATGCCTCCAGGCAAAAGGTGAGCAATCATAGATCCCTGCCCAGAATTCATGCTGCCACACAGTCTGTTGGAAGAAGGAAGGCTTCACCGTTTGAATAGAGCAGCAAAATAAGTTCCAACTAGATGTTCAGCAGTGATCTCATTTCTATCCATTTGGTTAAATGGGAACCTCCTAGGATCTGTCTTTGTCTTTAGATTTCTTGATAAATAATCCTTTTTGAAGAAACAGAAATATGATTGTTAATTATTTTCTGACTATAATTTTTCTATGCTTACAAAATTTTCATGGAATGCATTCAACCATAAAGAAGAAACAAATTCTATAATTATATTACCAAGAAATAACCACTTCTAATGAACACGCCCACACACATACAAACACACACACACACATGCATGCATATACAAAAAGGAGAACATTCTGATGTTAAAGTTAATCCACTTTAACGTTATGTCATGTCTTTCCATGTCAACAAATAGAGATGTACATTATTGTTTTAATGACTGCTGAATATTCTATTGTAGAGATGAACTAAAATTAATGGAACCAATTTTTTGTTGTTGGGCATTTAGGATTATTCCAGTTTCATGCTATTATAAAACCACTGCTGTGAATGAACATCCTTATAGCTAAAATAGTCCCATTCTAAATAATTTTCTTCAGATAAATTCCTAGAAGTGCAATTGCTGGGTCAACTGAGATGCATGTTTCTAAAGCTCTGTGGTACATGTGGCCAGATTGACTCTTGCTGTTTTCTCTCCCCGATACTGGGTGTTACGATTTTTCTTTTTCTTTTTTTGGCCATCTGAAGGATGGGGACATACAGACTTGTGTTAAGAGTGTCAGATGAGGAGTCATGCTGGTTTCTCCTGTTCCCTTCCCAGAGAGACTCTCTGACAAACAAACCTTTCTCCTGGACATGGATCTGAGCAGAATAACAGGCACCCCGTCTGTGAACCTTGCCTCTAAGTTTGAAGGGGCTAGGAACATCACTTTGCCAGTCTCATGTTTCAGGAAAATTACCTCCTTTTCCCTTTAATCCCAGGTCAGTGTTCCTCTGAGTGCTTAGGACGCCAGGTTCTTGACACAGTGGAGAAACAGAGAGAAAATGAAACTGCAGGTCCTGTCAGCTGATTTAGGAAAGAACTGGGAGCTCCTATGTTTCTCAATGACAGTAGGGTCATTTTATCATGCCACAGTCCTAGGAAATCAGGGATGATACTGGCAGGGGTTTTGTTAGAGAAAAGTCTAGTTTTCCAACAAACATATGAGAAAATGCTCATCATCACTGATCATTAGAGAAATGCAAATCAAAACCACATTGAGATAACATCCCATTACTGGGTATATACCCAGTAATTATAGGATTATAAATCATTCTATTATAAAGACACAAGCACATGTATGTTCATCACTGCACTGTTTACGATAGCAAAGACCTGGTACCAACCCAAATGCCCATCCATGATAGACTGAACAAGGAAAATGTGGCACATATATACCATGGAATACTATGCAGCCATAAAAAATGACAAGTTCGTGTCCTTTGTAGAGACATGGATGAATCTAGAAACCATCATTCCCAGAAAACTGGTACAAAAACAGAAAACCAAACCAAATACTGCATGTTTTGACTCATAGGTGGGTGATGAACTAGGGAACAACACTCACTGGGGTACGTGGGGTGGGTGGAGTGGAGGGGAGGGACATCATGGGGTGGGGAGGATGGTGAGGGATAACACCAGAAGGAATGCCTGATGTAGGCAATGGGGCGGGGCAGGGGGATGGAGATAGCAAACTACCATGGCATGTATGTACTTATGCAACAATCCTGCAGGATGCAGGATGTGCACATGTACCCCAGAGCCCAAAGTACAATAAAAAAAGAAAAGAAAAGAAAGAAAAAAGCCTAGTTTTATTCTTGCCACAATTATTATTCTTCCTTCTTTCTCCCCATTAAAGTTTAATGCTGCACTCTCAGCAAGGGTGCTTTTCCTTGATTGATGGGCACTTCATCAGCTGAATCCATGTGGAATGATAACCAACAGAAGGCCCAGTGGGAAGAACAAGCTCCCTCAGCTGGGAGTGGTGCTCCTGAAAGTCTCTGCAGAAGAATCCAGAACCAGTATCCCTCATTCATTCAACATCTAATTACTGAGGTCTTTCTCTGAGACCATCCATGGGTTAGCTCAGAGATAGACTGTGAAGACCATTGCTTGTGGTCTTCCAAGGGGAAGTTCCTAAAATTTCAGGAGCTCAGCCGTACTGAAGTTCTATGGTGGATGAAATTAACAGGCCTTGGGATTATGGGGACCTGTGCTCCATTCTTGTTTGAATGCTGCTAACCCATCATTGCTCCTCTCAACCTCAGTTTCTTTCTCCGTGAAACAGCATGGCAATAGTAACTTTACGTAGAATTATGAGGATTCAGCAGGGTGACCATGTAAAGTGCTTCACATAGACCTTGATGCACAGTAAGCACTCAATGTGATGATGATAATCTGTAAAATGAAGAGAATAATGCTAATCATATATAGCTGTTATAAAGATTAAATGAAATAAGGCTTGTTACATAGCTGGTACCTAGAAAGTGCTCATCGAATAGTTTTAAGGGCTATTTCTTTATGTTAGAAGTTTCAGACAGGTGTGTTGGCTCATGCCTGTCATCCCAGCACTTTGGGAGGTCAAGGCAGGAGGACAACTTGAACCCAGGAGTTCAAGACCAGTTTGGGCAACATAGTGAGATCCCATCTCTACCAAAAATATTACTTGTGTATGATGGTGCATACCTGTAGTCCCAGGCTAAGGTGGGAGGATCACTTGAGCCCAGGAGGTCAAGATTGTAGTGATCTATGATCGCACCACTGCACTCCAGCCTGGGCAAGAGGCAGAAAGACTCTGAAGTCTAAGGAGATGAATTTCTGAATAAATAGTAGTTTTGACCTTTAAAGACAGGCTCTTCTTCTTCTTCTTCTTCTTCTTTTTTGAGACAGAGTTTCACTCTGTTGCCCAGACTGCTGGAGTGCAGTGGCAAAATCTCAGCTCACTGCAACCTCACCTCCCAGGTTCAAGCGATTGTCCTGCCTCAGCCTCCCATGTAGCTGGGATTACAAGCACCCACCACCATGCCTGGCTAACTTTTTTGTATTTTTAGTAGAGACGGGGTTTCACCATGTTGGCCAGGCTGGTCTTGATCAGGCTGATCTAAAACTCCTGACCTCAAGTGATCTGCCCACCTCAGCCTCCCAAACTCTTGGGATTATAGGCATGAGTCACAGTGCCCAGCCAACAGGCTCTTCTTGAAGCATCTCCAGCAAATGTGCAAAGGAAAGAAATAATTATTTCTGCTATTTGAGAATATGAAGTGTCTATCATTGCTTATTAAATTATAAGAGAATAGCAAAATTGAGACAGCAAGAGAGAGGGAGAAAAGCTCTTGGAAAAGTAGAAAGATAGGGCCAGTGACCCAAGGAGACTACAACAGTCATAGATCTCATGGTCAGAGGATAGGTGATAAATTTTCAGTTAACTATTTGTGTCAAGCTTTAAGTTTAAAGTATTCCCCCCAGTCCTGAGCTGTAATTATCCTCTGTTCACTCCAGAATTCATAAATGTCTTTTATACACACAATCTTGGATTGGTAGTGCTTGGGCAAGGAAACAGGAGAGACTTTGCTCATGCTTAAGGAAAAAGGGCTGGAGATGAACTCTGAGCACAAACTCAGAGCAAGAGGGAACAGGAGCTGCATCTTTACCCCTTGGGAACAACCATGGGGCAATGAGGTGAGTCATTTTAGTTGGGTATTAAAACAGAGGGTTACTGTCCCAGAAGGCTGAGGAATGCAAATAAACAAATTGAAATAAACCCTCAGGATGATTTGCTTATTAATTAGGTTTCCAGGAAGGTCTCTTGGGATCCAAACTACCTGAAAACAAAACAAAACAAAATAGAGCATACGCACGAGTATCTGGAGAGTTAAGAATGACATTTTTTTTTTTCAGAAGGCAAGACTAATGGTGATTCAGCCACAGTAGAGAAACAAGCTTTGACAACTCAAAATAGTATGTACATCAGCCTTAAGCATGGTTTCTAAAATGCTTTTCCAGTCCCAGAGGGACCAATTTGGCACTCAGGGCACACATTTTCCATGTGCCACCTCAAGATTTGGCATCATAATCAATGAAGAGGAGCTTAATGGTGAGTTAAAATACTCCCTTTGGTATAAATTATCTGCCATTTAAAGCAGAAAGTCCTCCTCACTTTGTTAATTGGCTGTGTAAATACCCACCAGCCCTGTTCAGATTTGATCCACCCTAGAGTGAATGGATTAAGATTTAAGATGCAAGTGTCCTTGGTTTTCTTCCCCCCTAGTGATCTGGCTGGCTGATTTCTCCCTTCTATTTGGCATTGCAAGGAATTGCTGAATACATTATATGGCAAAATGGAAAGAAAGAACAGGGAAGAACATTGAAGGAAGAGAAGCCTGATTAATCCATAACCTTTAAGTAAGGAACAGGACAACGAGAGAAACAGGTGCAGCATTTAATTAAAGCATAGGGAAAGAAATAGAAAGTGGGAGAAATGAATGAAGATGTGATGATAATACAGAAATAGCCCCTGTTTAATGAGCACCTACTACGTGCTAATGCTGGGCTAACAGGTGTACCAAGTACAACAAGTAAAAGCAGGCTTGGTCCTTGTTCTCAAGGAGCTTACCTTCTGCAGTCTACACTACTGGACTAGGTTTCTGAGGCAAAGGTCACGTCCACTGATAGACTGAGACGTCTGCAAACTCACCTCGTACCACTCTGTTCTCTATCTTTTCTCATCAGTCATTCTGGAATCTTCTCAGTTCTTCCAGCCTGCCAGGGTCTCCTGCTGCCCACATACTCTTTATTGCCTAAGAGCTCTTTTCCCCTTTGCTATGGTTTTTTTTTTTTTTTTTTTTGAGATGGGGTCTTGCTCTCTCACCTAGGCTGGAGTGCAGTGGTACAATCATGGTTCATTGCAGCCTTGACCTCCCAGGGCTCAGGTGATCCTCCCACCTTAGCCTCTCGAGTAGCTGGGATCACAGGTGTGCACCACTACGCCCAGCTAATTTTGTATTTTTTGTGGATATGGTGTTTTGCCATGTTGCTCAGGCTGGTCTCGGGCTCCTAGGCTCAAGTGATCCTCCCACCTCAGCCTCCAAAAGTGCTGAGATTATAAGTATGAGCCACTGTGCCCGGTAGTTTGGTTTGAATATTTGTCCCCTCCAAAACTCTTGTTAAAATTTAATCCCCAAGGTGTCAGTATTTTGGGGTGGGACATTTAAAAGGTGATTGGTTTATAAGGGCTGTACCCTCATAAATGGATTAATCCATTCATAATGAATGCATTAATGTATTAGTGGATTAATTAGTTATCCTGAGATTAGGACTAGTGGCTTTATAAGCGAAGGAAAAGATACCTTAGCTAGCACACTCAGTTCCTCACCATGTGATGCCCTGCACTGCCTCAAGACGCTGCAGAGAGTCTCCACCAGCAAGAAGACCCTCACCAGATACAGCCCCTGCACCTAGGACTTCTCAGGCTTTATAATTGTGAGAAATAAGTTCCTTTTCTTTATAAATTACCCAGTTTCAGGCGTTCTGTTATAAGCAACGTAAACCAGATTAAAACACCTGTCTTACCTGGCAATCTCCTTTTCAATTCAGCAAAGACTTGGTCTTCTTTTGGGAAATTCCCTCACCCCAGGCTAGCTTAGAGCTTCCTGTTACATGTCCTCACAGTTCCCTGTATGGCTTAATTAATACCTTGTAACCACTGGCTGCAGGCCTGTCTTTCCCACTACTCTGTGATTTGTGAAGTTGCAGACTGGTTTGTTCACCAGTATCTAGCACAGGGCCTGGCACGTGAAAGGTGCTTGTTAAACATTGGGGAGGTTAAAGTTCTGTTCCTTACAGCCTAGAAGTTATGGGTCTTAATTTAATTGAATTTTTAACCTTGGATTGAATTTTTAACCTTTCTTTTCCCTTGTTTCTGTGACACCTTGGTATTTCTTTATTAGTATATTTCATTTTTACACACAACATCAAGGCAAAACAACGAAGAAATGTGGCTGAAGAAGTAAGCGATATATTTTTTTTCTGACTTAATCAGCAGGTCCCGGGAGAATGAAACATTTTCTTTGAGGGAAAGACCGGAGCACTGGTAAAGATGTTGCTGTAAATCTCACTTGGACAGGGCACGCCAGTTTAAACTCTGCAGTGTTAATCTATGATTACGGCTTTTCTCATTTCTCGCATTTGAAAAGGAAACAGACATTTTCATTGTGACTTTAGATTACTATGTTCTATGAAGGCTTTAAACCCAGGACATTGAAAAGGAGAAAATTTCTACACTAGAAAATGTAGGCAAGGAAACCTGCTTTTATGATGTTAAACTTTCTGTGGTGTGATGTCAGGGTGGGCAGATGCGTTTCTGTGTAAAGTTGCACCCCCTTGAGTGCCAGACAGCACCCATATTTATTAGTCTGAGGAAAATTTACCAGTGCTATAGCGTCTACTATAGAGAGCCAACTAAATAAAGTATGATCTTTACAGTGGCCTTTCAGAAACTCTAAGTGCCTGCAAGTGGCCTATAAAGGGTGAATGATTAACACAGCCCCTGAGTGAAAATCATAGATGCTCTGTAGCTGATTTCACTAAATCAAGCAGTGACTAAAATAGATGACCCAGTGAGAATCTTGTGTGGCACAGGAAGAAGTACAAGAACATTTAGAGACCCTTAGACCAGGATTCCAGACCTAACTCTACGGCTTACAAAGGAAGGGGCCTTGGGAGGATCGGTCATCCCCATGAGCTTCCCTTCCCTTCCTGTAAAATGGGTTTACTAGTCCATAGGCACCAGAGGGCTTTGTAGAACCCCCCAGCCCAGGCTTTGTGGTGGCAGCCGCTTTCTCCCTTTGTTCTCTCTGCCCAGTTGTTGAGGGCCCAGTTTCCAGGCCTGCGCGGCACAGCTGTCCAAGTGGGGCCCTCTAGTTGAGGCTAATTATAAAGAAGGCTGGCAGGGTGAGATAACTGTTCTCTTCCACTTTAGAGGTTTGGTTTATTAGAAACAGAGCCCTGAGGGGATTTCTAGGGCTATTAGGAAGTTCAAATAATGTCTTGGGTACAATGCAGTGATTTCTGCGGGTCAATTTTCCCTCCAACTAAAAGCACTTAAGAGAGCAGGGGGGCAGGGGTGAAGGAGGCTACCATGAGAAAAACATTGAAAAGAAAGGGGAAAAAGAGCTGTGCACCAGACTGACCAGCTCCATATTGCTGAGTTCTCAAAAAAAAAAAGAGAGAGAGAGCGAGAGCCAGATCCCCAGCTACTTTGCCCATGACCTCTGGGCAGGCAGCTCAGAGGGGAGGCGCGTCTTTGCAGCCCAGAGTCTGTGTGTCCGCGCGGGGCTCCCAGTCCCCGGGACATGGGGCTGGGGTCCTGGGATCGCGGAACTGGCGGCGCCCTCTACGAGCTACGCTTTGAGGGTGGGTGGCCCCACGGAGCTCCCGCCGCCTCAGTGGCCCCTCGCGTCACAGGCCCGCCGCTAATTGACCTGCTGTTTTTTTCATTTCCTGGTTGATGGCTTTTCTTCCCGCTTCATCTGGGACCGCGGCAGGAGAGTCCCGCCCCTCCCCGAGGGCATCGCCCGACTGTCTCTCTGTCACCCTTGCCAGCCAGCAGAGCCCGGTGCGTTCAGATGCGTGGGGGAGCGGCCACGGGCCAGGCCGCCGCCTGCTCGAGCTTGCCGGAGGTCGGAGGAGACCTGACGCACTGGGGCCCCTGGGATGCAGCATGGAGCCTTCCTGTGGGTGTCCCCACCGCTACCCCCACATCGGGGGCTTCCGCCAGGGGTCTCCGCCAGCCTCAAACTATTCTTGCCTTCTGGGACAGAACGCATTCTTTCCAAGTACAGACAGCGTGCCAGGCTCAGGGCTGCTGAGCTCTCTGTGCCGGCCTTGGACGTGTTGACTTGAAGGCGTCTCATGGAGTCCTCCCCACAAACCTCTTAGAGGCGAGGCCATCACCCTTTGGGGCCAGAGTGAAGAGGCTGAGGTTCAGGGGATCAAGAGTAGCCCCAGCGCACACCTAGTGTGATGGTGGTGCTTGTGGCTTCCCCAGCGATCATCCCTTGGGTCTTTCCCTGGGGACTTTGCTTCCCTTACTCCAAGCCAAGCAGTTTGGATGGGAGGACCTCATTCTGACGGTGGTTGCATGGTGATTGCATGGGATGAGCAGAGCTCCTCTAACCTGCCCTACTCAGCTGAGGGCTACTGGAGGCTTTACATGGTTCTCTCCCTGAGAGGAAGGTGGGACAGCCGTCCGTTGGCCTGTCTTTCAGCGTAAGAGTAATTGCCAGTTGCCTTGCCAGGCTAGCTGCCTGGGGAGCTTGACTAGGTTGTTCCCTGTGGGGTCAGTCTAGGAACAACTAAGTAAGCATGGCTCACACCTGCCCTGCCCCAGAGTACTTTTGCTCCTGCGAGGGCTTACAGGACAAAGGGCTGGCCCTGGAGCACAGAGTGCTCCTTTGGCGTCGTAGGAAGAGGGGCTGTGGGGGTGAGTGGAGAGCTCTCCATGAAAACACGTGCCTTCCTGTAGTCTGGTTATCACGTGTAGATAGGTAAACATTCTTGGTCCATACCCATACATTTAGGGGTAGACTTACCACCATTTCCTTATCCTTCCCTCCCAGCAATGAAATCTAGTAGGCCTATTGTGCTGGTGGTGGGGGTACAATCTTAAGGTGGAAGAGACAAAGAGGTGGCACTTCCATTGCATATTTATCATGGCCATGTCCAGTGGCCTCCCTCCGCACAAGCTCCTGGACTCCATGAGCTCCGTGGTGCCCAACTGCTTAGACAGTTGACTGGATTGGCATATTGTCAACCTAAATAACAAACAGAGAGACTCTCTGAGAGCCCCTCTATTCCCAAAGTTATTTTGAATAAATATCACTTTCTTTTAGAGAGCCTCCCTCTGTTATTTAGGTTGACAGTTCATGTGTTCATTCACTCAACCTAAAGATTTTCAGGCGCTGGGCCAGGCATTGGTTTTCCAACTCCTAACACTAATTTTCCTCGAACAGATTTTTATATTATGTGGGGAATATTTAAGTATTTAGAAATTCAGATTAGTACTACTGCTACTTTTTAAACTTATAAATTCCCACTCTCTTGAGGGAAATCACAGCAATTAATTTTCATTTCATGTATCTAGAAAATTCTCTTCCTGTTTTAAAACAAAAATGTTTTTCTGATTCAGTCAGAATCACAGCTATTTACTGAAAAAGTAAGTAGCAGCTACATACATAACAACTGAATAAATAAGGAGAGAAATCTCTTTAAATAGGATGATGTAGGTTGATTCACCTAACCAAATTATGGTTATTTCATTAACTCTCCAATCGAAATTCCAAAGCCTCATTCTATTTGCTGAGGTAAATTTGTTTAACATGAAGCTCTGACACCCTTTATAATAATTACACTTCTAAATGAAAGTTTAATTTTTAATCATTTGCTTTGCTAAAATAGAACAAATGAGAGGATAATATGACAATTTAAAGGATTTGCAGTAGATCCCCTAGAGCTGGAGGAGACATGAATTTTTTCTGAGTACTGCTGACTAGTGGAGGAATTTTAAGTATGATAATAGAACTGCTTACTCACAATGTTTGCTTCTTTGATGAAAATAAAACCAGAGGGAATTAGAAGCCAACAGAGGTGAGGCAGGTCAGTGCTACCTGATCAATCACAGACCTTAATGGGGACTGTGATCTTTTCTCCACCATAACAGGTCCTCTAGTGGATTTCTGGACTTGAGATTCAGGGCACTGCAATGCATTATAAAAATGAGCCAATTCTCCGTGAAACAGAATTAAAACAATTTTCCTCTTAGAGGAGGTAGATGCTATTGTGTATTTGCAAATAATGAAATCCACACAATAGGAGGGACAGCTTAGTTCATCTCGTCCTTTGGCTAAAAGCTGTGATTTTTGTTTTGTTTGCTTTTTAAGTCACTTTCCAGCAGTTGAGTATGATATCTGCCCAGTTCAGGTTCAGAATGTGAATTCTTTTCAGAGCTATTTTTAATCAGAATTACCAAATAATGAGTGAAAAACAAAGCCCTTTTAAATTAATAACTCTCTAGATAATAGGATTGATTAAGGAGTCTTTAATCTCTCTTCATTGTGACACACTCTTACAAATAGCCACTTTTTTCTCTTTCTAGGAATTGTGAATTGGTGCAATTCTCTTACCTTTTCACATTCCTCAATGCTTCAGGCAGCAGATGATACAATTTTCAATATCACATGTGCTTATTTACTTAAGATAAAATGAAAACAGCATAGAAGGGAAATGTACTTGTGATTCCCTTTTGTAGGACTGCTTTGAGCCTGAGCTCAGAGGTTGAGGGCTCATTTTACAGTGGCCTTGACTTGTAATCTATATTTTGTTTGATTAACTGTCCCTGGTCCTTTTAAAACTGGTGAGAGTGCAGTGACATTCACAGTAGTCAGAATCTTTAGGAGTTCACATATGACTTTTCTAAAGCTTACTACCATTATTGTTTATTGCACAGACAACTGTAAGGCACTATTAATATAAATCAAAGTGAAAGAAAAAGTTTATCCACAGTCTTAATCAAATTGTTTTCATTTTGCAAGTTTTCTCCCAAATCTTTTTTATGAACAGGAGAATTTTTTACACAGTTGTAATGGTAAGATAGGTAAGATTTTGTATTTCACTTTTAAATGTAAGGTACCATACACATTTTCAGTATTACATTATATTCTTCACAATTAAAATGCTTATATCTGTGTAATATTAAATAGTGAGACTGTAATTTAACCATTTTTTCATTTATGAACATTTAGATTAAAAATCATAGTATATAAATGTTGCTGTGAAGTGTATTTTTATTGTATAATTAAAAAAAATCTTTTGGGTTATCTCCTTGGTATAAAGTCCTCAAAGTGAGGTCAGGTATAAAGTCCTCAGAGTGAGATCAAAGGGTATGAATATTTTGATTCTTTTTAGTATATGACAAAATGGTATTCTTAATGAGTTGTACTCATTTACACTTAATTTTTGACAATATCCGTTTTATCTGTTAGCATTGGGAATTCTCATTTGAATTTTTTTCTACTTGAACAGTTAGAAAGTGGGTATATTTTGACATCATTATACTGTTGTCAGTAGACCAAGGAATGTTGTCTCTCGCTCTCTTGGGAAAGAATGTGACGGCACTTCTTTAGATCCTTAACTCATCATTTCATAAACTAATAATTAGGTTACAACCCAAGGAAATATTATATAGAAATCTTAGCATGATTTAATTTCTATTTTCTCATCTTCTCACTTTCTTTTTTCTGCTTCTAGTTGGGATGTTAGAAGCAGAAGGGGTCCCAGCTGGGATGAAAGGGGGATATGGTGTTACTGTTCTGCAGATCATTCACCCAGTGCCTTGTCATTCCCTGTGTCTTTGCTTATGCTCTCCATTTAGCTTGGAAAACCCTTTCCTTTTGTCCCCACTTTAATGACTGTGGTAGGCAGAATTCTAAAATCAAGATTCCCAGCTCTACTCCCCAGAACTCATTGTTTGATAAGCTATCACTCCCATGATTATGTTTTGTTATATGGCATAGTTGACTCTAAGATAGGATTATCTGGGTGTACTTGACCTCACCACAGGAGTTCTTTTAAAAGCCCAGAGTTTTCTTTTCTGATCGCAGAGGGAAAGTCACAGATTTGAAGCTCTTGGAGGGATTTGGCATGCCACTGCTGGCTCAGAGATGGAGGTGGCCACGTGCCAAGGAATGTGGGCAGCCTTCAGGAGCTGTGAGTAGCCCCAGCTAATAGCCAGCAAGGAAATGGCGACTTCGACCTGTTGCTGCAGTCAGCCAGCAACCTGAATGAGCGTGGAAACAGATTCTTCCCTGGAGCTTTCAGGTAAGGGCTGAGCTGGCCAACATCTTGTCTTAGGCCTTTTGAGACCTTACACAGAGAACCCAGCTGAGCCCACTTGGACTTCTGACCCACACAACTGTGAAGTAAACGAGGATGTTGTTTTAAGCTGCTAAATTGGTGGCAATTTGTTAGTGCAACAACAGAAAACAGATACAATGATATAGAAAGAAATTTGTCTTATATAATAAACATTAATTTTAGCCAACCTGCTGGACTTGAGAGAGAGTTCACAGGTAACAACTGCTGACCGAAGCCCAGGGCAGCCTGAATGATATGGTTGCCAGGGACTCATATTCCTGTCCTCTCTGCTTTGGTGGGCTGAGTGGTATGCTTCCAAACTTGCTGGTGCTAATTCTATTGCTTATCATAATTATCCATTTATTTATATGCATTTTGGTACTATGTCAACAGGGGACGTAAGACAGTGAACATAAAGAGAGCTGATCTTTCTACCACAGGCTGAACACTTTGGAAACACTGGATGTATCACTGAAAAATGCTATGGAATTAGGTGGGTGAGGCAACTAAAGAGCAGAGAATTGTAAAGATTTAGAATGTTTCTGGAGTCACATTACTCTGCCAGCCTGTCTCAGTTCTTCCTCTGTGTTAAAGACTTCAAAACTAGACTTTACACATGGTGCATGGGGAAGATGGCTTACTGAAGACTGCAGCCCTCAGCAGTGCTGTGCCCAGAGAAAAGGTGCTGGTCTGAAAGCAGAAGAGTGGTGAATGAAGGCACAGGACTTTGCTTTAAATTAAAATAAGATATTTCAGGGGTTGGTTTTTATCCTATTTGAGGATTCCTTGCATTGACTGCTTTTTTTTAATTGATCTAATGCATCCAATTCTATCAGATAAGAGTGCTTCTGTTACAGTATTAGATATGTGCATGCACTCGCACACACACATGCATGCTAGGGTAAGCAGGCTACAAGTCTAACCATGAAATATGAATAATTTTTGTAACAAGTGCATATTGCTAGAATAACATTGAGAATATCAGTAGTTATATTTGAGTAGGAAGCTTATGTATATTTTCTATAATGCATATATATTGTTTTTGAAATAAGGCAACAAAGGAAAATCCTCATCATCATCATCATCATAAAAAAATAACTGCTAGCTATCCTTCAAGGTCAGGGTCCAAAAATTTCCTCCCTGAAGTTTTTCTCAATTCACATGAAGTTTCATAAATCACTTATTTCTTTATGCTCCCATAGCTCCTTATTTGTACTTAATTAGTTCTGATATGTAGCATGGCCAATTGTGTCTTTCCCTTTCATTTGAGAGCAAGGACCATGACTTATAAATATTCATATTTCATCACACCAAGCACAGTTCCCACCATTTAGGAGATAATTGTCCAAAGAGTGAATGAATGAATTGTGCTCTGGTGTAGTGCAGTCACAAATGTATCAGGGAGGTGTGTGTGTGTGTGTTTTTATTAAGGCTCTTTCTCAGTGTCCTTTGATAAGCAGTTTAAAAAAATCATACTTTGGTCTATGTGATCCAGATCATGTGTTTTTGCATCTTATATAATCTGAAAGCAAAGGCCATACATCTAGCCCTCAAGCAGAGCCTTTCTGGGCAAAATGAGAACAGCTTTCTGAAAAACAAACTCAGCACTGGGTGTGCAGACACCACTCAGATGTTGGTCAGGCCCTAGAAGAATCTGCATAGCAGAGTTCCCTTGGCACTTCCCTCCTGTTCTGCATCTGGACTACCTGTGAGCAAGCCTTCTCATTGTGTAGGGTAGCATTTGTGAAGTGTTTGCAAGTATTTCATCTCATGCAAGCAGACTGGGCTATGTCCTGATTTTGTTAGCGTGATTGCTGAAAATGGAGTGGTCTATTAAAAAGTAATGGTCACCGTCTGACGGATTTGCTTCTTGCAACATTAGTGTCATGGTGATGGATTAGGAGAATCTCCAAAGTGGAAAGGCATGTTTCCACAAATATTTTGTATAAACATAAATTCACTTGCAAACATGACTCATTTCCCATTTATTTTTTAATGTATTATCCATAATATTTGCCATGCATCTTTTAGCACACATGTGGCCCTCTCTGGAGGGCTCTGGTAAGTGATTGTAGCAGGGCCAGAGGAAGATTGGTGTCCTGTGCCCATGTTTTCAAAGTTTTCCCTCTGTTTCTGAGCTGCTTGCAGGAGGGGAGGAGAAGTTAAGAACCACAAGGGAGGACCAAGCAACCTCTCTGGGCTAGGAAAGCTCTGAGAGGAATCTCTTTTTACTAGAAAGGGGAATCTGTTTAGTGATTTGAAAAATCCCTGCCTTCATTTCGTCTTCCACTGAAAATTAAATGATTGCTTTTTATGCTGCCTTTCGACATCTAGAAGAGCGAAATAAAGAAATGCGTAATTTCTCCCACTAAGGCTGGATTCAACAGCCTATATAGCTGAACTGTGATATGTTTCCAGGGATTGGGACTGAAAAAACTCTTTCCATTAAGGTCATTCCATTAAGGATTTTAGAAAAATGCATCTAGTTGAAGACAAAACTTTCCTGGACAAGAGAGATAATATATTAGGAAGCTTGAGCAATAGGCCAACAAACTCAACGGACTCAGAGACCTGAGAGACTGGGATATGATTGGGGAAGGAACAGAGCTAGTAAAAAGCATTAGGGACCCAGGCATTCTAATAGACAGGGGACACACACACTCATGGCCCCTTTTCTATATTTCTGACTTCACTTAGCTCTGGCTCTATAGATGCCCATTTATCTATTGGCTTTGCTGTCCAGGATTCATTCCCCTTTCTGCTGGTGGTTGCTTTTGATTTTCCTTGGAGAAGGCTTTGTTCATGACTCTTAGATTTAGGTTTGGAGGAAGTTGACTTTGCCTCTGACCTGAGGAGTGGGTATGGGCCCAAACCTGTCAAGGAAAGCCTCAGCCTTTCTAGACCTCACTGACCAGTATAGAAATGGGTCAACAGCTGACCCAGCTGGCGGATGCTCAATTCTTGCATGTTGGATGATTTCAGAAATTTTCCTTATATACATGAAGGATTTTTTTGGTTCTAGCTTATAAAAATCTCCCTAGCAACATTTCTTCCATTAGGCTTAATATTTGTCTCTTTTATTATTGTTGTTCAATGTCAGAGAATTTGCAATGCAGTTGAATTAACATACACACAATATTGTAGCAGCCTGGGGGGTTAAAGATAGTTAACCAGCTGGGAGAATAATTCATTGTCTAGCATAATACTCAGAGAAATGTGAAGGTGGGTGCTTTTGGTTGAGCATTCTAAGATAAGTGAATCTTCTAAGAAATGAGACTTGCAAACTGGAGTCCAGTGGATTGCTTCAACCAGATCTGGTTAGCAGTAAATGTCATTAGCTTAAAACGTTTTCTCTTACCTCTGTTGTCTGTGATAAGATGAGCCTTCTAAAAGGGGAAGTGCAGTTCTTTCACATTTTAACTCCTCCTGGGGGTGTTAAAGCTAGCTGAAGTCAGGCTTCCTGCAAGCTACATTAAGCATGTGTCCCTCCAGGGCAGAAGGGAAATTGTGATGTCTCTTGAGGGTTGAGAGGCTCCAAAGGCAAGGCAGCTTTCTAAAATTATGGCCTTTTCTCTTTTCTTTTCTTTTCTTTCTTTCAATGGGGTTTCCCTCTGTCACCCAGGCTGTAGTACAGTGGTATAATCATAGCTCACTGCAGCCAAACTCCCGAGTTTAAGTGATTCTCTCATCTTAGCCTCCAGAGGAACTGGGATTACAGGCAGGAGCTACGGCACCCAGCTCTTAAAATATGCTAGTTTTATGGAATTTTTCTAATATTCCTATTTGCCCCACCCTCCCACACTATAGTATTGATGTTCAAGATGAAGATTTGCAAGATTTTGATGTTAAAAAATGAGTCTGATTTTCTCTTTTGAGACAATTGTTTTTACAATGAGTTCTTTGGTGGTGGTGTCAAATTATTCTTTACGTTTCCAGGAAACAACCAAGTACAAGTTGATAACATTAAAAAAGAAATGAAGAAGAAGAAAGAAAGAAGTAGTGGTAATGATGGAAACTATTTTAGATTTTTAAAAGACTAGATTTTAGAAATGAAATGATCAGTCAGACTTTATATGAATCCTAGGTCAAACAAATAACTGTAAAATACATTTTGGGGATATATGGGGGAAATTTGAATATGGTCTACAAATTAGATGATACTAAGAAATTATTGTTAATTTTGTTAAGTGTAAAAAATGGTTTTGTGGTTATAAGATGTCCTTATATTTTAGAAATCCTTACTAAAGTATTTAGGATGAAATGAAATTAGGACCTTTTCTCTTTTCTTTTCTTTTCTTTCCTTTCTTTCAATGGGGTTTCCCTCTGTCACCCAGGCTAGAGTGCAGTGGTATAATCATAGCTCACTGCAGCCAAACTCCCGAGATTATAATCTGTGTGTTTTTTAAAAGACTAAGAAAATATTGCAAAATGTAAGTCTACGTGATGGTTATACAGAGTTAAATAGACAATCCTCTATTTTTATACACATTTAAAGATTTTATAATACAAAGACTTTTTGAAAAGGACATATAAATTGCCAGTGGATTCCTTTACTACTTTTGTTTTTCTTTTTTATTTTTTTAGAGGCAGAGCTTTGCTATGTTGTCCAGGCTGAACTTGAACTTGTCCTGGGCTCAAGCAATCCTCCTGCCTTAGCCACTGAAGTGACTGGGATTATAGGCGTGCACCACCTCCCCAGCTTCTACATCTATTTTAAGGAACCAATGTGGGCACCATCTCTGATGAAAACTGTGGAATAAAACTCCAAATATAAATTAGATAGATTTAAATGAACTTTAAAAAATATTATCTGCTACTAAAATACAAAATTATGCAGCATTTATAAGTAAAAAGTTCATGAAGCTTCTTATTTCATTTATCCCCACCTATGTTCTGTGGGTGGGCATAAAAGAATAATAAAAGCATTGCCTATTGAAGGAATAAAATTTTGACTCATAAATTGAACTTCATGAAAATTATTAAAAGTACTTCTAGATGTAATAGGTTCCCCAGAAATAGTTCTTATTTGCATGATAGCGTTTCCAATAAATGAGAAGAAGGTAATATGTCCATTGTAAAAAAAAAAAAAATACAGGTAATCCAACCAGGCATGGTGGCTCACACCTATAATCCCAGCACTTTGGGAGGCTGAGGCAGGAGGGTCACAAGGTCAAGAGATCCATACCATTTTGGCCAACATGGTGAAACCCTGTCTCTACTAAAAATACTAAAATTAGCTGGGCATGGTGGCATGCACCTATAGTCCCAGCTACTCGAGAGGCTGAGGCAGGAGAATCTCTTGAACCCGGGAGGGAGAAGTTGCAGTGAGCTGAGATTGCATCACTGCTCGCCAGCCTGTTGACAGAGGGAGACTCATCTCAACAAACAAACAAACAAACAAAACAAACAAACAAACATAATCCATTAGAAGAAAAAACTTCCATAATTCCAGCCCATTATTAATATGTTTGTATAGTTCTATCAAGTACTTTCTTTGAGCATAGGTATGTATCTGTCTTTTTTCCTCCTTTCTCCCTTCTTCCTCTGTTCCCTTTTTTCACACCACCATTAAATGTGAAAACAAACCAGAAATAGAAAACAGTGACTACACCTAAAAGTGAAATCCACTTGTGATGAAAGCACTGCACTCCCAGAGTAAAGCAGTCTTTACTTTGGTAATTTATGTTTTCTTTTAACAGTCCTATGACTTTCATTTTTATTATTTTTATTTATGATTAACACATAATAAATGTACATATTTGTGGGGTAAAATGTGATGTTTGGATACATATATAATTGTATAATGATCACAGTTTAATTAACATATCCATTGTCAGGGAGGTTTTCAATACCCATTTTTAGACTGCATTCTAGCCTGGGCAATTAAATAACACTCCCGTTCTCTCTCCCCCTCTCCTCTTCCTCTTTTTTCCTCTTCTTCATTCCTTTTTCTTTCTTTCTAAAAAAAAAATCCATTGTCTTAAACATGTGTTATTTCTTTGTGATGAGAAATTAAAAAACCTCTCTTCTAGCTATTTTGAAATACACAATGCAATGTTGTTAACTCTAGTAATCTTTCCATGCAACAGGACACTGCAGCTTATTCCTCCAGTGTAACTAGAGCTTTGTACCCACTGACCAATCTCTCACCTTTCCCCACTTCTCCCCATCCTTCCCATCCTCTGCTAACCACTATTCTGCCTTCTTCTTCTGTAAGAACAAGTTTTTAGACTCTGCGTTTAAGTGAGACCTTGTGGGGCTTGTTTTCCATGCCTAGCTTATTTAGTTTAAACATGTTTTCCAGGTTCGTCTATGTTGCCACAAATGACAGAATTTCATTTTGTTATTATAACTGAATAGTATTTCATTGTGTGTGTGTGTGTGTGTGTGTGTGTGTGTGTAAACTATAATATGTATAAATGTACTATAGTTTCTTTACCTATTCTTCTGCTGATGAACATTTCAGTAGATTCCGTATCTCAACCACTATGAATAGTGCTGCAATGAACAAAGGAGTTTAGATATCTCTTCAACATACTGATTTCATTACCTTTGGATGTATATCCCCTAGTGGGATTGCTGGATCATATGGTAGTTCTATTTTTAATTTTTTTTTCTTAGAGATATAGTCTTACTCTATCGCCCAGTCTGGAGTGCAGCGGCTATTCACAGTCACTATCATAGTACACTACAGCTTTGAACTCCTAGGTTCAAGCTATCCTCCTGCCTCAGCCACCTGAGTAGCTAGAATTACAGGCCCATGCCACTGTGCCCTGCTGTCATTTTTAATTTTTTGAGGAACCTCCATATTGCTTTCCACACTGGATCCTACTGGCAGTGTATAAGGGGTCCCTTTTCTCCAGATCCTTGCTTTTGATTTTTTTGATAGTAGCCATTCTGATTGGAGTAAGGTGATGTCTCATTATAGTTTAGATTTGCAGTTCCCTGTTGACTAGTGATGCTGAGCAATTTTTCATATACCTGTTGGTCATCTGTATGTCTTTCTTTGAGAAATGTCTATTCAGGTCTTGTACCCATTTTTAAATTGGTTTATCTGTTCTTTTGTTGAGTTTTTTGAGTTTCTTATATATTTTGAATATGATCTCATTATCAGATGTGCAGTTTAGAAATATATTCTCCCATTCTATAGATTGTCTTTTTGCTCTGTTGATTGTTTTCTTTGCTGTGCAGAAGCTTTTTAGTTGGAGGTAAATCCCATTTGTCTATATTTGCTTTTGTTGCCTGTGTTTTTGATGTTTTGCTCAAAGAATCCTGGCCTGCACAAATGTCATGGAGCTTTTCCCCTATGTTTTCTTCCAGTAGTTTCACAGTGTTGGGTCTTACACTTAAGTGTTTAATCCATTTTGAGTTAATTTTCGCATATGGTGAGAGATAAGAGTCTAGTGTTATTCTTCTACCTATTTAGTTTTCCCAGCACCATTTATTAAAGAGGTTGTCCTTTCCCCATTGTGTGTACTTGATACCATTGTTGAAAATTGATTGGTTGTAGATGCATGGGTTTATTTCTGGACTTTCTCTTCTGGTTCATTGGTCTATGTATCTGTTTTTATGCCAGTACCATGTTGTTTTGGTTACTATAGCTTTGTGGTATGTTTTAAAGTCAGATACTGTTGTGCCTCCAGGTTTGTTCTTTTTGCTCAAGATTGCTTTGACTATTTTGAGGTCTTCTGTGGCTCCATATGAATTTTAGGACTTTTTTTTTTTCTATAACTATGAAGAATGTCATAGGTATTTCAATAGGGATTGTATTTGACAGGGATTGCTTTGGATAGTATGGAAACTTTAACCATATTAATTCTTCCCATCTATGAACATAAGATAATTTTCACTTTCTTGTGTCTTCAATTTTTGTCATTAATATTTTCTAGTTTTCATTGTAGAGCTCTTTCACCTCCTTGGTTAAATTTGTTCCTAGGTATTTAATTTTTTTAATAGCTGTTGTAAAAGGTATTACTTTCTTGATTTTCAGATAATTTGTTATTGGTGTATAGAAATGCTACTGATTTTTTAATATTGATTTTGCATCCTGTAACTTTACTGAATTTGTTTATTGGTTTAGTGTTTTTTTTTTGTGTGTGTGTGTGTGTAATCTTTAGGGTTTTCTATATGTGAGATTATGTCATCGACAAAAAGGAATGACTTGACTTCCTCTTTTCTAATTTGGATGTCCTTCATTTATTTCTCTTGCCTGATTGCTCTGGCTAGGACTTTCAGTACTACATCGAGTGAGACCAATGAAAGCAGGCATCCTTGTCTTGTTCCACATCTTAGAAAGAAAGCTGATACCATTCAGTATGATGTTAGTTGTGCATTTGTTATCTATGACCTTTATTATGTTGAAGTACATTTCTTCCTAATTTGTTGAAAATTTTTATCATGAAGGGATGTTGAATTTATATCATTTTAAAGATATATTTTTATGAATTCTTATATATGAGGGTCATTAGCCCTTTAAGAGATGAGTTGCAAATATTTTCCCCAGTCTGCCAGTTATCATTTTTAAGTGTTTCATAACTTTATTATTGCAGTTGGTCACATTTATGAAGACTTCATATAATTACAGATAGTTATAATAAGACAATTATCACAATGCAAAGGAATCTACCAGCATGTATTGAAAATGATATTATTATTGCTGGGCACAAATATATAGAGATAAATCTAATCATAATTTTTAAAAATCAAGGCATAATTTTCACATAATAAAATGCACATATCTAAAGTATTCAGTTTTTGGTTGGCAGGAGTATTCATCTGTGCAAAAACCACCTAACACAAAATTTGGAGCATTTGTATAATCCCAGAAAGTGTCCTTTCTAGTCAATTACCCAATGACTCCCAACTGGGCAAGCATTTTCTAATTTGCCATGATTTTATTTTTGGACTTCACATATTTTAGAATCATTATAGTATATACTGTTTTGTACCCAGCTTCTTTCATTCAAGCGTAATGTTTTTGAGATTTATTCTTGTTGTTTGTTGCATTTGTTCATGTGTTAACAGTTCATTTTTAGTGCTTAATAGTATTTCATTGCATGAATATACCACTATTTGTTTATTCAAAGACTTGTCGAATTTGTTTATCCAAAGACAGTATATACTTAGAAATTTCTGGATTATAAGGTAGGTATTTGAGTATAAGAAATTGCTCTAGTGTTCCTCAAGATGGTTGTACTCTTTTACACTCCCATTGGTGGTACATGAGAGTTCTAGTTGCTCTATATCCTCACAACACTTAATATTGTCCAGCTTTTTAATTTTAACTATTCTAGGGGTATGTAGTGATAACTCATTGTGAATTTAAATCCATATTTTCCTCTTAAGTAATGATGATGAGCATCATTTCATGCACGTTTTTTGGCCATAGATCTTCATTTAAGTGTTTGTTCAAATATTTTGTCTATTTATAAATTGTGTATTTTCTTACTATTGAGTTGTAGGAGTTCTTTATATATTCTAGATACAAGTCTTTTATTAAATATTGTTTTATTTTTATTTTCTTAAAGTGTTTTTCAAAGAACAGATATGTTTAATTTTGATGAAGTCCAAATTATCAGTACCTTCTTTTCTGGTTAGTTTTTATTGTATCTAATCTGAGAAATCTTTGCCTATACTAGGGTAATGAAGATATTTCTCTTATGTTTTCTTCTAGAAGTTTTATAGTTTTAGCTTTTAAGCTAATATCTATAATCCATTTCATTTACTTTTTGTGGATAGTGTCATGCAAGGATTGAGGTTTGTCTTTTTCTTAAAAAAATACAGATACACAATTGTACAAAGACTATTCCTTCTCCATTGAATTACCTTGGATTCTTTGTTCAAAATCAATTAACCATGTAAGTATGGGTCTATTTCTGGGGTCTTTATTCATTTTATTTATCTTCATATCTATGCCTAAATGAATACATTGTCTTGATTATTGTAGCTTTATAATATGTTTTAGAATTGACTGATGTAAGTCTTCCAACTTTGTTCTTTTTCAAAATAAATTTGTCTACTCTAGGTTTTTGTATTTCCCTATGCATTTTAGAATCATGTCAACTTGCATAAAAATTTCTTCTGGGATTTTGCTTGTGCCTATGGTGAATTAAATTGTTTAGTTTTGGGAAAATGGACATCTTAACAATATTGATGATATACCTCTATTTATTAGGTTTTATTTAATTTCTCTCAAGAATCTTTTTTTTTTCAGTATAGAAGTTTTGTACATCTTAGATTTATTCCTACCCATTTGCTGTCTGTTGTTAATATTATGCTATTTTTAAATTTCACTTTTTAGTATGATTTGGATTTGTTGTATGTTTGCCCAAATCTCATGTCGAATTGTAATCCGCAGTGTTGGAGGAGGGGTTGAGTCAGAGGTGACTGGATCACGAGGGTGGATTTCCCCCTTGCTGTTCTCATGATAGTGAGTGAATTCTCATCAGATCTGGTTGTTTAAAAGTGTGTGGCGCCTGCCCTTTTGTTCTCCACCTTCTCTGGCCATGTAAGACACACCTGCTTTCCCTTCACCCTCTGCCATGATTGTAAGTTTCTTGCCTTCCCAACCATGCTTCCTGTGTAGCCTGCAGAACTGTGAGTCAATTAAATCTCTTTTCTCTATAAATTACCCAGTTTCAGGCAGTTCTTTATAGCAATGTGAGAACAGACTAATACACTTTTATTGGTTACAAATATATAGAAGTTCATTGCTTTTTATATATTGACTTTGTATCTGTGACCTTTCTAAGTTCACTTATTAGTTTTATGAGATTTTTAAAAAATTTACTTTTTGTAGATTCTACAGGGTTTTCTATGTATACAATCATGTCATCTGCCAATAATGAAAATTGTGCTTCTTCCTTTCCAATCTTTTCCTTGCCATACTGAATTGGTTAAGATTTCCAGTTCAGGGTTAAATACAAGTGAGAATATTGCCTTATTCCCAGTTGTAGGGGAAATTATTCAATGCTTCACCATTAATATGATGCTATCTGTAGGTGCTTTTGGCAGATGATCTTTATCAGACTGAGGAAGTTTGCTTCTATTCCTAGTTTTAAGCTATTTTTAAAAATCTTAAATTTGCATTGAATTTTTCAATTTTATTTTGCATACATTAAGAGGAACATGCTTTTTTCTCCTCTCTCCTTTATTTTGTTAATGTGGTGATTTTTTAATAGGATTAAACAATTTATGTTTCTATTATTTTTCAAAAGATACAACCATTCTTGGTCATGATGTATTACCATTTTTATAAAAAAATTTATAAAATTTATAAATATTGCTGATTCAACTTGTTAATATTTTATTTAGAGTTTTTACATTTATGTTCATAAGGAATATTGATTTATAATTTTTTCTTTTAATGATCTTGTCAAGTTTTTGTATCAGAGTTATGCTAGTCTCATCAAATGAGGCTGGAATTGTTCCTTCCTCCATTTTCTTAAAGTGTTTGTGTCTATAATTATTTATTTCTTCAATCTTTGATAGAATTTACTGTGAAGATAATTCTATCTACTTTGATAGAATTAACTTAGAGGTTTTTTTTGTCTGTTTTATTAAAATTTATTTCATAGATGGGTTTTTATGTTTTCTTTTTCTTCTTGTTTCTATTTTGTATGGAGTTGTGTTTTTCAAGGAATTTGTCCATTTAAATTACGTTGTCAAATTTGGTGGCATAAAGTTGTTCATAATATACACTTACTATTCTTCCAATGTCCATAGGCTTCATGGGGATTGCTCTCAGCTCTCTCAGCCCTTCTATCCTACCCTCAGACTTAGGAGAGTAGCTGAAGTTTTCATAATGTAGGCCTGGAGTCTCCAATCCCCAGGCCATGGACAGGTCCCTGTCTATGGCCTATTAGGAACCAGGCCACACCGCAGGAGGTGAGTGGTGGGTGAGTGAGCATTACTGCTTGAGCTCCACCTCCTGTCAGATCAGTGGTGGCATTAGATTCTCACAGGAGTGTGAGCCCTATTGTGAACTGCACATGCAAGAAATCTAGGTTATGTGCTCCATATGAGAATCTAACAAATGCCTGATTATCTAAGGTAGAAAAGTTTCATCCCAAAACCACCCCACTAACTGCCAGTCCAGGAAAAAAAATTGTCTTCCCTGAAACCGGTCCCTAGTGGCAAAATGGTTGGGGGTCACTGCTTTAAAGGTGTTTCTTACCTGCCCTGACACCAACCTTTGGTGGACTGCTGCCTTGTAGTTGGGGCAAGTCTCTGCCTTGCACATAAAGGAAGACCCTGTTTGCAATAGAGGGATGTTTGTCAACAACTTTGCCTTATCCCCAGCCTTTAGCTGTGTGATTTAAACTTCTCTATGTAATGTAGCTTTTTTATGACTTCTAGATTTGAGGTCATAGTTAAGTAGGTCTTTCTCATTCCAAGTTTTAAAAGGAATTCTCTCATGTTTTCTTCTAGTATATTTTTGGTATATTAGAGAAGGGGAATTGTTTCTATATATTTAAATCTTATATCCAAATGAATATACCCTGACATGGGTGTGGTATAAACCCAAATTTAACTTTTCCAGAAAACTGTCTAATTGTCTCAACACCAAGTACGGTTCCGTTTTCATTGAGATTTGCCTTTGATCATATATTATTGGGTTTATTGCATGATTTTCTCTGCTGTTTTTGATTGTTTGTTTTTGTCTTTTGGTCTAATTATCTTTTCATTTTTCACTATCACAAGGTTTAATTATTGAGGCTTTATATTTTAATACTTGTTAGGTGTTCTATAAAGTCAAATCCACGGCTGTAGTCACCCGAAAAGCAGCAGTAAAGGAATTCCTACAAGGGAGTTCCCCATATCTTCCTAAGATGGGGCCAGTTGGCATTTCAAAGAAAGAAGCACTGAATACTAGGATGATCAGTCCAGAGCATTCATTAGGGGAACTCCTGTACAGAGGAGTCCGCTGCAGATCATCGAGTCAGATGGTAAGACAAGGGATGTTCTACCTAGGTACATCTGCCTTAAGGGGGTCAGGTTATGGGGTTTTATATGAGAGTTTAAGGAATTTGGTTAGTGACACTGGCTAATTTCTACGTGTTTACCAAAAGAGTTACGTTCTCAGTGTTTTTCAGCAACAATCTAAGCAGCTTTATTGGTGCCTGAGAATGTTCATAGCCCCTGGTTGGGTTCAAACCTGCAGGGAACATGTAGCTGGCCAGGTCACAGAGAGGTCAAGACACTCTGTTTCTAGATCAGGAACATGTGTGTGCTTTGGGGAGCTGCATGGGGGACACTGTGGAACTTGTAGTAGGCCTAGTCTTCCATTATTACATTTTGTTTTCAGGATTTTCCCAAGTATGTTAATTGGTTTTTCCATGTGAACTTTAGAATCGTGTGTTCTAAAGCAAAGTTATGGATACTTTTTATTAAACCATATTAAATGTCTAAATTAACTTGGAGATCACTGATGTTATTTATCTAAAGATATCTAAGATAATGATATCTTTCCTTTCATTCAGGGCATCGCTTCTGTCCTTTAATGATGTTTACAATTTTTCTTACACATTTCTTTTAAATTTGCCCCTAGGCATTTTGTCTTTTTTGTTGCTACTATAGTATATGAGGTATTTTCTTCCCATTATATCTTCTAACTAGTTGTATATATATGTATAAATAAAAGCTATTAACCTCTACATCGTCAGGTAGTACCCCAGTATCCTTTTAAATTCTCACACCAGTTTTTCAGTTGATTCTTTTTGATTTTCTAGGTACACAATTAGATCATCTTCAAATAATGATAGTTTTATCTTCTCTTTCTAATTTTATGACTTCAGTTTATTTTTTTCCCTGCTATCAAATTACATTGACTAGTATATTAAGTACGAACATCAAGGAAGCAGGTTATTTTATGTTAAATGATGAAGAGCTAGTTGGCATCCTTATCTTGCACTTAATTTTGATCAGAATGCTTCTGGGGTTTCCTCATTAAGCATCTCAAGCTGAGATACATTTATGCTATTATGTTAAGAAAATATTTTTTTTGAATCCTATATTATGTATTTTTTTGAATCTAGAATAGTTGCTGTCTCTTTAAAGTGAATATGACACACTTTCAGGGACTGATGAGAATCCAAGATCTCCTTGCTGGACCGCAAATCATAATTTAGAGTTATGCCTTAGGAAGGTCATATAGATTATTTTCCTTATAACTATGATTTTACATTTGTTGAAGCTTATTTAATCTTTAGGCCAGGCATGGTGGCTCATGCCTATAATCCCAGCACTTTGGGAGGCCAAGGCGGGTAGATCACGAGGTCAAGAGATCGAGACCATCCTGGTCAACATGGTGAAACCCCGTCTCTACTAAAAATACAATAATTAGCTGGACATGGTGGTGCGCGCCTGTAGTCCCAGCTACTCGTCGGGAGGCTGGGGCAGGAGAATTGCTTGAACCCAGTGGGCGGAGGTTGCGGTGAGCTGAGATCGTGCCATTGCACTCCAGTCTGGGTAACAACAGCGAAACTCCGTCAAAAAAAAAAAAATCTTTAACTGCCCATCCACTTAGCCTCATAAGACCTTTCTGTTTCATTATAATAATTATATTAAAATTTAGCCATTGTACTGTTTTTATAACAAAAATCACATTGTTTAATTTATAATGTATTATATTCTGTTAAGATATAATGAAAAAATAGTGGTGGTTAGTAAAGAAGATGTGATAGATGTTGTCATTCAGTGTGCCATTTAAGATTAATGTGCATCATCATATGAATTATACATACGCAGTTCCATGTATAATTTCAGTTGCATTATAATCATCACATAATTCAGTGTATGCATATGTATTTATATATATTTATATACATGTAATACATAAATATATAAATTTATATAAATACATATGCATACACTGAGTTATGTGATGATTATAATGCAGAATACACAAATTGCAAAAGCAAAAATCAAAAAACAAACTTGTAAAAGCAAAAACCAAACAATAACAACAATGAAAAAAGAATAGTTGCAGAATTTTGACAACTGTCTCTTCAGCATTTATGGAGATAATCTTATTAGGTTTCTTTGTTAGTTATTAATAATATTTCAGGATGAATTATATTAAAAGATTTCCTACTACTGAACCATTCTTGAATTTTTTGAATCAGTCTTACTTGGTCATGATGAATTATTCTTTCAATGTTTTGTACATTCTATTTGTTAATATATAATTTGGGGATTTGGATTACCATAGGTGAAATGGGCCTGTAGTTTTTTGTTTTGTGTGTAAATGTATGTGTGCTTCCTTTGTAATTTTTTATACTGTTTCTAATAATTAGTTTCTGCCTTTAACTTTACCTAGTCTTTCTGAGCTTTCCTATATTTCCCTTTTTCTGAATTTTGGGGTCAAATGTCTATTTATTGGTTGTCATTTTATCATTTTTATTGCTATAAACATTTAATAGATGAATTTTCCTCTGAATACTGCCTTAGCTACATCCCCATAATCTTTTATTTAGTTCTTAAAATATTTTTATTCCCTAGGAAATTTGCAATTTCTTTTTCACATTCTGATCACAGAATATTGTCTATAGTGTTCATTTTTGGAGCTTTATTGAAGTTTTCTTTACAGTCAATTTCTGTGAGTGTTACAAAAGCATTTGAAAAGAAGTGCTCTCTATTATGGGGCAGAGTATGAAAAATATATCATTCAGATCTACCTCATTAATTGTGTTACTTAGAACTTCTATATTCTTATATTTTTTGTCCACTGGGCCTATCATGGTGAGTTCATCTTTTCCAGTAATAGTGTTTCTATTTCTCTAGTTTGTATATCTGTTGTTCTACAGTATGTGATAAACAAGTATTTATAAATATTATATCTTCATTGTAAACTCTATCATTTTGGTTTATTTTTTTTCTAACCTAAGCTTACCTAGGTTTCAGGCACCATTTTAGTTTCATAGAATGATTTTCTTTGCCTTTTAAATGCTTTTTGGCAATAACTTTACCTTGTTTCTTATTTAAACTTATAATTCCTGCTTTCTTTTTGTTTGCATTTATTTCGCTTTTCTTTGCCACAACCCCCCCGCCTTTTTATTAAACCTCTGTGAATGATCTTGTCCTTTGTCATAGAATATAGAATAAGGCTTTACTTTTTGGCTTTCAATTTGAAATTCTTTGTAAAAAGGAGAATTAAGTGAGACTCTGTCTCTATAAAATAAAAAATAAAATAGTCAGTCATGGTGGTGTGCACCTATAGTCCCTGCTACTCAGGAGGCTGAGGTGAGAAGATCGCTTGAGCCTGGGAAGTCAAGACTGCAGTGAGCTGTGATCTTGCCACTGTACTCCAGCCTGGGCGACACAGTAAGACTGTCACAAAACAAAACACAAAGAAGTAACCCATCAAAAAATTTTCATCCTTTTGGTTTATGTGATTTTTTTTCAAATAAATCTTTCAGTATCTGGGCTATTTTATGTTTCTTTTTGCTTTTTTTCCCTCTCTGTAATTCTTTCAATATTTAGGAAGGTATGGATTTTTGTTCTGATAATTACTGTTAATTTCTATAATACTCTTGGTTCTTTATTTCTTCGAGCAGTATCTATTTAATAATATATAATGAGCGATGATAAAATTAAAATTCTCTCTCCCTCCTTTTCTCTATCCCATACCTGACTTTAGGCAATAATGCCATCTTTTTTAGCATTGTGCTGTGAAATATAAGCTTTGTAGACTTTAAATGATATCTTTTGTCACTTAGCTACTTCAGATGTGACAATCAACAACTTCTGTTGCTCCTACCTTCTTTTCCTCTTCTGTATTTTAGATGCCTTAGCTCTCTACATTGTCTAATAGTTACATTCTACTGTGTTCCCATAATTCACATTTGTTTGATCTTAATTGTATAGTGAAATATATTCATCACTCACCTACAGTCCTTTTGCTATTGTTCACCAGGCATCTCTTGTTGAGCTAAAATTTATATTTTGATAGCTTTTGCAAGATCTCACATATAGAGCATTCTTTGAGATTTTCCTTGTTTACCACTATTTGTATGAAGCCTTTACAGTAGAAAGTCACTTTGGGCCGGGTGTGGTGGCTCAAGCCTGTAATCCCAGCACTTTGGGAGGCCAAGGTGGGTGGATCACGAGGTCAAGAGATCGAGACCGTCCTGGTCAACATGGTGAAACCCTGTCTCTACTAAAAATACAAAAAATTAGCTGGGCATGGTGGCACGTGCCTGTAATCCCAGCTACTCGGGAGGCTGAGGCAGGAGAATTGCCTGAACCCAGGAGGCGGAGGTTGTGGTGAGCCCAGATCACGCCATTGCACTCCAGCCTGGGTAAGAAGAGCAAAACTCCATCTCAAAAAAAAAAAGAAAAAAAAAAAGTCCCTTTGCTTGGATATAAAATACCTATCTCACACTTTTTTTTTTTTTTTCTTTAAGATACTATAGGAATTGCTCCATTATCTTTTGGCCTTCAGTTTTGTTACGGAGATATCTGAAGGCCAGACTGATCTTCCCCTTATAAACAACTTGATACTTTTGCTAAGCTATCCAAAGGATTCTTTCTTTATCTTTAAAATCCAATTTCTTTCTCAAGGGTAACCATTCAGGATAACCTTGCCTTAATATACGACATGTCTTTTCTCTATGCAGATTCACATTTTCTTATATTTCCATGAAATTTTCTTGAATCGTATCTTTAAATATTTGCTATATTCTCATTATCTTGGTTTCCTTCTTTGAAGACTATCATGCATATGTCAAATCAGCCTGGCCTCTCCTCAATATCTCATTTTCTAGCTAATATTTTAACTTTTCCTTTATTTCCGTTTTATTTTGCTTTCTTTTATAGTTTCCATTCTCTACTTCCCTTGTTTTTTTTTTCTTATAGTTATTCTCCCTTTCATCCTTTCCAGTTTTATCTCTATTTCTTTGCTGGTTTTATCAGTTATGTGTAATTCTTCCCAGAATTCCACCAGCTTCTGTATCATTCCCTCCTGTGTTGCCATCTTTGAGGTCCTGCATTTCTGTGTTGTGATCTTTCATCAGTGAGGAGGATGGCTTCTTATGCTCTTAAAGTTGGTGAAATAAATGGTTACGATTTTTGTCTGCTCCATAGTAACATTTTTTCTGATGAGTCTTCTTTGTTCTTCGCTAAGTGTTGCTGTTCTTTTTCCATTAAAAAATTGACTGTACTGATGCTGGGCCAGTTGTTCTTTCTCTTCTTCCTCCTCTTCCTTCTTTTCCTCTTCCTTCCTCTTCCCCTCCTTCCCTCGTCTTACTCATCATTGAACTTCTTGAGTTCCTAGGTTACTAACTTTGCAGGAGCTTTAAGTATGTGCATATGGATAGGAACCACACACTGGGGAACAAGCTGAGCTAGCCTTCCTTCATAACCCACAGACTTTTTCCTTTTCTGCTGTCATGACTGCATGTCTCTTCAATTTAATATGGCCATGAGATTCCTTGTGTGGTACCATCTCTTTTGCTTCAAGGAACCACCCCAAGTCCTGGAGGGCTTCTGCCTCCAGTTTTGTTTAACTTCAGTCCTGTATCTATTGTTGCCACAAAAGACAGAGCATCTGTACTTAAGGAGAGGCCTTTGCTGGAGCTGCTGTAATTTCTGGAGTCTACTAATGCTCAGACCCCTCACAGCTCTCTGTCCCTTTTCCCCCCACATCCTCAGTGCAGCTTCTGCATCACCTGCTCCTTTGGGGAGTCTTTACTTATATTTGGTAGTCTGCAGACTATACCTGCCTTCAAGTTTTGATGATAATGGGGTTTGTGGCTTTTAAAAAGATAATCTTTGTTGCTTTTTAGTTGTTTTTCTGAGAGAGGAAAAAAGGCTGATTGGATAGAGCCATGTTCATGCCAAGAGTCTGTTTGTTCTCTGTGGTTGCAGTCACCCTTTACTACTTCACAGAGACTGGCTGCCATAAGTACATTCCTGTTCCTTATTGTAAATGTGGCTTTTGGGCCTCGATTATTATTATTATTTTTTAGATGGAATCTTACTCTATAGCCCAAGCTGGCAGGCAGTGGCATGATCTTGGCCTACTGCAACCTCTGTCTCTAGGGCTCAAGCAATTCTCCTGCCTCAGCCTCGCAGGTAGCTGGGACTACAGGAATGTGCCACCAGGCCCAGCTAATTTTTTTGTATTTTTAGTAGAGACAGGGTTTCACCATATTGGCCAGCCTGGTCTTGAACTCCTGACCCCAAGTGAACCACCCGCCTTGGCCCCCACAAAGTGCTGGGATTACAAGTATGAGCCACCATACCCAGGTGAACTATTTTAAAAATTATGTTAACACATTGCTTCTATAATTTAAAAGAAATAATTAATAAAAAGAGAGATGAAAAACATAAGCTCACTGATTATAAAGACATTTGAGATGTCTATATTGTTCATATGTATTTATTGGTAATAACTATTTTAATGTATTAGGTTAGTATATAAATTTATATTACATATCAATACATTTTTAAAATCCTTGTGTTTTTTTTGTAGTTAAGGTATCATAAATATCATTTTTATAGCAGCACAATATTACATTACTCAACCATGATTAATTTAAACAATACCCCATTTTTAAGGCAGTTAAGTGGTTCCTTATTCTATTATAGACAATACTATGATAAATACTATTACAGCTAAATATTTTATGCTCATTCTATTTCCCTAAGTAAAATTCTTAAAATTAGAACTCGCATTTCATTCCCTGAAAGAAAACAAGAGAGAAAGAATTTGCAAGGGTTAGAAAATTTTTGATTAGATGATATTGTCATTTTAATTCACATTCTAAAGAGCAAGTCTGTCAAATGAACTTTAATTATTCCAGTGAGTTTGGATTAGGCCGTGTACTCCTTAACTTCAAACATTTCTTCTTAAATATGTGATTACTAAAGATCTACCATAGAAAAAAAGTCCATGTTTATTTGACCACTTAGAATATTTTTTAATAACTAGGCTATTACATGATGATGGGTCAACTTCTCACCAGCTCATGCAATAGGAAACGATGTAGAGGTAATATCATGATGGAATGAAACGGTCACATAATTAAGGGAACCCATGCTCTCTAAATAAGCTGAGGATTTAAAGTTCTCTTTCCAGAACAGCAAGCTATACTCAGTTCTTACTGCCAACCTCAGTCCATGCTGAGAGGCAGAAAGACAGAAGGACTGAGACAGAGAATGATGGACTAGTACTTAAAAACAGTGGCAAACTTCTGTTCACCTTTGGAATGTATGTGCATTTAAACAGATCATTTACCACCCTCAATAACTGTATTTATCTTATTTTAAAAGTGGTTTGTTTTCCCATGTGTAACTTATTGAATAGCATGAGGGATTGCTGAATAGCGTGAGGGATTGCTGAATAGCATTGGAGAACCTGGCCTGGGATGAGAGATTGAGTCCAAAAGCTGACTTCAAACAGAGGGTCTTCATATATATTTTAAATCTCCTTATTTCATATAAAATTTTAAGTACTATACTTATCTTTATTATAAAAGTAATACAGCAGAAGGCAATATTTTAAAATTATAGGAGTTTAAATACTGTATATCCCCAAATGCAGCCATTAAAAAAATGTTTTAATGAGTAAGAGATATTTACACTATTGAAATTCCTCATTCGTTTATTTAGAGACAGGCTCTCGGTCTCTAAATAAATGAATTTATTTAGAGAATAAATTTATTTATTTACCCTGGCTAAAGTGTGGTGCCTCATCGCAGCTCACTGCAGCCTCCACCTCCCAGGCTTAGAGGATTCTCCCACCTCAGCCTCTTGAGTAGCTGGGACTATAGCCATGCACAACCATGCCCGGCTAATTTTTGTATTTTTTACAGAGACAGGGTTTCACCATGTTGTCTAGTCTGTTCTTGAACTCCTGGGCTCAAGGGATTCTCCTGGCTTGGCCTCCTAAAGTTCTGGGACTACAAGCATGAGCCACCACACCCGGCCAAAATTCAGCATTTAAAAAATAGTTGTTATCAGTGAAAACAACTCAATGAAGGGAAAGCTGCAAATGCATGCATTGTAAGGAGGTCAGGGGCCACTGCCTGGGTCTCGTTACATGGTTTGGGTCTGCGAATGTGGTCATGTTTCTCAATTTAAGAGACACGTATCACTTCCTGCTGATGGGACATTCACTCCAGCCCTGAGGAGTGACCTCTTCCGCTGCCTTGCTCTTTAGCTTCCATAGGTCTTCCTTTCCCACCAGGTTATGATTTTAGAAACAGGTGATCACATGCAAATCATCCTTTTGAAACATCTATGTTGTTTGAATGTTTCACATGTTAATACCTGCAGACATACCATCTTCCACTCTACATGCTTTTTGTAAAGATTCCTCTGACAGCTTCAAAAACCGCATTTGATGTGGCGTTTTTATAGTGTCTTCCTTATCCCTCCTTCTCCTCTTCCTTCAACCAGCATCCTCCCACAGGGATGTAACTGAGAATTCTCTTCAGAGAAACGGTTTCCCAGGTTCGCTTTTTCTTGGCAAATCAAGTGCTTTTTGTAAAGGGCCTATGTCTAGGGTGAGCCACAGCCTAGGAAGAATAGGAAGAGGCAGGACCTGAGCAGAAGGGAATTCCAAGCTGGCATCCTCCCCCACTCCGACCTGGCATGCAGTTGATATTTATTGAGCTCCCACAACATTTAAGGGCTTGCTAAGCCATTATGGTCATGTGATGAAGAAGGTGGCCACGTCCCATCCAGTGGGGGAGACACAGTGTAAACAAATTACAAATAAATCAGTAGTGATCATTGCTAGGAAGAAAAATAAAGTAAGGTAACAGTTCAGAGGGGTGTGTGTGTGTGTGTGTGTGTGTGTGTGTTTCTTTTTAACCTGGGGTGTTCAGGGCAGTTCTCCCCACACAGGGGACTTCTGAGCAGATATCCAAATTCAGTGAGAGATAACCATGGGGCAACATGGAGGAAGCGCAATCCAGGCAGAGAGCACAGCACAAGCAGACCCAAGGTGGGAACAAGCTTAGCTTGTTCTGGGAACTCCAAGGAGAAGGAGGCCGGAGCACAGCAGGCAAGGAAGAGAGGAGAGGCTGCAAGGGTAGCTAAGCAAGGAGGCACAGCAGGCAAGGGAGAGGGAGGCTGCTGGGGTAGCTAAGGACCTTGGGTGAGGAGTCTGCATTTGAATTTGCAACAGAAGCCGCTGGAGGATTTTGAGCAGGGAATTCTCAGGGTCTGATTTTTGTTTTTGAAAAGATGGCTCTGGTTACTGTGGGAAGAAAGATGTATTGAAAGGGGACAAAAGGAGGAGGGATAACCCAGTAGGAGTCAATCGCAGGAATATAGGAATAAAATGATAAAGGTCTGGGCCAGGCAGCAGTGGGGGGATAGAGGGAAGGGTTCCCTGTGGCTTTGGCACGCCCAGGCAGAGTGATAGCTAGAGCAGTACCTGGGTGCTGAAAGGCTTGCTGTGTTTGCAGGATGAAGGTAATGAGTAATGCTTGTTGACTACTTAGCTGCATTATCCCATTTCATCCTCATGTTCATGTGAAGTCAGTTCTTTGTTATCCATCCTTTGCAGTTGAGAAAAGGGTGTTCAGAGAGGTTAGGTAACTTGAGCAACATCACACAGCTACGATGAGGGTAAGCCACAATTTGAACCTAGGTTTGTGTGACCCCAAAGTCCATACTGCTATAGGCTCTACACCTGTAAAGGAAGCCTTGTGCTCCATGAGTATGGGCATCAGAATCCTCCCGGAAACTGATTAGAAATATAGATGTCCCTGCACCTCATGTCCCAACTTGGACTTCCAGAATCAGGACCTCTCAGGGTTTGAGAAACACTTCTGCTTCACTCTAATGTCTGCACCCTCCACTCTAACCCACTAGCTAAACTGTTACCAATACTATGAGAAGCTGTATTCTTACCGCTTTCAATAAGTAATATAATCACATGGCTCAAAAATCAAAATGAGGCCAGTGTGATGGCTCACGCCTGTAATCCCAGCACTTTGGGAGGCCGAGGCAGGTGGATCATGAGGTCAGGAGTGTGACAGCAGCCTGAGCAACATGGTGAAATCCCGTTGCTCTAAAATATATTTAGTTGTATACTAAAAATACAAAAATTAGCTGGGTGTGGTGACACAGCCCCGTAATCCCAGGTACCCAGGAGGCTGAGGCAGGAGAATGACCTGAACCCTGGAGGTGGAAGGTTGCAGTGAGCTGAGATGGCGCCACTGCACTCCAGCCTGGGTGACAGACCGAGACTTAACCTCAAAAAAAAAAAAAATCGAAATGATTTAAAAGATGAACATTGTAAAATTTCACTCTCACTCCTGTCTCCTTCTCCTCTGTTCCCCAGTCTCTCAACAGGGAATAAATATTAGCAGTTTCTTCTGTATCTTCCATTGTTTCTTTAAGCAAATACTCATATGTATTCTATTTTTTGCCCCTTACACAAAAGTAGTACACCATGTACACTGTTATGTGCCTTGCTTCTAAAAAAATTAGTATATCCTACAGATATTTTCACCTCCATATGTAGAAATCCTCCTCAGTTTTCAAAAACAGCTGCATAATATTGTATTGTCTGGATGTATCAGTTTCTTTAACCAATTATATATTGGTAGTCAGTTGGGTTGTTTCCAGTCTTCTGTTCTTTGGGAGTCCTGGCTCTGTGTCCCCACCCAGATTTCACCTTGAATTGTAATAATCTCCACGTGTCAAGGGCAGGACTAGGTGGAGGTAATTGGATCATGAGGGCAGTTTCCCCATGATGTTCTCATGATAATGGGTGAGTCTCACAAGATCTGATGGTTTTAGAAGCATCTGGCATTTCCCCTGCTTGCACTTATTCTCTCTCCTGCCACTCTATGAAGAGATGACTTCTGCTATGATTGTAAGTTTCCTGAAGCCTTCTTATCCATGCAGAACTGTAAGTCAATTACACCTCTTTTCTTTATAAATTACCCAGTCTTGCTATTTCTTCATAGCATGTGAGAACAGACTAATACAGTAAATTGGTAGCAGGAGTGGGGTGCTCCTATAAGGATACCCAAAAATGTGAAAGTGACTTTGGAACTGGGTAATGGGCAGATGTTGGAACAGTTTGGAGGGCTCACAAGAACATAGGAAAATGTAGGAAAGTTTGGAATGTCCTAGAGACTTGTTGAATTGTGTTGACCAAAATGTTGATAGTGACATGGACAATGAAGTCTAGGCTGAGGTCGTATCAGATGGAGATGAGGAACTTGTTTGGAACTGGAGTAAAGGTCACTCTTGGTATGCTTTTGCAAAGAGACTGGCAGCATTTTGCCCCTGACCTAGAGATAATTTAGGGTATCTGGCAGAAGAAATTTCTAAGTGGCAAAACATTTAAGAGGAAGCAGAGCATAAAATTTGGAAAATTTGCAGCCTGAGAATGTGATAAAAAAGAAAAACCCATTTTCTGAGGAGAAATTCAAGCCAGCTGCAGAAATTTGTATAAGTAATGAGGAGCTGGATGTTAATTGTCAAGACAATGGGGAAAATATCTCCAGAGCATATCACAGACCGTCACAGCAGTTCTTCTCTTCACAGTCCCAGAGGCCAAGGAGGGAAAAATGGTTTTGTGCGCCAGGCCTAGAGACCCCCTGCTGTATGTAGTCTCAGGACATGGTGCCCTATGTCTCAGCCGCTTCAGCTCCAGCCATGGCTAAAAGGAGCCAATGTATAGCTTGGGGCCATTGCTTTAGACGGTTCAAACCCCAACCTTTGGCAGTTTACATGTGGTGTTGGGCCTGTGGGTGCACAGAAGTCAAGAATTGAAGTTTGGGAACCTCTGCCTAGATTTCAGAGGAAATACCTGGATGTGCAGGCAGAAGTTTGCTGCAGGGGCAGAGCCCTCATAGAGAACCTCTGCTAGGGCAGTGTGAAAGGGAAATGTAGTATGGGAGCCCCCACACAGAGTTCCCACTGGGGCACTGCCTAGTGGAGTGGTCAGAAGAGGACCACTGTCCTCCAGACTCCAGAATGGTAGATCCATTGACAACTTGCACTGTGCACCTGGAAAAGCTGCAGACACTCAATGCCAGCCCATCAAAGCAGCCAGCAGGGGTGATATGCCCTGCAAAGCCACAGGGGTGAAGATGCTCAAGACTGTGAGTCCCCACCTCTTGCATCAGCAAAACTTGGACGTGAGACATGGAGTCAAAGGATATCATTTTGGAACTTTAAGGTTTAATGACTGCCCTATTGGATTTCAAACTTGTATGGGGCCTGTAACTTCTTTGTTTTGGCCATTTTCTCTAATTTGGAGCATGTGTATTTACCCAATGACTGTACCCCCATTGTATCTAGGAAGTAGCTAACTTGTTTTTGATTCCTTTACAGGCTTATAGGCAGAAGGGACTTGCCTTGTCTCAGATGAGACTTTGGACTTGAACTTTCGGGCTAATGCTGGAATGAGTTAAGACTTTGGGGGAATGTTGGAAAGGCGTGATTGCATTTTGAATTGTGAAGACATGAGATTTCGGAGGGGCCGGGGCAGAATGATGTGGTTTGCTCTTATGTCCTCACCCAGACCTTACTTTGTATTATAATAATCCCCACTTGTCAAGGGCAGGACCAGGTGGAGGTAATTAGATCATGGAGGTGGTTTCCCCATGGTGTTCCTGTGATAATGAGTGAGTCTCACAAGACCTGATGGTTTTATAAGCATCTGGCATTTCACCTGCTTGCACTCATTCTCTCTCCTGCTGCCCTGTGAAGAGGTGTCTTCTGCCATGATTGTAAGTTTCCTGAGGTCTCCCCAGCCATGGGGAACTGTGAATTAATTAAACCTCTTTTCTTTACAAATTAACCTCTTTTCTTTATAAATTCTTGGGTATTTTCTTTACAAATTAACCTCTTTTCTTTATAAATTCTTGGGTATTTCTTCTTAGCAGCATGAGAATGGACTAATACAGTAACTGTAAGATAAATTTCCAGCAAAGAAATTGCTGGGTTAAACTTGAAAGCATTTGCCATTTTCCTCTTTTTGATTGAACCATTTTGCTTCCTCATCAGCAACATCTTAACCTTTTAGCTGGTATTCCTTTCACAATAGATATTCACCCAGATAGACTCAACATGCACTTTACTATCCTGACATGAAATTTTGAGACAATAAAACTTAATTAAAGTCAGAATTTTAAAAAGACAATATGATGCCTTGTTTGGTAATAGCAAAGAGAAGTAAAATAAAAGTAATTTATAATAAAATAAGAATTATTTAACTATGTGAAATGCTTGCACAAGATTTAACTACAATATCTAATGATGTTATTAGCTGTCTGTGCCTATATGGAGATGAACTTTGAATGCCACACCCCAGATGCAGACTGATACAGGTGTGTGTGTTGGCAACTCAGGATCTGTGAGCACAGTTGGTGTTGGAGATTTTCCAAAATGAAAAACAACAAATCAAACAAACCTCAAGAAGCAACCAAACAACTTCTTGGTAAGATTCTGAACAAAACAGAAGACACCCATGCCTTTACTGACATCATGATTGCATTCCTAGAATATTTAGTCTTTATTAAAGCCATGCAAAAACTCTCTCTTAATTTATGTGTAAAATGGCTTTTAGTTCTAGATTCAGATGGTTATAAGTGGGTTTTTCCTCTTACCTGAATGTCCAGTGGGGCATTTGAAAGTCCTTTTATGGGCCCATTCTGCCCCTATCCACTAAATGCCAGTAGGACCCCAAGTTATTATGACAAACAGAAAAAAATCCCAACTAGGCTGGGCACAGTGGCTCACACCTGTAATCTCAGCACTTTGGGAGGCTGAGGCAGGCACATCGCTTGAAGTCAAGAGTTCAAGATCAGCCTGGCCAACATGGTGAAACCCTGTCTCTACTAAAAATACAAAAGGTAGCCAGGCATGGTGATGGGCCCCTGGAATCCCAACTACTTGGGAGGCTGAGGCAAGAGAATCACTTCAACCTAGGAGGTGAAGGTTCCAGTGAGCCTAGATGTGCCACTGCACATCAGCCTGGGCAACAGAGCAAGACTCAGTCTTAAAAAAAAAAAAAGTCCCAGCTGTCCAAAATGCTGCCAGGGGCAATGCCCTCTCACACACTGACGAGAACCACTGCTTTATGGGCTCCTCCAGAATCCCTTCCGTATGCCAGGATCAGGTGAATGCTTCTAAAAAATTCATTTCTGTTTCATCATCTTTCACTTCTGTCCAAACTCCTCAAGCAACTCCTCATTGTTGTAGGACGAAGTGGGACATCCTCAGCTGGATGGGATGGAGTGCATAGGTCTACCAATGAAAGTTTTATATGGCTGGATTCCATGCTTCAACTGAGAGTTGGGTGTTGAAATACAAGCCTTTGGGTGAAAATGGCAAGTAGCACCCAATGCCCTGGTACTACATTTGGCTTACTGGAAGGTGCTCCTGGTCCCTTGTCCTCATGTAGCTGCTGGAACTCCCTGGTTCAAAGTGAGAACATTCTCTTTAAGGGGTATGCGTCTTTGGACAAGTGGCTAAATCCTTCTGGGCCTCATTTTCCTCTCGGTTAAAATAAGACTGTGGTATTAGATAGCTTATAGACCCCTTTCAGCACTGATTTTTGTGGTTCTGGAAAGAATATCACAATATGTAAGTGGTAAGACCCCAAATCTTTGGACACCTTGAGTTCTGAGTTTATTAATATCAGATAGTTCAAACATTTTTTATTTTTGAGTTACTAGGAAATGATTAGCGGGATCCATCTGAAATGTGCCGTGCATAATGTTCTGCCCAAGATCGTCTGCGTGTGTTACACATGCTCAAAACTGTCCACCTGAGACTATGACTTCCTGTGCCTGGCCTTTCTCATGCCTGCTCTCTAGTTGCCCCGAAACAACTGCAAAATTCACCTGTGTCAGGCTGGCAACGCATAGTGACTTTATTATGAAATATCTTCATGACCTTAATGTCCAAGTGGCCTTCAGTATAGTCCAGAAGTCAAGCGGTTGCTTAAATATGACTAAGCTGTAAGATTTTGCTGTGCCTCCATGTTCTCATCAATTAATAGGCATAACAACAGTATGGCTCTCACAGGTACTTTTCATACACAGTATTCTTTCCTTTGTCAAAGTGTATAATCGTGTATTTACCATTATGGTTTTAGTAGTAAAGCCTGTCCTTGTAGTGTGTAAACTCTGTGAGGACAGGTCGTCTGATTTGTTCACTACTAGCTGCCTAGCATGTCCTACTGTACCTATCAATAGAAGATGATTGACAGTTATTGTCTGCATGAATGAGTGAAGTCATGAAGGGCTGTTATCATATAGATACCATAAATGAAACGTGTGTCTTCCTAAGAGCTAGTATGCATTCACTCACTAGTTCATTCACTTATGCTTTTATTTAGGAAGAATGATCCCGCGTTCCTGACAGGAAACAAATTTTCTCCTAACCCCCTGGTCCAAGCCCTGGGACCCCTTGCCTCGGGGTTCAGGCCGCGCTTGGCTGGGTTTGGAAAGGGCGGGCACGCTTCCTCAGGTGGAGGGTATGCACAGAAGCGGAGAATTCATTATAACCAGTTAGTCATCCATAGAGACCGTAGACACTGCCCGTGCTTGAGGCGCACCTGGGGCTCCTGGAGTGGGGCCTGTTCCTTGCGCTGCCCCCCGCGCTGCCCCCCAAGGTGGGAGCGCGACCCGCCAGACCCCAAGAGAGCTCGAGGTCTGCCCGCACTCGGAAAAAGCACCAAGGGCCCCTCGGTAGCAGTCCTTCTCCCTCGCTGCCAACTCTGAGATCAAGCCCAACATCTGCAGGGGTAACTTTTTCCAGGGACTGCTGGGCAGGAGAGCCGGCCTGGATCCTAGCCGGACACCACCTGGCGGAAGCTGGAGCCCATCCTTACCCACTTCCCTGCAACCTGTGGGTGCTGAGGCCGAGGGCGGGTGACAGGGCAGAAAGCAAAGCCCCCATGCAAATGAGAACCCAGGCGTCTGGTGCGCCGGGAGCCCCAGGAGACATTAGGAGCACGCTCCTCTCTAGGGTCACCGGAGTTGCGCTCCGCCGGGCAAGGATGACTCAGCCTCACTCAGGTCGGTCTTCACCGCCAGCCTGCGCGAGGGCTCCACAAAGTTCCCAGTCACACCCCAGACCTCGCACGGGGGAGAGGGTCTCTGCAAGCTGGATCCAAGGGTGGGGGCGGCGGCCAGGGAGGCGGGGGAAAGGCTGGGTTCCCCGGACGCGCAGGGGCTTCCCCGACTTCCTTTCTCCTAGCTCCTGCCTCTGCGGGGGGCGAAAAGGTGCCACCTCCTGTGCTCACTGCCTCCTGCCCAGTGCAGTGGGCGCCGGAGAGGCGAGCAGGCAATCCCTAGGCTCGAAGAAATCTTTTATCCCGAAATCCAGGATGTCCACCGGTCAGGATCGACTGGGAGCCTCGTTGGCTTTCTCTCCCAGCCCTGACATCCCAGTCCCCGCCAGTCGCCGCAGCCGGGCAGACTCCGAGCGCAGCGAGCCAGAGCTCAGGCCACTGGGGTGCCCCAGGGCCTGGGTCGGGCGCGCCGGGGGCGGCAGCGCTGCAGCGGGATGCTGGGAGCCCCGCGCTGGTGCGCCCGCGCCGCGGTGGCAGCACCGCCCTCCGCGCCTTCCCCTGTCGGGCGACAGCAGCTGCGGGTGGTCACGCAGCGCTGCCCTCGCCAGAGTCCCCGAGCTCCCACCTAGTCCCATCCCCGGCCCGCTCCGCCCCGCGTGCGACCCCGCCTGCCGCCGCGAACCCATGCTTTTTCCTCAGACTTCGTTCGGCTTCTTCCCTCCCGGCAGGAGAATCGCGTGGCGGGGGTGGAGGGCGCGCCCCCTCTAGGTCCGCGGCTGTCGACCCCGTGGCCCCTGACCCCGCCCGGCCCAGGGTCGGACTCCGCGCTTGACTCCGGATCCGAGCCACCGCCCGCAAAGTGCGGAGTGCCCCGCCCTACCCTCGGCCTCCCTCCCGCGCCCCCAACCCCCACTCCCGCTCGGGTCGCTCCGGCCCTCTGCCAGCCGAGTGTCGCGCCCGCGGTGGCAGACTGCGGAGTTGTAAAGAACTCAGGGGCCGCAGTGGCCCGGGCGGGGCAGGGCGCGCTCCGCCGCGGCCAAGGACAGTGGAGTTTGCGAGTCCCCGCCCGCGCAGCGCCTCCCGCCCCACCGCCCTCCCGCCGCGGCCCGCCGGACTCCCCGGGGCCGCCGAGGCGGGGCTGGGCGGCCGCCGCTGCTAGAGGCGCGTCTAGCTGCCTCCTCCCCCGCCCGCCTCCCTCCCCACCTCTCTTCCCTCCCTCCTCCTCTCCGCCCTCCCCGCCCCCTCACCCGCTCCTTTTTCTGCTCCCCAAGTGAGCCGGGCGCGCGAGAGGCAGGCGGGGCGGCGCGGCGCGGAGCGGAGCGAAGCAGGCAGCCCCGCGCGCTCGCCCACCGCCCGCTCCGCGCAGCTCCCCGTGGCCGCTCTCGTCGCCGCCGCAGCGGGCGCGTCGGAGGGAGCCCAGCATGGCCTGGCCGGGCTCGTCGCGCCGCGCGTCCTGGGGGGCCTCGGCGCTCCTCGCCGCCGCGCTTCTCTACGCCGCGCTGGGGGACGTGGTGCGCTCGGAGCAGCAGATACCGCTCTCCGTGTAAGTGCCGGCTCCTGCGCCGCCCGGGGAGGGGACCCGGCCGTCCGCTACCCGCTGTGCCCAAGTTTGAGCGCCTGCAGGTGCGGCTGGACAGGACCCGCCGCGGGCGTCGGCCTTATCGCTGGCACCTGCCTTTCGGGACCGGCGGCGGGCTGCGAGGCCGGGGTGGGATGCTCTGGCCCCTGGCGGCAGGTTGGCGAGTGAGATCTGGAGAGGCTCACCTCAAGTTACGGCACCAACTTTGGAGCCTGTTTACCGAATCCAACTTCCATGGGCCGCTGAATTACCCCCCTCTTTACTCCCCTGCCGCCCCACTTCTTTTTTGGGAGGGGGGAGGGGTGGATTTCTTCTGACTATTTGCCAGGTGATGCCCAGTTTCGAGGATTGAGTCCTCGGGCAACGATTCAAATGAAACTCAGTGGTCTTTTTAGAGAGCCTGGGAGACTTTGAGCCATTCTCAACTCCGAGACCCCCCTCGGGTCCCCTCCCGCGCTGCGCTCTGCAGTTTGGTGCTGGCAGTTTCCACCCAGGCGCTTTTTCTATCTTTTCTTCTTTTAAAACGTGTTACATCGCCCTGCTCCTTCAGCCATAGCCCCGTGTGTGCGTGTGCGTGTGCGTGCGTGTTGACTGTAACACGGGTGTTACATTTCTTCCTGTGCCCCTTCTCCCTGTAGGGTGAAGCTCTGGGCCTCGGCTTTTGGTGGGGAGATAAAATCCATAGCTGCTAAGTACTCTGGCTCCCAGCTTCTGCAAAAGGTAAGGTTTCTGTGGTAGCAGGAAGCGATGATTTTTTTTCAGGCACAGAAAATGGAGGCAGATTTAGTTTTCCAAACAAACGTGAGCCCCGAGCAGCATCAGTTATCAGAGGAGTCTCTGATCCCCGGGTTTCTTGGCATGGTACTGTGCAGTGACTTCTTCCTACCAACCGGTTATTTTTAGATGACACTTGATTGTAAACACAAAGAAAAGCAGGATACTCACTGGCACTGTCCTGGCTGGGGCTCGGAAACTGAGTGTTTTTGCATGGCTCTTGTCTCCGTGTTGGTATTGCTGTTTCAGTGCCAGAGCAGATGCTCCTCGGGCCAAAAAATGCTAACTTCATCCAAGGGGCAGACTCGGTGCCTATTTTTGATGCCTTTCACCTTGCATTGGAGGCGTGGGGTTCAGTGTACCAGAGAAAGAGGCTGCACTATTGTTTGTCATCCCTGCAGTTGTACAATCCCATTATTCCCCAATCATCTAGACCCAGGGCTGGGATGCATTACATCATTACAGATAAGGAGAATGAATGTGGTTATCTTTCCACTCAGCTGCACTGCTGGGTAATAACCTATGAGAGTAGTCCACAAACTTAAGAAATGGGTCTGCATCCATGTAATTCTGGAGAGTAATGAGAACGGAGAATTGATTATTAGGCTTTTATCAGAAGCTGCATCAATTTTAATTCAAACAGGCAGCATTTTAAGCATAAGCTTAAAATTACATTGTGAAATATATGGTCCTTCATTCTCCCCTTCAGGAAATAAAGTAAAAAAAAAAAAAAAAAGAGCCGAGGAGGAGAGATTAGAGGAGTTCAAAGAATTTCAAGTTAGCAGATCAACAGGATTAATCCAAATATTCTCTTGATAGGAAATAAAATTGGCCTTCAGGGAAAAATTCTCTAAAAATGGGTAGAAACAGCTTAAATTGTTACATTAACTTTTAAGCATTTTTAAAATATGATTTTTGGGCCAATGTACCATATGTGTTATGCATGCTGCCTGGTAACCAAGTACGTATTTTATTTATGGCATTCCACTTCGGAGAGTAGCATTTTTGGGGACATTGTATGAAACAGTTTGCCCCATGAAATCCAAATATTGTAATAAAGCGTTGGCTCACCATGGAATGACCGAAGTTATTTTGGTTTAAAAATCGCCAATAGCCTTATTCATTGAAACCATGGAAAGATTGTTTGCTCGACCCTGTTGTCTCGGAAGGCATTTTTGAATTGTAGGCAGTTGGTAAACACTTGAGGCTACGAAATGCCCTTCTGGAAGAAGAGAATTTACATACCTGTGACCCACCTCGGCACTTAAAGGAATTGCCTCTTTCCCTAGCATTCTTTGAATCTGGACCAGTCTGTCTTCTGCTTTGGCATTTTGCCCACTTGTCAGGTGTTTGATGTGATGAATTCTGGACTGTGGCATTGCCTGTGTATTTTTCTTATGCTTTTAAAGAAGATAACGTTTTGTGTAACTTTTAAGAAATATTTCTCATCTGCACGTTGTAGTTGTAGCAACTCTAAAAGAATCCCTTCAGAGCTTGTTAATATTTTTTTGGTTGTGCTTTCATATCTTTTATCTCACATTTTCTAGGAACACATAAAATATGTTTTTTCCTTTCTCTCTGAAGTTACACACACATGCGTGCGTGCACACACACACACACATGCTCACACTGCACAAAACTCCACCAACCCTATTATTTGGTACTCTATAAAAGTAAATTGGAAACAGCTAAAATTTTTCTCTTACCTTCTCATCAGCATCCTTTCTGATATTGAATTCACTAGCCTTGCTTTGCTTTTGTCATGTTTGCAGCTTGACAATTGTGTAATTATTTCCAGCTGTTTATGGCTTTGTTATCATTTCTTGCTGCTGCCTGGCATTTTGTAATCTGATGCTAGGGAAAGGTGAGGTGTTGCTTGGCATTGAGTTCCAGGGTGGGTGTCCACCCTAGCCCTGTGGTTTGCAGTTGTCTGCTCTGGGGGTTCTGAAATACTCATGACTTTGGGTTATTGGGCAGGGACTTTTGTGAGTGGTGGGAAGGGCATGTTAGACCACTTGGGGAGCATTTTTCAGCTGCCCTTTGGCCTTCTTGGTCCACTATCCCCAAATGTTTCTGTGTTCTTAAAATTAGCAGAGGACATTGGTTTAGAGAGTTCAGAGTATGAATGGGAATAGACTTGAGTGCTCAGAGTGTAGGAGACTTAACACCATTTGGAAAAACAAGGGGATAATTGCTTCTCTTTTGCTAAGTCTCAAGTTTCTGGCCATTTGCATGAGGAGTTACTCCTCTAAGTCAGAACTCTGTGCACCTGCCATCATATCACTGTGTCCTTAACAATTAAGGTGCTTTCAAAATGAGTTAGAAAATTTGGTTGGAAAATGCATTAACGCTGTATTAAGGGGACTCAAAGGTGACAATACTATGTTGTATAATAGAGTGTAATTGCACTTTTAAGGCTAGGATGTTTTAAACTTGCTTTTCGGTTAAGTAAGGTGTGCTGTATACCACCATATAATTTTATGTATTTTATGTAGTCTCTAATTGACACTTCATGTTGTGGATCAATGTAGTATGTTCATTTTTAGAATGGAAGTTTAGTCATTTTTGCACTAAGGCATACACTTTGCAAAGTAGTTATTGTAAATATACGTTAAATAATCGTTGGCCATGCATCTATTTTAAGGTGTTTAGAGACTGGGAAAACTGCTGTTTTGGTAACATGTTTTTATCAGGTGATATAATTTGAGGTAGCAGGATTGTTACTGACTTCATCAATGTAAACACAGACATTTGGCAATGTACCTTGTTGTCATGGCTTCAGAAATCAGAGTGTTTTATCAGTTGTTTCTGTGTTTAATACCATGGCTTTCACTGCTTTAGCCTATTATAATATATTAGGTATTCAGTGCCAGAATTCCCTTTTTTTTTTCTTTCTGCTTGTCTTTACTGAGCACAGGAATAGCAACTTGTTAGGTCCAATTTGTCTGTTTTCAGTACAGAATGGAAGATTGTGGGATTGGTATGTTCATCTTGAGGGGTTTTAGATGCTGTGAGAGAAGAGCAGGCCTCTGGAGGGACAGTGCTGGTGTGCCACTGTGTGCCTGTGTGCCGCCTTGCTAAGCTGGCAGATACTGCAGGGGTTTCCATTCACTTCAACTTTTAATTAAGTTTCCGATTTGACATATCCATGCTCGTCAGTGTTCAGCTGCCTCTACCTTGCTTCATTTTCCCCAAAGAATGCACTTTGTTTGCTTCTCTTGAGGAGGCAGAGTTTCATTACCTGTATATTTTGGGATTCAGTGAGAAACATTCTAGTAGGTCGGGGAACCTAGGCTATTAAACTCACTGTCTCCACACCTCTAACAATCACAATCAAAGGCAATAAACTTAGCTGATTCTCATTTCATCCTCCTCAGGGAGAATTGGATAGGAGCTGGGTTTTTCATTCTATTTAGACCTGCTTTGGGGGAACCGGTGTTCATAGGAATGAAGGGTTACAGTTACATTTTCCAGAATCATGATGATAAACACACGATGGAAATACAGGTAATGTGTGTTTCTGCCAGTAATGCTAGAAAAGAACTGACATTTACCTTGGACGCCTCATGCAGCACTTACCAAACACGCACGTCTTGGAATGCACAACATGTTTTTCGCATTATCAACTATTTATTGAGAGAGCAGCTTTAATATATAAAGTTGATGTCTGTTTCCACAGGACAGAGTCAGCAAAGTAAAAGGTTGGTGCTTTAAGCCATTTTTATAATTATGACTTTTCATCAATGTGGAAATCGATGGATGTTTAAATAATTAAATAGGTGTATTCACTTATCAGGAATTAGGTAGCAGCGCTGTGCTGTTCCTGGGAAGCCCAGCACTGTTCAGATTGCTTTTGTGGGGGAGGCGCTGTTTTGCTAACATTTTTTGTTGAATAAACACAGCTACTTGCCATCCCCAATGATAAATGCATTTAACCTATGCTGCTGATGCTTTAATTCATAGCATTGCTTCAAATGCTGGACTTTTCCATAGGAGGAGATTTTTAAAAGTCTTGAAATCTCTGAAATAACAGGTTTTAATCGTTCAGGGCAGTTTATTGGTGTCATTGACACAATCACCCAGACAGTAGCAGAGCAGGGCAAACCAATGAGCATTCAGTTTGTGCTTCTTATGCAGACATCTTATTGTACTTGTAGAGTCACTTGCTAACTTTATGTCTGAGCCCTTTTGTTCATTTTTTTGCTTTTTCTTACTTTCCTTGTTTTTTTCTTCCTTAAAATTTCTTTTCTACCAGATACATTTCTACTTTGCCTTTTCTCCCACTAGGAGCTTCTGCAGCCTGTGTTGCTCAGGAGATTGACAGATGCTAGTCAGAATTAAGGGAAAATGAAAACATAGGCATGGTTTTCTGGTTGGAGGCAAACTGCACATTTTTATTCCCATGTGGTTATAATTTTGATTGATTAGCATGGTGATCTCATGCTGATTTTAATTAATTAATTTAACACTAGTGCAAATTTTAGGCAAACACATGAATACCAAACCTCCCGATAATTCTGAAATCCACTGGGCCTGAGCTGGCACAGTTAGTGCTTCCAGTTTTTGATGAAGACATAGCTATTTGTCAGCGTGAGCAAAAGTGAAAGAGAGGTGAAAGCATCACCCCTGGCACCTGTGGCCCTTCCAGGTGTTTCATTTCCCTACAGTTTGAAGCACATGTTCTTGGAAGTGCAGCTTTGGGATTCTAGCCTCTATCAGCCGTGTATTGATCTCCACTTGGTGTTCAGTGTTCCCACTTGCGTTGATCAATTCATGGTCTGGTACGTTGGGCCTACTTAAAGAAGTGTAAGTTTTCACCGAGGAGCCTTTGTTTGAGGCCTGACATGAATCCTGATTTACCATTGTAGATGCCTATGATGCCAGCAAGTGGGCCTTTTCTTCTCTCCAGCGCATCTCCTCTGTGGGATGTGAGCAGCAGCTATTTGAGGGGCCTCCATCTTTTGTGGTCACAGTGCTTGTTGGTACAGCCTTTGGGTCGAGACCACAGCATCTTCTACACAGGGAGTATTAGCAGACTGTGTGTCCCTGGGACAGTGATTTGACTTAGAGGTTTGCTGTGGCCAAGACTGAGAAAAAAATAAAATAGATATTATAAAATGCCAGCCAATGAATTAGCATATGAGGTTTTTCTCCCTTTTTAATGTACTTTTTATACTTGAGACATAACAGCCTAGGTTTCATCTCCAGTGACTGCAGTGAAGCTTCTGTGTATCACTTAGTGAAAGGAAAAGTTCCTAATGTCAGGCTTCTGGTAAAACCTACAGAATCCTTAATCAGCCATCATTGGTACATTAAACAAAATTTTGCTTCTCCTTCAAAGGAAGAAAATGATATGAGGAAGAGGAGGATGCTTGATTTTTCATGATTTTACTGAGTATTTAATGACCAGCAGACTTGTCCGAAGTGGTGGTTCTGTAGTGTGAAGCCGGACTCTGAGACCCCTCGACAGCCCAGAACTTTGGCCAGTGCTTACAGCTCACCCTTGGCAGATTAGGCATTTGTATAGCTGATGTGTTTTAGGGGATTTCTGCATGCATAGTCAGCACATCTACTTTTCAGAAGGGAATTTTTGTTTTTACAAATACATCTTTGAAAAGAATCCAGTTCATTTCTAATAAATGGTAAAGATTTCAACTTCCATTTGCTTTGAACAGCCCTCATTGGGTGCTCATTCCCAGGCTGTTTAAATAAGGCATTAAATTTATAAGGTTTATTAAATTTATATGTTACATAGCTTCCCAGTTACCCCAAATCAAGATTATGGAAATAAACAACTCAGAAGCCAAACTATTAGTGCACATTTCAAGGCTGTATTAGAAAGGAAAGCATTGTCTTTTCACAAGAAATGGATGGCTGTTCCTTCACTTTGTGTACCTCAGAGTGTTCATCTTGGCTCCTGTTATTGGAAAACAGTACCCTTCCAAGGTTAAAAGGGCTGTTATGCATGTAAATGATCTGGACAGGCAAGGTGGGCAAGGCTATAAATGCTGTGGGTTCACAAACAGACCTCGAGTTTTCCATTTTAGGTGAAACAACCCAGTTGATAATCAGGGCCTGCCCATGACATTACCATTATACTTATTAAGTGTGTGTATGTGTGTGTGCTGGTGCCAATAAAAATGAATGCTGCTCATCATGGAACGTGCCAGATAATGCTTGCTGATGGGGAAGACTGTTCTTGTCCTCTTGGATGCTAGAGAGGCTGACTTGAGAGAATGAACCAGGGCAGTAGGACAGAACTGAGTCATCCAGTCCAACAGGCATGGATTTGTTCAACGTCTGGGATTTTGTAGGCAGTTGGCATCTGAGGACTTGCTGAGACCAGAACTGGCCATGTAATTTGTGATCCCCAGTGCAAAATGCAGAACCCCTTGTTAAAAAAATTATTAAGAATTCCAGGATGTGGCAGCAGAGCCTTAGACCAAGTGCGGGGCCCTGTCTAAGCCACCGTGGGACAGGCTGTCCTTGTTTTGGCTTGCTTTCTTTCCTTCTGGATAGCTCACCCTCTCAGCTCCATTCAGTCAGTCTAGGAGGCTTCCCTTGCCTACCTTTGTTCCATCTCCAATAAAATCATTTTCTGATTTTATGAGTAACAGGTCAAGAGCTTGGAGGACTTTCAAAGATTCACATCTTTGGAGTTGCTAAAGTCAGGGTCATTGACCTTAAGCAGTGGCATCTCTCTTTTTATCTTTTCTGTGTGAATTTCCAGTGTGGCCCTGGGCAAATTGCTTAATCTAATAGTATAAACAAATAGCACTCATGCTGTAGTTTCTGCTTTCTAGGTGCTATGATGAGCCCTTTACATATGACGTCCCATTAAATTCTCCCAGCAACCTAATGAGGCAGGGACTATTATTCAGCCCATTTTGCAGATTGAGAAGCTGAGGCTTGAACTTAGCAGCCTCCCCATGGTGACTGAGCTGGGGCTTTCGGGGTCTGCACATCTGTCCACAGTGCTACACTCTTTCTTGTCTTTGTGTGATCCTTTTTGACCTCAGTTCCTATTGAAAAGAAGGTGCATAATACCTGTGTTTTTGATCTCACAGGTGTTTGGGAGGATTAAATGAGAAACATCTGGGATAGTAATTTGGAAACAAAGCCTGGGATAACAGCTGAAAGGACATAGCCCTGGAGTCAGGTGGACCTGGATATGAGCCCCAGATCTGACATTTCCTCTTCTGCTTTGCCTTGTAGTTTAACATTTCTGAACCTGTACCCTTAAATGAGACAGGGGACCAATACCTTCTATCTTATAGGCTGTGATGAAGGTTAAATGAAATAAAATATGCAAAGCACTTAGCACCATGCCTGGCACGTTGGCTTCTGCCAGCAAGTTGCCATCATTCCTAGTTGCAGTATACAAATGCAAGCTCTTCGGGTAATCTTCATTGAGCTTCTGTGGGGCCTGGCTGCATACATGCATGTGGACTTGGTGAATGAGCAAGTGCATGGATGGGTGAGTGCCAGGCATTGGCATGTAGGCAGGTGATTCCCCAGCTGGCCCCTGATGAGAGTATGTTAGAGCAGGAGGAAGGCTCTAGGGACTGTGGCCTCTGTCAAGATGTATACCCTTCCGCTTGAGATCAGCTCCCTTCTCCCTGAGCCTGGGGGGAGAGGCCCAGAGGAGCCCATCACCCAAGGAATCGAGGTTGCCACATCTGCCCCACAGCCCAGAGTGAGGTCCTTATGCCCCCAGAGATCCCAGCACACACAGCCATTTTCCCTGCTGTGGAAGCATGTTCAGGAGCCAGCTGCAGATGATCTCTAATCCAGATACCCCCTTGGACAGCATTTCAGTTGTTTTGAATGATGTGTGGCACATGGGAAGCCTTGGTTCTCAGGTCATCCTCTCATTCATACTGTCCCATTTCCTTACTAATGAACAAGAGACACTTGGAATTTTTGTCACTTTGATCTCGTAATTAGTTCATAAAATGAAGGCAGTGTATGTCATGCACAGTTAATGTGGCAGGGGCACAATGACAAAAGCATTTATTATGTCCCCAGGGAGGTGGATTTTTTTTTTTTTTGCTTTCTTTCCCAAATCCTCCTAATCTTGGCCATTGCACAGCAAAGGTGGGCAGCTGTAAGAGTAAAATTTGCTGTTGCTGTAACATTGTACTGTAATTTGTGAAGTAAGGTGAAAGTTGGAGATACAGGGCAGGCGTTTGACTCTTTGTACACGTACTATCCATAATGCCGTTTCCATTGTATTGTTTGTGGCAGAGGTGGAACAATATTGTAAAAAGAACAATAGATGTGGGAGACAGTAAATTCACTGGATGCAGGTAGTCTTCAGTCGCAAGTCATGCCATCCAGCTTTACTCTCAGCCTCCTACTGGTTTTCATTATTAGTGAAATGTCTGTTGGTGCAATATTACTGTGTCATGTACAAACAGCTCAGTGGGCATAGGCTTTTGCCCCACTGACATAAACGATAGTCATTTGACTTCTGGAATGGTAATGCTAAGTTTGGATATTCTTTCTTCTTGACTTTGGCCTGGGCCCCTGTTGGAATGCTATTGTCATTTGCTTTTATAATACGGAATTTGCACACCAACTCAGACAGCACACTTAGACAAATCACTATCTAGCAACCGTAAAGAGTGTTTGTGTGCATGCGTGTGTGTTTTATATATGTGGGTTGTTTCCCTTTGTTACTAAATACTGGTAACTAATTTCAAATCCCAGAGTGTGTGGCCGAGTTCGGGTATTTCGGAACATCGGGAGCCACCTGGTCGCCCCGAAGTAAGATGTAATCCTCTCAGGAGAGGGCTCACAGCTCACTAATCTTTTGAAGAAGCCAACAGTGCACATTTCCCAGACTGGGAATTTCAGAAGTATAGAGCCATAGCTGGGTTTGCTACTTGAGCAGCAGTGTTTTCAGTTTTCTGCTTGAAACAAATGCTTTCTGAATGATAGGAAAAATACGTTGGCTTAGGAAGAAATCAGAGGATTGACTTTTGAAAATCTACTCTTAAGAGAGGTGGCTGGTCTTGGGAAAGCAGAACCTTGTGGAGTTGAGAATCTGAACCTGAGTGACAGCAATCAGGTTTGAATGCAGATGCTACTGCTGACTGGTCACATGGCCCTGACAAGTGGGTCACCGAGCCTCAGTGTTTGTACCCATCAAGTGGACACAATGGTACTAACTTCTAAGGTAGGGCCTCAGTGTTTGTACCTAACAAATGGGCACAATGGTACTAACTTCTAACTTGAGAGGCCCAAGTGAGAAGATGCATGCAGGATGCTTGGCAAAAAGTGACTCATGGGAAGTGTATAGAAAAGGCAGATTGTTGTTGTCATTATTCCCAAAGAGTTGCTTCTACAAACACACCAGCAAGTGGTGGTTGCTAAAGACAGTAGTTTGTCCACTTGGGGGTTGTTCATGTCAATACATCTAGAGGCCTTGTCCTGAATCTTCCTCTAAGTTGCCTACGACTCAGCTCTACAAGGGATTTTAGGCAGTAATAATAATAATGCAGGTATTTTATTTGTATTTTATGATGTGTGCTTTATGATATATCATTTAATTTCTCATAGCAACTCCTGAGGTCAGATCTGTTATAATTTGCATCAGTTTTAGAGATGCAGAAACATCTCTGACATCTAAGACAGAGGAATATAACTTTGCCCAAGGCTACATGGCTCCAAGTGGCAAAGGCAGACTGTGAGTCCGTATTATGTGAATCCCACTTCAGGTGCTTGTGGTGTTGTGGGGTCAGAGGAAAGGTATTTGGGGAATTTCTAGGACCAGCCATTTGTCCTTGGCACTGGTCTTAGTATGGAATTAGCTCATCAGAGTGTTTGGTGGAAACTTCTCCCCTGCCCTTGAATTTTTCCCTGATGGAATTCTTAGTCTTGTCGCTTGGGCATTGTCATTTGCTTTCATAATGCAGAACTTAAAAGGGGTAGGAGCTGGAATGAGAGGTAGGCTTGAAGCACCTAGTAAATTTTAGCTCTTCTGTTTTTGTTCTTCCTATTCTTTATATTTCTTAGATGCTTATTGGTGCTTATTATTATTTTTTCTCTTGATAAAGCCACAGTTTGGTTTGTCTGTACCATTGACTGCTAGCTTGAAAGCCACACCCCCAAACTCACTACGGTTTTTATTTTGTGTGGAATGAGTCTTGCATGGCTTTCCGTGTCCCCTGCAGGTCTGGGGTTCTGGGATGTGTGATATCCTGTGACCCCCTTATCTCCTTTGGTGGTGAAAGGGGAGGGGTGAGCAGGAAGCTGGGAAACTAGGTGTTAAATTCCCCCAGGGCATGCTTGCTCTTTCTGACCTGGAGAGGGTCCCTCTGTGGCACTTAGCACAGAGCTATCTATGAGGTGGTCTTCAGTAGTTGTTTGTGTGTGGCCAGCATGAAGGTACAGATAAACAAAGGAAGGAATAGCTGCCCAGCCTTTTCCCTGTCCTTGCATGCTGGTGATGGAAATAAGAACACTGTAGACCACAGGCAGATCACCAGGTCCTTCATAGCCCTTTCCCCACTTATGCTCCAATGCCAGGGTTTTATGAGTCCCAGCATCAGGCACGGATGCTGCAAAAAGTGGGGGCTGCCTTCCAGCTACAACAATCTAACCTTGAAGCCCTGCAGGCAGGTCCCTTGCCCACAACCCTTGCAATGCCAGCAGGGACTGCCAGACAGCAGAGCAAGCTGGTCCTCAATTCTCCTAGCTGGCCGACCCCCGCTCCTTGCCCCTGGGAGCATCCCTGCCCATCTGGGTCAGCACCCCGGAGGCATGGCAGAGTCTCCCCTGGAAGCATTCAGATGGGCTGAGGGGTCCAGGCGCCTCTGCAGTACCAAGCTGAGCAGCTGCCGCGGGAGCACCGCAGTGCCGGGCGGGTGCACGAGGAGCACCAAGCGAGACTGATGGGGCCGCCGCAGCCGCCACCATCAACCTGGGGAGGCAACTCAGCAAAGGCAATTAGGAAGCTGCTGCAGCTAATTCCATAAAGCGCTCGAGCACCACATTACCATTGATATTAGGGAGAAATGTGAATTTTAATTTCTGTTCCCTTCGCCGTCACATGGGGTTGAGGCCCTGCCAGCATCAAGATGTGTGCGAGGTGTTTGCTTAGTGTGATCTCACTTTCTCAGGGAGGTGCTTCTTTATTTGTTTGTTTGTTGTTTACATCACCGGGGCTGGATTTCTGAGTCTGTGCATTGGAGGCTACTGGGAGCTGCATAATCTGCCCACTGCAGCATACCTGCAGCGTCCGCAGAACATTCCTTGGGCGATCTCACTGCTGCACACTGCACGGGGTGTGTCAGGCACCTTCACACAGGAGGAAATCTTTAAGAGAGGTCATCAAGGGAGTTTGGGTTGTTTTTATTTACATTTGCATCCTGCAGGCACAGTAGTCTGCTCTCTTCCCCAAGCCCGACCTGTGGATGTGCTAAGAGCCTGCACCAGTGCACCCCTGAGGTGAGAGGAAACAGCTGCTGGGAAGTGGGAATTACATGGATTTAATAGGGGGGCAGTTTTGCCAAAAGACATTTGGCCTCAGCCTCTGCTTCCTTCAGATATCAAGACTGAATAGAGGGTTGTGTTGTGAGGCTTTCGGAAGAGTCTTACCTCCAGCTGCTCCTTGGGATGTGACTCCTCCGTGGAGCTGTGACTTGTGCTCGGCAGAGCACTGTGTGTCCTGAGTGAGCAGGACGTGATACCCACCTTGAACCTTCGTCCTGAGCCTGACCTACTCATTTAGAAGGGGATGAGAGGACTTTGGAGAGAGGGCAGGTCTGGGAAATGACCCCTCCAGCTGTGAGTGCGTGTAGGGGCTCAGTGGCATGCCCCAGGTCTCATAGTGAATCAGGAATGGGCCAGGGCCCCAGTGCTGGAGTCTTGACTACCAGGCTTGGGCCCAGGCCAATGTATTGAGGCCACAGATGGAAGAAGGTTCTATATCCCACAGTGGGCTTCTTGGAGGACAGGAGGAGGCAGCCCTGAGCCCCATGCCTTGTCTGCTCCCTGTCCCATGCCTTTCAAAACTACCCAGCTGGCCTCCACTGGAAATCTGTTGTAGTTGTTTATGGAGAAGGGTGTGTTTGCTAGCCAACTCTCCTCAGACTCAATTGAATTTAAGCCTGAATTTCACCTAGAGAAAATGTTTTTCCAGTGTATCTATTTTTACCAGCTAAAATACTTTGTCCCAGTGTGTCATCAGGGAACATTCCCATTATTACCATTATCTATATAAGTGAAGCCGGTAGGAGACAGAACAATTAGTCAAGCGTTTATTCAACACTGATAACCTCTCTGGAAACCTGAAGCCTTCGACCTTCTCCTTTTCCTCAGTTGAGGTTCAGATGATCAAATGCTTCCTTTTGGGTAAAATATCATGGTTTAGGGAAATCTTCAGCTATCTTAACAGACGCCCAAGAATACATTTGCTTTTGTCCAAATGTTGGACATCCTTTCCTTTCTTCCTTCTCTCACTTCTTTCCTTCTTGCTTCAACAAACATCCATCGAATACTCAATGAGGTGTGCAGAGCTATGCTGGGCACCCAAATCCCTTTGCTGCTGCGTCCACCTTTCCCATCCTTACCCTGAGTGCTTTGGTGACAGCACACTGCTTGAGTTCCCTGCACACATCCGGCTGCGTCACGCCTCTGTGCCAATGCCCGTGCCATTTCCTGTTTACACTGCTGACCCTGCTGTCCTTGTCTGGCTGCTGAGCCTCAGTTCTACAGGATGTCAGATTTTAGCCCGCAGAAATGTCACCTGGGGAGCTTGTAAAGATGCATTATTTCAGGAGCCTCCTCCAAGAGACCCTGGCCCAGGAAGCTTGGCCTGGAGCCCCAGAACCTGCACATGAACAAACATCTCAGGTGACTCTCATTTGGTGGTCCTTGGACCACGTGTTGAGAGACACTGTTTACATCTTGCCTCTGGGAAGGCTTCTGGCTTTCCCTAAAGAGACTCAGTCATTCCCTCCTTTCTATTCTGGCCTATCTCCCTTGCTGGCCTGTGCACCTCTTCTTTCCTGGCCTGCGACATCTTCCTGCAGTGATTTTTCACAAATTCATATGCGTAGAGGCTATTTTGTCCTGGGCCAGAGGCTGGAGCTGCTCTCCCCCCGAGCCAGGTCTGAAACATGGGCTGGCACAGGGTCTAACCTTTCTCAGTGTGGGTAGCATGAATGGAGATTTTCCCTGCCATAGAAATGAGGGCTTTGGAACAAGTCAGACATTTTATCTTTTAAGTCCAAAGGTATCCAGATACTCGTCTCCTTGTTGAGGCAGTTTATTTAGAAATCACTGAGCACAGTTGAATGGCCATTCTCCAATTTGTGAGATGGAGAGAAATTTGTTGACCTGTCACCGATGGCTTTTCTTCTTACCAAATAGGTTACTGGGACCTGTGGTTACTAGCCCTTTAACAGAAAATTGTTTAGTGAACATCAGTTTGAAAGACGCCATCTGCTTCCTATAAAAGCCTGCTCCTAATCTCCCTGGTGCAAGAATTGCTCCCTCAGGGGCCTTTTGGGCACAAAACTGTATTTTTTTCTAAGTCAGTGCCTTTCAAACTTCTTAAACTGTGGCCCACAGGAAAAAATACATGTTTCATTGCAACCCGTTACACACAACCTCACATGTGAAACATGTTTCAAGAAACATTACTTAGCCTTATTCCTTGCAGTGCAGAGTGGTATTTCATAGTTTATTCTATGGTATTCTATTCAATGCAAGTCGACTGGACTGGACTCTGCTGTACTCTAGTCTACACTATTCTACTCTGTTTTCTCTTCTGTTCCATTCATTTTAGAAGGCTAGCTCTGACCTGTAACTTTATTTCACAACATAATACATGTGTTTTAAAAACCCGTGCACTAAATGTTACCGGGGTAAATGATAAGTTAGTTAGGTTTTATTCTGGGAGGTGCCAACAAATGATCAGTGGTGACAGCTAATGCTTATCAGCCAGTCACATGGCAATGCTGTCTGTATAAATTTCATTTCACCTCTGCAACAATCCCGTGGGACAGGCACTCTGATGGCGTCCTTTTCCAGAGGAGTACACGAGTACCTGGAGGTGACGTGATTTGCCCAAGGCCACACAGCTAATAAGTGATGGCATCAATTTGTGAACCCAGGGCTGTCTGATCATGAAGCCTGGACTCTCACCTGCCCTTGCATTTGCCTCTTCCTTTTCCAGCAGCCACTTTAGTTGGTTCCAAGTGTTAGCACTGGGCTATGCAATGTGAAAGACCCAGAAAGAGGAAACTGGGAGATGGCATGCCCGGAAGCGATGGAGAAGAAATGTGAGAGAAGGTGGGGAGAGGGGAGGAGAGCAGTCTGTGAAGCCTGAGGTAAATTGTGGTCCTCAGAGCATCTGGTATTTTGCTGAGCACCTAGAGAACCTGCAGTGTTTTTGCATCTCTGTTACAGTGGCTGCCTCCTCCTTAGAGCACCCACTGCATCTGGTATTTGTGATTGTACCTGCTGGACAATTATTTGTTTTCACATCTTCTCTGACCAAGGGTCATCATTTTGAGGCAAGAAATGATGGTTTGTACTTCTTGGCACACCAGGATCTGGCCCAAGGAGATGTCACCAGGGTTTGGTGACTACTGAGTGTATGAGGACATCCTTTATGTTAATCCTCATAACTAGCCCATGAGTCATATTCCATCCTCATTCAGCATTTGGGGAAATTGAGCCCAAGATCACAAAGCTAGTGAGGGAAGAGCCAGGTGAAGGACCACCATCCCAGATGAAAAGGTGACTGTTATGTTTGCATGTGTTTGGTTTTTGCTTTCTGAAGATTAATTTTGTCTTCTTGCACCTCCTCCTGGGGGTTTCTCCTCTCACCATCTGGATCTGGCTTTCTGTATTTGGGTGCCTTTTCTTTGTGTTGTTTGGGCAGGATGTAGCTGGACCAGAGAGTCATTAGGCTAGAGGGGGCAGAAGTCTGGCCATCCAGGTTCTAGCTCTGGCCTCACACTGCTGAGCTTGGGGATCTTGGGAAACTCACTGCTTCTCCCTGGGCTTGCCTGCAGTAGAGCTCAAAGGTCAGCACAGTTCCAGAGGACAGCAGATCCAACCTCATTTCCCCACATGTTCCACAGTGAGATGGGCAGCAGTTGGTTGTGACTTGCTTCTTTTTTCTTAGTCCCAGTGTGCCCCCATCCCACCCACACCTATTGCCCTGCAGCCGTCTGCAGGTGTCTCTGTGAGTGGAGGGAGGTGTGCACGGGCTGCTGGCCCCACCTTGGGTGCTGTCCAGCAGGCACAGCAGATTCACACACACCCACTGCAGACAAGGCAGACTTAGCTGAATGGCCAAGAGTCACATTCATGTCAGAGCAGGCAGAAATGACATAGCATTTGACAAATTCTTCTCTGCATTTTTGCTGACATTATCTCCCAGGAGTCCTCATACCACAGCCTCATTCTTAGAGTTGTGTATGGGAATGGAGTCATCTTTGAATGTAAAAGGCAAAAATAAAAGGGACTAAAATATTTGACATATGATGAAGTTCTGTGATATTTTAGACAGTGAGTAAATTGTTATTTATATAACCTGGTATATTCATTTCCCGTGATCCACCCTCCCTTGAATGTTGACTTAATAACATGCCTGACTAAATGACGTTAATTGCTTTAAACTGCCAAATTAAAAAAAAAAGCCAGCATTCATTCAACAAGTGTGGTGTGTTCACAGCCCAGGCTGGAGGCAGAGAGGAGTACAGTTGAGTTCTCTCTGGGGAGGGAAGGCTGAGATGTAGCCTGAGAGGCTCAGGAGAGAGGAAATGCACATCTCGGGAACACTGGCTGCTTGGGCCACTATAAGCAATGGAGTGAGGTTCCTGGAACCAGAAGCTGGCCATGGGTTTGAATCCTGGCTCCACCAGTGGCCTAAAGCAGTTTCTTAGCTTCTCTACTTCCCATTTTCCTCTTCTTTAAATGATCCCTATTTCATTGGACTGTCATGAGGATTAAATCGGATCATGAATATAAAATCTATCTCAGTGTCTGACAGCTGTAGGAATTCAATGAATGACAGCAATCATTATTTTAATCTTGGCATCAAAGGTGAGACATCTCCTTGGGCCAGGTCCTGGCATGCCATCATTTCTGGCCTCAAAAAGATGACCCCCGATCAGAGAAGGAGATGTGAAAACAAGTATTTATCTAGCAGGTACAATCACAAATACCAGATGCAATGGGTGCTCTGAGGAGGAGGCAGCCCCTGTAACAGAGATGCAAAAATGCTGCAGGTTCTCTAGGTGCTCAGCAAAATACCAGATGCTCTGAGGACCACCATTCTCCCCGGGCTTCACAGACTTCCCTCTTCCCCTCTCCCTGCTTTCTCTCATATTTCCTCCCCGTGGCTGCCTGGCATGCCACTCCCAAATTTCCTCTACCTGGGCCTTTCACATTGTATAGCCCAGTGCTAACACTTGGGAGCAACTGGAATGACGGTTAGCCAAGGAAGAGGCAAATGCAAATGCAGGTGAGAATCCAGGCTTCACGTTCAGACAGCCCTGGGTTCACAAATCACCACTTATTAGCTGTGTGGCTTTAGGCAAGTTATATCACCTCCCTGAATTGCACACCCACCCTCTGAGGTCATTGGTACTGCCTCATCCAAAGAATATCGGCTCCCTGGAGCAAGACCCTTGTCTGGTTGGTCCTAGGCTCTCAGTTGCTACTGCCTTCAGATTTTTGGCTCTTGCAATAGTCTCTGTCAGAAAATATTTGTGGAATAAATGAATGACTGAGTGTGGAGAATGAATGAACACTTTACCAGCTGAGAAAACTGAGGCTCAGAAAGGTCAGTGAGATCAAACCGGACAGAACAGAGGACTGCCTTGTTCTCAGCCATGACCATTCACTAGTGGGGGCTCGTTAGCACCTCTCTGTGTTGTTACCTAAATTTCCAAGAGAAACACCTTCTGTGATCTACAGATAAAACGTGTGTGTGTGTGTGTGTGTGTGTGTGTGTGTGTGTGTGCATGCCTGAGAAGATGTGTCATATTAGATGTATACTCATGGTTGTTTAGAAACTAATTATTTGATCAATTCTCATTTTTGGGTGAAATGGCACCCTGGTAACCCTTCTCTCTTTGGGTGAGAAGCTCCCTAAAAGCTCTTATGTTCTGAATTAGCCACAGTGTCCCTCTAGGGAGTCAAAACAGTAAAGGTTCCGTGCTTCTTCTGAGACTTGGTAAGGGAAATTGTTCCATTGAGCTCCCTGTGTATGTATCATCTTTGCCTTTTTTATTGCAACAGTGACCTAAACCTCCCGACCAACCTGTCCAAAACCCTCATTTTCCCAAGGCAGTGGGCTGTGAAACTTTACTGTTCATCTACTTTGTCAGGTCCTGTTTTGTGGGCAAAACTGCTGGGTTAAGAGAGGAAGAGAAGGAGAGGCAGAGGGGCTGAAGAATGAAAAAGAGCACTTCCTGTTGCTTTTAAGAAAGTCCTTGAACTCAGCCCTTGAATGGCACAGTATAAATTTGACAGATGACGGCTATTAATACTTTGCTTCTTGTGTAGCAGCTTTTAGTCCAGGATGTCAGAATACATCAATAACACATTTTTTTTCCATTTTTCCATTTCATGTGTAGGGAGAAACCTGAGAGCATCTCCAGAGAGAATGTTACTGCCTTGGTCCCTAGCAGAAGCATGGGAAAACAACCCGAATTTGATGATTTTATCCATCCATCCATTCATTCGTTTATTCAGCAAACATTTTTGCATCTTGGTACTCTGTCCAGGTATCATGCCCACTCTCAGATTATAAGGACAAGCAAAGTAAGATTGCACCCTCATGGAGATTACAATCTAATGTGAGAATCAGGCATATCTCAAAGAATTAAACGAATGCATGCAAGTCTCCTTGCAATGCCATGAAAGAAGGAATGCTGATAGCTCATGACCTGAGGACCTGCTCTGGTCTGGGGTCAGAGGAGGCTTGCCAAGGGCATGGCATGATCCTCTACTGAGACCAGAAGGATGAAGAATTAATATGACAGAAAGGTGGAAGATGGGTATCTGGACCCTTTGTGATGCTTTCTTTCCTGTCCTGGCCCAGCCTCACCCTCACTGCTCCTCCTCCTGTGAGTTCAGGGACTTATCCTGTACATTCTTCTTGGCCTTTCATTCTCTTGCTTCTACTGCCCCAAACCCCCTCCCTTGTCCCTATAGCAGCTTGTTCAATTCTCAGTCTTCCTGGCCTGATTCTTTTTGTGTGTGTGTGTGACGGAGTTTCGCTCTTGTTACCCAGGCTGGAGTGCAATGGCGTGATTTCGGCTCACCGCAACCTCTGCCTCATGGGTTCAGGCAATTCTCCTGCCTCAGCCTCCTGAGTAGCTGGGATTACAGGCATGTGCCACCATGCCCAGCTAATTTTTTGTATTTTTAGTAGAGACGGGGTTTCACCATGTTGACCAAGATGGTCTCGATCTCTTGACCTCGTGATCCACCCGCTTCGGCCTCCCAAAGTGCTGGGATTACAGGCTTGAGCCACCGCGCCTGGCCTTCCTGGCCTGATTCTTTAGTTCAGCAAAGAGCTTTTCAGTTCCTGCTATGCCAAGGGCTCAGTGCTGGGCTCTCAGTTGCTACTGTATTCAGGAAGCCTTTTCCAGCCTCCTCCGCTTTGTACCTCACTTTATTCATTATAGTTGACCTTGATTTGTAATTATTGTTGTACTATCCTTGGGTTCTTTCCTCAACTCCACAAGTGTTGGGAGGCCCTTTTCTCATCTTCGTTTACCTTGTGGCTTCTTAGGGTAAAGCCTGATGATGGGATGCAGAGTGAATACATGGAGGAGGGGAAAAGAAAGGGGATTTGTTTAGGTGGGAGGAGGGAGAGGATTAGTAAAAATAGCTAATGGGTACTAGGCTTAATATCTGGGTGACAAAATAATGTGTACAACAAATCCCCATGACAAAGGTTTACCTATGTAACAAATCTGTGTGTGTACACCTGAACTTAAAATAAAAGTATAAAAAAAAAGATAAAACTTTAAAAACAAATTAAATGAAACAGATTGATGAGTGCTGGACTGGGGAAGGTAGACCATAGCATGGAGGCAGCAAGGAGTCTCTGTGGCCTTGGCTTTCCAGTTTCCATGAAACCCCCAATACCTGCACACATGGGGCCACCACTCACTCCCTACTGGCCAGTGTTTCTCTGAGAATTGTCCAAGGACCACATCGGAACCAGCCAGCATGCTTGTTAAAAATAAAGATTCCTGGGGCCTTCCACCTAGGATTCTGTTAAATGAAAATGTCTATGGAGAGTTGACAGAGACCTACATATTTTTAACAAAACCCACACCCCAGGTAATTCTAATACACCCTCAAGTTTAAGAACAGCAGCTGAAGTCCAGGAGATCTCAACTCCAGCTACAAAACAGAATCACCAGGGAAGCTTTGTAAAAATTCTCATGCCTAGACTCTGCCCGGCACCATTTAATCAGAATATTTAGGGTGGTCGTGGTGATGATGATACACTACTACTTGTTGAACATTTAACATAAGGCCTCACAGCATTCAGGATTCCTAAGACATATTACTTCACTAAATCCTCGCAACCCTGTAAGTAAGCTACTGTATTACCATCCATATTTAACTGATGAAGAAGCTGAGGCATAGAGTATGTTAATTAACTTTCCCAAAGCTACTTGGCTAGGAAGCGATAGAGCCAGGATTCCACACTGGGCGTTTTGACTCCAGCCGCTGCACTATACTTCCTTCTTTCATGGCCTGCCTTTGTGGAGTTGTTTCTGTGAGAATGATTGTGCTAGTTAGTGACAGGTATAAGACATCCCTCTCCCTGAGTGTGCACAAGCACAACAACCCCGAGTGATGAGGAGTCACTAGCTAACGCTGGTCCTCTAAGTACAGTGAAAGCAGGCTGTGAGTAGGTTTCTTTGCTCCAGAATTGGTTCCCGTCACAGGAAATAGGTAGCAAGGGTGAGGCACATGCTGGTTATGCCAGCAACAACTGCTTGGTTCTGGCCCAAGTCTTTTGTCCTAGTTGCTTTTCTTCCCAGGATTGAAGAAGCTCCTAGGCCAATTGTCATATATGTGGCTTCCTCTCAACGGAAATGCTGAGTTCATTATTGCAAGTGTGGATTCTTTGTGTGATGGCATGAGCTTCAGAAGTGCTAGAGACAAGAATTTCCTTGTGTTCATGTATAAATGCTGGGTGACCGCTGGGAATAAATAATAACTGTGATCAATGTGGAGCTTTTAAAATTATAAAGCATTGCCTATTCACTATGGAAAATTTTGGAAATATAGATAAGTAAAAAAGCAAGTTAACAACAAACTGCTATCCCTTTATCCTGACCTTGTCATTATTAATATTTTTATGTATTTCTTTCAGTCTTTCTTCCTTTGCTTATGTGTATGTATATTTGTGTGTATATATATATATGTACACATAAATGGGATCATATTGTATCAGCTATATTATAATGGCAAGATATTTTAGAGCAGATTCAGGCAGTACTGTAGGGACCACATAAAATAATTCTTTTTCATATGATAGATAAAATTCATCCTCTTCTTTGAAAAATTGGAATGTACCAGATGATACAAAAAGAAAAAAATTTCTAAATCTTATGATGCAAGAATATTCACATTCAAATTTTGCAGCATTTCTTTTAGGCTGCTGAAAACTGAAATCAGATTGTCAACATAAAGTTATTTTGCATTTCCCCCCAACTTTATCTTATGAACATATCCCTTATCACTGAGTATTTTCCATAATGATTTGTGTTCTGGCTACAAAACATTTCCCCCTGGGGACGTTGTATGGCTGTGTCCCGTTTTCCACAGTGTGGAGCATGAAGGTTGTTGCCCAGCTTTCCCTGTGTAAACAATGCTCTGATGAACATCTTTTCTGTCTCTGTCGATTTGATTCCTGATTATGCCCCTCAGAGCAGCCTCATAATGTGAACTTCATCAGCACTCTCCATTCTCGCTGCCCTTCGTGTGTGCGTTGTGTATGTGTGTGTGAAATTCTCCTCTTTGTTTCTTCCACAGTGTCTAGCTCTGTGTCTGACACAGGCTTGCCTGGGAGACCAGACAGATTTGGTTGGACCAAAAGGCCTTTACTCTTCCTTATATAATCAAGATACAAGATAATCAACGTAGGGTGCAAAGCCAGACTCTGGGGCTGGGCATACCTGGGTTAAAATACTGGCTTTGCTGCTTACTAGCTGTGTGGATTTGAGCAAAGTACTCAACTTATTTGAGTCTTAAGTTTACTAAGGGAAAAAATAATATGTACTTATGGAGCTATGAGGATTAAGTGAAATAATGTATGTCAAGTGCTTAGCAGAGAATTGAACACAGTAACGGTTCAATAATGGCAAATGTTATTTTTATTATTTTTACTCTTTATTTAACCTTCAGGACTATAGGAATTCAATTCATTTAAAAAACTACTGCTGTTTTTACAAATAGAATTTTAAAATATTCTGGAGATTAATTGTGTATTTAACTACTCGCTGTGGTTTAGAGAGAGGTGTTAGGATATCAGGCTTCATTTTAATATCTGCTTATGGAATCCCTAAAAGAGTTTAAGATTTTAGATTGGCTCCTACCCTAGAAGACTGGCATTAAAAAGATAGACCAAGATCTGAGCATTGGCTGGGACAGAGCAAGCTGCCTCCTTAAGCTCCCAATGCAGTTGTTTTAGCAATCTAATAAATTAAGGGTAACAGTAATAATGGGAATTAACAACGGCTAATTAAAATGCTGTAAGTTGCCAATTATGTAACAGTGTCTAAACCGCAGAGTAAATGGAGATATTTGCAGATGCAAAGTTGTGCTGTGCACAGTGTTAGGGGACTAGGGTGTTTCGATAATGAAAGCACCCTGGATGCGTGTGTGTGGATTTCTGGAGACTGGTGGCCAAACTACAAGCTGTTTACTGCTAGCCAGAAAAATGGAGAGCTCCAGACACTGTAAAGAGTTGCAATTTTTTTCATTTAGGGAAGTGTCCCTCTCAGCCATTTAATATACTAAAATGTCTAAGAAAGAAGAAGGATTCCAGGTGTTTTCTGAATGCGAGGCTTGTTGTAAGCAGCAGAGCCTAGCCCTGCACGGCATATCCCAGCATCCTGGGGGTTCTGGGATCTAGGTTTCTCCAGGTCGAGTCTGCCCTTTGCCTATCTCTGGCACTGGGCATCCTCACCACCCAGTGCAGGGCACAGCATCCAGAGACTGCATGAGGTCGACAAGTGAAATAGACCAACAGGGAGCTTTTCAATAGATAGACCCTGTCCGCTTTCAATTATGGAAGAGGCTCTACTTTTATCTTTTTCACTATTGCTTCATCATTCCCTCTCTTCTCTCCTGGATGGATGTTGGAACTTTTCATTTTCCAACAGGGCCTCCATGTCTCTTAATATCACTTTCATATTTTCTCTTTATCTTTCTGCACTGCGTTTTGAGGGGTTTCATCAATTTGTCTTTTCTTCACCTGGTTTCTTTTCAGCTGGGACTAATCTCACTATTTTTACTTGTTTATATATTTTTAAAACCTCCATTACATTTTTCAGTTCTAGAATATCTATTATGGTTGTTATTAAAATAGGCCTTTTTTTTTTTCCTGGTTCTCTGTTCAGGATGGGACAGTATTCTTCCCTGCTCTCCTCATTCCTGCAGCCTTGACTTCTGCCCTTGACCTGGTGTTAAACCCTAGCTCTAAGTCTTGTATCCAGTACTGCTACCTCTGGGACTTTCTTGAGGGCGCTGGTCCTGGGTGTAATCGGTGTAACTGTGTTACAAATTTGTTAGCCAACTTCCTTCTAGTCCATGACCTCCACTACACTAGAGGTGACCTTGGCCTCTAGTTCCTGAGCATAGGGCCTGATGCTGAGACTGGCTTGGTACATCCAGGAATAGTGGGGACGAAGGCAGGCTTTCTGGGAACAATGCTGATCTCTTTCCCACTGCCAGGAGAGCAGGAGGCGTAGCTGCAGCTGAGCAGCTAGGTCCCTGCAGCCCTGCCCATGCAGTTCAGTGGCAGGGGAGCGGTGTGTGTCCAGTCCCTCCCTCTTCCTCTGTAGGGATTGGTACGTGTTTCCATTCCATGGGCTGACACAGGAATGTGGGGAAGGGGAGGGTGGCCTAGTGGAGTGTCTCTTTGTTGAGTGAGCTCCTCAGAGTTCCCCATGCATTCAGCAGGGCCCATGGAAACCACCATAGAATGTGGTCTTTCTGAGCTGCATGCGCATAGAATGTCTTGGGGAAGACCCTGAGGGAGTCAGTGGGTTGTCAGCATCAGGGCCCCTCTGTCCCCACCTTCTCATGGGCCGTTTCCTGCCTGCGATTGCCACACTTTGTCACAGGGTGGCAGCAAGAGGCAGATGCGGAGGCTGCACTGGGCTCTTGTCACAGCTGTGGACACTGCCAGGCTGCATGCCCGGTCCTCCTGGAGCTGTGGACAGACGTCCTGGCTGAGGCTGTGGCTGAAGGCCTTTTCTTACCGGCATGGAAGGTTCAGCAAAGGGAGAGATTTTCCCCTTTCAGTGAATGAGGCTGATAATATCCTTAGCTTTCCAATCAGCCTTTTCTGCATCAGAACTCATACCTTTTTCAGAGGAACAGTGCACGCCTACCAGAAAATATAAAAAACAAATGTCAGAGTGAGAGCTGGGGGTGAGGGGACAGCCGGAAACTCCACCTGCACTGCCTGCTGGCTGTCACTTGGGCATGTGGCTTTGCTCTTCCCGGCCTTAGTGTCCCCATGTGTAAAATGAGGAGAACGGTCACATCCGAGTGGTGAGGCTGACGTGTGAAGTAAGGACCTCGAGTGTCTAAGGCCATCAGCTTGGCACAGAGGAAGCTTTGGCTCTTCTGACTCTAAAAGCCAGTATTTGGCATACATGGAATTAGCAGACGAAAGGAATCAGAGGAGCCCTCGCTTGGAGAATTTCCAACTAATCTCTGGTAAAAGAGGAACCAGAACAGACCGCTTTCTCCTCCCTCCCTCCCTCCCTCCCTCCCTCCCTCCCTCCCTTCATTCCTTCTTTGCTGTTATCGGTGGTGTTCCATGACAGACTTTGGCTCCACACTGCCTCGGTCAGAGCCTGACTGTTCTACACTCTCTGTGACCTGGGGCAAGTTATGTAACCTCTCTGTGTCTCTACTTCCTCCTTCGTAAAATGGGGATGGCTTTGAGATTTTGGTGAGTATTACAGTGCTAGTATAGGTAAAGCCTGGCACATGGGGAGCACTGGATTAGTGTTTGCTTTTACTGTCCTGCTTGACTCTCTGAGAGCCAAGGTGGGCTTTTCCAGAGGCTTCAGAAATAGTTGTTGATGGAAGGTTTTTATGCCACTGGCCTCCACAATGGCCCACACGTGCTCTTGAGGTGCGCATGGGCTCTTAGCTCCAGATGGCTCCTTCATTCTTGCTACCATTCCATATGCTACACACAGTGCTGGGATGCAGAGGCCAAGCTGTGGTCCCTCCCTTGAAGGGCTCACAATGTGGAGGGACAGGTAGACCACAGACTTCAGAATGGTCAGAAATGCCTCCCAGTATAGACTGCAAGTCCAGGGAGAGGAACCACCTGGTTAAATTTTGGGAGGCATTGGGGTATAGGAGACCTCAAAAAGGAGGCAGCTTTGGAATCAGAACTTGGCACTGGAATGGGCTTGGCAAGTGAAGAACGTGTTCCCCAATGGAAGGCATCTTGAACACTAACATATTGCAGGAGGTGTGAGTTTGCAGGGTCACAGAGTCAGTGTGGTCTGAGCCCTCATCTAGGTGCAGAGAAAAAGGAGATGGAGTTGGCCAGCAGGACATGAACCAGTGGACCCACAGGTGGGTGTGTTTCCATGCTAGATAAGAAGCTTTAACCATGGATTGGGTAGAGTATAAAGGTAGGATTTGACCAGTTTTGTGCCTTAAGAAGACAACTCAGCTGGGTACAGTGGCTCATGCCTATAATTCCAGCACTTTGGGAGGCCAAGGCAGGCAGATCACTTGAGGTCAGGAGTTTGAGACCAGCCTGACCAACATAGTGAAACCCCATCTCTACTAAAAGCACAGAAATTAGCCAAGTGTGGTGGCAGGCACCTGTAAACCCAGCTACTCAGAAGACTGAGGCAGGAAGATTGCATGAACCCGGGAGGTATAGGTTGCTGTGAGTCAAGATTGCGCCACTGCAGTCCACCCTGGGTGACAGAGTGAGACTCCATCTCAAAAAAAAAAAAAAAAAGAAGAAGAAGACAACTCAAGCACCAACCAGGAAGAAGTGAGGGATCCTGAGGGAAGCCAGACAGTTCAGTGGTGAAGATTTTATACGAGGACAGTGAGAATTGGCAGAATGGGCACTGGGGGAGATGTTCTGGAGGAAGAATCCAGACTTGTCCTTAACATCTGTGGACTCAGGGAAGGAGCAAAATAGAGATGTCCAAAGCCTGTGGCCCAGCCCCTTTCTGCCCATCCTCCTGGCTCTAATCATCATAGCAAAGGGTCCCGTGTGTGTGCACGTGTGCATGTGCGCGCGCGCGCGCGCACACACACACACACACACACACACACACACACCCACGGAGCCCTCAGCCTGCATGTATCTATGCTCCCTCCACCAGCCACCTCTTTGCTGCCCTGGGCCTAGGGTTGCATACATAGGCAGTGTTATCTGCCCTTGGGAGGACCACCTGGGAAAGGGGCCACACAAGTCCTGGAAGCAAGCTCGGGGCAAACATTTGATTAGGGACTTTCAGGATCCCTGAGAGTACTCAGAGTGAGGTGTAGATGGGGAGGAGTGTGGGTTCCAGGTTGACTTGTCCCCTTGGCCCACCAATTTCTTCTCTCTTTGAGAGGTTGTGGCTGGAGGAGGGTGACAGGGGGACCCTCTGATGCTTGGAGCCCAGGGCAGGGCCTTCAGTGGCTGGGTGGTCTCATGAGCCAAACAAGGAACGCAGGACAAGGAGCAGCTTGTAGGGTGAGGACAGCAAGCTCAATCCCCAACATGATGTGTTTTGGGGACTCACAGCAGTGTTCCTCCAGGTTCCCTGGGATTTAAAGAAGTTTGAGTGGGGGAAGATGGACAGTGCCTGGTTCTAGAGTGAGTGCTGCACTATGTATTTTTTAGTAACAGAGAGGGCTGTTCTGAAGGTACTTTCTCGCTCTCTTTCCCTTTCTCCCTCCCCTCCCTCTCTGATTTTTACTTTATCTCCCTGTCTCTGTCTCTGTTTCTGTCTCATATGGAGTCACATACAGACACAGAGAAGGACTAGTAACAGATTTGACCTACTCTGGGGAAGTTCAGTTTTGGGGATTTGCTTCTCTTCATAGAAGATGAAAAACCGAAAAATCTTCTGGTGGTCTCTAGGGAGACAAAACAAAATAAAAAAGATGAAAAGCCCCTAGAACTCCTGTTATAGGATGCAGTTTGCCTGCTGGGAACTGAATTTGTAATTTTTTAGTTTTTCCCTTTCAGTTTCTACTTTACATGTTAAAGGTCTGAAGTTTGAGAAATACTTGGGGAATTTTGAAGGAAAAGTATAATGAAAATGAAAGGCACAATGGAGTCTTCATTCCAGGGGCAGGAGTATGGAAATGAATGAAACCTAGTGGCCTTCCTCAGCCCCCTTCCCTCTCCTGAGAAGGGCGGGGGCTCTGCAGGCCTGGGCACCCCATTCCTGTCTTGCTTCTTTAACAGTGTGCCTGTATAGTCTATGCTTGGGAACATACTGGTATCTCTGGGAGCCATTATGAGGGCTCACTAAATAACTTGGCACATGGTAAATCCTCAATAAATGGTAATGCCATTATTACTTCTATTACTATAATTACTATAACTTAACTCCTCTAAATGGCAGTACCATGGTCAAATTACCCTGGGAGAGGTATAAGTCTTATATGAAAACAGAAATACTACAGAGGAATAAACAAAATGATAATTATAATTGAGCTAAGAGGATTGCAATTTTCTCTTTTTTTTTTTTTTTTTTTTTTTTTGAGATTAAGTCTCACTCTGTTGCCCAAGCTGGAGTCCAGTGGTGTGATCTCAGCTCACTGCAACCTCCACTTCCCAGGTTCAAGCAATTCTCCTTCCTCAGCCTCCCAAGTAGCTGGGACTACAGGCATGCTTTCTATGCCTGGCTAATCACCATGCCTGGCTAATTTTTGTGTTTTTAGTAGAGATGGGGTTTTACTATGTTGGCCAGGCTGGTCTTGATCCACCTGCCTCGGCCTCACAAAGTGCTGGGATTACAGGTGTAAGCCACCACGGCTGGCCAGATTGGGATGTATTCTAAAAGGAGGAACTTTTGGTGTAGCTATAGAATTGGTGTTTAATACTTGCTGGATAGATGAATGGATAAGTGGGTGAATAGAGAAAGGGCAGAGAGATGAGTGAATGGATTGGATGGATGGGTGAATGGATGGATGGGTGGGTGGGTGGATAGATAGATGAATGAATGGATGTAGGGATGGACGGATGGGTGAATGGTTGGATGTGTGGGTGGATAGTTGAATGAATGGATGTAGTGATGCATTAGTGGGTGGATGGCTTGTGAATGGATGAATGGATGGGTGGGTGGACAGATGAATGAATGGATGTAGGGATGGATTAATGGATGGATGGGTGGATGGATAGGTGGATGAATAGATGAATGGATAGATGTAGGGATGGATTAATGGATGGGTGAGTGCATGGATGGATGGAAAGATGAGTGGATGGATAGTTGGGTAAATGAATGGAATGGATAGATGGATGAGTGGATGAATGAGTGCATAGAGGAATGGATGGATGGGGGAGGGAAGAAGGAAGGGTTGGGTGAATGAATTTCCAAATGGAGATACTTCAAATAACCATATTTTTCTGCTCTCGGCCTTGGAATTATTGGCCGTTCTCCTGGGCAGTTGTTCTACCTCCTCCCCTAAGCCCATATATCTACTTGCTTTACCAGTGCTAGGGCAGTGAGCAAGGTCACCGGGGTATATGGGGGCAGTGTGACCCCCATTAAGAGGGATGTTTTGTTGGAACAATGCTGAGAGAATGATGTGTCCACGGACCAGGGACATACTTGCCCCAGCACTTGGCGTACTTACTCTTCTGTGATCTGTGCTGTGCTGCCTGCTCGTTAAGACCTTCCTCTGTAGTCAGGTGTCATACACAAAGCTACCTCCAGCTGTCTTTGCTGGACTCCGTTTCCATCCCTCTGCCTTCATCTCTCCCTGCCCTCAGGGAGAAACCCTGTTTTCTCACCCATCCTCTTTCCTGCCTCCTTCTTGTTGCCCGTACTGTTCCCTGCTAAATCCTTGCAGAGCTGTTAGTATTTCAAGCACTTTTGCAGGCCCTGCTCAAATGCCACCTTTTCTATGAAGGCTTTGCTAAGCTCCTTGAAGGGGTCAGGATTAGAAACGTGTTTATGCTAATGTGATTCTGGTCTACACCGTTCCCACAGGCTCTCCAGAATGTTGATCCGAGATTGACTTGTGTTTGGTTATCTATGTCCTTGGGTCTCTCTTCGGACACTGAGCTCCTTCCTAGAGGGCAGGGACTTTCTGCTTCAGCTCTGTCTCCCATGTAGCCTGGCACCCAACATGTCGTGGTTAATATCCTAGAACTTTCTCATCTCAGAAGGGGGAGACTGTGCTGTGGCTGAGTTTATATGACATGCCACACCTGTGGATATTGATCATTGGCTGTGTCCCTGTTTCTTTAAAAGCTGCATTTCTATGGACAGATCTTATTTGGTAGGACTTTAAAATGATGCTCACTTAAAAAAAAAATCCGTGAGGGACTTCAGCTTCTCTTTAAAATCTTTGATTCAAAGCATGTGAGCCTATCTTGCGCAGTCTGGCAAATAGTAGGTGCCTCAAATATTTCTAAAGGAATAAATGGATTTTTCTCAGAAGCTGTTCATTTGTTCACTCCGTGGCCCAGGGAACAGTGGGCTGGGATATGGACGCACTGAGTGGGAAGCGAGTCAGTCAAGGCCCCAGAGAGGGAGAGGCAAAGGCAAAATGAAACCACAGAATGCCATCGTCCTATCTTCCCTTCTTAATTTTTAATAGTGTTTATGGGACAGTAACACATAGGGAAGTATTTTAGAGACATTTATAGATATTTTAAAGTATAACTTATGATCGATCTTTTTAATACCAGAAGAATTTGTATTACAAGTGTGAGAAAAAAAAACTGTGTGTTTGTATGACTCAGGGCTTATTTTTCATGAGAAGATTGCCAGGGCAGCCCCTCTTGTTTCATGAACTTCTAGAAAGCAAGAGAGGTCCCTTGGGAAGGAGCTTTTTCTAGGTTGGATGCATACAGGTGACACTCATGATGTGGGCAGGAATCCAGGGCTTGGGAGAGCTTTATCACACTCGTTTCCTCATTGTATTGTGTAAATGAGCCACAGGCCCACTGAGACCCCAGTCTCTTTTGGAGAAGAATGCAGAAAGATTCTTCTGTATTGAGGACCCATGGTGCAGACCACACAGGGCACAGGGTATCAGGTCATTGAGATAAGTTGGTAGCTCTGTGACTTTGGGCAGGTTAAGTCACTGTTCTGGGCCTGAGTGTCTGTCCATCCATGTCTTTAAAAAAAAAAAAAAACACAGTGATCTCCTGGGGAAAGGTAAGATCATATCTGAAAGCTCTGACTACATCAATTGATAGAGGAAAAAGTCAATGTCAGTAGCCTGCCTGAATCCTTTCCTTGAAGGCAGTGAAAGGAGGCAGTTAAGAAAGGAGAAGTGCACTCATATTTATTTTGCAGCAAAAATAAATATCTAACTGAGAAATGGGTGGCCTCTGGGCTTATGGGGCTTGTGGGATAACTCAAACCTTATTTATTCAGTCAACATTTGTTGAGTATCTGCCATGTGTTCGGCACTGTGCTCATGTTATTGTTTATGAATGTTGAACAAGACAAATGTGGCCTCTAGGAATTGAGTTCGGAAGGAGGACTATGGATAGATGCTAAAGAAATAATGAAATAAATGTATGGCTGATGAGGACAAACCTTAAAGGAACTATGGCCCATCTCTTGAACTTTTAAACATGATTCACAAGAAGTATATTTACATAGAAGACTGGTGTGTGTGTGTGTGTGTGTGTGTGTGTGTGTAGCAATGGTTTTTCCTTATATGGACATTGCACTAGTATTTTTATTTTATTACTTTTTAAAGGGAAGTTCCAACCCACTAAATTAATTCTATTGCCTATTATTGGGTTGTCACTTGCAGTCTATAAAACTTCTGAAGAGCAATTCTTAACCTTTTCTGCCGTAGTTCCATTGGTGCACTTCTGATATAGTGAAATGCAATATAAAACCCTTCAGAGCTTTCATTTTGGGTAGCATTCACCTCTCGAAGAATTAGAGTGTAAATAAGGTGGTAGACTCTAACCAATAATTGAATTCTAGACTTAGTCCTAGCTTTTTAGCTGTAAAATATGGGCATTTGTATTGGCCTGATAGCTAGGATTTATATGCATATTTTTAATACCCTATAATAAGTGGACAAAATTACTCTCTCTAGCTAATTTTAATGCTCTTTTACATCCAGATACTTAATTTCTCTCATTCAAACTCAGACACCTTTTACTAAGGTCCTACTATGTGTCAAGTTTTTTTTATAAAAATTAAAACTTAGCCCATACTTGTCCAGCATTTGTTATATTCAAAGTTCTAATCTCAGCACTTAAATGTAATATCTCATTGAATACTCACTCACAGTAACCTGATTAGGGAGGTTCTCTTATTATTTCCATTTTGCAAATGAGAACTAAGGTTCATGGAGGTTGATTAATAGGCCCAAGGTCAAGTGATGGAGTTAAATTTGAACCCACAGGTCTTAGCCTTAGGAAGCTGTATTTTTAAATTGTGGGCTTTACTAGTTCATGTGTTAAAACAGTATTTTCTTTGCTGCAATCACCCCTTACTCTTTTCTCCCCAAATGATTATTATTTCCATAACTGTAGCCATAATATACCTGTTTAATTTTTTCTTTTGTGGGTAGCTTGTCCCAAGGACAGTCATCAGTGTCTAAGCACCTCTGCTTTGTTCCATCCTCTGGCTGGTTCTACCCACTGCCTGTGTAGTGTCTGGCCAAGTAAGGTTTTGCCCACCAGACTGTGAGATAACATGGTATGATATTGTACAAACACATTTAAAAATGCGTGATGTTGTTGCAGGTGTACGATTCTGTTCCATCAAACAAACAAACAAACAAATCTGCCAGCTGCGATTCCTTCTTTCTCCTTCTGTGAGGTCAATGTCACATTTTCTACATTTCAGTCATTCAGTTTTATCTGCATGGCTTTACCTGATATTGTTTTTCTATAAATTGACTTACTTAAAAAAAAAAAAGTCAATGAAATGATTTAAATGAAAACCTTGAATCAGTACTATAAATAAATAATAAACCAGTATCACCTTCCATGGTAGAAGTAAATGCTATGGAAACAAAACAAGAGCATTAAATCCTAGCTGGGGATGTTTGCCTGCTGATGGCCATTAGCTTGAGGCCCATCCTCTGCCTGTGAAATGGAACACTGGAGAGGTGGTTATAGTGGTCAGGGTTTAGTGGTCCATGGGTTAGTGGACCAGCATGCTAGGCTATGCTGTGGCAATAAATACAACATTGAAATCTTGTGACACCCCAACAAAGCTTTACCTGTGGGTCACACAAAGCCTGCGGGGGTCAGAGTACTTTCCAGGGCCATGCCTATCCTGAATCTGCACTCAAGACTGTAGGCTACATTTGTTCTGACTCCATCACCACATCATACAGCTTGTCTTGTGGCTGCAGAAAGGGAAGAGAGGGTGAGGATGCATCATCTTTACCTGCCTTGGCTCGGAAGGGTCCACGTAACTTCTGTTCACGTCTGTTGGTCAGAGCCAGTTATATGGCCTAGGTCTAATGGGAAGGGATGACACTGGGAAACGAAGAGGAACAAGTGAGGATTTTGCTAAAGGTAACCTTAAATACAACATCGAGGTTTTGTTTTGATTGGTTTTGTTTGCTTTTTTCTCTTAAGCAAAAACTTTGAAAATAAGTTGTAAAGAGGAAACTCCCTCATGGTGTGGATGTATGTTCTTTAGTGTTGGGCCTGAGGACTCTTTGCCATTAGCTCTCATGTTCAGTCTGCAGGAATCCCTGCTTCAGCAGGTCCCAGCACCAAACCTGTGACCATGGGGCCTCCGAGGAAGGTCATTCAGGAGCAGGGCAACTTCCCAGAACAGAGCTTCAACCTGAATAAGTTTTGTTTGTTTTGGAAAGGGATACCTCCCAAAACTTTGATTTATCATAGTTGAAAGATGCATAGAACGTCACTTTTATTGTTTTTGTGTGATCTTGGTCTTGCCAACTGAGGTTTTACCAAACACATTTTTCTCTTTAGGAACATGCTAATTTTGTTTTTTGAGCTATAGCCTGGTTTATGTGCAAATGTTAGATCTCCCCAGCTAGAAGAAAGCTTCATGAGTATAGGAAACACTTTAATCTTTAAATTGCCCAGGGATTCAGTCACCAGCAGTAGATCCTGAATTGGTGATCTGGGTGCAAATAATTTATTTACAAGGTGAACCCAGGAGACAAAAGCAGGGAAGTAGGGAAGTGAGACAGGGACAAGAAGGACCTCAATAAAGGGTGTGTTACCAAGCCAGTTACCATTGTGGACAACTGGAGTGTAATTTTCTGGGGAACTCTGGGAGCTACTGTAGTATATACATCATGGAATTATCCCACCCACAGAGGAGGGAGCTGGAGTCTTTATACATTAATGGTCATCAGTCACTGGATGAGAGCTGCTCCGGGGGGGATGTTCCTCAGAATTTCATGCCCAGCTGGAAGGTGAGTGGATGTGGAGTGGGGCACCAGTTACATCTGCCACACCCATAGTGCCTGTTGGCCAGTGTTTTTGACTCCCTGGGAGTCAGACTCCACAATGGTGCCTATTCCCTCTGGTCTTCATGTTCTTATGTTGTCCTCTCCCACTCTGAATCAGGGCTGGCTCTTCCTGGCAGAAGTGATGAAGTGTGACCTCTCAGCCTTTGTCTTTGCCTTGGTGGAACCAGCCACCATGACATGAGAGGCTCATGTGGGTAGAAGCTGAGGCCCTGGCAAACTGTCAGCACTAACCACTAGCCATGTGAGGGAGCCACTTTGGAAGTGGATCCTCCCACCCCATTTAGCCTTTAGGTGATGGCATTCCTAGCTGAGGCCACCACATGAGATACCCAACATGAGAACTGTTCAGCTGAGCACTTCCCCAATTCCTGACCCACAGAAACCATGTGAAATGAGAAATTATCATTATTTTTTTTAAGCTACTGGGTTTTGGATTGACTTGCTATGCTATACAGCAATAGATAATACATTAACTGTATTAGTTTGCTAGAACTATTATAACAAAATACCATAGACCGGGTGGTTTAAACAACTAGAAATTTGTTCTCTTACAGTTCTGGAGGCTGAAAGTTCAAGGTCAGAGGGCCCTTAGGACTTGTTTCTGGTGAGGGCTCTCCTTCTGGCCTGCAGACAGCCACCTTCTTTTTGTGTTTTCACATGGTCTTTCCTCTGTGTGAATGTAGAAAGTGAGAGCTCTCTGATGTCTCTTCCTGTTTTTATAAAGACACCAGTGCCATCAGATAGCTTAGGACCCCAACTTTATGACTCCATTTAAACTTAACTTCTCAAAGGCCCCACCTCCCTTACCACTGGGGGTTAGGATTTTAGTGTATGAATTTTGGAGTGTGTGTAGGGAGACAAAATATATCCTGTAAGACTCACCAAAATCTTGCATGTTTTGCAAGTCAGCAGAGGTCCCCAGCCCCTGTGCTTGGGTGACTTCCTCGTTAAGTGAGGGAAAACAAGTCAAAGACGTGACTTTGGTGGGGACATAAAGAAGAAACGGGATAAATTTTCTGTGCAAAGACTCTTTTAGTGAGCAGCCTCCTTGTAATGATTACATTCAGAAGTTCTTTGGGGAAGGTGGGAGAGGCAAGAAGCAAGATGTGATTTTAAAAGGAGCTGCACTATTTCAGAAGGAAATTGCCACCTAAGGTGGGAGGCATTGAAGCTTCCTGGTGCTGGAAGCACTGAAGATTGCCCTGCTTCTGTGTTGCCTGTAATCTCTGGCCTTGGTTCCTGCAGTCTGGTTACTTAGAGCTTTGTGATTCTTTAGCAGGGACTAGGGGGTATTAGGAGCCCCTGGCCCTGTATTTCTGTGGCATTTTGTTTAGCATCTCTAGGGGTTGTATTTTGAGTAGCAGCTATGAGGTCATCCTGGGGGCAGCCAGATCCCCATACCTGCTAATTTAGCTCCTTTTGTGAGCTATTTTATTTCAGACACCTTCCGTGGAAATTTTGTTCCAGACTGACTTGAAAATGTTTTCAGTATTGATTCTGTCTTTGAACAATATAACCAGGGTTTGCCACTTGTGGGGAAAAAAGGAGCTCATCTTGAGCTTTAAGAACAGTATGAGGTGGGCTTCCAGTTTCCAGCCCACCCCAGTCAGAATTATGCCACATGTATTCTCTCCAGGATAAACTGACTTTTCCATTTTACATAAAATTGAATCTCTTGAATATCAAAAAGTACCACAGATATTGAACTGGCTTCTTGGGACCAGATGGACGCCCTCAGTTTTTCAGGGCTAATAATTATTTTTTTCCATGGTCAAGTTCCCACATGGGCTTCACCCACAGTGCTTGTTTCTGTGTTGTTTGAGGTCATGGAGAGAGAGCACTCCCTCTTGGGGAAATGATTTTCCTTTGTTCACTTAGAAAGTACTTCTTGAAACTGTTCTTCTTGGAGCTTCATGTCAGACCTGCCCATCTGCATGCATGCAAAACAAATAGGCTCTCTGGTCCTTCTCCTGTGGTGGTCATTAGTTAATAAATATTCCATTTGTCCTACCTCTGTGCACATGAAATCCAACTCCCTGCCCTGCTGAAATTAAGTATTGTTGTATGACTTACTTTGGCCAGTGGAATATGAGTGGGGATGATCTGTTTCACCTTGTGGAAGAAGCCTCTAAGAATCATGCGTCTGTCTACACTGCCCAGCAATTGCATTGTTTCAGATGCTAGAAGCTTTGCCTCCCCTGCAGTTTAAATCATCCTTTTGAATCAAACCCTCTTTAAATTATTCTTGTTTGCCTGTATCATTTATTTTCTGTTGGGATTTTGATTGATTCAGTCATCCTAAAAACAGAATATGATCATTCAAGATAATTTGGAAAGTGGGGATGTAGAAATAAGTTTAAGGAAAAAAAATCGAGTTTTATACCCAGACATCACTGATATTAACATGCAGTCATTTTTTTTCTTCTAGACTTTTCCTTGCTCAGTGCATTGTGCTTTAATTTTGTTGCAATCATTTGGTATGTACAATTTTAGGTGCTTTCTCATGAACATTATATTTTACATGGTATTATTACACATTCATCATAAGGGTCCCTTTTAATAACTTATTATAAGTGATGCAGTTTAAGGAAAAAATTCTAGACTTTAATAGCATAAAAATTATATTCTGCATAGCTGAAATATATGCTGTAGTAGAGGAGGGGATAAATCAAGAAAAACAAAATCAGTGAACTTTTCTCCAGTGCCTGCCCTGTGCCAGGCTTGTGTTGAGTGCTAGATAGGGAAATAGTTATGACAGAATCATCAAATTCCCATGAGCCTAACACCAGTAAATGTTGATTCTATATCTAATCCTTTTGGGACTAGGTTGGATTTGTTACCCATAAAAATTAAAAAAAATCTAGTTTAACTAAGGAAATTTACCTCTTTTGAAAAATAATACACAAAAAATTGCTCATTTCCGTGGAGAGAATTCAAGCTTTTGAAAATTGAGGGAGATAGACTTTATAAAAAAGAAGACAAAATTATGAATGGGAAAGAAATCACAACACATTAATCTAAAAGATGAAAGTATCATTTATATAACAAACATACCACAAGCATCCAGAAAATAACATACAATTGTTACTATTTTATAAATTGTTTTAATTAACTGCCTGGCAAGCTCTATAATCTTGTTTCTTTCTTCTGGTTTTGGCTGAATGCTTGTTGATCTACTCGTCATATGATGATGATTTTATAATATCGTTTTCTATGGAGATAATAGGAAGATGATTCATTGTCTTCTGGCAGTGGTTTTCTACATGGCCTGCACAGGAGAATGTTTTGGGAAATTTTAAGAATCCTAATGTTCAGATGCTCCCTAGGACCATTAAATCAGAATTGCTGGGGCCGGTGCAGTGGCTCATGCTAGTAATTCCAGCACTTTGGGAGGTCGAGGTGAGTGACTCACCTGAGGTCAGGAGTTCAAGACCAGCCTGGCCAACATGGCGAAACCCCATGTCTACTAAAAGTACAAAAAATTAGCTGAGTGTGGTGGCAGGCACCACTCAGGAGGCTGAGGCAGGAGAATTGCTTGAACCTGGGAGGTGGAGGTTGCACTGAGTCAAGATTGTGCCATTTCGCTCCAGCCTGGGCAACAAAGCGAGAGAGACTCTAGCATCAGTACTTTGTAAAAGCCCCAGGTCAGAGCCCCAGCTCTAGAATGGGGGATGGAAGTTTGATTTTTACTATTGATGGTTTGGAAAAGTTTCTTTAGCTTCACTACTTGTTACTGGCGTTGTGATATACGTTGTTAGGCTTATTGTCAAATCTGGGAAAACCTCTCTCCAATTTCGTTCAGAAGTGAGCTGTGAGTCTTTACATTGTTTCAAGTTTTCTGTGTAGTAATTAATCTTAAATGTTCTTTGAATGGAAAATACTCATTAACCAATTTGTAATGTTTCCTCATTTTCTGGATATTTTACGAGTTTCATGTTATATTTTTCATTGAGATCAGTATTTTGCGTCAAAGGAGTAAGAAATGAAACTGCCTGAAGAAATGGAATTCAACAAGATCTTTTTGCCAAAAGAAGAGCATGAGCAAAGGCAAAGTCCAGCAGGCGAGTCCGGTGTGGGGAGGCAGCCCAGTGCCAGGTTTGCAGCTGCAGGGATGCCGTCGAAGGGAGGGCCGGCGTGCAGGTGGGAAAGTGCCACGTGCTGGCAAGTGTTTAGTAAGGGAGCAGTAAGTTCATGAAAGACAATGTCATGCCGTATTGAGATTATTCCCTTCATGGATGCTTAGTGAATCCCAGCTACGCCAAAGTTACTAACCAGTAATGACCATACACAGAAATAAAACATACAGATAGCCCTCTGCACCCAAACCCGATCCATCTCCACTCAACTCCCTCTTCACCAGAGCCTTACGCTGCCATGGCCATACCAGTGCCAGCTGCTCAGAAGAGAAGCATGACAAGGCAGGTTGGGGTAAAGGAGACAGCAGTCTTAACTAGTTGGGATTAAAATATCTTACTTTTGTTAATTTTACGAAAATGTATGCCTGTGAACATGCCTGCTAGGGAGGATCCCTGAACTGTGAGTGTCTTTAGCATCACAGGTAACCCACCTTTGCTTCTGCATATGAATTAGTAACTGAATGGCATGTGTTCTGGCAAAGCTCAGGCTTAAGTGGCAACAAAAGAGTTACCGATGACAAAGTTCTAGCCCAGGGATCTTAAAAAAACAGTGGAAACTTGTGTGCCCTTCCCAACATGTTCATTGTATTTGAAATGACTGTTGCTTTCTTAGGTAGCTGCTTCACGGCCTGTTCAATATCATGATATGAAAAGCATCACTCGGGTTGCCGTCTTCTTTCCATTGTGTACCTTGACAAGAGAGTCCTTTAGGAAATATAGCAGAAGCTGAACAGAAGCCAGCCTAGTTAGGGGTTCTGAGTCTCCTCACTTCTTGACACAAAACAGCAACGATTCTTCCTTGGGGAGTGACCCCTGTGTGCATTTACACCTTCCCAGCCATAGGTGTCAAGGTTGAACAACTCATTATCTGGTTTCACATTCCTGGTCTTGGCCATTTCTGAGATATATGGAGCCCCATGGATCCTGGAGGGGCTCAGGTCATGTGCAGTGCTCTTTCCCAGGACTTGAGACAAGGCAAGAGGTGGAATTTAGCCTCAGTTTGAAGGCAGAGACTCTGGGCCAGAGCCTGTCTTTCACTCAGGGATATTTATTGAGTTCCTGCTTTGTGCCAGGTTTGGGTTATGTGCTGGGGATAGAGATGTTTCAGTTACTCTTGCTGAGTAACAACACACCCCAAAATTTCATGGCGAAAAATAGCCATTTTGTTGTGCTCATGGGTTCCAGGTTCAGGAATTTGGACACAGGAGGGGTGACCTAAGTTTGCTGGGACCTCATCTGAGAAGGTAAAGACTGAGGATGACTTGATGGCTGGGGATTGGAATCATCTGGAGACAGCTTTGCTTACATGTGTATATTGGAACCTCAGCTGGGCTGTCATCTGGAAATCTACGTGGGGCCTCCATATAGTTTCTATCTTGGATGGTTTGGGCTTCCTCATAATGTGAAAGATGGGATCTCAGAGCAAGCAATCCAAGAGAACAAGGAAGACGAGCGCGCTTTAGAAATCACATGGCATCACTTCTGCTGTCCTGGTTGAGTCTGTAAAATTCCACAAAAATTCAAGATAGGGAAGTGGTATGAGTTTAAAACCAATATGTAGAATGGGAAATATTATGGCCATTTAGGAAAAAAATGGAATCTGCCTCAGAGAGTCCCATATTCTGCCCTTATGGAGACAGTCCTGCCCTAGATCATTCAACAGGTATCTAGTGAGCACCTGTAGTGTGCCAGATTCTGTCCTAAGGATTCAGAGATACATAAGACAGATGGACTCCCTGACCATGGAGCTTGCCTGCTGGTGCAGAAATGGACAAGGAACAAGGAAATTAATATGTAACTTAATTTCAGGTAGTAAGTGGCATGAAGAACAATAAATAGGCTAAGAGGATAGAGAATGGTAGGAGGTGCTGCCTCAGGGCAGTTAGAGAAGCCTTACTGACTGGGTACATTCTAGACAAAGGGAGGTGCAAGTGCAAGCTCCAGAGGCAGAAATATTCTTGGCATGTTTGAGAAATGGTCAAGAGACCAGTGTGACTGGAGCAGAGCCAGTGAGGAGGAGTGGTTGAAAATGAGGTTGGAGAAGTATCAAAGGGTCAGAAGATGTAGGGCTGTGCAGGTTGTGGTGATGACTTTGGATCTGACACAAAGTGCTTATAAGAGCCAGGTTTTGCTGAGTTACAGTGACAACCAAATCTCAGTGTCCTACAAAACAGCTAATTGTGATAAGTACGGTGAAGGAAAATCTCAAGGGAAACCTTAAGGAATGGCTACCAACAGTCCCCCTTTTAACCAAGACCCACATGGTTGCATGACCGTCATCAGTTGGCCATGGTTCTTTTCCACATTCCTTTCATCCCAGGACCCAGGCTGAAGGACACGCCATTCTCAGGGAGACTGCTGTCCTTGCAGCAGAAGGAAAGGGTGATGGTGGAATCCATGATGGCTCCTAAAGCTGCTGTTTCGAAGTGCATGTTTCACTTCCTGCTCACATTTCATTGGTGAAAATAAGTCCCATGGCCAAGCCTCATAGCGGTGGAGTGGGGGTGATAATTCTCTCACAGGGAGGGGTAGAAATCAGTTATGCACAAGCAACACCCTCTATCTGAGGCCTCTATTGGAGGCTTTTGAGTGGGTAATGACATGCTCTAGTTTGCACTCAGAAGATCCCATGCAGAAACAAATGTCACACTGCAGCTGAAAGGACAGTGAGGAGGGAGAGGGCCATGGTGCCTTGGTCCCCAGAGTGACGGCATGCCGAGGCATCAATGCATCTGTACCTTCAGCACACCAGGCATGATGTCAGGTGCTGCGGGAGGTGCCTTGCCCCTTCTCACACAGACCACGTGGTCTTGTTGGGGACAAGACCAGGGAACAGCTGACTTCAGTACAGTGTGGTTGGTTCCTGGAGAGGGAGAGGGATCAGCCCACCGTGGGTGCCTAACCCAATCAGGAAGGTCAGAAGGAGATAGCTGGTCCCTCAGTGGAGATTGAACATCAAGTAGCAGTTTGCCAGGTGAAGAGGAGATGCTGGGGAGACAGGAAGAGGACCTCCTTGCTGAGTTACCTGCACCTGCAAAGATTCTCAGGGGAAGAGGGCGGCTTTCTGTCACGGTTTCTGTGTGTGAGGGAAATCAGAGGGGAGGCCCAGCTGTTCCCTGCCTTTCCTGTGGGGCCTGGTTGCACATGCCCCCTCTCCACAAACTCTCCAGGAGTTCTGAGTCTCTACTTGCATCTTGATTCCATTGGCATGAAATCTGTGAGTGTCACCTTGAGAATCCTCCCTCTGCTGCTGCAGGGTGGGACCAGCAGTTCCCTGTGGTGGCAAGGGAGCTGTTCACACACTGAGCGAGCAGTCACAGCTGCCCTGAGCTCCACATCCTCCTCCTCGGGGGACTCCCCTGGAATTACCTTTGTCATTTTACTTTCTCAACCCTGGTGTTTCCTCTGTCATCTTATCTCTGGTCTTTTGCCCAGGCAGCTCTTAAGCCTTGGGAGGAACCTTTTCTCTGGTCCCTTTTTAGGCCATAATCAAGTTCAGGGTGGGAGAGTAGAATCACTGTTTTTCCAGGCCTTGCTGCATCCCTAAAGGCCTTCGAAGAAGGGTGGCTTGGCATGTCTATCCTCACCCACTACCCTCTGCCCACCTCTGCCTGCCATTCCTCTGTGTGGCATATACAGTACTGGTTCCCTGCACCCCGAGCAGGACACTCCCCAGTGAGAGCCCCAGGCCTGACACTTCCAGGCTGTGTGGCCTTAATCTAGTTAGTTTCCCTTTCTGTGATTTAGATTCCTCTCAGGCTCCTTGTGCAGACTCTGCATAAGAAAGTCTGCAAAGCTCGTAACCCAGCTTGGGCCATGCTAGGGGATCAGTAAGCAGTTTCTGCCACCTCTGTTCCTGCTGCTTTCACCTCTCCTTGTAGAAAAGAGAGAAGAAGCCAGAAAACCTGGGTCTTAGTTCCAGCTCTGCCTCTTAACTAGCTCAGTAAACATGGGCAGGATGCTTGACTTCTCTGAATCTCATTTTTCATTTTTGTCAAACAAGGTGAATGAATGAGATTGGTCTTTTTTTTAATGGTGACTTGAATGGTGTGTGGGGAGGGACAGTTCCTTGAGTGGGACTGTCCACACTAAATGCCAGTTGTCCCCCACCCAGTGTTACAATGCCAAATGTCACACTCCACCAAGTATTTCTCCATATCCCTGTAAGTCGGTGGTGGAACTGTCCCTGACTGAGAACCACTGAACTAGCTCACCCTACACTTCACTCCTGCTCTGATGTCCTGTATGGGTGGAAGAGTGAGGACCCAGTGGAGCAGGTAGACAAGGATCAGTTCAACTGGGCCCTCTGCTCCTGTGATGCTGGGACAGCTTCACGTCCTCTGAATTAGAAGCTTCTTGACCTCCATATACTGAGGAAGGCAGGGATTTCTAAAAAATGAAGAAAGAAGCTGGGCTTGGTGGCTCATGCCTGTAATCTCCCCTTTGGGAAGCCCAGTTGGGAGGATTGCTTGAGGCCAGGAGTTTGAGACCAGCCAGCAACATAGTGAGTGAGACCCCATCTCTTAAAAAAAAATATATATTAGCCAGGTATGGTGGTGCATACCTGTAGTCCCAGCTACCCTGGATGCTGAGGTGGGAGGATTGCTTGAGCCCAGGAGTTCAAGGCTGCAGTGAGCCGTGCACATATACTGCATTCCAGCTTGGGTGACAGAGTGAGATGCTATCTCTAAAAACAACAACAACAAAAACAACAAATGAAGAAACAAAGCGAATTTTGTGCTCTGGATTCCTCTTTGTCCCCTAGTCACATCTTACCATTCATATATGGGATGAAGTATAGGCGACCATCTGGTCACCAGCAATATACATTTAACCTCCAATGGTGTAATCTGAAGTGTGTCATCCAGAGAAAGGAGTCACAGAGGGAGGTGCCTTGTGCATGCCAATAAGAGAGGCACCCAGACATGGAAAGAGTTCAGCTGAGTGCCTAAAATACTTGTTGCCCTGTGTGCCAGGAACCCATGAGGTGGGTGGGGGCTTTGTCGAGATGCTTGGGCTTCGCTGTGAGGATCCATGTTGAGTTGGCCGTGTTTCCTTTCACACTGCCTCAGCATTTCAAAGAGGAAATCCAAGGTTGAAGATGTGACTGTTGAGAACTTTTCTTTTCCAGCAGATGCCCTGTGGTCCTGTGGACCATTGGCAACCTAAGTCCCTCATGTCCCTTTCCCATTTATTCTCCCGAGGCTGACAGCTCTAAATTATAATGCTCCTTGCTGAATACCATTAATCTTAAGCAAGCAACTTACTGCAAGTTATTAGCTGCTCACCTTGAAATCTTGTGAATAGAGAAGAAAATTACCCTCCTGTCCAGAGCCCCTTGTTAATTGAATATGTGGTAGAAGAATTAAGAGAGTGTCATTAACTTCAAGATATAGGAGTTTGTTGTCCCCTTTTTATTTTTATTTTATCCTTGGATGTTCATTTAATTAAATTATGTAAATTTGGTAATGTGGGGGAAGATTTTCTTTTCTTCTGCAGTACCTTTAATCCCAGTCATCTCAGTTAAAAAGGTGTTAGTGATGCTGTTGCCTGTGTGGTGCTTAATTTATAGGAGATGAATTTTGAAGAGTTTGTCGTACTTATCAGATAATTTTATGAACCTTTTGAAACATTTACAATGAGTTTTTATGAGACTTTTGTAACAGTATTCTGTGTATCTCTTTGATGTGGAGAATTGGAGATTGCAGACTTAATGGTCTGAAAAATTACAACATATTTATTTACATTGAAGTGATGATAGATTTCAGGTCATTTTTCCTATCAAAGATATCCTGATGACAGTTTATATTTTGGGGGAACATTTTATGAGTTATAATATTACCTGGGCTACAGTTTTCTTGAATTAAATAGAAAAGTCTCGTGAGATTGTTTTAGGGAAAAGGATTCCACTTAGTCTTCAGATCTTGGGGGAAGCATCTTACTTCCTTTGTGGAGTAAGAATTTCTATGTACAGCATGTCCTGCTGGTTCTTCTGCTTGCACTTAATTCTCTCCATCTTGCATTCTGATTGAGTTATTGAGTTATTCTGTCTAGTTATTGAGACTGCTGTGTCCCCTACTAGGTCATAAGCTCTCCTGGGGTGTTCAGATATTCCCAAACCAGGTATATAGTTGATCCGCAGTAAATTGTACTCACTCAAGCCATATTCAATAGAAAAATGTATGATTTTGCTAGCCCTGCAGAGGCACTGATTGGACCTGATACCCTCCGACTGTGATTAATGCCTCCCCAGCCTTCTGCTTTCTTCTCGCTGAGACATAGCATCTTCTAGTGGCTTCCTTATACCTCTCTACTGTTTGTCATTGCTGCAGAGTCTGGGGATTTGTAACAGCTAAGCTCAGGCTTGGGAGATAACGTGTTCAACTTGACTGGCTCCCGTGGAATCTTGGTGAGGTCAAGGGGAACACATGTGGATTTTTGGGTCTTTGATTTAGTGCAAAGCCAACTTTTAGAATCAGAGCGTGTGGGAGGAGTGATTGTGGTCTAGAGGTCATTTTGTTTGCTACTTTATTACTTGGGGTGCAGAGGAATGGATACCCAATGTAGTTAAGATGGACAGAGCTGCCTGGAGGGAAAGTGAGGTCCCTGTCACTGGAGAAGCTGCAGCAGAAGTGGAATGGAAGTCCATCTGGTTATGACTGTTACAGGAAGCCTTAAGTCTTTGGACAAGGCAGTCTGAAGGGAGCACTGGAGCAGAAGACCTTAAAGGACTCACTTTAGATTCTTATCTTGTCTAATTCAAGGGTGAGTGCGGTGTTTACAGATTATTCTTTGCTTTTGCTTTTCTACTCTGTAAATGACAGTCCCTTCCTTGCCATTTTTTTCCCCCATAGGTTCCTCTTCTTCAGTCCACTGTCTTCTCATTTTTGTCCTAAGCACTTTCCTTCACTCCTTTCTGCTCTGTTTTGGTCTACATTTTTCTTCCTTTCTCTCCTTTCCTATATTTGACTTGTTAGTGAGCCCTTCAGTAGAGCCAGCACAGGACTGTTCTGTTTGACTCCTTGTGATTGAAGGAAGGGATCTTGAGAAGAGGAAGAGTAAAGTGACTGGTGGAAATGAGGTCAGTGGGAACCTCTGCACAGAATCTGGGACACTAGGTTCTCCAGAAATGCTTATGGAATGAATGAGTTTATAACATCCATTCACTTGGGCTAACATGATTTTACATTTGCATGATGGCCAGTAGGTTGTGTTTGGTAATTTCTGCAAAAATATCCTTTGAATTTTCTACCTGATTGGAGTGCTTAACTTTTAAAATGTGAAGATAAGTGAACAGCCCAGCAGTGATGTTGAATAAGTTAGGGTGATTTTGGGGTGCGGGTTGTTTGCAGTGTTAAATGGAGAGCCCATGTTTGGAATTCACCTCCCATGAAGCTATGGGTGCTGAGGAGCCACCTTAGGAGGCCTGGTTTAATTCTATTTACAGGCCAAATGAGATTCCTGGAGAGTATGCCAAGGTCAGCAGACTTCTGAGCATTCCTGCCACTGTTACTGTGGCTGGCCTAGGAGCATGGGACCAGGCCACAGGATTAGGGCAGGCTTATTGACTCTCTGAAGTTTGTTTATGCAAATGAATTCACAATTGATGCAAATGGCAGAGATGAAAGGCCTTCTTAGGTGGTCTTAGCCAGCATTCCCCTGAATCCAAAGGCTTGGAAGAGCCAATTTGCAGGGTCTCATCTGTTTCAATGTTCAGTGCCAGGAAAGCTGACCTGTAAGTGCTGCATCCCAAAGGTTCCGTTCTGAACTCTCACAGTACTACGGGGAAGATCTTCTGTGCACTGGCTTGAAATTCCCTTGCTGCGCTGTTTTATCTTTCTCAGTTTCAGTATGTGTTGCATGGTGACCAAAATGGTGAGATTGAAATGGATGTTTGAGGACACTGAGAATATGAAATGTGCCGTCAAAACTGGCAGGGAAACGTGGTTTATCCTGAGTCTGCTTGTGAGATGTCCGTTAGTTGTGGCAAGAGAGACTCAAGGGGTCATTGGTTTTAAAAGCACAAAACTGAAAAAGTGCAGAACAAAACAAGCAGCTTTTCAGATTTTTTCATAAGCATCAAGGCTGAAGTAGATTCAGTGTTTGGTCTTGAACCTGCAAAGACAGTAACAGCCTGTTTGAGTAGGGTCCCTGCCTACCATGGAGCTGTGGCCCTTGTCCACAGACCCACTCAGCTCACATAAAGGGATTTTTTTGGATATAGTCATTTTTTCTGGACTCCAGAGGTTGAAGATAAAGCTTCATGGTTCATGGAAAGGGACTGGGAACCAAGTTACGTTTTGCTCAGTGGGCCATAGACTCTCGTTTTGATTCTATTTAATGCATTTATTTTACAATTTATTACTGCAGTTCAACTGTATGGAGACACTTGTCTTCATGGAGCTCGTAGTCTAGTAGGAAAAACAGAAAACAAATAAATAAAAATTAAATGGTGACTTATGCGATAAAGAAAACAGAGAACAGTGATAGAGAATAGTGTGCCTCTGTGCAAATGTGCATGTGTGTGTGCTGCATGTACATGTATGTGCATGTGTATGTGAGAGCATGTGTGTGTGTGTGTGTGTGTGTGTGTGTGTGTGTGTGTAGGTGGTGATGATGGATTAGGGGAACATTTCCTTTATGAGATAAAGAAAGGCCTCTCTCTGAAGAGGACACATTTCAGCCAAGATCTGAATGATAATGATTTTTCCAAGTCAAGAGTGAGGGGGAAAGGGCCGGGTGTGGTGGCTCACGCCTGTAATCCCAGCACTTTGGGAGGCCAAGGTGGATAGATCATCTGAGGTCAGGAGTTCAAGACCAACCTGGCCAACATAGTGAAACCCCGTCTCTATTAAAAATACAAAAATTAGCTGGGTGTGGTGGTGGGTGCCTGTAATCCCAGCTACTTGGGAGGCTGAGGCAGGAGAATCGCTTGAGCCCGGGAGGCACAGATGTTGCAGTGAGTCGAGATCGCGCCACTGCACTCTAGCCTGGGCAACAGAGTAAGATTATATCTCAAAAAAAAAAAAAAAAAAAAAAAAGGGAGGGGGGAAAGGATGGCCTGGGAATAGGCCAGTCCATCGGCAGGTACCCAAGCAGCTCTACCAAGAGACCCAGAGAAGACTAGGACAATTTGCCCTTGGGTCCAGTTGACCTTCAAAGAGAGGTTTCCACATCAGACACAATAGGAGCAGAAGTTTGTTGATTCCCAGCATAAATTACTGAGTAAATGTCAAATTATAATTAACAATCAATGTGTATGATAAACGTATTCCTGATTCAGACAAGTCTTAATGGCTAGATTTAGGGCTGCTTGGAGACATGGTTTAGAATGCCAAAATATTGCTGCTGTAGACCTCTGTGTTGATCCTTTTGCCCTAGGAGGGCCAAGAAGTCTCCTTTTCCCTCCCTGCTTCCCTCCCTCCCTCCCTTCCTTCCTTCCTCTTTTCAGTTCAGCAGTATCAGCCAAGGGCAGATCAGTGAGTAAAGCTTTCTTCTATTGGAATCAATTTTGTTCAGTGAAAGCTTTTTATATGATGTCTGGCAAGTGTATATTTTAAAGCTTCTATTCTTTTTAAGAAACCAAATTTTCATCAAACTTGAACTCAGCTGGAAAGATGAGTAGATTTTATTTTGCCATGCAAGATTCCAGTAATTCTCTAGGCTTTGTTAGATGTTAAAACTGAAAGAATTACAGATGGAGTAATTTTTGTGAACCTTACACTGAATCATCAGAGGCCTTATGTATTGATGGAGAGAGCCTGGACAGGGGGCCTGACTGTCCACCTGGAGGAGGAGAGAACATGTGGACCAAACGTTCCTGAAGGACCTTATACATCTGGAACTTTGAGGATTCCCTATATTAGGTACTTTTATGGAAGTTTCATGAGCCTTTTGTCTACATTTTAATGATGACTATTTTTTTAGGAATAGCTGATAATCAGGGAAGTTGCTTTCTGAGGCTTTGTCATGAGGCATCCGTAACTTTGCTGTGCCAAAGTGATCTTCATGGGTTACTGTGAGAGGAGCCCAAGGAAGAGCTTTGATGATTCTTACACCGAATACTTACAGGTCCTGCATTGTTTGTGGTTGTAGTTTCCTTGGGTGGCAGGGCTGATGCCTGGCGGTGGCACTATTCACTCTGGAATGCATTCAGAGCCATCAAAGGACGTGCTGCCATAAGTAAATCATTGTTGCTGAGGAAGGGCAGGTTGTTTACAAACACCCGGATTCCGGATATGAAGTGTTTAATCTCCAACACTGTTGAAAAGAATTATCTAAAATGATGATTAATTAAAACAACTCAGATGCCTCTTGACACTTAGAAGCGCACATGATTAGGTAAGGTGGGACTTAACAAAAAGCTTAAAGGCTTAAACTGTTCAAGCTACCAGCCACATTGTGAGGAGCAGCGTTCTGGCTCTTCAGTTCAGAATGTTTAGTAGCCCAAGGTCTGCTCCTCAAGGACTGTAGTTTGTTGCTCAAATGGTATGCCACTTCCATGGGATATCTTCCCACTGAACTTTGGATTATTCGAGGCCGAACTCCTTGGTGCCTGTCTCTTTCCCTGCGTCTGTCTGCCTGCTCCTTCTGACCATTTTCCTCTCTCTTCTGTCCTTCCTGTCTGTCTGCTTCTCCAACATTCATTCCTGTCTCTGGATGTCATTCTGTCCTCAGCTGGAGCCTACGAAATTCTCACTCTCTACTTCCTCTCCTTCTGACCTCTGGCTGTCTTCTCTCATTGGACAAAGAGAAAGCTCTCTCTCATTTCCACAGGTAGCCTTACCACGGAGCTGTCAAACGTTTTCTTTGCCAGCGCTCCTCTGCACAGCTGAGTGGTCCTTTGCAATGTTTGCCCTGCAGGTCTGCCCTGCCAGTGCCTTCCTCAGGCATCCACCCCTCCACTCTCCCCCTCAAACCCAACAATGCTGTTTACTCTCCCTGGGCTGCCAGTGTAAATCCACATTGAAAGGTGTTCATTTGATTTGGCAGAAAACGTGTTATTCATATTAGGCCTGTGCACTTGTTTTTGGCTGGGCCTTTGACATGTAGTCTTTGGCAAGCCCAGGTTGCTACACATAGCACTGCTGCAAGCTGCTTGGATGTGACAGTATTGTGGGATTTTTTTCCCCCCTCTGGAAATGGAAAGTCTCTCTAAATGTAAAGATTCCTTCTCCTTTTGTTGTACATTAAAGGATGGTCTCGCTTCCTGAATAGCCTACTACATATAGGTGGGGATGATGTAAACCCAGTTGGGCAAGTGGGGGCCTAGAACCTAATGCTGAGTACATGGAGAAGGTGGCTACTAATTTCTATATAACATGTTTTGTACAGTAAAACCTTAGTTCTAGAATAAAATTATGTGAATTAGATTGAAACATACAATTCTTGATATTTGGCTATTTTTGACTTAACAAAACTGGCCATTTCATATGATTCAACTTACTAGTACTGAATGACTAAAAGACAGGGTGGACGTTGTTTACAATAACTCTTTGCTTTCTATTTCATTGATTCATTTATTCAAGGCACATTTGTTGATCATATTTTCTATGCTGAACTTTTTAGTAGGTTTTGGGATTACAAAGAGAAATCAAGTTTTTTTTCCTGCCCTCTAGCCAGGAAGACCAAGACTCAGCCAACTCCAAAACATGTCATGTGTTTCAAGAAGGGCCTCTCGGGGAGTGCTGAGGGCAGGATAGGGTAACCAGCTATCCTGGTTTGCCCAGAACTGTCCTACTTTTAATACTGAAAGTCCTGGGCACTAAATGAACTGGGATCAGTTCACACTAAGGGATGGGGACATTATGGCTCTTTGCAAAACGAACAACTCTGTGACCTGAAATGAAGCCCATTCCTCCACCTTGGAAGAGGCAAGAAGTACATCAGCAGTATAAAGAGTCTGTGAAGCCTCAGAGTGGAGAAAACTGTTTAATATGTTGAACCAGAATTTCTCTAACTTATTTCATCTTGGAACATTTTTTGTGCGTAACATCCTGCAAACATCTTTGGGTCCTCCCCTCTTTTTCCTTTGGGGAAAAATTTCATCATTCTCTATCCTAAAGTGCACATTATTACCTTATATTATTAGCCTTATCCATGATTTTGGCAACAATTAGTATTAAAACAGCCCATCACAAGAGAATTTAATAATAATGTAATTTAAAAAGGTTTTCAGAAGGTTGCTAATGTGCTGTGAAGGGTTATGAGTTACCATAGGCTGTTTTTTTTCTGACACACACAGAACCAGGCTGGTTGCTCACTCTTTCTGTAAGTGCATTTTTTGCACCAAAGGCTGAAGCAAGTTGTTATGGAAACGGAAACAGTCTCTCCTTCTGAGAACAGCACATTGCTAATAATTAGAGAGCATGGCTGAGCAAACTTTAGTGGAAATGATTAATCTTTGCAAAGCACAGGTATGTCTAAAAGATTGAACAGGTGTTGTTTGACCTTTGCACTTTCTAGCCCCAGAAAATTTTAATTTAGAAAGAGCTGAAGAAGCACAGGCTTTGAGTCTTATTTTACAAAAGGAAGTCATCCTTTAATATAATGGTAATTGGCTAATTTAAAATTTTAAAGTTCTCTTCTAAGCTTATAGAGTGTCAATGTGGTTTGTAAACCCTGTGAGCTTGTTAAAATTCAGATTCCTGGGCCTCTGGACTCACTGAGTCGGAATATCTGGTGGATGCTTTTGGAATTTGATTGCTTAACAAACTGTCCAGACGCATTTGACGCTAGTTCATTGGAGCTGGTCTTTGCTCTAGGTTAGGTATCGGTAAACATTTTCTGTAAAGAGATAGATAATGAATAGTTTAGGCTTTGCAACTCTACATCTTTGTAGCATGAAAGCAGCCAGAGACAATACGTAAAGGCAGGGGCCTGCCTGTGTTCCAGTAAAACTTCGCATACAAAAACAGGCAATCGTGGGAAACTATGGCCAAATGGAGGAAGTTGGCCGTAGTTTGCTGACCCCTGCTGTAGGATGTGCTAAGTGATGCCCAATTGTTGAGACTTAAATTTTCACAAATTTGTGTTAAAAGCCAGCCACCCATGCAGAATCCCCCTTCAGTCCTACGGGAAGATAGGCAAAAAGAGAAGATGCCTTTGCTGGGTGAAAGGAGACAGGTTTGAACGATTTGATGGCAAATTTGGGATCTTCTTGCCACCTTTCTCAATTTCGGATGAAGTGATTTCTTGGTTTGGGGGTTATTACGAAAGTGGAATGATGAACTTGAACTGTTTTGAAGAAGAATCTCAGGTGTTTCTGAAAGGAGGAGATGGACGTTTGGTAGTGGCGGTGTTGGAGGAGGCATTGGTTTTTGAGATATTGTTTCCCTTCTTGGTTTCTGCCTTATTCGCTGCTATAGGCCCTTTTGGTTGAGCTTCTGCTGTGTCTTGGGATGGGGGCACTGAAGTGAGGAATCTTAGCCCCATCTGTAAAGTTGGGTTTGTACCTATGCCCTGACTTCCCAGGACACTGAAACTCTTCTTTGAGAGTCCAGACAATTCAGTGACTTAAGGTTTCCTTGCCATTTTCAAGTGTCACCGTAGCACAGACTGTGTCATACACATTGCAGCTGGTTTTTCAATGCTTTTAAAATGCTTTTGAAGTGAAAGGGGCCTCGTTGTGTAAGTGTTCACAGGTGGCATTAGCAAATGGACTCATAGGGGCCACAGAAGAAGTTTCCTGTGACCCTCTGAAGGTTTGCTGAGAAATCAATTCTCAGCAGGTTAATTGGAGAAAGAGCATACACATTGATTTAATTATTGTTTTATGTCATACAGGAGCCCTTAGAATGAAGACCCAGTCCCCAGTGGGGTACAGAAGCTGATATACCATCTTGGGGTTACAGAAAGAATAGGGTCTTGGCAAAACAGGTCGTTGGAGGGGGAGAAGAGGAATTTTGTTGTGGTGCAGTAAATGATTACTAGGGAGAAGTCAGTGGACTTGAAGAGCATACAGTGTTTGGGACAAAGTCTTTTGTCCGCAGAGCGGACAGTTGTTTGATGTAAAAGTCTGTCCAGGTGTGTTGGCAGACTTTGGTCTTCCTTCCTGAGATATGGGTTCAGTTAATGAAAGCTCAGGGAAGGGACCGGAGGGAATTGTTTTCTCCTTTGGTATATCCAGACTTTAGGCCAAGAAGGAACTTAAGAGAATACTGTGCCTTGCCTAACTTTGGAGCTCCTTTTCAGTTCAGCATGCACAAAGTACTGTATTTTGGGGTGTCAGTTTCTGAGCCCCAACACACATTTTAATGTTTTATTGTGTTACACTGGCTTTGGAGCTCATTTGTCCTCAGTGCGTACATCCAATCAGATTATTGGCTTTTCTTCTTTGCTTGCTCCAGGATTCTGTTTTTCCAAATGGTTCGCTTAGTTTCAAATTTCCCTTTTATGTGTTTAAGGAAGGAACAGTTCTCCTGGACCACAGCCGTGAATGCCCTAACACATTCTGCCTTCGATGTATTTCTTTTCATGTCCTTGAAGCTTTTCTTTTTGTATGGCAGCAATTCCTTGCTATTATCTTATTTTCTGATTTCTTTTGAAGGGATAATGATGGTAGCCAATTTGTGCGTTTTATGTTTTAATTCATGTGTGCTCCTACTGAAGCTGATGCTGGAAACAAATGCCATGCACACCTGATCTGTTCTGATTCAGCCTTACAATCTGTTCCCATATGAGTCTGTATATTGTGGTGTCATTAGCTTTGTAGCTTTTTGATACCATTGTCACCTCACTGTTATCAATACAAAAACATTTTCTTTTGACATATTTATATCCAGTTTAAAACTACCCTATATTTATTCATTGCTAGGTGATTTAAAACCTTCCCTTGTTGATTTTTCTTTAAACCTTGGCTTTGAGCAGTCCATGGATTTTGCCTAACCTGCCCCCAGGAAGTGTTGCTTTTTCTTTTGGTTGGGGTTGGGGGAGTGTTCTGGAGGTGTTGGTGGTGATGATTTCAGGCAGCCCCAATGTGAGATTAGGGAGCTGGAGTCAAAAGTTAGAGGGGCCTGGGTTTCCAGTATAGCCCCAGACATCCTGGCTGGGTGACCCAGAGCCTGAGGCTCCTTCTCTGCAACTTGGGGATGATAGTAGTTTACTGGGAGGAAGTTGTATCAAATACGTGTGAAATGTTGAGCTTATGCCTTCCAAAGAGTGAGTCCTCCATAAATGGTAGCTGTTAACATGATGCCAAAGAAAAGGTGGGTAAATGCATTGTATCTGCTCCACAGCGTGAGTCCCTTCCTACAAATTCCACCTCTCCCATCTCCTGAAGCATAAATACCATCTATCTAACTATGCCAGTTCTAACGAGCCCAGGCTATTTTTGACCTAAAATGCTGTGACTCGTTACGATTTCAGCCTTCAAATTCAGGTTTTTTAATCTGTGGCTCGTTATTTTCGGTTTTAGACCGACATTATTTTACAAGAAGAATTTGGCAGGACATGTTCAGTTTCCTCTGTTTCACTCCTAGTAACAGAAATGGTAGGTGGAACAGTCACATTTCAGGACTAGGTTGCTTCCCATCCAGGATGGGTTTTATCAATCCTCTCAAAAAGCCAACTCCTCGTGCTTTTTTTAATGGAATAGTTCACTTTGGAAGACTATTGGCTTTGGTGAATTATCCTGCCTCCACACTTGATCCTGCTGTTATAAAGCTTCCTAACGGGTTTCATTTTTAGGAAATGTCTTTACTTCTTGAGTGAAAACCATCATATATGGTGATGATGCTATTTCAAAAGTTGATCAAGGGCCTGAGACACATGCTGTGCGATGGCTGTAGAGTGCTCTACTTCATGCTCTTCTTATTGCTGCTGAGGCGACATTTTCTTAATTTCACTGGTTTCTGTGTGGTTGGATTCCTACTTCTTTGTCCCCTATATTTATCTTTAACCTCAAGTGAATGTTGCTGCTTTTGTAGTTTAAGAGCAACGTACAGTCTCCACTTCCAGCTCTGTGAAATCAGTAGAAAATGAGGTAAGGATATTTTTTTAAAAAAAGGATTACCTTATTCAAAAATATTACCTTATTTCCACGGATCTGTCATCTGTTTCCATGGAAATAGAATTAGGAGATGGTTTCTGACGATCATTTTCAAGGCTGGCTTCTGATCCCCACTCCAGTTTCCATAGAGATGGAAGCAAAACTAGCAGAAGACAAGGTAAAAAGGAATCCATAAAGTAGTAAGCTGGAGAGCTGCCCAAGAGGAGAGCTGTCCAGATCCTTCTCTGGAGGTTACTGTGTGGTCAGTTTGGTCACGAACCCTCAGTGATGCTAAGACTTGCTGAAAGCTCTGGGGTTAACACTCAGCAAATGCCCTTTGCCCTGAGATGAGAAGCTCTGCTGTTCTCCACCCTTCTTTTTGTCATTTAGACTTGGCTTCAGATACAGCTTCAGCCTTCCTGGGCACCTACCCTGACCTCCTTTCTGGAGTTGTCTCCAAGGCAATTGAGACAATCAGGTATTGATTGCCTAGCAGTTTTGGTAACTCTGGTCTCCCAAGGTGGACAGGAAGAGAGAAGCCAGCTTTTCCCTGCCCAGGGAGTCAGCCTCCCTGAGTCCCTACACTGGCAGGAGCCTTCAGATTGTCTGTCTGCTTTGGTAAGCAGACACATGAAGAAAAAGGCGAGGTTGAGTGGCAGCATCACCAACTGAACTGTGCTTTGCTGTTTCTGAAGGCTGTCTTGGTTGTTTGCCTGGAAATTATGAAATTGGCTTTATGCTTTTACTTAAATGCAGCCAGTCTGCATCTTTAACAGAACAGTTGGTCACATGCCGACTAATTGATACCATGAACAGAAATAATGTGTCAAAATAAAAACTGATGTCCTTTGAAGAAAGCAGTTTTAAAATAAATAAGGATGAAATGAGATGGGCGAGTGGGATTTTCTTCCTTTGGATCCAGGGCTTTTGGTTCTGAGCTACAGAGGGGCAGAGTCTGGGACAGAGACAGGTGAGGCCGCCTAGTGAGGGGTTGGTTTCCAGATCTCTGGAAAGCCTCTGTTTGGAAGGCACTATAGGTGACAGCCTTGAAGCTGCATTTGCATAGCAAACTTGTTTCTTTAAATTTAGCATCTATATTGATTTGAGTTGGTGGCTGACGGTACCCAGCACCGCCTTTTCCCACACCATCAACCTTTTTGGGAAGGGAGGGGTTAGTAGTGGCTTGAAGCTCTACCTTGAGAGGCTGTGCACAGTTCATCCTGAGAAGGTCCTGTGACCCTCATCAGAGGCCCAGCACCTTTTTGATTTTGAAAGAGGATAAAAGGGAAAGAGAAACAGCCATGACTTAGCTGAAGATTAAAGTATTTGACTCGAAGTAGGAATGTGATTGCTTGCATCGTCTGTCAGTACCTCAGAAGTTGCCTCTGGATTACTGACATGCTGGAAGATTTGGAAGGCTGGGCCTTTGGACAGCCTTGCTTTCTTCTGGCTTTCCCAGAAGAAGCTCCTTCCACAGGAACTCTGTTGCTACTCTTGGGGAACCTTTCTCCCATGACCCAGCTAGATTCCTGGGTCTGTAGGTGTTCGGCTGAGATGTTCTAAGGCACCCATCTATGCTCTCATGCCTCCTGCCCAATGGTGGAGAAAACACATATTGGGGGAATTTTCCTGGGATCCTCTGCTATGGACCGAATGCTTATGTTCCCTCAAAATTCATGTATTGAAGCTTAATTCATATTTATATGTTCAAACCAAATTTGTATTCTTATGTTGAAGCCTAATCATGATGGTAACTGGAGATGAGGCCTTTGGGAGTTAATTAGGTCAGGAAGGTGGGGCCTTCATGGTGGGATGAGTGCCCTTATAAGAAGAGAGATCATTGAGAAGGTGGCTGTCTGCAAACCCGAAGTGAGCCCTCACCAGGAACAGAATTGACCAGCAGCTTGGACTCTGAGCCTCCAGAATGGAGAAATGCATGTCTGTTTTTAAGCCACCTAGTCTGTGGTATTTTGTTATGGCAGTAGGAACTGACTAAGACATCTCCCAGAATTCTTCGGCAGAGTCTGTGGGTTGAACCCCTTTGTGACCAGGGCTGTCAGTATCTGTGCCTTGGAATTTCTCAGCCTTAGTTTCTGTGAAGGTTTCTTTTTTTTTTCTTCTTCTTCTTCTTCTTTTTTTTTTTTTTTTTTTTAATTTTTGCATCATATGTCTCAGCTAATGTTCTTTTTTTGGGTTTCTTTTGTCTTTTGCCTTTTTTTGTTAAACCTTATTTGGGAAGAAAAGTAAAATCTTCCAGAAATGTGAATGTAACATCATGAATGACCTCAGCTTGATGTAGTGACTCTACATTTCTGAAAGCCTTGCTTAACCATGCCAGGAGGTGAGTGAAGTACGTGAGACTCTGAGTTGACCAGGTGGGGACCATGCTCAGGCCCATCTGCTGTGCACTTGCTTTGTGCCATGTGTGACGCCAAGTGTGTGACCTTGCTCAGTCCTCACGACAGCTCGAGGAGACAGACCTAGAGTGGGCACACAACAAAGATCTGTTGACTGAGTGAATGAGTGCTACCATCTGCGTTTCACAGATGGGAATCTGAGGCTCATGATTCATGTCAGCCAGGCTCTGTGAACTCCAAAGCCCATACCCAATGTCACTAAGATACACGAACCTCCTGCTGAAGCTAAAGTCCCACCTGGACTGCCCTTAGTCCAAGGAGGCCCAGGCCACAGAGCTGGAATTAGTCAGTTCTCCCAGCTGCCAGCTACTGTCCCCAGCCCCAATCATTATTAGTAGCTATATGTGTAGTTTCTGTCTTGCCTTCCTTGGAGGCCCAGGTCATATGTTGCTTCTTCTTCTGAGTCTTTTAAGGACCATACCTGTCTCCTGCCCTAACAGGCCTGGCTACCTCCTGCTGATGCCCTGGGATGTACTTGGTCAGTCACCCCAGAGTTGGGCATCTTGCATGCACTAAGCCTGTACTTGTCTGCTCAATCTTCCACCCTGGGCAGCTCTTGGGGTAAGGGCTGTGTCTTCTTCTCTATATCCAGCAGGTACTCAGTAAACATTTGCAGAAGGAGGCTACCTGATAGATGCTAACCTTCAGTAGATGTCTCTGAGCTGGTAGACCATCTTGTTGCCCTCATCATGATGAATAACAAAGGCTTCTTAGGGTTCCTGCCCCCTCCCCCACCATACAGAAGGGGAGTCTTCCCTCTTCTCTGTGACTGGTAGATGGTTCTAACCTGAGTGGAAACAGCTGACACTAAGAGTATTCACCCTTCACTTACTGTGAAAAAGGGTTTAGTTGCAGGGTCATTAATCAAGCTGTCAGGTAGAACATGAAGGTCTTATTTATTATATAAGGAGATACTTTATAAAAAAATTGAGCTATGGTGATGAATAGATATTGGACACCAATTATGTTGCTGCTATTAATCAAGATGCTCATACTTAGCAGTAACAACAAACGTGAGTAAATAAACTTCCCCAAGGATGAATTGTACCATTCAAGGATTAACCTCTCATTAAGAACATTGACTACTTACAAATTAGATGTGTAGAAGAGTTAGCAATACCCTGCATTCAGGCAATAGTTATGGATAGGCATAACGTAAGGAGGCATTACTAATTATTTTCAATTAAATCCAAACATATTAATGGGTTTAAAATGTATGTGCCTATTAAAATCTGTCCTAATGTAGACCTCCATTAGACAATTTAAAGATGTTTTTTTTTCTAAGAGCTCTGAGAAAAAAAAAAGAGTTATGTGACTTGCTTCATTTTCACAGCTGACAGGGGCAGGGTAAGGATTTGAGCCCATCACCTATACTTCAAAAATTTTTTGAGGTGCTTTCACATAAATTATTTAATTTGCCTTTAAAAATTTATTTTATTACACTTTAAGTTCTGGGGTGCATGTGCAGAATGTGCAGGTTTGTTACATAGGTATACATGTGCCATGGGGGTTTGCTGCATCCATCACTCTGTCATCTACATTACGTATTTCTCCTAATGCTATCCCTCCCAACCCCCCATCCCCTGCTATCCCTCCCCTAACCCCCCACCCGCTGATGGGCCCCAGTGTATGATGTTCCCCTACCTGTGTCCGTGTGTTCTCATTGTTCAACACCCACTTACTTTTTAAACAATTCTTGTGAGCTAGCCCAGGTTGCACATGCTTCTTATTGAAGAAGTCATGGGTCACTGGTTGATAAAGGCTTTGGAGTTGATTCCCTGTTTTGGTCCAGTTTTCTTGTGATAGGACTCCCCTTATGGCATGATTGTAGGGGAGAAATGAAACCATGGGTGTCCTGGGAGGGCCTGACACATAATAAGCTGTCAGAACACACGAGCTGTTTTAAAAATTATATTCATAATGGTTTGAAGCAAATACCTAAATTTGGAAGCTGATTTTGATACTTTTAATAATCTGGTGGGCTTGAAATGTCGATAAATATACCCTTCTGGAAATGTATTTACAGGCAACAATATTTATCAGAGTTAGGTTTTAGATTGCCCCAGAGCTGAAGTTATAAAGTAATTTGAATGCAAATATGTGTGTTTTCTATGTTAGGACTCATGAAAAATGATGGTGTTTTGGGTAAGCCACTTAGCAGTACACCCTTGTCCAGTACTCACAGAGAACTCATCAGCATTCTGTAATCCCGTCAGAATGGACAAATCTTTTTGCTTTAAATGAGATTTTGCTTGATTGGTATTTTTATTTTGGAAATCCAATTTTAGCTTTTTGTCTCACTTGATAATGATAAATTTGTCTCACTTGATTTTCGATAAATGCCGTCATCCTTTATTGTAAGCATAAAGAAGAAGTAACAAATGGCTTTCTGCAGTGTGATACTGTAATAAATAAAATCAAATGCTAGGAGTCTACTCATCACTGGCATAAATAAATGCATTACTTCTTTTTGGGCAGATGAGAAGAGGATGTTGATTCTAAGTTTATAAAACTTTCATTTCCATTCCTTTGAAAAATCCAACAAATGGCTTTATTTTCACATCTAATATTTCTTCTGTGGATGGAAACTGTAGTCTGAAACAAAAGTTACTACGTTATTTGATTTAGAGTGGCTACGTTAGATAACCCTACTGGTTAATGTGGTTGGGTTTTACTTTGCTGTGGCTGAGTGCTCCACACCTGCTGTGGTTGGTGGTTGGGAAAGTGGACCCTGGGCAGTCACTTCCTTGCTGTGCATTTCCATTGGGATGGCAGAAACTGCTTATCATGCCACAGGCTGGAAGATAAATCCTGGAAGCGCGATATAGCTCAAGTGACAATTTGAAAATAACAATCAGAGCCATGAATAGAAGCCAATGCACAAATTCAGTCAACAAGCAGAGAAACTAATCTATCAGGATTTGGGTGGAAAGCCTATTTCTGAGTTTATTTCACAGCACATTATGACAAACTTTCTTTAAATCACAACTCGTCCCCATGTAAAAGATACAATCTACATATTCTTGTGGGAAACAGAGACAAGGCTTTGCTGTATTTGTCTTCTCTGAAGTTGACCTCGTTTCCCCCCGAAATATTTTTCATGTTGTGGAATGTAATTTACTTGACCCCAACAAAATTGGAATGAAAACTATCACAATTACCAGTGGGTAAGAAAGCAGAATTGAGTTTGGGAGAATCAGGGCATAAAGAAAACATATATATATGTGCTATTCAGAAAACATATTGAAAGAAATGCAGAGAGACTTGGACATTCCATAGTAGTTTGCACCTATTTCTGGTTGATAGGGTTTTAGCATGTGGAGTGGTAGGTGGCTATGGGTTTGTGGTGGTCTGCCCCCTTGCAGGCTGACAGGGAACTGGGGCCTGCGAAGAAGAGGTGACCTGTTTAGTGTCACATAGCTGATTGGTGTCAGGGTTAGATCTGAATCCTGGTCCATATACTTGGGTGCTTTCTGCCAATGTGCCTTTTTCCTCTCTAAAACTTTTACTTTCAGGAAGTCCATAGATTAAAAAAAAAAAAAATCTGTGTATTGTGTTCTCTCAATTTCTAGGTTCACATTTGCCTGAGTTTAAGAAGAGCAAGGCTGGGTGCGGTGGCTCACACCTGTAATCCCAGCACTTTGGGAGGCCGAGGCAGATGGATCACCTGAAGTCAGTAGTTCAAGACCAGTCTGGCCAACATGGTGAAACCCTGTCTCTACTAATTATGCAAAAATTAGCCAGACACGATGGTGCGCCCCTATAATTCCAGCAACTTGGGAGGCTGAGGCAGGAGAATCACTTGAACCTGGTAGGGGCAGAGGTTGCAGTGAGCTGAGATTGTGCTATTGCACTCCAGCCTTGGCAACAAAAGCAAAACTCTGTCTCAGAAAAAAAAAAAAAAAAAAAAAAAAAAAAAAGAAATAGAAGAGCCTTACTTCCTTTCATTTGAAGGAAAGTGGAATTGCCTTGACTGTGGAATCAAAAAGCAGGAATCACCTGCTTTTTCTCCTAGGGCATGCATTCCTGTGCATCTGTGATGGTCTTTTTCAATGAGACACAGCTGTCCCAGGTCAAGCTTCAAGGCAGGGTAATAGTCATGAGCACAAGAACATGTTGTTTTCTATCTCTTTGAGTGCAGGAAATAAGTGCTCTTACAGAGCTGGGAAAACAGAGTGATCAGATTCAGGTTGACTGGGGAAAGCTGGAGCCCTAGAGGTTCTGTCTGAACATTTGGTGCACACTTGACAAACACTTCAGGGTGTGTGCTCCCTCTGGTCATTCCTGCAGCCCCAGACTACAGGTAGGCAATGTTTATATAATTGAGTGAATAGTAGCCACTTCCTGTATTTGTTCACTTAGTTCTGTGCTAAGGCCTTAAGCCCTCCCCCTTGCCCTGTCACCAATTTTGGAGGCATAGAAATGAAGTCTTAGAGAGCTTGGGTCACTTGCACAAGATCATGAGCTTAGAGTCCTGGAGTCTGGGTTTGAACTCAGGCTGTGCTTAGCACTGGCTATAGGAGAAAAGGACATTTGTCTCCCCCAACCCCAGAGCACACATAGGCCTTAGCGCAGCGCCTGCCTCATGTTTCCGTTGCCTTCATGGCTGGTTGACATGTGAAATGGGCCATCCCATAGGGAAGCACTTAATGGTTTATGTGGGTTATTATCATACTTGATGGCATTGAATCCATTCGGGGACATGAGCTTCTGAATTCTCATCTCTTCTTGGTTCGCATTTCTTTGTTTTCTTCTTTGATTCGAGTAGTGAATGTGGGTGAAATGGAGGGAAGTTTTCTTTGGAACTGAAATTCTGGAGTTTTCTGGAGCAAACAGTGTAATGTTGCAGTGTTTATCTCTGTCAGAAACATTCTGAGGTGAGAGCCTCAGCCATTTCGAGTAGTAGCAAGGGTAATGACTTCTCAGTGACCAGGGACTTAGGTTAGGTAGGGAAGCCCTCATGGGAGGATTCACTTGACATTGTGACTACCCCAAGGGCCTGAGTCAAAGGGCCTGTGCCTTAGAAGTGGGAGGGGTTTGTGTATGTTTCCTGTAGGTTCTGTTCATAAATGTTGAAATTCTTCTGTTGACAGGACAGTAATGAACCCATTGGTTAGGAGGGGAAGTAATGGAAAAATTGTTTCAATATCTTAAGTTGTGATTGTTGTACTTTTCAGATTGCAGTTCTTCTAAATGGCTTACAGAAGTTTCCAAGCTCTGCTTTGCCCTGACACATAAGTTCTTTAAGGTACAAAAAGAAATACTTGTGTCAGAATTGAATTTTTTTTTTCCTGCTGAAGAGGAGTTCTTCACAAAAAGTTTTGGAGCAAAGAATTTTGAGCAATTCTACTTTAATTTTTTACCAAGCATTTGCACATTTAAGGGCTCTTAGAAATCCTTAAAAAGAAACTTGCTTAATTTTACCCTGGCATTCTCCAAACTTATTTAAGATCCAAAATTTTATTGTGTCTGCAGCACACTTCTAGAATAGGGCTTTAGATTTTTAGAGTTCAGTAACATGACATCTACAAGTTAAATTATGTTTATTTATAAGCATATTATTTTATAGATTCAATACTAAATCCTGTAGACCAAGGGGTCTACATACTTTTTCTTTAAAGGGCTAGATAGTAAATATTTGGGGCTCTGTAGGTCACAAGGTCTCTGTTGCAACTACCTGACTCCGCTATTGTCCTCTGAAAGCAGCCGTAGACAATACTAAATGATGGACATGGCTGTGTTCTAATAAAACTTTATTTATAAAAACAAGAAGCAGCTGGATTTGGCTTACAGGTCATAGTTTGCCAGTCCTGTGTTAGATCTGATGACCTGGTCTGCTGATCACACTGCTGCATATTCCATGCTGTTCCCTCTGGTTGTAACACACACCTCCTCCTTTAATTCAATAACCCCTACTCACCCTCCCTAACTTGACTCAAGCATTCCTCCCTCAGAGATCTTGTATTCTAGGACAACATGTGGTTTGTTCCCTGTCCACCTCCAGGTCTCTAATGTGTCCTCTGTTCCAGCCCTAAGCAACTGTGGTGCCATCTCTTCTTTTCTTCCCAGCCCCGGCACAACTTTCAGCTCTTGGAGGGAAGAGACCATGTTACTAGTCTGTATCTCCAGCCCTGAGGATGGGAATGAAGGTGAGGATGGTGTACCCAGCAAGTTGTAGGCACTCACTCTAAGCTTGGCGAATGAATATGATGTTGCAGTAACGATACAGTGTTGTGTTGTGTTTGGATGAAATTTTAGAGTTAACAGTAAGTATAGCAGGAAGAAATGTTCTTTTCAAATAGTAATTTTAAGTATTTCCAACGATACAGGTTGGTTGGGTGAATCTAGGGATAAATTCCATATCCTCCCAAGATATATGCTTCTTGGGTGAAGAAAGGAAGAAATGATGCTGCCGTGCACTGTGGTAAATTATGCATGTAAAACAGAAAAGCCGAGTTAAAAATGATAATTTAGGGGGCATTGGGGAAGTATTTGAAAGATTTGAAGGCGTATTTTTTTCCTTCTTTATGTATTAGAGATTAAATGATATAGACCTTTTCCTCTTTTCACCCAGGCCTTTAAAATATTTTTTCTGGTAATTTCTCTTCATACTACATGACTGCTCTAATTACATCTCTAGTTTTAAGATAATAGAACTGCATTTTTAATGTACTCTCTGCTGTATCTGGATTTATGATATCTCTCCTTCCTTATGTCTTCTGAGAAAAAGCTTAACTGAGTTAATATTAAAATAAATTACGTGAATTAAAAGGGAATGAGCCTTTAAAATCTCTGATCCAACCCAAATGCTCACCAATGGCGGACCTCTCCATCTCTGAGGCCAAGACAGCCTTTCTCCTGCCTTCCTCCCTGATGAGAAACCCTACTGAGCTCCAGGAGTGGGCATGACCCCGAGTTGGCCTAGTGAGGAGCAAAAGGAAAGACTGGCCTGATGTTCCCAGAGGTCTGAATGCCATTCATCTGCAAGAGACACTGTGACCACTTTTTCTGAGTCTGCTGCTGGGAATTGGATAATCTTTCAGCATTTTAGGCCCCTTCTGCTGCTGTCCCTGGGAATGCTACAGGACATGGTGCTTTCAGAGTCCTGCAGGGAGAGCAGGTCTTGTCTCAGTGCCACTGCTGATGAATGGAGTGACCTTGGAAGAGTCACTTGACATCTTGGTGTTCAGCCTCCAGATGGCTCTGTGTCTGGAGGGATTGATAGGCCTCCTGGGCTGTCTTAGATGTTGACAAATAAAACTTCATATACCTGGTTGAATACCACCATGTCTGTCTCTTGCTTTGATCTTATAGGAACTGGGTAGACAGAAACTACAGAGATTTTAAAGACTTGACAATTGAAATAATTGATCACCACACTCGTATTATTAATTTTGTTAAAATACAGGCCCTTTCTTCAAGAAGGGCACATCTGAATAAAGGAAGTAGACACACAAATCCGGAACTGCAGGGTTGATGGGATCTATGAAGCACTGTGGGGTGTAGAGGAAGGTATCACTAGTTGTCCATCTGGAATGGGGCTGGAAGTCAGGAAGAGCTTCCCAGGTGAGGCCATGATTGACCAGGGCAGCAGTCCACAACATTTTTGGCACCAGGGACCAGTGTTGTGGAAGACAAGTTTTCCACGTATAGGAGGAATGCATGGATGGTTTCAGGATGAAACTGTTCCACCTCAGATCATTAGGCATTAGCTAGATTCTCATAAGGAGTGCCCAACCTGAATCCCTTGCATGCACAGTTCACAATAGGGTTTGTGCTCCTCTGAGAATCTAATGCTGCTGCTGCCAGTGATGTGGCAGATGTGGAGCTCAAGTGGTAATGCACACTCACTCCTGCTGCATGGCTTGGTTCCTAACAGGCCACAGACCAGTAACGGGCCACAATCCAGGGGCTGGGGGCCACTGAACTATGGTGTTTAAGGATGACCAGATATTTATAATAAAGGGAGGGAGGGTGCCAGGCACTCTGATCAAAGAGAGTTGAACTCGCAAATAACTGTCAGGTCCACAGAGAGAGCATCAAGGGGACAACAGGAGTATGTGCTCTCTCAACCAGCTGCTCAGGACACTCCAATCTAGCTGTGGAACATATGTACACAGAACTCATTGTATAGACTGTTAAATGTAGGTCATGATTGTGCTTTTTCCATCTTTTCTATTGCAACTCACTGTTAATTTTGAAAAGATGAACTGAAAAAAAAATCGAGTAGCAGGAGAGGCTGTACAGGAATAACCCTGTAGGCGTTATGATGATTCAGCACCAAGGACAGTGACATGCAACCTATTCAGCATCAGGACCTGGTAAATCCTTCTATGGTGGTTCATGGGTGCTGAATGTGGTAAGGAATGGCGTTCTCAGCAGAGTTTGTGTTCATGATGTCCTCAGGACTGCACCTATGCCACACTTGACCAGCCTAGGCTATGATGCCTCTTGACTGGTGGCCAAGTGCGTCAGAGTCCATGTATTCCTGTGGTAGACCACTTGGGGTTGGAATCCAACCATAGGGTTGTTCCTGCTGCTGGAACAAATGGAAGGCCATATTTGCTGGGTTTCCTGCCAGAGAGTAGCTTCATGGCTAGAGTTTACTCTCAGCTTCTTCATATAGGAGAGATTTTAATGCCTTTTTCAGGTCAAAGATAATAAGCACAGGATCCCTTCTCTAATAGATCCACAAACCCCAAACTTCCAAAATGGCGAGTATTTGTTTGTTTATCATTAGAGTGGCATTAGTGGTGATATTAGCTGCCAAATTCTGTGTAATATAGAGCATCACTCATTTAGTACTTGGCAGACCCCTCTGATAGCATTTGTGATGTTTGTCCCCAGCAACTCAGGATAATGGATTCGGCCTTTGACTGACTTTGACAAGTTGATGGAATTTTCCCCACCTCACTCCTGCAATACATCCAGCCTGAGTCAAAAGTGAGGCCATGGCATCTAAGCCTCAGGCACAACTCTGCATATTTTATTGCAAGCATGGGCTAAACTAACCCCTGCTTGAGATAAATGAGGGCTAAAATTTATTGAAGCAATTCTTGGACTTTGCAGTTATAAATCCCGATCTTTTCATTTCTACTTGGCCAGGGTGTTGACCAGGAAGCTTTTACATAAGAACTTAGTTCCTAGCGGGACCCAGTGCAGGGAGTCATATTTGCCTGGATAGTTATAGCTAGAAGGATTAGGAAAAGGCTTCCCATGAAACCAGCTCACTGATACTGTGTGTGGCATCTCTGATTGTGAAAGGGCTTGGGTGTTTAAAAAGATTTTTTTATGACTATTTTAAAACAAATTCACTAGAGTTAATTGTGCTCCTGGGCCTTTGTGAGTCTTTGCTGGGTTTGGGGTAATCAGGGCCAGGTTCCTGTCACACAGGGCCCTACTCATAGAAGGACCCACATTGGGTTTAATGCTCTGCTGTCACTATCTTGAAATTCCTAATAAATTTTGAATAAGAAGCCCCACGTTCTCATTTTGCACTCAGTGCTGTAAATAATGTGGCCAGTTCTGGGCTTAATCTAATGTGGATAGAGAGTATGGCCAGAAGACAAGGACCCTGTATAAGTTTGAGGGTTTTGTGTGACTCTACAGAGGGTACCATGGTTTTTAATAGACATTCCATCCATTAATTAAGGTGCATAACTGTCCTCCATGGTAGATAGTCTTAAGACCATTTAGGGACAGGAACAAAGTCGAGCACAAAGGCAGTAAGTGGCCTTGTGGCTCTCCTGACAAGTTTCATTCTTTGCTATCCTGTCCTTCCCTGTCCTTTGAGATCTAGAGGCCAGGAGGTAGGATGGCGGGGTCATCACCGTGTGGTACTAATTGAATATGCTGGGAGAGGTAGAACAGGCTGGCAGGCTGGGCTTCTCTGGATGTAGGATTGGCAGATTGCCTAGCTTCAGGAGGAAGTTATCTGGAGTCCTGAGAATTTGGAGAGCTCTGCTGCAAGTCCCTTCCCACTCCATTGGGCACCATTCACCAGAGGCCTGGTCCCAGCAGTCAGATCCCACATGCAGGCCTATCTTCCCTATCAGCTACAATTCACACCTTTTGTGCCTTAGATTATTTACAAAAGGATTTTTTCTTATGTCATTAAAGTTAATGAGAACACATGATTTTCTACTTTTTGATCCTCATAAATGTGGTTTCCCTGGTTGTCTTAGTCTATCTGGGCTGCTATAACAAACAACATGCCACAGATGGGTGGCTTATAAACAACAGAAATTTATTTGTCCCAGTTGTGAAAGTCTGAGATCAAGGCACTGGCAGATTTGGTGTCTGGTTAGGGCCTGTTTCCTAGTTCACTGATGGAGCTTTCTAGTTGTGTCCTCATACTGTGGAAGGAATGAACTAGCTCTTTGGGACCTCTTTTATAAGGGCACTGATTTCATTCATGTGGGTGGAGACCTCATTATCTAATCATCCTCCAAAGGCCCTACCTCCCAATACCATCACCTTGGGAGTAAGGAAACTGACATATGAATTTTTGGAGGGGCACACAGACATTTAGGCCATGCCATAGTATTCCTCACTGGAAGCAGGGTTGTTAGAAAGTGTCAGTGGCAGGTGAGGTGATGAGGTACCTGGAAAGGGTGAATATTTCTTAAAACTGCTTTAGAAGGGAGAGATAATGGAAGAATACAAGTTTAGGACCTACCGATGGTGGCTAAAAGGTTATGCTCGAGGTGAGTGATGTCTGATGTCCTGCCCTGCCACCAGCACACACACCACTTTCCACCTTCCCCAAATTGAGAGTTTAAAACCTCACATTATTGTACCTTTTATTTTTAGCCCCAGCTGAAATATAAGCATGTCACTATCAGAGTTTCTGTCTAACAAGACCTTTGAATGTGAATCTTAAAGTACTCCTCCTGTTGTGCCTTCCCATCTCTTTCACAGTGACACCATTGGCAGTGAGCCATTTTGCTCAGAGAAAGCAAATCTCTTTTTTCAGTCTCTCTTTATAAGATTATAGGTAAAATGTTCTAGATACATTTTACAAGCATTAGTTGCAGCTGCAGAAGTGTTGAGATCCACTGGATGGAACACAGGGTTGGGGTCTGCAGAGCTGGATTCTAATTCTGACTCTCCTCTAGTGGCCATATGATCTTGGACCAAAGACTTAACTTCTTTGGGTCTCTGTCTTCTCATCTGTAAAATGGGAATGTCTGTCCAGAAACAAAAAAAGAAAGAAAAATCCCCCGATAACTGTCATGAAGATCAAGTGGGATAATATCAGAACCTGCTGTCATATATGGTGGTGAGTTGCTGCTTGATCAATGTAGGTGGAAGCCAAAAAAAAAAAGTGCCATTCTTGAGATGGATTTGTTTTAATCAGTCACGATGAACCCACTCAGAGAAAGTTTTGAAGAACTCATATGAGGCCAAAATATATTCCTGCTCTGGAGAAATGGAGGATAACCCTGAAGCTTAGATGCAGCAGCCTTTTCCATTAACTAAAAGAGAAGCAGAACTGGAGGGGCTTCTGCAAGCAGGGACAATGCTCTGGGACAAACATGTAATCTTCAGTGACTTTTGTGATGGCAGATCACATCAGATTAATGATTTTAAAATGAGTATTTTTCTGCCTTCTGGCCATATTTAATGTTCTCTAATGCCTTTTCTTTTAAAACATCATCAACATCATCATCATAATCATCATCATCATCATCATCATCATCATCCCCAATTTAGTGTTTTCAGTTTCATATCCATGCTGAGCAGTCCAGACCCTTAAATGGATTTGTAATCTAGTACCCAGGGAGTGCCTTAGAAGGTCATGGGCTGTTTTTTGTCTGTGTTTTCAAGTTGAACCGACCGAGTACACGGAAATCGGTGACACGGTCTCTTCTCATGCTTGTGCCTAATGCTGAGGAGTGGCAAATTCAGCCTCCCTTGTGCACAGTTTGGCTTTGAAGAGCTGAGCTTGGTGTTAGGCAGGACTGGGTTTGGGTGTCAGGGCCATACAATTGTGACAAGTTCTGTAACTTCTTCTGGCCTTTCCTTTCTGATATTTGGGAATAATGGTAGATAATGGTCTATACCTCCACAGCACTGCTGTGAAGAGAGAATGTGCACAGAACTCAGATCCAGCAGTCCGTGAAGGGCCCCATAAATGGCTGTTGCTGTTGCCGATTTTATTGCATGGCAACACCACTGTGTCTCCCCTGAACTGGGAAGTGGGAGGTTCTGAGGATGCACTGGCACTGAGGTGGTTTGTTTGGAGGAGGTTTGGGTTTATTTGAGACCTGCTGGCTGCCTTCTAGCACATTCATGGTCTCCCTGCAAGTTTTCTTTAGAATGTCTTGTGCCATCAATAATGACAAAACCTGGGATGCAGTGTTTTCTTTTTAATTCCCTGTCAGTCAGCAGTGCCAAGTGAATCAAGAGTGGGTGGCCCTTCATCCTCCCACTTCCAGAAAGTTCTTTCAATGACTGCTTGGAGGTGGAGAAGAAGACTTTTATTTTTAACACAAGTGATGTGTTTTGACAAGAATGTATCGCTGTGGAGAGTTTATGCTAAAGGGGAAGTGCTTGCAGTTACAAATGGAGCTTTCCTTCTGCAAACAGGGCATTGATACTTGAGATTCACCATGCAACATGCAGGTGACAACATATAATTGAGGCAGGAATGGTGTGACATGCACAGTATTCTTTGGTACAAACATGGAAACCATAGCAGTAGCCAAACAGACTCTTAGGTTATTGAAAACCCAGACACCTAGGGTGAACGTAGGAGTCCACAGAGGGCACATGCTTTAGAGGGTTGGAGCTTCAGGGTGCTGGGCAGATGACTCTTCTCTGAGTCTGTTTTTTCCCCTGTAAAGCAAGGAATGAGCACAAGAGCCATGAGGCAGTCTCAACTCCCTACGTGCTTTTCCCCTATGTGAGGGGTGTGTGTGTGTGTGTGTGTGTGTGTGTGTGTGTGTGTATTCACACCATACTGGCTGTAGATTGTTCTCTGGGGACAATTGATGCTGCCTTCCTGGTAATTCAGCCCAAGAAATGGACCAGGGTAGTCGGTACTACGGTTGGTATGAAGGAAAGCGACTTCAAATGGAGCAGGTATTATGGAGCTAGCAGAGCTGCTCATTCCTCAGGGAGAATCAGATCATGCAGGAGACCCATGACAGGAGGAAGAATTTAAGAATTACGATGGCAGTGAAATAATATTAACTGCAGCCCTATTGGACTGCACAAACTATCCTTCAGATGTCTTTTCCCCCATGCCTGGGATGAGGAGGCGGTTCACAATTACAGCTTTTCAGCATGCAACCTTGGCCAGGCACTCTGCTAAATGATTCACATTGAATCCTCACAAGAACCCTTGGAGAAGGGAACTTTTGTTATCGAACCCCTTTTACAGGTGAAGGCGTAAGCCTCTAGTGCTGAAGTGACATTCCCCAGATATGTGGTGAGTTGGAGCCTGGTTTCAGCCCAGATGGTGAGACTTTATGTCCCTTGTCCTTAGAGTCCGTGGCTACAGCTGTAGGGCTATTGAGGCTTCTCCAGTTGACCCAGCAGCAGGGTCATGTTGTGACCAATTACTCAGTGAGCAAAAGCAGGCAGAAGGACTTTTTGCTTATTTTCTTGCAAATTGCATATTGTAGCCAGTTTCTTTTCCAGGGTTCAGTTTTTCTGGAATTAGCTAGGGCTTCTCCTCTGTCTTTGACAGTGGCATTGGATAACATAATAATAGTAAACCTTTGCATCCTAATTTCTAGGTGCTTGCTAAAATATTTTCAAACATTATCTCATTTAATCTTCATAACTGCCCTATTAAGCAGGAACTATGGTTATTCCTAGTTTTTAGATGAGTAAACACAGTCACTTGCCTGAGGTCTTGGGATCAGTGAGTGGCTATCTAACCTGGGCAGCCTATCCCTACAGCTCTCACTGATGACCACTAGGCTGTGCCAGTCTCAGGAGGGACCCTTGGCCTGGATAAGCTTGTTGCAGGAAGAATATTCTCCTTTGACGGTGAATTACAATGTGTTAAGAGTATCAGCTCCATGGCCTGAGAGACCCAGGTTCTAGTTCATTTCCTTCACTTATGCACCATGTGGCAGTGGGAAAGTCATTGCTTCTCTGTGGCTCAATTTCTTCACTTGCAAATGGGGAGAATGCTGTCTAATTCAGTGGGATGTTGAGAGCTCAGGGTCTTGCCCGTAATTGATTCTCAAACATGAAAGCTGTGAGACAAATATTGCATGTTCTCAGTCATATGTGGAAGCTAAAAAAAAACTGACCTCATGGAGGTAGAGAGTAGAGTGGTAGATACTAGGAGGTGGGAAGAGTGTGTGAGTGGTGGTGGTGGGGGGGATAAAGAGAGGTTGGTTAATGGATACAAACGTACATTTAAAAGGAATATGTTCTAATGTTAGGAGAATAGGGTGACTATAGTTAATAACAGTGTGTTGTGTATTTCAGAATAGCTAGAAGATAGGCCTGGAAATGTTCCCATCACATAGAAATCATAAATACACAAAATGATGGATTCCCCAAATACCCTGACTTGATCCTTACACAGTCTATGCATGGAATAAAATATCACATGTATCCAATAAAATATATAAATATGACACATAAAAATAGTAAAAAAAAGTCATAATTGAGAAGCAGGGACATGATGATGGGACCATTTCCTAATGGCCAAAGTCAGAAACCAGCCTCCCTGGCTGTTTCTTGTTCTTTCCTTCCTTTTCCTGTTCTTTTCTTACTTTTCTTGTTCTTTTCTTCCTTTCCTCTTGATTGCCACATGGATGGGGCTTGTCTTAGTCTGACTCAGCTGCTATAACAAAATACCTGAGACACTGGGTGTTACAAAGAACAGATATTTATTTTCTCATAGTTCTGGAGGCTGGGAAGTCCAAGATTAAGGCACTGACAGATTTCATTTTTGGTGAAGACACGTTCCTCATGGATGGTGCTGTCTAGGCATCCTCATATCGTGGAAATGTGGAAGAGAGAGAACCTACTCACTCAAGCCCTTTATTAAGGGCTCTCATTTCATCCTATGAGGACAAAGCCCTCATGATTCAGTCACCTCCCAAAGTGCCCACCTCTTAATACTATCACAATGACCATTACATTCCAACCCATGGATTTGAAGGGACACATTTAGACCACAGTAGTGCCCTCAACACTTAGGTCTTCTGTGAAAGGGCCTCCTGCCTGGCCTCCATGCTGTCGGTTGTACCTCCTCTGATCTGTTTCTCACATGGCCACCCATCCAACTTGGTCACTCCCATGCTAAGTCTTACATGATACCCTGTCAGTTACAGCCAGCCCTTGAACCTTGGAGGGCATCTGAATTATTTGAGGGAAGTTTTCTAATGTGTACATTACAGAGTCCCACCTCCCAGAGGTCCAAATCATTTGGTCTGGGGTAAGCCCAGGAATCAGCCATCTGGCCATTGTCCCAGGGCATTCTGATACATGTGATCTGGAGCAAAACTCTGACTCATGAGAATCAAGTCCAACTTCCTTACCTTGCCTCCCCACCCTGGCTTATTTCTGCATCCGTGCCTTTGTTAGACCACCAGCTCTGTCCTAAACTCACTCCCACCCATCTCTGCTTTCCTTTACACCTACCTTCTCTGCATTAAGCTTTAGCTCAAAGAGAGACTGACACAGAGATGCAATCATAGACACAAGCATCATATAGTCCAATATTTACTGAAGGCATATGGTGTGCTGGTTGAAACTTCTACAAGTATGAAGGCATTACCTTCTCATAGCCCTGTGAAGTTGATGGAGTTATAGTCCCCACTTTTGTACCTGTGGAAAGTGGGGTACAAGGAGGTTGAATAAGTTGCCCAAGGTCCTGTGGAGCTAGTGAGCAGAAGAAGCTGCTCAGGTAGTCCAGGTCTAGTGAGAGGTAGCAATGGTGATGGTGGCAACCTTTCTTTGGACTTTTGTGGTGCAGCCTTGGGTTTTCCCAGGTTTGGTGGACACTGTTGGTGTTTAGTGTCCAGGCTCAGGGATGCCAAGCATCCTTCAGTGTGTACACCAGCTCTGTTTGTGGAGAATTGTCTCGTACCCTCATGAGCAGCAGAGATCCTGCTGGACATTTATGCAAGTGAAAATCCTGTTCATAATTGTTTGAGCCTAGAACCTAATCTAAACACACATTTAAAAATTTCATAATTTTAATAAACACTGAATTTTCCAGGAGCACGACTGCCATTGCTCACTGAGTTAGTGTGTTGGAGGATTCACGTCACTGAGGACAGTGTTGATGGCCATCAAGATATGCTTGTGTGGTTTGCATTTGCAGCTGTTGAATTTTCCTGATGCTCTGCAGAGGTAGAAGCATCTCACTGTTTTGCCATGCCTTTCAATATAGTTATGCCTAAGCATTTGTCTGCTGAAATACATACTAATTTATTCTAAATCATTTGCCTGTCATTCTTTTATATTATAGGTTGGACATACTTTTGATTAAAAAAATATTATATGTTGATTTATCTGACTTTCATTTCAGGATAGTGAAGAAGATGTCACAAAATGATTGGTTAAAAAGGCAGTTTTGAGTTTCATCAAGTGAAGAACGACTCTGTACAAAATAAGGCCTCTGAAGGGGCAGGAGGGCATTGAGTTCTGGAAAGAGACCTGATGGGCGGATCTTCACAGAGAAGCTGTTAAGTTAAAACTCGAGGCTGGAATGCCTTTGCTAGACCCTCCTGCCCACATGTCACAGCCCTCCCAGTTCTCTTTGAGATGTTAATTTGTTGCTATGAAAATTATCTTGTCACTGACAAACGGAATCTGGAAGAATCAGCTCTTCTTATAAAGTGGTTCCTATGGTATCTGCAGGGCTTCGTCAGTTTGCAAGTTATGAATATTTATGTTTCAGAAAAAAATTCCTCATTTAAATTGCATTTTCTGTAATTTCCCACTTAATTTCACATAGAAAATAATGACATTTCTAGCCTTTGCCTAGGTGAATGTCTTCAGAGATGGCAGTTTTTGCACATGGGCTCAAGGGGCTTTGGAATTTACTGAATTCCAAACACAGATGCAGTCCTGCTGCCCTCAATTGCTTCTGTGTAAAATAATGCATGTGTCCAATACATTATCGACGGAAGATAAATGCCAGACATGATTATGGTAAATTAGACCTTTTGCATTATTTATGAGATCCAATGTAAAATGTGTTTTACTTTTCCCCACTAATGTTTATATAAAAGTTGTAATAGGACTTTTAGTAAATAATTTGAAAATTTATTACCCAAGGGGACAAAGTTGTTGTTAAATTTTATCTTCAAAATTAAATTTTTTTTTTTTAGAGATGGCATCTCCCTTTGTTGCCCAGGCTAGTTTTGAGTTCCTGAGCCCAATTAATACAGTGCTCCTGCCTCATCCTCTTGAGCAGGAAAGGGCCAAGTTTTAAAAGCTCTTCTAGTCTAAGTCGTCCCTTTCTCCTTCCATCAGCTCTTCAAGCAGAAAAGCAGAACTATAGAAAATGTCATGGGTCATGTATTGGGTGGGCCTGAGAAGGGCCTTGGAGAAGTCGAGGCTTGGGAGGTGGCAGGAAATGTCTTCCTCGGGACCTCGAATCTGCTGCCATGGTTACTTAAGAATCTGCAGGAAGATGCTGATGCCTACTTCAAGTCCTCCTTTCATTTCAGTTCTCAGGAAACTGTGTAATGCCTGACTTCACCGTGGGTCCACTTCTACCATCTTTATAGTAGCAAAACTTACCTGAAATGTGTTTTTATTTTTATTTTTGGTACCATCTTCTTTCTCTGGTTTGGTACTGATCTCTTGAGGGAAGGCAGCAGGATACACTCATAGGTAAGATTTCTTTCTTGAGCTGTGTGTGTTGGTTTCTCACAGCAAGTCATCCTAGTATCTCATGCTTGTTTAGGAACTTGGCACCTTTTCGGAACTGCTCATGTGTATGAGCGCCTTTGATCTGCAGGTGGCTGGGAGCTGTTGTCTTGTGAGCTGTCACAGGCTGTGAGGGGAATGGAGTGGAACAGTTGCCGATCCTTTCCATATTCTTCCCTCCATTTTTTGGTCTTCTGCACATTTTTGAAGGCTGTGTCTGAAATTCCTCCTTCTCCATTTCCTGTCTCCAACCTGAAGTTAAAAGTTTCTAGCCTTTGGGTGTTGGAAAGCACTTGGGAGCTGCTTTCTCTGTGAGGTGAAGCCTGTCTGCTGGGACTTTGATTAGGAAAGTGATGTTGTATGTGTCTTTGGACGTGATGAAAGTAAGAACAGCATGAGTGAAGTTCCAAGGAAAGTGAGAGTCAGAGGCCAGATTGCTGCCTCGTTCTTATCAGACTTTTCTTTTTTTTACCTTAAAAGATCTAAAAGGCTGGTTCTGTTCTTTACTTATGCATAGCAAGGACGGGAGCAAACCACTGTCTTTGTGTCTCTTGTCTTTGTAATACCTAAAAGAGCCCCCTTCCTCTAATAGGCTCCTTGTGGCTCTGCCAATCTGAGGACAAGAGGCCTGATGTAGTAAACCCACCATTGCCTGCAAGGCGTGACTCCTGTGTGCCAGCTTAGGCTTTCCAAGGGCAGTTTCATGTGTCTTGAACCCTATTCCTGGGGGCCACCTACGGACAACAGCCTGGTGTGAGGCCAGAGCCTCTGGCTTCCTGTGGCCCGAATAGTTCTATAAACCAGCTGGGGTCTTCTGGCCAGGCTACCTCAATAGAGCATTGATGGGCCAGCCGCTCTGTGGGGCTCTGTTAATTTATGCCATTTGCTCACTTTTTATGCTTCAGTTCCAGTGTGTTTGGACAATGAAATTAAATTGGTCAATTTTTAGCACATTAAATGGCTTTGTTCTCCTGCTTTGGCACTGAGCCTCGTGGAATTGTTTAAAAGGAAGATGCTCCGCTTGGGAGCACAGCGGGATTCAAGGTTTCATATCTGTGGATTCTAGGCTGTGCCACTGTCCCTCAGGCCCTGGGGGGTTACTTCCTCTCTGGGTTTGCCTGGTGGTGTCCTTGCAGCCCCAGGCTTTAGCCAGGCGTCCCTGCAGCTAGATGCTGAGTGCACTGGTCTGGGCGGCACAGGCCTTTCTCAAAAGCCTTTGTTCTTCCACGCATTGTTCTGTGCTGCTGTGCTGCACACTGATGGCTGTGCCCGGAGCTCCTAGACATCTTGCTCCTTGCGTTTGTTGTAGAAAAGAAGGCTGCTGGCCTGAGAACATTTATTCCGTTTCTTTTCTTCCTGTCCCTGTCTCTTCTCTTTTCTCATCATTTCTCCCTTATAAACCCCTTATTTCTGGCCTTCACTTCTTGTTTTCCTTCTTTACCTTTTCCTTGACTCTCCTTCTTCCAAGGCTAATGATTGTATGCCCTGTTTTAGTATAATTTTCTTTCAAAAATTTTTATTTTAGTGTATCTTTAAACACATACAAAATATAGAGTCATAAAACACCCAGATTTGATAGTTGCTAACTCTTTGGCAAATCTGGTTTCATCTGTATCCCCACTGTCCTCCTACCCTGTCCCTGTATTGTTTTGAAGCAGTTCTAAGGTATCATGTCATCTTATCTCTCAATGTTTCAGTCCACCTCTCTGAAAGAGAGGAACTCTTTCTTGCTTTCTCTTTTTAAAATGTTTATTTATTTATTTTTGAGACAGGGTGTCACTGTCACTCAGGCTGGAGTGCAGTGACGTGGTCTTGGATCACTGCAACCCCCGCCTCCCAGGCGCAGGTGATCCTCAGCCACCTCAGTAGCTGAAACCACAGGTGTGTGCATGCCACCCCTGCCTCCCCCAGCTAATTTTTGTATTTTTTTGGAAAGATGGGGTTTTGCCAAGTTCCCCAGCCTGGTCTACACCTCCTGCTTTCTTCTTTTTTAGATGAGAGAATCTTAAGGGAGAACATCCTAGAGCCTTTGCTCTGTAGAGGCCCTTAAAGGTTATCAAAAAAAACATTTATCCAAGTGCAGCACATGAGGTGGAAGCATGCAATAGTTAAAAATAGTATTTTGTATTTGTTGCCCTGAATATGCTCTATTTTATGGCAAGTTATACTGGTATTCCATTTATGATACTAACACTAGGTAAAGAAAGGGAATCAATTTTAAAATAAAAATATTTGATAAATACAATATTTACAGGGGTCACAACACTGATCCAGCCTCTGTTTTAGTAAATAAAGTTTTATTGGAACGCAGCCTCTCATTTGTGCATGCACTGTCTATGACTGCTTTTGTGCTATACTGGCAGAGCTGAGCACTGGGATGGAGATGGGCCTACCAAGTGGAAACTATTTACTTTCTGGCCCTTTATGGGAAAATGTTTGCGTATGGCATAGGAGGTGTGGACACAGCAGATATCGTGACTTTGGCACGTCAGTGGCTGAAGTCTGGAAAACGCCAATCAGACCCAACCTCTTGCTTTGTAGCTGATGTAGCTGAGACCCAGGCAAGGGAGGAAGTTGCCCCTGGTTCCACAGCCAGTGGCTGGCTGGGTGGGAAGACCTTCCTGAAGTCCCTAGTGCCGTGCCCCAGGCTCTGTGCTAACATCTCTGAGTGTTGCAGGTTGGGTTTAGACTTCATGCTGGGTAGCTGTTCCAGAGCAGAAATAATTTGTGGTTTTCAGTAATTTCTCACAAAATGCTCTGTATTAAGTTTCTGTTGCCCCAGTCCCTTAAATTATTACACCAACTAGGAGAAAAGTAATTTCAAAGAAGTAAGAAGGATATTTGTGAAGTGGTATAATTTACTACCAAATAAAATACACTGAGCGCCTCCTAACATAGAATGCTGAGCTGATTTTTCTCTGTGGTATCAATTCCATCTCCAGCTTTAGTGGTGGATATCCAGCTGGGAGCAAAGTATCAAGGTAAAATAAAATGCAAATGATCTCCAGCATGTATTTGTGATTTTTCTCATTTCAGTATCCGTTCCTGCCGTAATTGCCAGAGTAGTAGCAAAGCTACAGGGAGAACAGTTCTAGGGTATTCTGTTTCATAGCATTTCATTACTTAGGATTGAATAGCTCTGAGATTATATTGACCCCGTAGACTTGTCTCCTGTTTCCTCATTTTCTAAACATTTTAGACAAGTGCTTAGGAAAATAGGAAGTTTTCTGTTATTGTTGAGATTTTATGATGAAAATATTTATTTATGGCACAAAATTGTTATTATTATATTTTATGGGAGAAGCAACTTGCTAAAGTGATTTTGTGGTTTACTTAGAACTGCAGTGTCCAATGTGATAGCCACTGAGCCACACAGAACGCTACCGCGCACCTGAAGTACGTGTGGCTGCTCTGAAATGAGAGGCTCTGTAAAGGTGAAATAAGCACTGGGTTTCGGGGATTAGTACAGCAAAACGAAGGTGAAATCTTTCATAATTTCAAAGTGCTGATTATATGTTAAAATGATCACATTTTGTATATATTGGATTAAACCATACATCATCATTGAAATTAATTTTACCTGTTTCCTTTTACCTTTTAAAGTGGCTACCAGAAAATTTAAAATTACACATTATTTTTAGCATTATATATACTTAGAAAAGTGCTGAATATTAAGAAGAGATAATTAAAGAAATTTTAAATAATTAGAGCCATGATGGGAAAGCTTGGCTTATTTGAGCAAGAATATTGCTCTAATGTTGGAAGTTACAATAACGGAAGAAGTATGGCGTTAACTCAAGAATTATTGATTGATGGAAATAGTATTTAACAGACTACAGCCCTTATAGGTTGTGTTCAGTAAATGTTTACACTGTTAGGTGTCCTCAAATCACTTATAGGGAATTGTAAGGTTATTTAGTAAATTGTCTACAACTGACTATTTGGTGGAAGATTTGAGTTTGAGCTTCATTTTATATTATACCCCAAATGGATTCCAGATTAAGAAAATAAATGTAAGGAATTAAACTATTCAAAGACTATATCGTCATCTAGCCAAATGTGTATTTGATTTTCTAATACAAGCAATAGAGGAAATTATAAAGGGAAAAATTGAATTGATAACAGAAATCAAGTTTCATTCTTTAAAAGAAATCTGATAAAATAAGTTGGACAAAAGTATAAAAACAGGGAACTCATCTCAGCAATTCCTGACCCCTTGACCATATACAGTTCAGAAAATGACATGTAATGCACATCAGATCTCTGTGAATTCAAATGGACTTATTCCTGCTAGTTTTCTGTTCGTTAATGGGTTGCCAGATTTAACAAATTAAACTGTGGGGCACCCAGTTAAATTTGAATTTCAGATAAACAACTATTAATTGTGGATGTAAAATGTGCCATGCAATATTTGGGACATACTGTTACTAGAAAATACTGTTGTTTATATGAAATTCACATTTATTTGAGCTCCTGTGTTTTATCTGGCACCCCAAAGCTTGGGAATATACCTCACAATGTGCAGAATGGGAAGGGAAGCATGGGAGCTGAGTAGTCATGTGACTGCACTTGGTGCAGAAGGAACCTGGGGACCAGCTGCCCTGAAAATAGGCTTTCAACCAATTGCCCCGCTTTGACCCTGCAACTCACTGCTGGCTGCTGAAATGTGGGGTACTTCTATGTGCTAAGCCTGTTCAGGATTCTATGAGATCATCTGCCTGTGTCATGCTGTAGGCAGTTAGACTAGAAGAATCCAGCCCTAAGTCCCAGTTACCACGTCTTCTTCATGCCATCTTCTAAAATACATGAATCTCATTTGTTGCGGTTGCTTCCCCATTGCTTTTGTTCTATTGCTATACCCACTTTCTTCCTTCACTGTTTTTTTAAATGTCATTTTAGGGAGAGGAGAAAAGTGCTGGTGGTCTATTTTTACTATGATTAATAGGAAGACAGCTTAATCAGGACACATATTTTAATTATCCAGGTAATGCATGGATTCATTTTGGTTAAAAGAGAAACAATATATACAAAGTGAGAGTTCTGTTGATTCCCCAGTTTCTCGTAAAAAACCAGAAAACTGGAGATAGTAGATATAGGTAAGAAGACCATATGTCCCAGGAGAATCCCAGTTTATGTCTGAAAGTTATTAATAGTTATTAATTGTAATTATCAGTAGTGTCCCTTCTCTCCCCACTACTTGGCTCTCCAAAGAGTCTATGTTTGGACAGGAAATTCTGCTATCAAAGTGGGCTTCGGAGAGAGTGGACGTTAAGTACAGAGTGAATCACTGGGTCGGGGGTGGGAGGATTTTTCTCTGGAGCAAACAACTGCATCTGGGGATCCCTGCTGCCGACACACACGTAGAGCTTCTAGTCAGCCTTGGGTGCTGTGATGGCCAATTCTGCCTATCAACTCGACTGGCCACGCAGTACCCAGATTAAGCATTATTTCTGCATATGTCTTTGATGGGGTTTTTGGATGAGATTAGCATCAGTGGAATCAGTAAAGTAGATGGCTCTCCCCATTGTGGGTGGGCACCATCTAATCCTTTGAAGGCCTGAATAGAACAAAATGAAACGGGGAAGGTTCCCTTGTCCCCCTTGCAGGGCCTGCAATGTGGGTGTGGCTTGCTTCTTCAGTGCCTTGCTGCTCAAACCTACAGAAGGGCAGGCCGTGGGGCTCCGACCCCATGGCAGTGTCTAGGGGTGAATGTTTACAGCTCCTGAAACCTGAGTGGGCATGTGTTACAGGGTGCTCTTTTATTTAGCTGTCTATAGGCAGCTTGTCTTAGTCAGCTCAGTTAGACCCTCTACCTTGTCGCCTTGGTGTACTGGAAGAATTGGATCACACGTGGGCTTGGAGAATGAGTGCAAAGTTTTATTGAGTGAAAGTAGCTTTCCGCTGATGCGGGAGCCAGAAAGGAGATAGTTTTCTCCTGGAGTTGGGCTGCTGGGTGGCCCCAGCTCTCCTTCGATTGCCCTAGCCAAACTCTGCCTCATTCCGGGGGTTGGTGGCCCATCCTGCTGGTGTGCTGGCCTGCTGGCATCTGTCTGTGTGCTCTTCCACTGGCGTGATCCCTCCATGTCCTCTTGCTGTCCAGCCACTTGTGTCTTCTTTCACTGATGTGCCCCTCTCCATGTCTGGCTGCCTTCATATCTCCCTGCTAGGATTTCATGTCTTGGAAAAGGCAACATTTTGGCGTGAAGGCAGTAGTGCCTGTCCTCACATAGGTCTGTTGGGGTTGGTAGAGAAAGGCAGGTCCCTAGCCAGGGGATAGGAAATTGGTCCCTAGCCAGGGACCTGCCTTTCTCTACACAGCACTTCCCTGCCCCCTCCCATATCAAAAAAGCAGAATAAGGAGGAACTCATCCCTTTTTTCTTGCCTCACTGTTTGAGCTGAGACATCTCATATCATTTTCTTTGACCCTTGGATTGGGATTTCTATCATTGGGTACCCTAGTTCTCAGGCTTCCAGACTTGGTCTGAATTACAACACCAGCTTTTCTGGGTCTCTGCTTTATAGATGGCAGATTGTGGAACTTCTCAGCCTCCATAATCACATGAGCCAATCCTCATAATCTTCATATATGTACACACACATGCACATATGTATGGAAATCTTGTGTGTGTGTGTGTTTGTGTGTATACCATATAGATAACCATATGTATATAGCTCTGTTTTTGTTTTCTGGAGATCCTTGGCTAATAAAAGTACCCAGTCCTATGTGCACAAACATCAAAGATAACCAAACCTTGAGGAAAGTCACCAGTGTGAAAGAGAGAGGTCAAAATAACCAGAAAAAAAGATTTCCAGAGAATGTCAACATGGGGAGCGCTCACTCAGTGTAATAGGGGATGGGATTGGGTGGGAAGCCTCTATATAGGCACTTAGTAGTGAGATTCAGAACATCAGGGATAGGAAGACAGTCTTGAAGCTTGCGGATAGATAAAGAATCAGGAATTGGATTGGTATTAAAGTTTCCGACAGTACACTGGAGCTAAGAGAAAAATCTAGGAGGGTATCGTCCAATCTAGACTTCTGCATCCTGAGATTCTAAGTCAAGAGCAGGGGAAGAGTAATGAGCCGACTGGGGCATGGGATCCTCCTCCTTTTTCTTTTTCATCAAGTAGAGGACATTGGATCTAGAACACAGGTAATCCAGTGTATGCCTTGGGAGGCCCCCAGAAAGACAGCTGGGCAGCAGACCCCAGTCTGGCTACAATAGGAGGAAGGAAGGAACTAGAGTGAAGTCTCCAGGAAAAAGGAAGTGTAGCTGGTAAATAATCTGATATATTTGGGCAATGATATTTCTAGGTTTTAAATAGATTTGTTACAGAAAAATTAGTGATAAGAACATAATTTAACAAGTGAAAAAATATGTGTATGTATATTTTTTTGAGATGGAGTCTTGCTGTGTTGCCCAGGCTGGAGTGCAGCGGCTTGGCTCACTACAGCCTCTGCCTCCCAAGTTGAAGCGTTCTTCTGCCTCGGTAGCTGGGATTACAGGCATGCACCACCACGTGGTTAATTTTTTGTATCTTTAGTAGGGACAGGGTGTCTCGAATGATTGACCTCAGGTGATCCACCTGGCTTGGTCTCCCAAGGTGCCGGGATTACAAGCGTGAGCCACTGCATCCAGCCGCAAGTAAAAATATAAAGCAGCTCGTAACACTAGGAAAACCTAAGTAGTAAAAGAAAGGAACTATAACGATGGCATACTCCCTGGCTTTGCAACAAAATGTGTTTATGGCCAGTGTTTACATTATTGAATGTTTTGAAAATTATGATACCTCTGTTAGGGAGATGGAGGGAGAGGAGGTAGGACATTATCCTGAGAGCTAAACCTTCATTTACCACAACAGGCATCACTTGAAAATGCCTGTAATTGATGATATGCTATATTAATATTCTTTATATTTAGCAACTTGGAGGCAAACACCGAGGTAAAGAGCTAAACGAGTTGAAAGTCATTCCTCTGGGGCTGGAATGGGGTTGGTGCTGAGTTGGAAGAGGAGGGCACAGAAAGGGAGGTAAGAAAGGGTTGGGGTGGAGGATGTCATTTTATATTAAGTAGTCTATGTAGTTATGTTAGGGATGCCAGATAAGATGCAGGATGCCCAGTTAAATTTGAACTTCAGATAAACAGTGACTATTTTAAAAATTTAACTATGCTCATGTGATATTTGGGATGTACTTAACTTAAAAATATATCTGTCGTTTATTTGGAGTTTAAATATAACTGGGCACCTTGTATTGGGTTCTTAATTGATTTGGCAAGTCTGGGTTATATGTATGTATTACCTTGATGAAAATAAATAGAATGTGTAATTATTTATACATAGAAAAGTTTCGAAGGTGATGCCCACCACTAAGTTGTGGTCATTTCTGGGGTACGTCATTGGGAAAGGGGAGTGGTGTCAAATTCTCTTTTTGCATTTCTAGAAATGTTCTGCTGCAAGCATATATTAATGTAAAAGTAAAGAAACAGTCCTAGAAATTCTTAGCAGTAACAGTACTGGGGGTGCTGAGGCCATGAGACGTTGAGAAGGGGTGGCTCTCTCTGTATGCTGGGAGGAGAGGTCAAACAGGTTTAACCCAGAGGAACATTCTGAGCTGAGCTCAGATTACTATGAGGTTAGAAGACTAAAACTCTATTGAGATGGTGTTTAAAAGAGTACTAGAGAATCTGTGTCCTGGGCAGAAGGTCTTGCTACTGCTGGCTTTTCCAAAATGTCATGATTTTCTCCCTCATGCACATTTTACTAAGGCATATTGCTCAGCCTTGAAAACACAAACAGTGAAATTCTGCTATGACCCAGCCTTGAGAGGGTGAGGCTAATGCTAAGCTGTGTAGCAGCCATGTTGCACTAAGCTGTACTAGTAAGCTTAGTTTGGTATACCAGTAAGCTGTGCAGGTAAGCTTGCTTTTATACCAGTAAGCTATACCAATAAGCTTGGGGTTTTTATTTTCTTCCTACATTTTCTTTTCCTTTTTTCTTTATTTAGGGATTTGGCTACTTCTGATAAATGAAGATTCATATAATAGCTGAATTAGTCAGGGTAAGTAACTCTGGCTTTTGAAACAAGTAACCCCTAAATTTCAGGAACTTAACATAATACAGATTTCTTGCTCATGACCATCTGATGCAGTTCCTTTCCAAGGAGTGACTTGGGGAGCTGGGCCCCTCTTAGCTGGAGGCTCCATTCTTCCCTAGGGACTTCCTATAGCCCCTGGCAGGGAATACTCTGCCAGTCAGCCATGGGCAGTGACTAGACACAGGGTAGGTGATAATGTGGTAGGAACCAGACCTGCTTCTGCTGCCATTCACTGGCCAGAATCCATTCATGTCACTGCAAAGGAGGTTGGGAAATGTAGTCTTCTGGGGTGCTTAGGAAGAATAGGCCTTCCAGGCAGTGTCTGCCACAAGAGTTGGTATATGCTGAATGCTTTTTCTATGCATGGCAGCAAATTAGTTTACATGTACAGTCTCACTAATGCTTGGAGATGTGTGCTAGGGTCTTCATCTTCTTCACCAGAAAAGTGAAGCTCAGAGATATTGCCACTGGCCAAGGTCACACAGCTAGCAAGTGGCACAGCTAGGCTTGCCCGTGACCTGGAACCACTGTGTCCTCTGTGTGATTTGACACCAGTGTAACCTGGGGGGATACATTATGCTTTTAAGAGCATTGAAGACCAAGTTGAAAATCTTTCTTGGACCCATTAGTAGATTTTTTTTCATCTTGTATCTGAGGCTTGGAGTAATACGTTTCTCTTCCTTGCACAAACCTGCTGCTAACCTTCCTGGATGAATGCAAGTGGGTGTAAGATTCCCACTAGCAGTCTTCCAAGCCAGCAGAGAGAAGAAACGTGCATTTGTCTGAGTTACCTTAGGAATGTCAGGGACCGGGCTCTGTGCACATTCCACCATATGGGGAGTGGGCCATGGAGCGTGGTCACTAGGGAGCGAAGAGGGTGCTTATGGCAGGAAGGGAGTTGTGATGAATCTCTTCTCTCTGTCACTTCATCATGGGAGCCGTGACATAGGACCACTTGTCAGCAAGCATTTCCACAAGATTGCTTTGGATTAGCTTTCCCGGTGCATCTGTTCTCATGACAATTATCCATTATCCAGAAAAGAGATCTACAGCCTAGCTGGCTGAGTGACTGCCTCGGTGTGAATCCTACTTCCCACATCCCCTGCTACTCTAGTCTAGTGATTCACGGCCACTTTGGAAGTTCACACAGCTCAGAGTTGTCAATTTGATTTTGTGATATGTTTCTTACTTTTTTCTAAAACGGTGAGTAGTGAATGGGTTTTGGTGCTCTGTTATTTGATCTTGTTTATGGAACTGCCTTTTGTTTTTAGTTTTTTTTTTTTTTTTTTTTTTTTTTTTTTTTTTTTTTTTTTTTTAGGCAGAGTTTCACTCTTGTTGCCCAGGCTGGCGTGCAATGGTGTGATCTCAGCCCGCTGCAATGTCCTCCTCCTGTGTTCAAGCGATTCTCATGCCTCAGCCTCCTGAGTAGCTAGGATTATGGGCGCTTACCGCCAGGCCCAACTAATTTTTTGGGTATTTTTAGTAGAGATGGGATTTCAGCATGTTGGTCAGTCTGGTCTCGAACTCCTGACCTCAGGTGATCTGCCTCGGCCTCCCAAAGTGCTGAGATTACAGGCATGAGCTACCATGCCCAGCCGGAACTGCCTTTCAAGATGTGGGTTTGCTTCAGGCACCTCCCTGGTAGACCTGGTTTCCAATAGCCTTGGGCTGGGAGGCTCTTATGATATGGAATTCCCAGAACTTAAGTGGCCTCTGCTTTGGCCGTGGAGAGCTTGCAATTCTGACCAGTGATAAGGAAGGCACCTCCCCCACTCCCCACCCCATTTTCACCAGTTAGTGGGTGTCCAGGCCTAGTCCATGTGTGGCCTTGTGGGTACCAGCCCCTTGTCACTCTCAGGTGTCTCACTTCTTAATGGCGTATAGCCATGTTTCTTTCATTTTGGACAGGCACATCCAGTTCTGGCCTATACAGGTCTCCTTTCCTTGTTTTAGAGCATCACTGTGTAGATGGTCATTTAAAACTTTTTTTTTCAATTATCACAATGTGTTTGTCATTGAGAATGTGGTGAGGAGGTATATTAATCTGTATTCATGCTGCTGATGAAGACTTACGTGAGACTAGGTAATTTATAAAGAAAAAGAGATTTAATGGACTCACAGTTCCATGTGGCTGGGGAGGCCTCACAAACATGGCAGAAGGTGAAAGGCACATCTTACATGGTGGTAGACAAGAAAGAATGAGAACAAGATGAAAGGAATTTTACCTTATAAATCCATCACTTTGTGTGAGACCTATTCACTAGTATGAGAACAGTATGGGGGAACCACCCCCATGATCCAATTATCTCCCACCAGGTCCCTCCCACAACCTGTGGGAATTATGGGAGCTACAATTCAAAATGAGATTTGGTGGGGACACAGCCAAACCATATCAGAAGGGAAGTCTCAGAATGTGGTCAGTTCACTGTCTGAAACCAAGGACTCATACAATTTTTTAGAAGATTTCAAAATATGCATTGAAATAATTGGAGACCCTGAGGATGTAACAAAACAAGATTGGGAGGTCATTTGGGTCCTTAGAAGTGTCTTTCAATAAAGTCAGTTGTCCAGCCTGCCTCACCCTCCCGGCCCTTTGTGTCTGATAATTTTGCTGTAGACTCACGCTCTAACTGGGGCTGGGTCTCATAGATGTGAGAGAACTTTCCACAGAACTTTTAGCTAATGAAAATAGAGGTCAAAACTAATTATACCTGTACTGATTCTGTATGGAGTAAGGCTGAAGGGAGTTCACGCATTAAATTACATTTTCAGTGTTCTGTTCTGAAGGTATGCTCCTTTATAACTTTATTTAAAGAAAGCATAATGTGAAAGACTTTTAACTCTGATGGAAGAAAGACAGGAGCCGCAGTCAGTAATGGTAGAATCTCTCATCTCATTGTCTGCTCCAAGAACAAAGATTTTTCAAAACCTGGACTCAAGCAGTTGCCTTGGATTATATTAATGGAACAGAACCTTAATAGTCTCCTCCGGAGGATGTTCTAAAGTATACATTAGCTCTCTCAAAATGTCTTTGATCTTAAACTTTTTATTATTTTGCTGTGTAAATTTTCTGGGCTGTTTTTGCCACTACCGTGTCATCAGATATCTAAGCAGTTTGTTTAAAAATCAGAATCCCTTTAGAGATGAATGTTGTATGTGTATCTCTTTTAGTTTATGGGGATTTTTGAGAATGGATTTTGCGTAGATTTACACATGTTTATAGGGCATCTACTATGTACTGTTCCAAGCCTTTAGGATCTCTCAGAGAACAGAAAAGACAATCCATACTGTGATGGGGCTTATATTCAGTGAGGCAAAGGCAGATAGTAAAGACAAGCATGACAAATAAGAAAAATACAATGTTTGTTAGAAGGTGATAAGTGTTGTGGAAAAAAAATAGAGCAGTAAGGAGGAAGAGGGGCAGTGGGCAGAGGTGTGTATGAGCCCAGAGGTGGCACCTATGGCCCAGCCTGTCAGCCATGACTTTGTGTCATGTCAAACTAGGATGTTGAGAAATTACATCTAAGGATTGGGAACAGTAAGGTGGCCTTCTTTTTAAAAAGCAGGAAATTAGCAAATCTACTTTAAAAATCTGTACACTATGCAAAATTTGTGTGTGTGTGCGCGTGTGCACGTGTGTGTGTAAGATAGGTCATACTGGTGTAAGAAAATCTGGGATTATATGTGAACTTGGTAAGATTACTGGACTTTTGCAGACTTAGTTTCCTCATCTGTTGGACAGGGATTGGGTGCTGGAAGAGTAGATGAGGTAATGGACTTGGAAGACAGTGAAATATGGCTCATCATGTCCTGGAGAAAAGTGTCCTGGGATTGGCAATAATTCACACAGGCCCCTGGGAGAGTTTGGTAAGCGTGTGGGGATTTAGTCTCCTCAGCCTTCTGTTTGCTGTTCTCCTGAAGGGTCTGCCATCCAGGTTTACCCCTGTGCCTTTCTGTCCTGTGCTGAGATTAAGAGTCAGGCAGAGAGAGGTGGTGAGTTCTGGTAGTCCTTGGTAATGCATAAAACACTGCCAGGCTGCATCCTGAGAAGGGGGATTGGGTACCCATGTTTTAATGGAAGGATATGTTAACTGAACTGAATATATACTGACAGAGCATACATGAATATTATTTAACTTTTAAAAGAGGTAGTATATATATGTCTTAAGCATCAAAGAGGTCTGAAAAGGAATGCAGAAACCTCATCTCTCACCTCTTTTCCCTTTGTCCAATTCTCACTCTCCATCCAGATAGGTAATAATTGATATTTATATATTTATTCCTCTGGATATATGTGTATGGAAACAGAAGCCACTACTAATATATATTCTTATTTCCCCCTTTTTTATTTTTTACATGTGATAGCATACTATACATGTTGCTAGAAGCTTTGCTTTTTTCCATTTAAGAATACATTTTGGAAGTTTTCCAATATCAAAGCAAACACTTCCTTGGTTCTTTTTATAGCTGCACAGTAGGACATTGTATGAATGGTTGTTGTAATTTTAACCAGGTCCCTTTGAGAGACCTGTCTTGTGTTGTTATCCACAGTGCCACCATGAATACCCTGCACATACATCATTTCACCTAAAAGTGGGCACTTTTAGGATAGATTACTAGAGGTGGAAATGTAGGGATAAAGGCTGCGTGTGTTGGTAATTTTGATAAATTACCAACACACGCAGCCTTTAGATGGGTTGCACCAGTTAATACCCCTACCTTGGAACCTTACCCCTGAATGACACCATTACCTTCTCCTTACTACATGTATTCTTTAATGCAAGAATTAATTAGACTCATATTTTTTTAATAAACTGAATACTTTCTTCCTACTGTTCTTAATTGCTGTCCTAGTAGACAAGGACTCAATACTTTTACTGTTCTCTGTTATTTGCTTCTTTACCAGTGTACATAGACATATATGAATTAATGCTTTGTGAAAGGGAAACTGTTATTTTAAAGAGATGTATGAGTTATTTTATAAAAGATATATTATAAAATGTAACTTATTTTTCTTTCCCTAGTTTTTTACATTTTAGATTTTAGGTATTAGATTTCTTTAAAAAATGGAGACCGTGGTACACAATGTAGCAGAGGCACAATTGAAACAAGATGAGTTTCTTCAGCTAGTAAGGCTGCAGGGAAGGTACAGAAATCTCAACTTCACCCACCTCTGTCTTACCATGAAACCCCCAGACACCTTGAGGAACGTAAGGCTCAGGGAATGGAAAAAAAATTCCTGATCAATAGTTAATAGACTAGTTCAGAGGGGTGAACCCAAAGGTATCTGAGACAGGTCTGAATCAATTTAGGAAATTTATTTTGTCAAGGTTAAGGACGTGCCCGTGACACAGCCACAGGAGGCCCTGATGACATATACCCAAGGAGGTCAGGGTACAGCTTGCTTTTACGTCTTTTAGGGAGACATCAAGCAATACCTGTAAGATGTACATTGGTCTATCTGGAAGGGCGAGACAGCGCGAAGTGGTAGGACAACTTGAAGTGGTGAGGGGAAGGAACTTCTAGGTTATAGGTAGATTTAAACATTTTCTGATTGGCAGTTGGTTGAAAGAGTTAAGTAATTACCTAAAGGGCTGGAATCAATAGAAAGGATTGTCTGGGTTACAATGATAAGGGGTTGTGGAGACCAAAGTTTTACTGTGCAGAGAAAGCCTCCAGGTGGCAGGCTTCAGAGAGAATAGATTGTAAATGTTGCTTATCAGACTTAAAGTCTCTATTGATGTTAATGCTAGTTGGCTTTTCCTGAATTCCAAAAGGGAGGAGTGTATATTGAGGTGTATCTGACCCCCACTTCCTGTTATGGACTGAATTAGTTTTTCAGATTAACTTTGGAATGCCCTTGGCTGAGAAGGGAGGGATCCATTTAGATAGTTGGAGGTGGGGGATGTCTTAGAATTTTATTTTTGGTTTATAGAGTTAGGAATGTCTGTCCTGTACTCAGAGCTGATGGAGGGAAGGGAGGGTTCAACCTCTGCCTTCAGGCTTCAGTTTTCTCAAGTGTGAAATGGGGATGCTGACAAGACCTGCCTCACAGGACATTCTAGAGGATTAATGAGATAATGCTAGAATGCAGTGAGTATATTTCTGGCCTCTGGAGGCCCTCCAGGGCTCCTCATTGCCCTTCTCCATATGTGAGCTCATATATTTTCATGGTTCCTCACAAGTAGCCTTTAATCTGTGCACATCAGGTGGGCTCCTGAGCTGATGAGCCAAGGTCAGAATCTGCACTGTCAATAGTTTATTGTGAAGCCTCCAGATGACCTGCTTCAGTGGCTGGGAAGGGGACCTTGAGCTAACGAACGCTTCCACAAATGGCTCTTGATCACTGAAACTGGGTCAAATTTCCTTCCTTTAGGAAAATGCCCAGGTAATTTGCTTTCTGAAAACCTTATTTTATTTTAAAAAAATTTTTTTACCTTTTTGGAAGGCTGTTAATGGGATAGTTTAAATAGAAATAATAAAACCTCTTTTCTCCAGGCCTTTTTTGGTTGTTTTAATCAGTATATTTCTATAATGTTAATGTGACTATTCACCAGTGTGGCTTTGAGCCATTAAAGGCCACCCCTCCTGCCTCAACCCCCAGGGAACATTGGTAATACGGGAACAATTACTCCCTCAGTATTCTTCCTTGGTTGCCATTCATTGTCCTTACTAGATGTCTCCATCAGTATCTGTCTGTAGAAGATAACAGTTCCTTCTTTCTTCCTGTAGTTCTCTCCCAAGGAGAGGAGTGTGCATTTCCTTGCATTGCTCAAGGGATGGTGGCTGAACTAAGGAATTCCTTGTGACCTGCCACCTTCAGGCTGCTGAATGCAGGGATGAGATGTGGATCCTCATTTGACATCACGGGGAACAGAGTAAAATAGCATACTGTGCAATTGTCAGGTTTTCTTCTAATAATGGCAAAGGATAGATATGGAGACTCATAATACAGAACAGCAGGAGGATGGAAGTAAAAATGAATCAAATGAGGGAAATTATTTATGTTCACTTTGATTGTTGGGGAGAAATCTTATGGCACTGATACCACCAGCCTGGAGTCCCTCTTGAACACTTTGCTAATAGAGCCCATTCAGTAGAAAAATACGGAGAAGAGGGAGGCCCAGGAGTCACTTGAGTGGCTGTCTACCACTGGGTCAACCCTACTGTAGTGGGGATGCCCTGAGCCTTGGCATTTTAAGTGTAAATATGGGGAAGAAGGCATTTGCTGAGACCCCTTGGATGCTGGAGGTCAGGTCTTGTTGGCATGGGACCTTCAGAGAATCTCATGGAGACTCAAAGACCACAGATGCCTCTAACAGGAACAAAGCTGGCAAATTCTCATATTCCAGAAGACTTCCACTGAATTAATCAGTTTATTATACCTGTCACTTAACATGCCTCAAACATCCAGCATTTACATTTTGTCAGTTACAAGTATTTCCACATGCCACATTCTTAATATTTTCCAGACCTTTCATTTGATTGGTAAACAAACAGAGGACCTCTAAAATTGACCTTTGCATCCCAACCTTCAGGGAAGATAAGCAGAGGCCCCTTCTCCCTGGTCCCTAAGGGATAAGATCTGGAATGAAAAGGCAGGACCTGGTTATTACACAGGGGCTATCCCTAAAGGTAGGTTGAAGAAGTGAATAGATGTTATCTGCTGTGGCCCTCATTACTGCAAGCCAGTGCTTTTTGCTGCAGGTTGCATGAGGAAGCTACTCAAGGCATCTGCATGAGAGCTGACAGAGAGGCGTGGTTGGTGTTTTAAACAGCTTGGTTAGGTGCTGAGGCATTGTGCCAGGGTATGGAGAGGATGCCGCAGCACAGTCAGGAAGAGGCAGCTGATATATCCCTGTCCCATGCCAGTGTCTAGAGGTGACAGCATTAGACCAAAATGACAACACTGGTGTTTTTATGTCTCATCACACCAAAATACTGGTAGTAAGGACAGAGTGAGAGGTGCTCACCATGTTGTTTTTTTTTTTTTTTCTTTTTGAGACAGAGTTTTGCTCTTGTTGCTCAGGCTGGAGTGCAATGGCGTGATCTCGGCTCATCACAACCTCCACCTCCCAAGCCTTTGCCCTTTGACTGGAGTCTTTCCAGTAAGCCTGATAGGGGAAGATAGTCCTGAATAAAGCAAAATACCCCAGAGTACGGGTCCTCAGACATCTTCCAGGCATCAGTCAGCTGAGATGTGGCTATGACCTCATCCTGTCCCCTCCCAGGCCCTGTTGTCCTTAGCCTCCTGAGTAGCTAGGATTACAGGCAGGTGCCACCACACCCGGCTAATTTTGTATTTTTAGTAGATATGGGGTTTCTCCATGTTAGTCAGGCTGGTCTCGAATTCCCGACCTCAGGTGATCCACCCACCTTGGCCTCCCAAAGTGCTGGGATTATAGGCATGAGCCACACACCTGGCTCACCATGGTTCTTACCATTTGGAGCTCAGAGGTGGAACAGGAATGGCTGAGATACAACACCCAAGTCTTTGCCCTTTGGCTGGAGCCTTTCCAGTAAGCCTGATAGGAGAAGAGAGTCCTGAATAAAGCACAATACCCCAGAGTAGGGGTCCTCAGATGTGGCATCTTCCAGGCATCAATCAGCAGACATGTGGCTGTGAGCTCATTCTGTCCCCTCCCAGGCCCTATTGTCCACACTCTCCTAGTTGATGTCAGCTTCTCAGGAGGGTAGCCATAGGAGCCAGGGCCCCTTGGGTTGAGGAGAGAGAGAAAAGTTCTGTTCCTGCTTTATCTCCATTCAAATATCCCACCTCCAGCTTTATTAAAGTATAATTGACAAAATTGTATATATTTATGGTATACAATGTGATGTTTTGATTAATCTGTATATACATTAGGAAATGATTAAAGTAAGCCCATTCACATCTCCATCACCTCACATAATTCTCATTTGTTGTGGTGAGAACATTTAAGATCTACTGTTTTAGTGTTTTTCAAGCATGCGATACGGTATTATTAACTATAGCGGCTATTCTGTGCAATAGATCTCCAGAATTTGTTCATCCCAACTGAAACTTTGTACCTTTTGACTGTGTACCAGTCCCCCCACACCCTGTTAAAATTATTATGCACAGGTGGGCTTGGCCTTTTGATTGTAGAAGACAAGATCTAGCTTGTTTTTATTTTCTGAGTTTGCTGTGTAATGCCCGGGAAATGCCCTCTTTTCCAAGTGAACAGATGTGGTGAGGGTGGGAGGTGGGGCCATGCATCCTTTACTTTTTCATCGGTCACTCAGCCTCAGTTCTTAGAACAGGCTTACACACAGAATTTCCAAAGTCATTGGCTCACAAAATCATCCTAGTGCCCCTGGGTGAGAAATTTATTTCCTCTGGCCTCCGCTGCCAGAAGAGAAATAAGGATAATGCAGGGAGGCATTCATGCGAGGAAACATATTCTGTTCAAGGGCTAAGTTCTTAATTCTGAGCTTACTCCTTTTCTTTTTTTTTAACTTCACATATTCTTTCTCTTATGGAATGATCGTGATTGTGGAAGGTACATGTGTGTGTGTGTGTCCTCTTTAATGTCCTTAGTTTGTTAAATAAAAATGCAACAGTTCTGAGTTGGTCCCCCAAATTAGGTGATCTTCATTATTCTTGGGTGGCTGAGCCCTTTGAGAGCTGTGCACTCTGTTCCTGTGAATCCTCTGACGCTCACTAGCCTGCAGTTTTAGTTGTACACGTGTGTGTGTGTGTGGTGGGGAGGGGCAAGGCAGAAGCACCATGTAAGAAGCCTGACACCCACTCTTTGCAGAAGGTGTTTGTCAACTAAGGAAGCACAGGCTTTGAGAGATAGAATCTTTGTATTCTGAACTACCAAGATTTTTGGTATCAGTCTTTTTGCAGTAATATACTTCACGTTTCAATGATGTTTTAATAATTTTTAAGTATTCCAAGTATATGTGTGCTTTCTATAATAATAAACAAAAGCCAATACTCGCATACTGGTGGAAATCTGCTGCTGCTCTTTAAAGTTTGCATGGACAGGCTGTCATCCAATTGCCATCCAGCTGTCCACCAGGTGTGTTAGGGATGGGCTGTGAGCACCAAAGTGCGAGGCCTGTAGTGGAACTGATAGAGTAATATCAACATTTTAAACTAATTAGATGAGGAAAAAGCATTTCAAAGAAGGCGTGATGGCTTCTTGCCCTCCAGCTGGAAGGTGGCACAGCATAATTGGAGTTAGAAAGCTTTTTGCCATCAGTGATTTAATTGAGTACACTTGAAGGAGACCCAGGAGTAATGCATTAACTGTTTTGTTTTTGTCAAAAATAAGCCCAGGTGGAAGACAGGACTCCTCAGCCAGAAATTAAATCATCCTAGGAAGGAGAAATCAGGAAACCAGCCATCTAGCTCTCATATTTTAGAGCACCTGCTTGTGTGTGCTTTGAAATGGTGCAGGGCCAAGCTCAGCCATGGCCCCTTGTTTTATTGAGCTTCTGTTTGGTAGACGGCAGATAAAGAAGAACTAAGTAGAACTCAAAGAGCAATTCCAGGTGGTGACAAGTGCTAAAGAGAAAGTAAACTGAGGCAGTGAGTGCTGTTGGATGGTTAGGGGGTGATGAGGGATGGCCTCCTGACTGAGGAAGGCCCATGGGAACTGAGAGGTAGGAGCAGGCACAGCGTGCAGTGAGAAAGGGAGAGGGCTGGAGATGGGGCCTGGGAGGGAGGCAGGAGTGTGTTTCTGCTGCGATGGGGAAGCAGCCAGAGGCATGTTCAGAAGAGCAATGACCTTATGGGGACAGGCAGGGTCTCTGGGCCTGGGGAGCTGGCTTGGAAGCCTCTGCTGCCTCCTCCTCCCTGCAGCCTCAGCCAATGGTGATGTCCCTTCCCCGGATTCTGTCTGGGCTGTCCCATACCTTGCCCTGGGCTAGGGAGATGATGGACACTGTAGTCAGCTGGATGTGACCACCTGGAGATACCAAGTCCTAATCCCTGTAATTTGTAAAGTTTATCTTATTTAGAAAAAGTGTCTTTGCAGGTGTAATTAAGGATTGTGAGATGAGGACATTACCCTGGGTTATTCAGATGGGTCCTAAATGCTCTCACAAGTATCCTTGTAAAAGAGATGCTCCTCTCCCTGTGTTCTTGCCACATATGTACTTAGGCAACAATCCTGCATGATCTGCACATGTACCCCAGAACCTAAAGTACAATAATAATAATAAAAAACTTTCAAAAATGTTAAAAAAAAAAAGAGGCAAAGGGAGATGTTATACACAGAGAAGAAAGGAATGTGAAAACAGGCGGAGATCGGAGAGTGAACGGACTCCAGCTGAGGAACAGCAAGGAATGCCAGCAGCCACCAGAAGCTGGAAGAGACAAGGAATGGATACTCCTTTGGAGGAATGTGGCCTTGTTGACATGTTAATCTAAGATGCATGGCCTCCAGAACTGGGAGAGAATAAGTGTCTCTCGTTTTATGTCAAGTTTGTGGTAATTTGTTACAGCAGCCCCAGGAAATTAATAGAGGAGAGAGAAAGAGAGAGAGAGAGAGAGAGAGAGAGAGAGAGAGAGAAGGAGGGAGGGAGGGAGAGGGAGAGGGAGGGAGGGAGAGGTGTGTTAGAGAGAGAGGTGTTAAAGAGTTGTGTTCGGGAGAGAGTGTGTTAGAAAGGGGTGTCTGTGTGTGTGTGTGTGTGAGAGAGAGAGAGAGAGAGAGCGGGAGTGAGACAGAGTGCAGTGCGTTAGAGAGAGAGAGAGAGAGAGCAGGAGTGAGACAGAGTGCAGTGCGTTAGAGAGAGAGAGAAAAGTGTCTTATCCCCTCTCTTCTTTTGACTCCCAGCTCCCCTGGAAAGCCCAAGGGTGTGGAGACCACCCTCCCACTTTGTGAGATTATTCCTTTCACATCTCACCTCTTTGTGCTCCAGCCAAGCCCGGCTTACAGTGGGGGTCTCCCACTCTCACATCCCAGGGGCTGGATTGGCCACCTCTTGTGGATGTGAGGGTGGTGGGCAGGTGAACTGTGACCACCTAGACTGGCACATGCCTGGGGCAGCTGCATCCCTCTCAGCTGATGCTGCCCTGTGGGATGTGGGGCCAGTGGGGTTACTTGTCTGCTTTTCCCAGACAAGCCTGAAAAGATATGATTTGTTTTAAAACATGACCTATCTAGGTATTGAAAGCTGGCTTAAGTTTTTAAATCTGCAGGTCCAATTTGACCCTAGGGTGAGGTGAAGGATTCTGTTTTGTAACTTCTGTCTTACAGTTTTTATTTCTTCTAGTTGTTAGCATATTAACCCCACATATACATTTGTGTGACTTGGAACATGATTTTGGTCAGTGTGTTAGTTTCTTTTTGCTGCTGTAACAAATATCACAAACTTAGGGGCCTAAAGCAACATAAATTTATTATTTAGTAGTTCTAGAGGTGGCAAGTCCAAAACTGATTTTTTTTTTTTTTTGAAATGGAGTTTCGCTCTTGTTACCCAGGCTGGAGTGCAATGGTGTGATCTTGGCTCACCGCAACCTCTGCCTCCTGCATTCAAGCAATTCTCCTGCCTCAGCCTCCTGAGTAGCTGGGACTACAGGCATGCACCACCACGCCCAGCTAATTTTTTGTATTTTTAGTAGAGATGGGGTTTCACCATGTTGGCCAGGATAGTCTCGATCTCTTGACCTTGTGATCCACCTGCCTTGGCCTCCCAAAATGCTGGGATTACAGGCGTTAGCCACCACGCCTGGCACAAAACTGATTTTATATAAACACTAAAATCAAAATGTCAGAAGATCTCTGTTTCTTCAGGAAGCTGTAGGGAAAAATCTGTTCCTTGCTTTTTCTAGCTTCTAGAGGCTGTCCGTGGCTTGTGGTTCTTCCAACAGTGGCATTACATCAACCTCTGCTTCTCTCTCCTTCATTGTCATGTCCCTCTCTCTTATAAGGACCTCATGACTGCATTAGCCCACCCAGATAACCCAGGATAATCTCCCCATCTAAAGATCCTTAATCCCATTTGCAAAGTGTCCTTTTTCATGTGATATTACTTATATATTCACCAGTTCTGGGGATTAGGACATGGACATCTTTGGGGGTATATGGTGCCCTCCACAGTTAGAAACCCATATTTTCCTGTAACTCTCACACCCTGAATATGAAAACCTTGTATGGCAGCCCCATCTCCCTCTTACCCACTTCAGTGGGTGCTGGAGCTGCTTCATACCAGCTCACAAAAGCTGATTGTGCTTATCTTTTCCCAATCTTATGTTCGTGAAGTGACTTCATGTTGGTAGCTTGAAATTGGCCAGGGTGAAAGTATTTACACCTTGGAAATCAGCAAATGCTATAGCTCAGGGCTTCCTATGCCTCCCCAACTCTTTGACCTGGAGAGCCAGACGCCATCTACTTGCACCTGTTCATTTGGACTGGGATTCCTGCCTTTTGGGATACCTGCTGTGTTTTTCTAGGGACCGCCATCTCATGTTTGGGGGGATGAATGTGATTGTCTTAGGAGCATTCTGGATGCCTTGTTTTGCAGACCTTTATTGACATCTGCCTGAACTCTGCAGGTTTGGAGAGTGAACCATGTACCCCTTGGGTTTCCCTTCATTCAAAGAAAGCTGGGGGATTTTTGCTTGGCATTACAATCTCTTTTTTTCTCGTCCAAGGGAAGCGTTACTTATGTACTAGCTTTTAGCAAATGACCTTCCTGCATAAGCATTTTGGGCTTATTTCCTGTGTCTTCCAATGTTAGTGGACCTTCAGTATCCCTCTCCATGTTTTGACGTTGATAGATCTGTGTTGGTGCGTTCTTGTGGTGGTTTCGGTCCTGTTGAAAGCTCGGCGGTTGTGCCCACTCATAATCTCCAGAGCCTGGTAGGATAGGGCATATCTTGAAATATGCTAACAAGGTGGTGGCAATTAATTAACAATTTTTCTTAATTAAAAAAAAACTATCTTTCCTTACTAACCAAGAGATTCGTGTGCAATAAATATTCAGTGAAAACCTCAAGCCTGTTTGCACTTGGCATTTTATTGTGCTAACTGTGCCTTTTGAATGTCTAAAATTGTTTGCTCTTCTCTTTTTTAATGGAATTTCAAGAAACATTTTGATTGAGAACTTCCATATGAAGGACTATTTAAAATATGAAAAAAATTGCAGGTTTTTTCTTTTATGTCAGTAATTGGTGAATTGTTTCTTTGTGGGTGCTAAGAATGTGTATTCCAACTTTGTTTCAGTCAGCCTGCTCTGTTAGAACCAGTGTTTTTCTCGCATGGATTGCAAGCATGTTTGAGACATAATTAATTGCTCTTATCAGTTAGGTTTTCAGTAAAGTCTCATTAATTAAGTGTGTGATTATTGTCTAACGTTCCCTGTATAGAGAAAGTTTGTTAAAATACATTATTAAAAAATGAAAATTGACCAATATTAATATCTGAATTTACAAATCTCAGATATTAATGCAGCACTGAAAGAATGACAGATGATCAGCTTAGAAAATGAAGCCACTCTCAAATGTGGTAACTGGGTACAAAAGGGCTCTCTAATTGGAGGAGTAGCAGGGCTCAGGCATGTAGACTTCTGCCTTAGTGCTATTCCCACCATCGCGGCAGCCCCTTCCAGGCTGGGCAGCCTGGAGCCTCAGGAACTTCACACATGCTGTTTCCTCTGCATGAGGCCCGTCCTCTGGCTGCAGGTCTCAGCCCCTATCATCCATGTCCCAGGAAACTTTCCCTGGCCACCAAACCACTTGTCTTCTTCTGTAGCTCTGGTTACAACCATGACTCATTTGGGCTGTCACCGTTTCCCTGTCTTCTCTCCAGAGCTGGGGCTGAGGGTATCCTGCTCAGCTGTGCTGTTGAGCCCAGCACATTGCTTGGCCCAGAGTAGGTTCTTAGGGATCATTTATAGAGTGCGTGACTGAATGCTTCCTAACTTTCTTGCTGCTGACCCTCAGCTCATCTAAGATGTTTAGGCATTATGATGAACTTGCCTACAAGGCCTTGGGTAGGAATAGAGGGAGTGAGAGACTGGGTGGCTGGCTGGAGGTGAGGAAGAAGTTGCTGTACAGCCAAAGACATTTATCCTGTCTCCTCCATGGCAGGCACAGGCAAAGCACTTTGAGTGCATTTCCTCATTTCATTTTCACAACCACCCCAAGAGGTAACCTTTAATTTATGTTATAGATGTTAGCACCTACCCGTGGCAGGCATTTTGTTGAATGCTGGAGATACAGTAATTAAAATCCATGAATCCTTGACCTCATGTAGCACATGCTCTAAAACGTTCAAATGTTACAGGTGAGAGGGTAGGATTGTGGAATGGTACCACCATGTCTAAAATTCTAATTATTTAGTTTCCATTTCAGATTATCAGTGTATTTTATGACTGTACTTTATTCTACTTTGGATATTTAAAGTTGGTTAACTTTCACAATTATTTTCACTAGGTACTGTCATACTTTTGAATTTCTAACTTGGTAGCTTGCCTTTAACAAGAAACATTTGTGGTTGTTCCAAATGTGAATATTACATCTTTAAGAGAGTTAATCCAAATTGAAATCTGCTGAAATACATTGATTATTAAATTAACATATTATAGACCAGATCATTATTTTGGGGAAGTTTTACTAGCGAGATTTTTGTAATTTTTAAATTCCCATGCCAATACTCAAATTCATAGATGCTAAAGTCTCTCATACAAATTGGTGTTGTATTTGCATATAAACTATGTACATTGTCCCATATTCTTTTAAGTAATTTCTAGATTACTTATAATAACTAATGGAATGTAAACACTATGCAAATAGTTGATACACTATATTTTTTAGCTTGTTTTTAAAATTATTGTACTGTTACTTTTTTTCTGAAAAAAAATATATATATTTTTGAGATGAGGCATTCTTCTATCATCTAGCCTGGAGTGCAGTGTGTAATCATAGCTCACTGCAGCCCTGAACTCCTGGGCTCAAGTGATCCTCCTGCTTTGGCCTCCTAAAGTGTTGGGATTACAGGCGTGAACCACTGCACCTGGCCCTGAATATTTTTGATCATCAGTTGGTTGAACTCACGGATGCAGAACTTGCAGATACAGAGAATTGACTATATTATGCTTATTTATTATTTAGTTAAAAATTTGCATTCATGAGAGTTTTTCAAAGAAACAGAACCAATATAAGGAATGGGCTTGTGCAGTTATGGAGGCTGACAAGTTCCAAGATCTGCAGTAAGCAATTGGGGATCCAGGATAGCTGATAGTGTAGTTCCAGTCTGAGTCTGAAGGCCCCAGAACCAGGAGAGCTGCTGATATATTTCTGAATACTAGTAGGTTTGAGACTCAGGAAGAGTTGATGTTTCAGTTCAAGTGTGAAGGCAGGAATAAACCAATGTCCCAGCTCAAGGCAGTCAGGCAGGAGGAGTTTTCTCTTATTCAGCCTTTTTCTTTTATTGAGGCCTTCAACTGGTTGGATGAAGCCTATGCACATGAGGGAGGACAATCTTCTTTACTGAGTCTACTGAGTCAAATGTTAATTTCATATAGAAACCCTCACCGACACACTGATAATAGTGCGTGACCAAATATCTGGGTACCCTGTGTCCCAGCGATAAAACTAACCATCACAAAATTGTTTCCAATCCCACTGCAATGTCTTCATTGACTGTAGGGTCATTTATAAATGACCTCAGTTTCTAAACATTTGGGGAATTTTCTATTTTGTAAATTATTGATTGCTACCTTAATTTCACTGTGATCAAAATTTACTCTGAATGATTTCAATCCTTTGAATTTTGTGAAATTATGGTATGAATAAATAGCTTAGTGACAACAACTTTTCTGACTCTGTTTTTTATTTTAAGTAGTACATAGTTAAGTTTTGATTTTTAAAAAATCTATAATAATTTTAACTTTTAAATGAGAGAATTTAATATATTTATATTAATGGAGCTTCCAATGTGTTTGAGTTTAAATGTCGTATTATTGTTTTTCATTTGTCCCATATGCTCTATGTTACTTTTTCCTCTTCATTCTTGCTTTGTTTTGGATTAAGTGTTACATTATTCAGATTTGTTTACCTTTACTAACTTGTTACTTAAATCTTCTTATTTTATTCTTTTGATGCTTACCCTAGATATTACAAAATGCATATTTAACTAGTTTAAGGTACTTTTAGCACTGTATTCATATATTGTTCAACACTGGGAATATGTTCTGAGAAATGTGTTGTTAGGTGATTTTGTCATTGTGCAAACATTATAGAGTGCACTAAACCTAGACACTAGAGCCTGCTGCACAATAGGCTATAGCCTATTGCTCCTAGGCTGCAAACCTGTATAGCAGGTTACTATATTCAGGTTTATAGGCAATTGTAACACAATGATAAGTATTTGGCTATCTAAACATGTCTAAATATAGAAAAGGTACTACTATAAACATACGGCATAAAGGACAAAAGATGGTACCGCTGTATAGGAAAATTGCCATAAATGGAGCTTGCAGGACTGGGATGAGCCAGTTGGGTGAGTAGTGAGTGAATGTGAATGCCTTGGACATTACTGCATACTACTGTAGACTTTGTAAATACTGTACACCTTATAGAAGATTATTTTTCTGCCTTTAGTAATAAATTAACCTTACCTTACTGTAACTTTCTTACTTCTTAAAAGCTTAAATTTTTAAAGCTTTTTGACTCTTGTCATAACAGCTTAAAACACAAACCTATTGTACAGCTGTAAAAAATATTTTCCTTTTTATATGCTTATTCTATATGCTTTTTTCTATTAATTTTTTATATACTTAAAACATTGTTTGGCTAAAAACTGAAGACGCAAACACACACATTAGCCTAAGCCAACATGGGGTCAGGATCATCAAGATCACAGTCTTTCACCTCTACACCTTGTCCCACTGGCAGCTGTTCGGGGGCAGTAACACCTATAGAGCTGTCATCTCCTATAATGACAATGCCTTCTGGATACCTCTGGAAGGACATGCCTGAAGATGTTTTCCAGTTAACTTTTTTTTTAACTAAGTAGAAGGAGTACCCTCTAAAATAACATTAAAATTATAGTATAGTAAATACATAAACCACTCATTATTTATTACCATTATCAAGTATCATGTACCATACATAACTGTATGGGCTATGTTTCTGTGTGATTGGCAGTGCAGTAGGTTTGTCTACACCAGCTTCACCACAGACAGGTGAGTAATGCATTGCACTACAATGTTACAACAGCTAGGAGGTCACTAGGTGATAGGAGTTTTCCAGCTCCATTATAATCTTACGAGACCACCCTCGTATATGCAGTCTCTTGTTGACTCCAACGTCATGCAGGGCATGACTGTATATGAATATTTCAGGAACCTTGGCACACTTTCACTTTTTTGGACTCTCTCTTGCCTTTTATGTTGTCATGTGTGTCAGGTCTAACTTGTTTAAAATTCCCGTTAGATACTGACTTATCAGATATAATTATTGTTATTCCGTACTAAGCGTGTTTAGATTCACCTGCACATTCACCTTTTTTGTTGCTCTTTATTCTTTCTCATGTTTCATATTTTCATAAGGGATAATATTCTGCAAATTTCTGAGGTGATACTTATGTCAGTTGAAAAAAAAATTCTACCCTGCATAGATCCCCCAAGCTTCCTGAATTTGCGACTCGATATTTGTTATCACTTTTTGAAATTTCTTAACCGTTACATTTTTAGAAAGTGCTTCCTACCTATTCTCCTTCTCTTTTCCCCTCGTGGGACTCCATGAGGTTAGACCTTTTCACAATATCCTCTGTATCTGTTTTGCAATTTTCTATTTGTTTTCCATATGTTGTTTTTATTGTGTGTTAATCTGAATATTTTCTGTTGACTTATCTTTTAGTGCACTGACATTCTTTAAAATTGTATCTGATTTACTGTTAAACACATCTGTTGTGTTTGAAACTTCTCTTAATTTCTCAGTTCAAGAATATTCACTTGTTTTTCTTACAGACAGCAATTCTTTGGCAAAGTTTATAAGTTTATAATCTTATTTTTTTGAACCTATTAATTATAGTTATTTTAAAGTCTGTCTCATGACCTCAAACCCGTATCACTGGGGATCTGTTTCTGTTATGCTTTTTTTTCTCTTGGCCCTGTGTATTGGTATGCTCAGCAACTTCAGACTGAATGGTGGACGTTGTACTTGGAAACTTGTAGAGGCCAGGGTCACTGTGTTGATGTTTCTCCAGAGAGAATTTCCTTTAATTTCCGGAAAGCACTTCGAGTAGGAGCAGTGAGTTCACCTTCACCATGTTGGGTACTGAACTGACAGGAGCCTGGGTGTCAGTCTTTGTATGACTGGTCTATTTCTGATTTGTTCTTACTGCTAGGGTGTAATTCTTCAGTAGTCCAGAAATAAAGACTGGAGCATCTACCAGGGTTCTTAATGTTGTTGGCACTGTACTCCAGTGTTTTTACCCCAGCATCGTGAGACTGATGATAGGTCTGTTTTGCTTATCTGCCTCTTGATAGCTACTCTCACTTAAACTGTGCTGCCTCTCTAACTATGATAGTTGTCCCAGGTTAAGTATCAAACCCCAGGAAGAGGGAAATGGCTCAGACTTTTAGATTATCCTCTCTGCAATTCCCTGCCTCCCACCCAGTGATGCATTTTTTTTTTGGAGACAGTTGGTCTGTCACCCAGGCTGGAATGCAGTGGCATTATTACAGCTCTGCAACCTCCTGGGCTCAAGTAGTTCTCCCACCACAGCCTCCTGAGTAGCTGGGACCACAGGCATGAGCCACTATGTCCAGCTAATTTTTTATTTTTTGTTGTTACAGGGGTCTTGATATGTTGCCCAGGCTGGTCTCAAACTCCTGGCCTCAAACAATCCTCCTGCTTTTGCCTCCCAGAGTATTGGGATTACAGACATGAGCCACCATGCCTGGCTGGCCATTGCCTTCTTTATAGGATATTTGCCCCTTGATTCCCGGCTGCCTTGGTAGCTATGAACTCCATTTCCCATCTTCCCACCTTACTAGTCTTACAATACTGTTCAAAGCTCTGTTGAGCTTCTCAGCCTTCAGCCACATCACTTTTGATTTATCCAATGCTTCAAAGATGAAGGCAGTGTAGAGTGTTGGCTTCACCTCAGGGAGTTTCTACTTCTTTTTCAGAAATTTGGATTCTCAACTCCTGGCTGCCTTGATAGGTCTACAGTTCCTCCAAATATGTATTATTTGTACTTGCTCTAGCTTTTCTAATTGTTCTCAGGTTTGTCTGCAATAAGCTAGTCCATCGTTGTAGTAAGCACAATTCAGGAATAGCTTTTACTCTTTGTAGGAAGCAGCTACGTTTGGTAGAGAGAGCTCGGAACTCAAGTTAAACACAGAATGAATCTCCTTTGTCCTGGAAGACCTGCAGAAGTCATTGTGAAGATGGCAGAACGTGATGATATGTAAAATCTGCTAATAACAGGAGCAGAACTGTACAAATGTTATGGAACTCACAGTTCAAAAGGAACCAAGGTCTTGGTTAACAATATGTTGCTGAGCAGTAGGGGCTATGTTTTCACTTTCAGGATTTGGGTGTTTGGCACCAGGATAAATGTCTAGCACCGGGTTTTGCTATGTGCTGGGCTCCTTTTTGTGTGCTTCCTGGAGATAAGCCATTAGGCCACATTTAGAAACCTCGTCGAGTTCACTAGTTTACCCAGCTCACAGTATTTCCTTTGCCCATGAAGTCGTTTCCTTAGAGACAGAAGAAAAAAATGACACAGTTTTAGTCTTTGAAAAGATTGAAATTTTGTTTTTTGGCGTTCTTGGAAGAGGAAGGGGACAAGACAGAGTCAAACATTCAGCTATTGTCCACGGTTCTCTTTGTCACCTCCCTGCTCCCGTTCACCAAACTTGACAGAAGCTGTTTTTTCTGAGCCACCCAAAGTTATGTGAAGTGGAACTGCCTTGCACTGGAAAGCAAATGGAGCTGCTTTCTTGGTTGAGTACTTCGTTCTTTGTTCTACCGTGTTATTTCCATGGTCTCAGTCCAGCAGAGCTCTGTGGATCCTCTTCTATTTCAATTTAAAGTTTATGTGTTTAAGGGATGTTGTGTGACCCTTTCCCAGCCATATTTCTGCCTTGTAGCTGAGACGCTAGGGACAGTCGAATAGTGGACTCTTACAACTGCTGGAGACTCGGTCCATTCTTCTGATTTTATAGATTAGAACACGGAGGCCTGTTCAAAGGTCCAGTTTGGCTTCCTTCACAGGATGGTACAGCAGAAACCTGGAATCAGATCCTGACTGTGCCACTTAACTGGGTGCAGTCTTACAGAGACATCTAACCTCTGAGTGAGTTTTGATTGTGTGGCCTGTACAAGAATAATAAAAGAGAATGATATCTGCCTCCACTGAGATTACACAGAATGCATATGAATCACCTAGCCTGGGCACCACTATATGGTGCTGAAAAGACTAAACAAATATTTACTGGCTTGCCAGACTGTGCTGGTGGGAACATGGGCCTGTCTTTGAGGAGGTGGCCACGGTCTAGCAGTCACCCCTTTAGTAAAGTTCATGGGGATTCTAGTCTTTTATTTCACACATGAAATTCAGACCTTGAAGTCAGAACCCTGAGAACAAGGACTTGTGACCGATTTTATCGGCAGCTTTATTATTTCTCCCGTCGTTGCTCTCAGCAGGGCCCTCCTGATCTCCACCAAGGTGTACACTATGGAAACTGGATAATAGCCTTAGTGCGAATTGGGAGATGACAGAATCACTGTTTCACAGAGGAGTATTACCGCCTATCCTATATTGTCAAGCGTGGAGTCTGGGTTTTCAGTTTGGGCTTCAGACATGCCAGAGCGACACCGTGCCCTGTCGCTCTTCTCTGCATGAGCAGCTCACATTTATTTTCATGGAAGACCCTGAGATCTTTCTAGACGCCAGTTACACCAGCACATCTGTATGTCTCCAATACCTCTGGGGCGCTGTGTGTCTCTTGTGGAGTCAGAGCTTCCTTTGTGCTGTATGGAAGATTCAGGAATGAATGCAGATATTTCCTAAACCAACAACACTTCTGGCATCCAGTCTGGGAAGGCTCGATTTTCTTTCTTGTTTGGGTGCTTTATTCTACACTGGTGATTCTGTTTTCTCTGATCTTTGTAAGGCCTCAAAGTCTCCTGATTTTTATATAGAACTTGAAAGTATTTCAGCTAATTAAATTTCTTATTTTTTATTTTTAGTAGAGATGGGGTCTTGCCATGTTGCCTAGGCTGGCTTCAAACTCCTGGCCTCTAGTGATCCTCTCATCTTGGCCTCCCAAAGCAGTGGGATTATAGGCATAAGCCACCACACCTGGCCTTTATGAAAGAAACCTTTATGGAATTTGCTATTTTGTCCCCCTTTTTTTCTTCTTTTACTCTGTTTTGGTCACATGGAAATTTCCCAGTTATAAAAATGCCAGTTTCCCCCTAGAGTATCTGTTGCCTTGGCAAGCTTTTTATGTCATGCACCAGATTTACTGTTCTGGGGTCCATTTTGTTATATCTTGTTCAGACCACTCATTTCAGTCGAGAGGGAAATTTTATTATTTAGACACCTGCAGATTACAGGGGGTTTCCTCCCCTTCTCATCTTGTTGTAACTTCTTGTCACCTGTGTTTTTGCCACTGCAACATATGATACTTCTAAGTAACCCAAGGTAGGAGAAGGATCAGTCATGGAAAAATGTTATGCAAAGGTCATTTTAAGTTTAAGCAAAAAAAAGAAGGAAAAAGTAAAACAAAAAGAAAAAATAGACTTACATACAGTGCTATTAAGTCATTTAATTGTTTGTTTTCCTTCTGTGGTTTAAGTATTTTAAAGCCATTACTGTTCCTGGTTTCTGCTTCTAAAAGCAGACATGAGTTTAAAAGGCAGCATAGTTTTACTGCAGGGAAATTATGCCAGATTTCATTTTTTTCTTTTTTCTTGCCCGTGGAGTATTTCCTTTCTTATTTAAACTTACTAAAGATGAAGATCCGAAGTTTGTATAATTCTCCTTCCTAACTTACCTTACCCATTTCCAAGAAGATGCTTCACAAACCTCATAAGAATTATGTCAGGTAATACATGTTTGAATTGGTAAATTGTGAGGGTCATTAATTTCTGAAAAGGCATAATAATTTCTGCAGATAATTTTGAAGAGAATAACCATGATCTATGAATAAAAGGCTCATCTCAGTATGTAAATAGTTTCTGAGCCAGAGTTAGACACAGGGGATTCTAAAGGCAAACTCTGTTGGACTCTGTGGGAGACAGGTTGCAAATGTGGAGCTTCATTAAGCATGTTATACTTACAGCTCAAGAAACACAATAATTTGTGTGAGAGATTATTCAGGCCACATGTCACTCCACAGTCTTATAAAATTCCTTCTATCTTGGCAAGGAATCTAGATTTGACATTTTTATTTCAACAATATTTTATATAGGTAGATGTAGATAAATCTCTTTGCAAAAGGAAGAATTACAAATGCTAAATTGTTCCATTGAGCTGTAAACATTTTCTCTGCTGCTTAATAGGACAGAGTACATAAAGATTAATTAAATGATTGAAAATTTGCAAGCTTCTTTTTAATCGTGTAAATGGAGTCTATTGCCAAAAGATATCCAGCCCTGGCAAACATGATAGATGATGATGGGGACACATGGTGACTTGGATGGACTCCATTTGTGCATTCTGCCTGAGTGTGTTGGCCACAGGCTGTGGTTTACAAAAAATATCTCCTCTGACAACATGTGAGCCAGGGTGTGGGGGTCAGCAGTTTGCTGCGATGTCTTTAGGGTGCCTCCCCGGGGAGAGGATGAGGGGAGTGCTCTGTGGCTGGGGATAGGGCCTCTAGGAAATGGGTGGCTCAAATATTATTACTGCTACATGGCTGAGTGTTTCTGTTTGGTGAAATCCAGGGCTGGACCTCAGCTGGGTAGAAGCTCTTAAGCAGGAGTTACAAAGCCTGCCTTCTGGTCCTCACTCTGCCAGCTAATCACATGGAAGCACAGGTCCACCATCTGTAAAATGGGGCAGTGTTACTTATTTCTATCTTTTGGGGTAAATGTGAGGTGCTCTTTGAAGTGATGATTGTCAGAGTTCCTTGAAAAACCTAGAGCAATGTATTAGTTAATATGTTGGTAAATTTATCAGATACTCTCTGAGCATCTTCCAAAGAAACAGGCCCTGTCCTGGGCCAGCCGTATGAGCATTAGGCTCAAACACACATAACTAATGTTTAGTCATGTTATAAGGATGCTTTGAGGTGCTGCTAGAGTGCCACCTTGGAGCTGAAAGGGATTTTTGCGCAGTTTGTGTACTCGTATATTTCTAGTGTGTAATAAACTACTATTAGGTGATTTTATAAAAATTTGTTGAATGAATGAATGGTTTTCACAAGTATTATAGTAAATAATATGTGGTCTTGTTATTGACTACGTATTATTTATTATAATACTTCTGAAAGGTTTATGGCCTAGTATTTAGTATAATACTAGGCCAAGGTTATTGGTTTCATGTTTGTCATATTCCATTCCATAGAGGCAGACAGCTGCTTACTGTCCAGCAGCTGCATGGTAAATGGAAGGGGTGGTCCTGGGGCAGGGTGGGAGGGGAGTTCACAGGAACCCAGGCAGCAGGGCCAAGGCTGTTGCACTGGCCCTTGGCCCAGCTGCCATTGCTTGTTCCCACATGGTGTGGCTTGGCTCAGCCCTCGACTCTGGCGTCCATTGCCTCGTTATCCAAACACAGAAATGACCTTCTCTGTGGCCTTGGTGGTGGCCTCAGCTGTGTAAACACATGTGTATATGTGCATATATTTTATATATATGATATACAGGTGTGCTGTGTGTATCTGTCTAACATGAAGAGCTCAGCTGCAGAGTTGTTAAACAGATCAAGTATTCCAGTCCTGGATCAGTCACTTTTGCTGGCTTTGTGCTCCGGAATAGTTACCGAATCCCTTGAAGCTTGGGGGTTTTCAGCTACGGGGAGGTGACAGTAGTACCTAGTTTATAGGGTTATTGTGAGCATTAAATGGGTTGTGCTTACAAGGGTGCAGAGTGGGTTGGGTGGTAATATTTTAAGAGTGTGAGTGTCAGTTGTCACTGCCCTCATGTCAATACCATTTATTATAGGATTTATACTGGGCCCTGGGCTGAGAATCTCATATGCATAATCTTACTTTTAATAACACAACTATGCAGTGAGTATTTAAACTCAAAAGGAAACGTCACCAGCAGTGCCTTGCATGAGGGCTTTTGTTTGTTTTGGTTTTAAGAGCGTCCTGAGCCGCACCCCCAACTTTGAACACATTCCTCAACCTCCACCATGCTTCCAGGGTGTGCTCCTTTCTTATCAGTTTAGGTTTTTCCCTGTGTGGGTCTTTGTAAGTCTTTTCCTAATTTTGGATAGCCCATTCCTTGAATTGCAGCTGTAGAATACCTGAACATTTTGATTTATGGTTGCACAGGAAGCTATAGCAAATTTACAGACTTTAAATTATGTAATTAGAGTACAAAGCCATATTGTAAACTATGCCCTTATTGTTTGCAAAATCTCACACCCATCAATTGTCTTGGAGTTTGACTGATCTCCACTGGGTGCTGGCTGTCTGCAAAATGCTGTACTGGCATGATTGATTTAACCCATCTCTACTCCCAAAGAGTTGATAGTCTACTGTGGAGACAACCAGCCAGAAAAATAGTTATGCACAATAAGGTGAATGCTCTGACAGTACCAGAAAGACAACTATGGTGGGCTAAGGAGAGGGAGAGTGTTAGGAAGGCCCTGAGAAGGAGGCATTTGAGTGGGGTGATCATTCCCATTTGAGGAATAATCTGCAAAGTACCTGACCAATACTTTTCAAAAAGTACTGTTCAAAACAAGCGAAGTCTCATAGGAACTTTCACAGACAACAGGAGGCTAAGGAGACATGACAACTAAATGTAATGTGATATCCTAGATGTGATCCTTTAACAGAAAAATGATGTTAGGTAAAAACGAAGGACATCTGAATTAAGCATGGACTTCAATTAATAGTAATGTATTAATATTGATTCATTAGTTGTGACAAATGCACCAATAAATGTAAGTGGATAACAACAGGGGAAACTGGGCGTGGGATATACAGAAGCTGCCTGTACAGTCTCAGCAATTATTTTGTAAATCTAAAACTATTCTAAGATTAAAAACTTTATTGAAAAATACATACTGAACTGAACTCTGGATTTATCATCACTTTTGACTGAACAGCAGGACGCCGAGTTAACACACTGATATGTGTTCTGTGGATGAAGATTGAGGGATGGGTTAAAAAAATCTTAGCCCAATAAATAACAACTCTGTGCATGGAAGTTGCCGAAGATGTAGAAAATTCTTGCCAGGACATTGGGTGACTCTTCAGATAATGCAGAGCTCGTTTGAAATATCATTGTTCCAAGGGGGCCAAACCAAACAGGCCACACAACATAGTGGCCAAGCTGTGCTGTCCTGGGTTCATTCCAGCCCTGTGCCGTAACTGCCACGAGATTTTTGTACAAGCAGTTTACACCCTGAACTTCAGTTTCCTCATTGATAACATGAAGATCATAGTATATCATGCCATTGGCAGTTTCAAAGTTAAATGAGGGTGATAATATCTGTAGTGCACTCAGCACAGTGGTTGGTACTCATTAGCTGCTCCCTGCAGGGCCACTGTTGCTGTTGCCCGAAACTTCTTTTTGTAACATGCAAAACACATTCCATTAACACAAGTCTAATGACTCTGCTTAATGGCAGTAGATAATGCCAGTGGCTACATTGGTTTGATTTCAAGGGTAAGAGAACATTCTTCCCCTACAAAATGTCTGTTATTAATACCTTTTCCAGTTCCCCCTTGAAGAATTAATTGTGCTAAATGATTTGTGTTAAATATGACCATGTCTCTTTCAAGCTGCTCAGGTCCCTAGAAAGAACAGTACATCCAGTGTGAAGGGGCTTTTCAGGTTTGCCATGCAGGGGAACCTTGAAACAAGTAGGAGAGAGGCTTGGAGAGGGAGAAAGGGGTTCAGAGGAGAGGACAAAACCTGTTTACTTTTCAGACCCACCTAGATCTACCTAGGGATGGCCCTGTTGCTCTTTATCTAAGATAAATTAGTATTGTATATTTCTTGCTAAGCTAAGTATCCATGCAGTTTGGATTTATCTGACTCGTACAAATGAAATATAGGTCCAAAGCATTTTTATACATTTACATGGTAAAGATTAATCTTTACCCAATCACCTGGATCCCTGGAACTCAGCTTTTATGAAGAGGAATGTTAGCTGACCCACCAAGCACTTAATGTGCTCAACTTTTCAATTGCCTTTTTTCTGCCTCTCAGGAATTATTACATCAATTTCGTTTACCCAGATTGAAAATCCAAGTGTTTCTGTTGTCAGCATGTGCTGCACCTAAGCATGCTGACTCTGGCTCAATTTCCCCTTGGCTGCATTTTCTATCTTTTTTCTATTGCAGAATTTCTTCAAAGTTATGTGAGTCCTACCTTCCGTTGGTAGAGAAGTTGAGCGGAAAAAAATGGCTCCCTGGGCAAATAAGTTTAGGAAATGTGAAACCAAGTTAAGCAGGTTTCTTTACTGCAGGGCTTTTCAGAGCCTTGGTTTTGCTGACAGGTACTGAGTCCCTGAGAGTGGTGTGGTGTGGCTTATCTCCCAGTCCCATGAAACCTGTCTTCTTGCATCAGCCCTTTATGCAGAGGGATCAGTGTTCTGAGGTACGTACTTGAAAAACACTGTTTCATACTGTTTTCTAATTTTTTCACATTCATCAGACTTGCCTTTCTGTGTCCCCACATTGTCTGCGGCATAATTTCCATGTTATTAAATTTTTTCTCCATATCATTTTTTCTCACTGCCTCAATATATGTTTGTAACTCTTTTAATAGCATGGCTGAGCCTCTATGGAACCTTGGGTTTTATTTTAGTCACATAATCTCCTATATTGGCATTGAGTTATTAGTGAGTTGTCAATCACCTGTGCATATTAAGGAGGCAGAAGCAAATTGGGGCTGAACCCAGAGGTAGAGCAAATCACCTCAATGATTATGCAAAAAAAAAAAAAAAAGTCCAGCTTGGGTCCTATAATTCCTTTTTTATGGCAGTCCCACTATGTGGGCTTATTTTAATAGAAAAGCTTGAGAGATTAATGGACTTGCTAAGGTATTTTTCTACTGTCATCACAGAGCTCCTTATGACTGGGGAGAAAGCAGTAAATCTCAAGTTATCTAGTTTTTAGGATGTCAGTTTTTATACGTGACAGTACCTGGCAGAAAAGTGGATACAATTAAGCAAATATACCCTGTTTTTCCTGAAAAAAGGGGAAAAAACACAAAAGGTCCTTTCCAATTTAAGTCTAAATAATGCAAAAAAGAGGCTTTGCAAGAGTTGCTGTGAAGATCCCTAAACAGAAGGCAATTGTCTCCCGAATGCAGTTTAAACCGCCCATGATGGGGCCAACTGAGACATGGTGCAGTGATTCACATCAGCTCTCTTTCCTCCTGTGGGTCAAAGAAATTAATTTGCTCTTGCCTCCAAAAGTGCTATTGACCAAAACCTTAAACCATAGCACTAATAACTCATTTGAGGTCTTCAGATCGTTTTGAATATTTTATTTATCAGCAACATATAAACCAACAGACGTGTTTATTGTTGTAAAATGTAACCATACTGTAGAAGTGGTGCCCATAAATGTATCAGTCATTCTTCCTAATGATTGTCAAAATATGACTATTTCATATGTAAAAAGAAGTTTGTGTCTGGCCCTGTGGCTAAAATATAGGACATAAAGCAGTATTGTACAGTAATTATTGAGTCCCAGCTCTCGGGTAGAACTTGGCTTGAAGTATTGCCAAGACCTTTCAAAGGCTCTTGAAGAACAGGAAAAATTAGGGATTAAATTTTTGAGTTGCTTTGCTTTCAACTCCATAAGCAAGAATGCAGTTTTATATTGGTTAAATGTGGAAATAAATCAGTAAGTGTTTATAAGGTTAACCGCTATCCCAAAGGAAGGGGATACAGCAGTGAGCCTAACCCTTTTAGCCTTTAGAGATTTTATAATTCAGATAGAAAGACAAGATATAAATTCATGGACAAAGTTAATGTCAATTCGAGAATCAAGGAGTGCCGAAGCAGCTCAGGATTTCCAGTGACTGTATTTGAAAAGCTCTGTTACATCTGTTGTGATCCTTGTTGCCAAATGAGGTGTCCAAGCCAAAAGTGTTGGGTCAGAAGGGAGATCATTGTGTGCTAAGGGGGTTTGGGAAGAACAACTGTGATTCTACTGGTCGCCATGGTTCAGAATCATAACTTCACTTCCTGAAAAGCAGACAATCTGAGTTTGGCTCAAAAATATTCTACTAGGATAGGAAATAATAGAGTGTAATGAGTAAATAGTGTGGCTTCACACAAGTCAAACTTATGTGGAATTTTGGGCAAGTTATTAATCTTTGTCTCTAATCCTCTCTTCACTCATCATTAAAATAGTTATAGTTAAAATGTAATACGACTACAATAACTGTCAACCTAGTTTCTATGAGAATCAAATCAGATAATAGTTTTAAAATAAAATCACTTTACACTAGGCTAGACACTTGGTAAAGTCTTGCTAAGTGTCAGCTGCTGTGATAATCATTGTAAATGACACCTGTGCAATCCTATTTCAGGCCAGGAATAAAGTTTGCAGAGAATAGAAGAATACAGTTAAATAACTTAATTTCTAATGTGAAATATCCTTTTGGCATTTATGACAACAATGTCTGTGGTGGTCCAAGGTGTTAAAGGGACTCTGTGTAAGAGGAAATTAGGAGTATTCAACTCAAGTCAGGAGAAAAGAATTAACTGGTGATGGTCATATTAGCTTTATTTTTGTTGTTGTTGTTATTGAAATGAAAACATCTCAGACAGGAGCCATCAGAGAGTCTGGCAGATCTCATTGGTGGGTTGTTGGAGGTAAAAATCCCAGCATTTGGGCTGAAAGATCAGAGATGATAAGCAAGTCTGTTTCCTTCCAACCTACCCAAGAGAGCTGTAATTACTAGTGATAATAATGCTTGTCAAAGGCGGTTACTGAAAACCCTCTGCTGCTTCAGCACAATCAGGAAGACAGAGTTGTAGGATGATTTTCCTTGTGAGAGGCACCTACTGAGAATACTAATTAGGTGAAGTAAAGGGGATGTGGATCAGCATCCAACACCACATGCATTTCCCCTAGTAAGTGACGATGAGAGAGGAAGGAGGAGGAGGAAGAATTCGACTTATCTGTTTTATAGGTTATGATGTGATTCCCCAAATTGATTTCAGGCTCTTAATTCTTCTCATCCGCTGGTTTTATAAAGAGATGTTTGAAGGGACCATAGCAAAGTGAAGGCTGGCTTTTCCCAAGAGGGAAAGCTAGTATTTCAAGAAATTCTGGGAGGTGTGATCATACAGGTACTTGGAAACATCTTAGTTAAAAAAAAATTTTACCAAGGCAAAACATACCATAGGATCCAGTGCCAGTGGGATCAAAATAAAATATGTTATCATCCAATTCACTGAAAAAACTATCTAAAAATAAAGTTTAGAGTCTTCTTTGTTTTGTGTTTTTGAGACAAAGTCCCTGAAAAAACTATCTAAAAATAAAGTTTAGAGTCTTCTTTGTTTTGTTTTTTTGAGACAAAGTCCCACTCTGTCTCTCAGTCTGGAATGTAGTGGCTCCATCTTGGCTCACTGCCACTTCCGCCTCCTGGGTTCAAGTGATTCTCCTGTCTCAGATTCCCAAGTAGCTGAGATTACAGGCACCTGCTGCCAGGCCTGGATAATTTTTGTATTATTAGTAGAGATGGGGTTTCACCATGTTGGCCAGGCTGGTCTTGAACTCCTGACCACTCATGATCCACCTACCTCAGCATCTCAAAATTCTGGGATTACAGATGTGAGCCACCACGCCCAGCTAGAGTCTTTATACTTTTGTCTGCTTTTGCTTTCTTTTGGGTGCCCTCAAAATAGAACTTGAATCCAGTGGCAAATTGGCCCAGTAGCCAAAGGTGACTTTCTTGAGGTAAGTCTGTGTCTTTGCTTTTATTTGCTGCCAAACATTCAGTTTGAGAAATACAAACATTTATCTAGAAAAATCTCAGTGCTGGCCTGCACAAGGCTGTTGTATAATGATCATCACTGGGGGATCCCTGTCTGTTGGGCACTGTTGTAGGCACTTCCTGAGCAGAACTACATATAATCCTCAGAGTCTACAGAACGGTAGGTTTTATTAGTATCATGAGTACCTCTGTTAGAGAAGAGAAAAGCTAGCACAGTGAGCTAGGTGTCTTGGCCAAGCCCTTCCAGCTCGTAAATGGTGGAGCTGGGATTCAAACCCAGGCCATCGGCTCCAGAGTCCACAGTCTAAGAAAGTCTGTTAATCAGCAAAGGGACTCTGTGTTAACTTGGAGCTGAAGACACAGCCTTCAGAGCAGAATCTGTACAAACTGGGTCTTATGGAGACCAATTTGGGCATGACCACTCTAAATTACACTCAAGAGACTGTTGGCTGGTATATTTGGCCTGCATGCTGGCTCACGTGGCTGTGGTCACATGAAGTGGGGAGGTGGAGGGGTGGATGCCGACTGGCACTATCAGGGAAGTTCCTGTGGCATAGGTTGCCAGTGTATGGCAGGGATTAAGTGTATTGGCCTCTGTAGTTACAGTCACCAGTCACCCAGCTTCAAGTGCTAAGTGTGTTGGTGGTGGTGGTGGCTGGTATATAGTTCCAACACTTGTGTAACCTTGGGCAAGTTACTTCAACTTCCTAAGCCTCAGTTTTTTCATCTAAAATATGATGATGATAAGGATACCTGTGACATAGGGCTGCTGTGGGGATTCAGTGGGACTTTACATAGCAGTCCCTCTTTATCCAAAGCAGATATGATCCAGGGCCCCAGTGGATTTCTGAAAGCTGGATATTACCAAAACCTATATACACTGTGTTTTCCTGTATGTATATACCCATGATAAAGTTGAATTTATAAATTAGGCACAATAAGAGATTAACAATAACTACTAATAAAATAGAACATGCTGGGCGCGGTGGCTCATGCCTGTAATCCCAGCACTTTGGGAGGCTGAGACAGGTAGATTGCCTGAGGTCAGGGGTTCCAGACCAGCCTGGCCAACATGGTGAAACCCTAGCTCTACTAAAAATACAAAACAAAACAAAACAAAAAAGCCGGGGGCAGTGGTGGGCATCTGTAATCCCAGCTACTCGGGAGGCTGAGGCAGGATAATCACTTGAACCTGGAAGGTGGAGGTTGCAGTGAGCTGAGATCCCACCACTGCATTCCAACCTGGGGGACAGAGTGAGACTCGGTCTCAAAAAAAGAAAAAAGTAAAAAAATTAAAATAGAACAATTATAACGATATGTCAGCACCACTACTCTCGCACTTTGGGGCCATTATGAAGTTCAATAAGGGTTTCTTGAATACAAGCACTGCAATGCCTCAGCAGTCAATCTGCTCACCCAGGCAGCTGCTGAGTGACTAATGGGCAGGAAGCATATACGGCGTAACTGTGCTGGACAAAGGGATGATTCAGGTCCTGGGTGGGATTTCCTCATGCAGTGCTGAACAGTGAACAATTTAAAATGTACAAATTGCTTATTTTTGGAATTTTCCATGTAATATTTTTGGACTGAGTTTGACTGCAGGTTGAAACCACAGAAAGCAAAACAATGAATGAGGAGGACTACCAAGGAAATGTTAGCACAAGGCCTGGAACATGGTCAGTTTGGTGGTGGAGGTGATTGCTTTTGTTTTGCTGTTGCTGCTCAGGCAAGCAGGGAATTTTGAAGATGACTGACAGTAAAGCACCTTTAACTACCTGTGAAAATATGGAAGGGCTCTGTAGAAATTATTCTTCTCAATAGCAGAGAAACAGGAGGAGATTTGGGTCTGGGTGAATTGCACAGCCAGCCTCAACAGTTAGCCTCAATCCCAATTTCACATCATAAACCATGTGTCCCTTGATCCCAATCTCCTCCGAGACTGTACCCCCGTCTCCACTCCCCAGCTCCCCTGTGCATTTCTCTTCATCCTGTGTTCTTGTGGAGTCCTGGAAACCCAAGGCTGGAAACTACCCAGAAAGACAAGGGGTGATGTGGGAGACCCGCGATTGAGTGGGCTGTCAAATGTTTGCCAAACGGCAGCTGATGCCAGAAGAATGAGCCAAAAATGGAATGGGTGCCCTTGCTTATATTTAGTGTGTAGTCTTTTGTAATTCATGTTTCCAAGTTATTTTCAGCACTCTTATTTTTTTATCCTTAGTTATTCATGACTTTCCTGATCTCAAAGCCCACTTGGTGACCCACCTCCGCAGCTTGGAAACCATGTGGGACTCAGCTATTGTTCATGTGTCTTTAACTTTGCAGCACAAATGATAGTGTTTTCTTTGTTATACTCATTCTTAAGGCCAGTGAAGCATTTGATAGTTCTTACTAAAGAAGATTAGTTGTTAAGAATCAAAAGAGGAAAATCAAACAAATGAAAACAAAACAAAACAAAACAAAATGTCCCCTCCCTGCTATACATAAAGCACCCTGGAGGAGGCTGGCCAATTATCTGGCTCCAGGCTCCGGACTTAAAACAACTGGGCAAAAAGCACCCATGCTCTGACCCAGCCCTGCCGCGTTCTAGCAGTGTGACTTCACACAAGCCACAGATCCCTCTGAGCCTCATCTTCCTTAGCGCCGAGTGAGTAATGTTACCAGCCTGCCTTCCTCACTGGATGGATAAGCAGATGGAAATGAGAAGCATCTGCAAGCCCTTTCTGAATTGTACAATGCTAGTCTGTAGGGGATACAGATATAGGGAGAATTTCCTGGCAGATACAGGAGTCCTGCTGCCCCGTCCTCTGCTGGAAACAGATCTGACCACCCGATGATTGCACCTTCTCCCTCAGAGCCTCGTAATGCCCAGTTTTTCTCAACATAGAGTTCTGCTGGGAGGGATTGGAGAAGTCCTGGTGTCTAAGTGCCACAGCAGTGCGGCCATGGAGTGAGTGCCCAGCCTTGAGAGTCTCCTCCCACTTTCTTATTACTATCATTGTTGTTATTTTTTTGAGACGGAGTCTTGCTCTGTTGCCCAGGCTGGAGTACAGTGGCATGATCTTGGTTCACTGCAACCTCTGTCTCCTGGGTTCAAACATTTCTTTGCCTTAGCCTCCTGAATAGCTGGGATTACAGGTGTCCACCACCATGCCTGGCTAATTTTTGAATTTTTAGTAGAGAAGGGGTTTCACCATCTTGGCCAGGCTGGTCTTGATCTCCTGACCTAATGATCCACCTGCCTCGGCCTTCCAAAGTGCTAGGATTACAGGTGTGAGCTACTGCGCCCGGCCTCTCTTCCCACTTTCTTTTGATAGAAGTGGCCTGGTAGCTACAGATGAGCAAAACTGGTCTGGGCTGGTGTGTGGAAGTGCCCTGAATCTGTGGCCTGGGAAGAGCAGCTGAGGAACTGCAAGCAGCTGGTGTTGGAGGTGATATTGTGAAAGGACATTTCCCCCTAGACTTTAAACTAATAGCAATTAGTTGAATGAGATTGCATATGTGCAAACTGTCGTCTATGAAACACAGTAATATTTGTTGTTATTAAATCAAAATGTCAAATGCCTTATTAGCTTTAAAAATCGCATCATTTGTGCGGCAGACTTGCTGGCTAATGAGTTCCCTGTGGCAGGAGCCAGGGTTCCTCCTGCGGCCTCTTGGTCTGGGGAATGCCCAGCTCATAGGTAAGGGCTTAGGGTTTGTTGACTGACTGACTGGAGAAAAATAAAAAAAAGAAGCATGCATTGAATGTGCCAGTGATTTTCAAAAGTAAGTTTCCACATACAATATCCATTCTTGTGTGTATGCTGAGATCACCTGTAGAAGCGTTTACTAGACATTTTAATATTTAAATCTACTAGCAATTTGTAAGACTTTAGTTTCATTGTAAGCAATAGTATATTTGGAACCCGTGTTTATGGTATGAACTGTACGTAGGTTTAAGCCGCATATAAATATTTAACAATAAAATTAAAAGGTCATACTTGTCCATGTACCTCCTGAAATCCTCTTGTTTGTACTCTCTGGGATCCATTGAAGGTCTGGCAATTACATACTTTTGCCTTTTATGTGGAGACCAGAACAAGAACTCAAGAAAAATTTAGATGACGTTTGAGCAGCTTAAAACATGTTGGGTGGGTCACAGCGGATACTCTTTTGCACTGATTTACTCAGGGCAGTGCCAGTTTATACTCATTGTCATAATTATTAATGTCCCTCCCTTTCAATCTCAACAGTGTCTTTGGTCAGTAAATTATGTGCTCATGGTCATGGCCCACAAGTACATGGTCATAGACTCCAAGTATTAGTAGCTGGATTGGAATAGAACACAGTTGTTTTATCTCTTAAAATTTCTTTTAAATGTAATTTTAAGTTCCAGGATGTCTTTTTTTTTTTTTAACATCGTATGTAAGTGTGTATACGTATGGGGGTGTGTGTGTGTGTGAGAGAGAGAGAGAGAGAGAGAGAGAAAGAATGAGAATCAATGATTATTCCCTGGGGTCCTCCCTGCCTAGATCCATGAAAAGGTGGCTTTTGCTGAACAGAGAAGACAGTCCTGGCTCTCACAATGGCTCATGTTCAAGGGTTGGGACTTTTGACCTGAGACCAGGCCTGCTCTCCCACCGTCCATCCAGAGCTTGGTGTTCTGGATTGCCTTCCACTTCACTTACTTGGCACTGGCACTAAAAGCACCTTGGGCTAGGACATGTGTTCCATCAGTCAACTTTGGTCCATTGAGATAGTGCATTTGGTCCATTGAGATAGTGCATTTTTAGCTTGGTATCATGCAGGGTTTGAGAAACAGCATCTATTCAGAAGGCCTGCCTTTGGGAAGGTCACATGATCTCCCCCAGTCTCTCACCAGTGACATCATGAATGAATGCTGATTATGGAAGATAGGCTTATCTAAACATTAAAAATTGTCACCAGTGCCCCCAGCCCTTGTCTAATCGTCAAATGAAACTGAAACTGTAATGCAAGAATGATTACTTTTAAAAGAATGTATTGTCAAGATTAATTTGGAGTTTGCTTCTCTGTCATTGTCATCCGGTAGTACCTGAAGTTTCAAGCAATCTGCCCAGTTAGCCTCCCTAAGTGCTGGGATTGTAGGTGTTAGCCACTCCATGTCTACATTTTTGAGAGCATGTAGCTGTTACATACTATACTCTCCCTTATAATCCTCATGTAGTCTTACATTTACAAGCATCTGTATATTTGCTGTTCACCACCAGACATAATCTCTGCTGTTTAGCAATTTTGGTTGTTTTGAACCACAAAACTAGTGTACTTCTCAGAAATGGCTCTAAGGAACAATAATCTCTGAGTTCTTTTACATGTTGCCTATGTCCTTTATACTTGAAATTAATTCAGAAATCCATGGCTCTTATTTTCTTTCCTTGAGGATCTTAGATAGGTTCCTCTACTTTCTTTTTGCTTACATTGTTTTTTAAAGTCTGATTATAATATTTTTTCCCTTATAAGTCAGTTGTTCTTTTTGCCCAGATGCTCAAACAATTTTTCCTTCTCTTTAAGGGTTAGTAATAAAAGTGGACATGGGGTAGAAAGAGAGCCAGCATATCTCAGAAAGCAACTATCATACACATATATATATATTTTTTTTTTAATCATACATATTTTTAACACTACATGAGAGCAGCTGAAGAGGGAGCTCTGAAGTGAGAAAAGCTTCTATGAACCAGCCTTGATCCTAAATGTTACATTAATTTTACCTAACAACAAGGCACCTAAAGGAATGGAGGTGTAAAATACTACACAAAGACAAAAGAAACTGGAAAGAAGAATAAGCAGACTAACATCTCTACACGAGCACAACAAAAAGGCACACCCACAAAACAGATTAAAACCATATCCTATGCCGGGCATGGTGGCTCATGCCTGTAATCCCAGCACTTCGGGAGGCCAAGGCAAATGGATTACCTGAGGTCAGGAGTTTAAGACCAGCCTGGCCAACATGATGAAACCCCATCTCTGCTAAAAATAAAAAAATTAGCTGGACATGGTGGCGCGTGCCTGTAATTCCAGCTGCTGAGAAGGCTGAGGCAGGAGAATTGCTTGAACCTTGGAGGTGGAGGTTGCAGCGAGCTGAGATTGCACCACTGTACTCCAGCCTGGCAACAGTGTGAGATTCCATCTCAATCAATCAATCAATCAATCAGTCTTGATTTGAACAAACAAATAAAATCAAACAAATAAAATCATATTCCACTATTGTCAAAATGAACTAAAACTTAGAAAGTGATACAAGATATGAGAGAACAATATAAATTAAAACAGAAAAATCTCAGAAATGAGGTGGTAGACGTGAGGAAAGCATTGGAAATAACTATTTTAGAAATATAGAAGGAACACGAGCAAATAAGCACAACAGATAATGCCTTAAAATAAGTAGACGGTAAATATTAGGAACATTGTAATTATCAAAAATTGACAAAGAATTCAAGAGAAAGGGACACAATATTGACAGGCAGATGAAAACTGACATATGACTACTAGGCGCCCCTGAAAAAGAAAACTAAAGCAGGAAACGGCACCTAGTACTTGTTCTACAGTTCAAGGGAAATTGCCTGGAATGAAAAGGATCTGAAATTCCATATTGGGATGTCACATCTGCAAATAGTAACCTACAATGCCCAGCACCCAAGACATACTCCAGTCTTGTCTCATTTGATCACTGTTTTTATCTGCCGTGCGTAGTACCATGCTGGTGCATAGGGATACTCAAACTACTGACCAAATGTACTAATGTTTGGTAAATAAAAGATTCTTGAAAACACAGGAAATGTAATGATCTTTCCTTATGTAACAGTAATTTCCTTAACTGTCACTGTTACCCTGGATAAGAATGGGGATGTTATTGCAAGCTGTTATGGACTCAGCTGTGTCCTCCCACCTCCAAAATGTGTAGGTTAAGGCTCTAATTCCCAATGTGACTATATGTGGAGATAGGGTCTTTTAGGAGGTTATTAAGGTAAAGTGAGATTAAAAGGGTGGGGCCCAGCTGGGCTCAAGGTGGCTCATGCCTGTAATCCCAGCACTTTGGGAGGCTGAGGTAGGTGGATCTCCTGAGGTCAGAAGTTTGACACCAGCCTGACCAACATAGTAAAACCCTGTCTCTACTAAAAATACAAAAATTAGCCAGGTGTGATGGTGTGCTCCTGTAATCCCAGCTACGTGGGAGGCTGAGGCAGGAGAATTCCTCAAACCTGGGAGGTGGAGGTTGCAGTGAGCCAAGATCATGCCGTTACACTCCAGCCTGGGCGACGAGCAAAACTCCATGTCAAGAAAAATAAATGAAATGATAGGTCCCTAATCCTAATCCAATAGGACTGATGTCCCTATGGGAAAAGGAAGAAATATGAGGGATCCACAGGCACAGGAATAAAGACCATGTGAAGACAGAGCAACCAGGCAGCAAGCGAAGAGGCCACCAGAAACCAGCCCTGCTGCATCTTCATCTCGGACTTCTCAGTCTCCAGAACTGTGGGAAAACATATTTCTGTTGTTGAGAAATCCTATTGGATTAGGATTAGGGACCTATCATTTCATTTATTTTTCTTGATATGGAGTTTTGCTCTTGTCGCCCAGGCTGGAGTACCCCCAATCTGTGGTTATGGCAAACCTAGCTGACTGCTACAGATTTTAAGGTTTGGGCCACTCCAGCAGATAAAGAACTGTGACTAGCTGAGGTGCTTGCTGAAGGCAAAGGAAATATGGAATGGGTAGTGGAAGAAGGTGGTTGTTAGTAACAACTATGACCACGTGATCAGTTACAGGAATGAGGACTGTAATTGTCCTGAGTATTTCCATAAGTGATTATTAATATGTGTGTGTGCAGGGCAGTTACCTTGGTTTCCTCCTTCTGTTATCCTCTTGTCACGTAAGTAAGATGTGTTAACTTTATATCCTAGTATTTAAGTTATGGGATATCAAGGAGAAGAATAAACAGCATGTGAAGGCTTTGCATCCCTTTTAGTGTTTTTTGGTTGTACACAGGTTATTTTTTATCACACTAGGAAGAAGTATGACCTTGTTATTGTTTTCATTTGGAGATGAAGCATGGTTTAAGGAGGTGCATGCGGGTGCCAAGTTGACAAGGACTTGTGGTGGTTAACTTTATATGCCAAATTAATGGATGTTATTGGATGAGATTAATTTTTAAATTGGTGAACACTGAGTAAACAGATTGCCCTCTATAATGTGGGTGGGCCTTGTCTAAACCATTAAGGCCTGAGTAGAATAAAAAATCTGGCATCCCAGAGTGAGAAGGATTTCTCCAGCAGACTGTCTTTGAATCAGTGGCTCTCCTAGGTCTCCAGGCTGCCAGGCCACATTTGGACTTGATAGTCTCAACAATCGTGAGAGCCAATTCCTTAGAATAAATCTCTCTGTTTACACACACACACACACACACACACACACACACACACACCACCCCATCCTGTTGGTTTTGGTTCTCTGGAGAACCGTAATACACAATATTCAACATTCTAAACCAAAAATCTGTGGGGTTTTTTTTTTGGCGTAAATAGGACTATTTCTTTTTTTTTGTCTTGTAATAATATCAAAGTGGTTCATTATGACTGCAGATAACTAGACAACCCTTTTGTTAGCTTTTTGTTTGAAAACAATATGCCATGATGAAACTTTTACTATCATGGTGTCCCCTGTGCTTTCAGTGGGTGGTGGAGCAGCCAAGACTTCTCTGAAAATGTAGTGGGCAAATTCACTGGGTAGGGTTCCCCTGAGAACACTGTTTTTCTCTGAGTCATGATGTGCTTTTGGGATACACTATTTGTGAAGTCTGATAGACTTGATGGAAAGAAGCTGTGATCAAGTAGCCCACTTCGTGTCACTGACACAGTTTTCTCTCTCCCTTATTTCAGGAATGGCTGACTTTGTTCTAATATATATGCTGGGATTTCCAGGCAAAATCCTAATTTTGTGGTCAGCGAACATGTGGCTGATAAGTGACAAACATAGAATTAGAAATTTGGCAATACGTTATCTATGGGACAATTGATGAGAGAGTAGATTTTAAGTGTTTTCTTCACAAAAAAAGTGACACTGATCCTGCTCCAGTGTTTTGAAAAGAAGGATAAGGTGAGTTTGGGGTAAGAGAGGGATGCAGGAAAGAGTCTTCTGCAAGAGTAGACCAAGGCCATGTCGCTGGAGGTGGGAGAAACAGAGTCAGTCTCTATCGTAAGTGCAGGGTGCCTCCAACTCTTTTATTCAAGTCTATGTATTTGTATTTTAAAGTTAGCGGATAACAAGTATATCTGTATAACTGTCTTAATTTGAAGCCGTGGATTATTTGGTTTCGAAGATGACAAACCCAGGATTCCTTTTAGAAACGTTATTACTGTCATCTGCCACTGTTTATTGAGGATTTGCAGACTGTGTCATTGTAGTGAGTGAGGATGAGTGGGAATCTGAAATGTCAATTTATTTTGGTTAAAAGGGCTCTAGGAGCCTTCTAATACCAATTCCATCTCATCTAGCTCCTACATTAATTTCACAAATGGAGTAACTTCATTGCCTTCCTACATAGTGTTTAGTTCTGGCCCTTGAAATCTGTGTCTTCTCACTTAAATCTAAATAAATATGGTTACCTTGGAACATGAGTAAGAACTGACGTGGAGCAGCATCAGTAATAAGTGACTTAGTTCCCAGGGGCTAGTTAGATAAATATCAAAATGATACTGTCATAAAATGATTTCACTTATAAGACAGAACAATAGTGTGAAACTTGAAGACCTGCTGGGTTATAGAGAGACCCTGGTGTTTTACTGTTCCAGCTTGCCTGTTGAAATCTGCTTGGTTCTAGTATTTATGTGTTTATGTAATTTTTTTATTCATGCAGTAATGTTTTTTCAGTACTTCTCCTTAATTGAGCTCCTAAGAAACCACTATGTAAGTACCTGGATTCCAGTGGTTCCAATTTCTCTTCTTGTAGAGCTACTTTTTTTTTTTTGTACAATACTCTCTTTCTCTCCCATTTCTTTTGTACAGGTTTGCTAAAGTATAGGTAGATCCTTGAAGGAAAAATCTTTCTTTTCTTGCAGGATGGGCTGGTAATAAGATTGTCAGAAGCCTAATCCTAGATTTAGGTTGGGCTTTTTGTATTGGATTTTATATCAAAAATTATTTATCATAATTTAATCATACTGTGAATATACATGGACTTACTTGTAGAAAAATGGCAGCCCTACTCATTACAGAAATGTGTTAGGAATATGGGATCAGTTGTGTCTCATTTCTGTGGCCAAGGACAATAGGCTCATGTCCAATAGGTTTTATTTTCACTCATTCTTTCTTTTGTTTTAGAAGTGTTTTAGGAACTTCTGTAAAGACTTTCACTGGGTAGCAATTATGTCACTAAGACTTAGCTGCAGTCCCTTAAAATTAGACTTTGCACAATCTGTGTGAGGACTTTGGTTGTCTCTCTCCTGTGTCTGGTCTCTGCAGGCTGCCTGCGCTGGCACACGGAACTCCCTTTCTCTGTTCTCTGCTGTTATCCCCTGGGACCAGCCATGTGCTATACCTCCCCTGCTATCTCCCTGCGGCCCTCCAGATGTTCGTGGTTAGGCATCTGGTGAAAGCCGGCAGCATGCTGCCTTGCTTCTACTATCCGAGAGCCTGTGATTGACGAAGGGCACCATGAGAGGGGTGTTGAGGTTGGAAAGTACAGAGGTAGCAGGAAGAGAAGCGCCAGCAGGAGGATTAAGCCCCCAGGAAACATAGTCAATCTTTGCTTCCATTAGTCTTGGTCTTCATCTTAAATCATTTCCTGGCTTTAGCAACCTGCCCATACTTTCAGAGACTTTGCTGGTCTTTTAAGGTCAGTATTTGATTTAATATTCTTACTGAATCATTCTGTGACCATCTTGTTTACATGTGGCTCTTGAAACTGGCTCCTTAGTATTAAAAATTCACAACTGCCCTGAGTTTAACCAGCTCTTTCTTCTGCTCAGATCATCTTCATTTTTAAATACTGAAACAACACAGTATTTTAAATGAGTTCTGTGATGGTAATTCTGTCTGAGAGCAGGAGAGTATGGGTGGGTCTCTATTCATGTGTTCTTGCCTTGCTATAAAGAAATACCTGAGACTGGGTAATTTATATTAAAAAAAGAGGTTTAATTGGCTTATGGTTCTGTAGGTTGTACAGGAAGCATAGCAGATTCTGCTTGTCTTATGGAGAGGCCTCAGGAAATTGACAGTCATGGCGGAAGGTGAAAGGGTAGTAGGTGGGTCACATGGATTGAGCAGGAGCCAGAAGGAGAGTGAAAGGGGAGGTGCCACACACTTTCAAATGACCAGAGCTCACAAGGACTCACTATTGCGAGAACACCACCAAAGGGATGATACTAAACCATTCATGAGAAATCCACCCCCATGATCCAGCCACCTCCCACCAGGCCCCACCTCCAACACTGGGGATGACAATTGGACATGAGATTTGGTTGGGAACACAGATCAAGCCATATCAGTGTCTGTTCCTCTTATGTATGTTTTGACTTGGAGGATGTGTTTGTGAGTTTGTGTACACATGTGTGCCTCTTGGAGGACTAAATCGGTAGCAGAATTAGGATAATTTACCCTCTAATCCAAGGACTCTTTATAAAATCAAATATTTTGTTTAAAATGTGATTCCCATGTTTCTTATAGTGAGCTGTTGGTTTAGATGTTGGATGGGCTCAAAAGTATGTATTTTTTTCATCTCCCTAGAGAATGTTGATGCTCATAGAGGTCACTTGAGAAGCACTGCTTTGGGAGGGGATGCTCTCCCATCAGATGGCAGCTTTGGGATTGCCAGTGGTGTGCTGGATCTCTGGAGGATCTTCTTCCATTTCCAAATAGGGTACTGAAGATAGAGTGGTTCATTATCTCACAATCCAGTGCTTCCTCCCTACTCATCCATTTCCTTTTCAAGGGGGCTGGCCTAGGGATCACTGAGAATTAGCTTCCGATAAATTATTGTTTCTTTTTAAAACAATATATTAACTCTGTAGGAGTGCAGTGAGGTATCCACCAAATGGAATCCTCCAGTAGCTTCTTTGTGGTTATATTTGTGTGCCTTCCTGTATTGATGGTAAAGATAGGGACTTGGGTAAATTACCTAACTTTTCCGACCTTCAGTTTCCAAGTATGAAGATGGAGATGATAATAATATCTAATGCATAGGGGTCTTCTAAGGATGAAATGCTAAATGCTATGAATAGCACTTACCATGTCATAGTGCTACATGAGAGTTAGTTGTTACGGACATTGTTGTTGTTATTGTTATTACCAACCTATTTGAATCAAAGTAAAAATCTTCCTTGTCAGAAATTCATAGGAATCAACAAGAAAGATCTGGGAAAATGCTGTACACAGCAGCTTGTACCCTCTAAGGGAGTTAGTGCAATTTCTGGAATGAGAGCAGGCTTTATATGCAATGTGGAGGCTTTATCAATGGAGTCTACTATAAGGAGCATTAACAGGACCATCTTCCTGTCCTCCAGCCCCAGCTCAAAGGTGCTGCCAAATGCAGAGAAAAGCAGTGGAGTAACCTCAGTTAACTATTGTCCACCTCTTTAATCTCACCATCAGTGAAATTAATATTTGGTTGCTGAAGGGGGACAAACATCTATAATTTTTCCCATGTAGAATGGCTGTTCGGTTTCTATTGCACACATTTTTCTCTCAGGTTAAAAATTGTTGAAACACAATTTCCCTCTTTTAAAAACGGAATCATGTTTGATTTTATGGTGATGTTTATAGAGCTAAGGAGAGTTAAGAGTCATTCTGGCATTAAAACTGTTTAAGCCTTTAAATAAATATATTGTTGTTATCTTGAAACTTTCCAAACTGAACTTGGAATCCACTCAGGCATCTTACAGAGCTTTGATACATCAGAGGGAGACAGTAATGATCCTGTAAATTCCTAACAACACTGGACCACTCTTGCAGATTGCAAAGAACAGAATGAAATGCAGTGCAAAGATGTGTACTGGCACAAGTATTAATCTACCTGCTACTTGAAGTAAGGTCCCAATTACAGAAGATTTATTTTGAAAGAATTTGGTGTTTTATCATCATCACCATCATCATCATCTTTCCTCCGAATGATTGCATTAATCTCCTAACTGGTCTATCTTGCACAGTTCCTGGGCTGCCTTTTCTAAAACTTTTCCCATCAGCCCAGTCCTTTGCTTAGAGGTCCAGCATGACATTCCCATTGCTGGTAACAAAAGTACAGTCTTTGGGGCTTTGTATTGCATGTCTTTCCCTGTCTGCTTCCCACACTACTTTATTGGTCTCCCCATATTCCCCGCTTCAGGCCTCTACTTATGTTGTTGAGTCCGCCTGAGAGCCTCATCTTTACCTCTACTGCCAGGTACTCTGGGAATCTCTCAAATCATCTCAAATGTCTTCCAGTAAAGTCTTTTCTAAACACATTACTTCCAGAATTAATCATTTAACCCTCCTGTATAGACGTGGAAATGGATACATGAGGTTAAATAAGGTGGCGTAACTTATTCAAGGTCACAGGTCCTGTAAGTGTCAGAGTTGGGGTGGGCAATGAGACACATAATAAAAAAAATGAAAATGCAAAAGCATAGTTGGAAACAGGATGTCATTGTCAAATTTAGGGACAAAATAAATAGGCTTTGTGAAAAATCAACCACTGGACTATAACCTGAAAAAGTTGTATACATTTGATCTTGGAAACGGAAGGTCCTTGAATCTGAAATTGGTGACACTTTTTCAGGGTACCTGAAATCTTGCCACTGGGAAGGTGTGTGGTGTGGTCAAAAGTGCTATGTGAAGTCTTGCTATGCCTAGAAGAGGAAGACCTCAGGATTGAATGCCTCTCCTTTCTCTGACTGTTGATTAATATGCCTAGTGTTCCATTATTGGAACGCTAAATATGTGGGAATTATTTATATCCTGTTGCTCAAGGTCATCACCAAGGTCTGATTTTCAAAATTTAAAATATTGCAACCTCAAGCATAAGTGGGCTGCGGGCCATGTGATGAGGAATATGGGCAACTTTTGTGATCTTTTCATGCCATATAGGGGCTGACCTGCATATGGCAGACCCTGATTATAAATCAACAGGCATTTGAGCCAAGGAAAAAGAGGCAGTTTTATTAGGGTTGTGTACTATTGTAGGTCTCCCCAAGTTTATGCTGCTTCCCAGAGAGCCCAGATTTTTCTGGGATATGGTGAATGGCATACACATGAGAAGTTCACCTTAATGGCATTGTGCTCTCTGTGCCACTGACACCATCAACACTGAAATAAAGAATGTTCTTCTCTTGTCAAGACCACTGTAAGAACAGCCCCTACAAAATAACCTGTCTTCTTTCCAGTGCACTTTCTTAGACAGCAGCTCTATAGAAAAAAATAAGGAGCCTCTCTGATTAACAGGACGCAAGAAAAGTATGGAGGGTAGTTTTCCACATTATTTGTCACAGTTTTTGGGTTAGTGCTGGCACTTTATAAATGTGTGTTTGGCCCTTCTTTCATCCACTTGGACTGACTTTCAGGGTACAGTAAGCAGGGTCTAGTTATGACCACTGAAGCAGAAATGCAGATTCAATGAGTAATTATTAAGAACTTTCCAGAATATTAGCTGTTTTACTTGCTGCAGTGACTAGTGATGGAAGAGTCCATTAGACATTTCTGTTCCCAGCAACTCCTGAGAATTGATTCCAATCTGAAGCAGCCAACCACTTTGATCAATACCATAATTACTCTTATTGATGGATTGTTTTACAATGGTAGCCATCAGAGCAATCCGTCAGCTCAGTAGGCACCAGAACTGTCCCCTGCAAGCTGTAATGTACTGCAAATATCTGATTCAAATCAACTTACTATTGAGGCCAGGATGACAAGCGTGAAATTAATTGTTCCACTTCATGTAAGACCTGCATTCTTCTTTTGAGAGAGTAATTGGTTGCTGCATGTAGCGTGAGAGCTGGGGGAGCTTTGCCTCTCTGCAATGTTTATAGACTTATTTTTTTCCCCCACCAGCTATTTTTTCCCCCTATGCTTTTAGGTGTCATCAGTGTTGCACAGCTGCTGTTCCTGCTGTTGTTTTTTTGGTGGGTCTTGTCATGTCAGAGAGGATGCTTTTCTTCTAGAAAGGTTGATTGCAGACAGAGTACATTTTTTTTCATCTGAAAAGCTTATTAATGAAAGAGGGAGTTTGCTGGCCAACATTAAAGCAAGAAAATCTTGAGTGTTTCAGTGAGTACAAAAAAATAATTGGGCAATGGCAGTGGGCTCCCTGTTTGTCCATGGCTGCAATAGGCTAATTTAGAAGGTGTGATCATCCTGCTGAGCATCATCTGAATACAGTTGCCTTCAGAAGCTTGTTGATGGATAAATGATGAGGGAAATCTAGGTAGGCAGTCAAAAAGGACAACCAAAGAATTTAGAAAATGGGGATAGTCCAACAGTTTCTGGTCATTCAGTCCTCGTCGACAAATTGACCAATATGTTGGATAAAATCAAGATCCTGATAGAACTTGAGAGAAGTGTTTTAAGGTATTCTTATAAGAAAATACAAGTTCATATCTGGTGCTGGAAGATAAGAGGGCTGTAGAAACAGAGGAGCATCAAAGCATAGTAACTTTCATGGTCTCGGGGCTTTCTGAAACCCTGGTTAGATAGCTATCCTAGTGGAGTTGGGGATTTCTAGTACACCAGTACTTCTTGGAATGGTAATACTTTTTGTTTTACTATTTATTTATTATAGCATTTTCAATTTGGGTCCTATGAGAATTGATTATGAAAATAGGGATTCTATGAATAGTAAATTCCAGATCCAACCAGTATTTATTGAGTGCCTGCTGTGTGTAAGCCTGTTTAGGTCCTGGGGGTGACCCAAGTAAATGAGACTCTGAACCCCTGAAGCTTACCTTCTCATGAAGAGCTTGAAAAGACAGACAATAACTGTATATACAAATCTGTAAGGCGATGTCAGACAGTGTTTGGGATGGTGGATGGCAGAGGATGGCAGCCTTGTCTGATGTTGGAGAATGAAGTTCAGGTAAGAATAAGGGAGGTAGATTTGACTTCCCAGCTCATGAGCCTAAAGCCACCTTCACCAGCAAACTTAGTTTGTCTCTGAGATGTTCTAGCAGCAGAACTTTCCTTTACACTTTGGAAGGAAGACATCTGATACTCTCAGCATTCAGTACAGGAAAAATATCCAACATAAAATACCCAGCTTAGAATGTTGGGGGGTGATTTTAGCGGTAAGTGGTTCTATTTCTGCGTGGTCATGTAAGTGTTTGAAAGTATTGATTGAACACTTTCATAACACCTGAAGGGATCAGAAGTGATTAATAATAAATAACCTATGATAACAAAACTCAGAGAATTTTAAAGCCCCAGACACTGCTGGCTAGGGAGGAAGATTCCACATTTCTCAGTTGCATGTGATTAGATATAGTGCATAACCTTGTTAACTCGTAACTGTGCCATAGTGGCCTGAGGCCTGACTTCCCTCCAGGAGCTAATGGGAAAGATTTTATTTTTTCTACCAGGGTGTCTAAGCTGATAGGATGAGAGTCTGACAGGGTGACACAGACCTAACTGGCTACTGGGATGGCTGCTGATGAAAGGATGTAAAGCAGAGCTTAGAGTTGTGATCAAGAGAAAAACAAACACAGCAGGTGCAGCTCTGATCCACAATTGTGAGTTCTTAATTCTTTAGGTTTGCTTGTTTAAACAAGTATACAGGAAAAAACCCTCAAAAAAAGAAAATTTGAGATATACTTCCACTTAAGCCACACTGGTGAGATTTCATTTCTGCTGGATGGCGAGTCTGATAGAAATGCTTTTACGCGCAATGGGATTGAAAAGAACTCTTCCAGAAGGGCACAGCTGAGCCAAAACCAAGCCACTTGTTCCCAGGACTCACGAGGCTCATACCATCGTCTCTCGAAGCACACTTATCATGACTGGAAGATCCCTTTAAGTAACTTTTATGATGACAACATTGTAAATATACATCATCAAGACTTTCTGGGAAGGAAAAATACAAAATTAAATGTCCATTTAGTTAAAACAGAAGCCTGCCAATACATTTATGTGGCTGCAAAATAGGGATTTCTGAGAAGAGATGAAATTTGCAGCTGCTGAAGCAAAGCCCTGCATTCTAGCTGTTGGCTTTTGCAATGCTCAGGAATTTTCAGGCATGTTTATGGACCAGCTGCTCTGCTAAGATTCCATAATGTATGGGCAGAGGAATCTTGAATAAATAGGTTTCTTCCTTCTCCTCCTTGGGAATCCAGAATCTTTAGCCCTAACTTCTAAGAATTAAACCAAGCAGTGTTTCATGTTTATAGATGAGTCAGCTATTTACTTAGCCACTTGAACCATTTGTCAAATGCAACAGGATGTGACAAATTTGTCTACTTTCTAAACAGAAACGGCATTTGTTGTATTGTGCAGAGATAGCACACTTTGGAGCCTCTTCTACTGGTCTCTTTTTTTCTCTAGGAACTAGACCCCTAGAATTGATTGCCTCAAATTCTGACCTTGCTTTTCAAGGCTCCGAGGATGTGTCTCTGTCTTAATCTATTTTCTGTTGCTATAAACAGAATACATGAGACTGGGTAATTTATAAAGAAAATAAAGTTATTTTTTATAGTTTTGGAGGCTGGAAAGTTTGAGGTCAAAGGGCTGCATCTGGCGAGGGCCTTCTTTCTGTGTCACAACATGGCAGAAGGCAGCATGTGGCAAGGCAGAGGAAGTGTGTCGTTTGGATCTCTCTTCCTTTTCTTATAAAGCCACCAGTCACATCATGAAGGATCCATCTTGATGATGTTATCCAATCCTCATTACTTCTCAAAAGTTTCACCTCCAAATACCAGCAACATAGGAACTTGTAGATTACATTTCCAACACATGAGCATTGGGGGACACATTTAAATCACAGCAGTGTCCTTCCTCTCATGTCTCCTGCTATTCTTTCCGGTGCTCAACAAGGCTGTCGCCATGCTGGTGTTCGTTTTTTTCCTTAAACATGCCAACCCCTTTCTTTGCAGGAGCTTGACTGTCATGATCCCTCTGCCTTGAGTGCTCTTTCCCCAGTTCTTTGCACACTTGGCTCATCGCTTGGGTTTCAGCCCAGATATCATCTCCATTAGAGGAGCTTGCCGCAACCAGCCAATCTAGTCTTTTGCCCGGTAACTCTATATCATGTGATGTCATCTTATTTTCTCCAGTTCAGTTTCTCTGAACTCTGAATTGATTTCCCATCTGTGCAGTCTTTCTCCCCACTAGGATATAAACATCATGAGAATGAGGCATAATCTGTTTTATTCTGTGTTGTATCTTTGGCACCTATGTCCTGACACATAGTAGATGCTCAGTTATAAGAATAAATGTCTAAATAGCCTACCCATTCCTCTGAGCCATGGCCCCACTTAAGTAAGTTAAGCAATTTATTTTAGCATTTCTCTTGATCTTCTCTATTATACAGAGTAAGTGGAATGTAATAGTCCTATGGATGCTTTGATTCTCATTTAGTCCTTACAAAATCTTTAGGAACCAAGAATACTCAAGCCCATCTTCTCTCCACATCTGGTGTCCAGTTTTGTCTTTTGACACCCAGATTCCTTCTTGGCCCTTGTTACTGTGGGGAGGAACTAAATTTGTAATTAGATATTTATCTTCTTCCTCTACTAGACCCTTAGGTTTGGTCCCAGGACTGCTTTTATTTGCTGAATGCTTCCTTGGCAGTGGGTGCTCAAGGTCTTAGGGATGATCCTGAGGGCTGAACCCCTTATTCTGCCTGATTTGGACATGGGATTTTGCAGCCACAGAATCTTCATGTCTGAACAAATGTATGCTTTCCCATGGCTGGAAGAACACTAAAATTCCTTGTTCATGTGCGCTTTTGCAGGGATAGAAGGAGACATGAAGTCTTTCACACCCTTAACACTGGAAGCCCAAATTCAGAAAGATCTATGGTCTTGTGTGTTCAGGGATGCAAAGTCACACTCTACCTCTCACTACCCTTGGTGTGTAGAGGGGAAAGTTATGACCCAAAATATACAATTGTACATAAAAGGACAATATGCTAGAGTGTTTGGAATCAGGTGAGTCCTGGAAAACATGGGATACATGGTCCCCATACTTCCCCCATTGGAATTGCACAAATTCCCCCATAGTGCCTGACTGTGTCGCATCATAATAAGCCACTTGAGGCAGGAGGCTCTTTGCAGTCCCGCATGTGTCTCCTGGGGGCTGTGAATGTGGTTGGGGATAGGGGGTGTTTTGGGGGAGGGAGCAGAAGTTTGATATTTTTTTGCTGCTGCTCTCTAAGGAATTCTTCCATATTTCACTTTAGCACATTCCCAGAACCCATGACAGGCTGCATAATTGCTGGACCGACATAAATCTATAGCAGCGATGGGTAGATTTTGCTGACGTGTTGCTTCGCCGGCAGGACTTGGTAGACCATGTCTGCATATCGTATCACAATCTCAGGCTGTGGTGGGACAGTGCAAGGAAAGCTCTTTATTGTGTCTCCAAGGTCGTGATCTCAGATGGAGGAGTCATAATAAAAGAAACACCGTTGAGGCAACGAGAGTTCCTTAAAGTGGGGAAAGTGGAAAGATGAAAGAAAGCATTTCTTCCCATAATGGACCCACAAGAGGAAAGCTTAAGGTCGAAGGCAGGCATTTATTCCTCTGTGTCACAAATATCTGCAATTTAAACATGCTGGTTAAAACTTGGACTGATCAGGAGTTTTCCCCCATAGTTTCAAAGTTAAGTAATTAAATATGTGCAGGCTTTCAAAAGAGATGCAGAAAATGAGAGACTTTACCAAATTGCTTAAAGAATTTTGAATTAAAAAAAAATCCATTCATTTAATCTGCAGGTATTTGCTGAGCATCCGTGTGATTAGCACAATGATTGGAGCTGGGAGACACAGGGGTAGTGAAAAGGCAGTTAGCTCCTGGCCAAGAGGAACCTGTGGTCCGGCCAAGAAGAAGCCATTACCCAAGTAATTATGGTTTCCTCCTTCTAGCAGCTGCATGGCAAGCCTCCTCCTAGGGCTGGGAGTAGAGACTATGTTTCTTTTTTCATTTTCTTTTTGTTTTTATTTTTGATATACCTTTTAAAAGTTTGCTTTAAATTTTTAATAATTATTTAAGTAAATAATTCAGGAATCTGCTTGCTTGTAATTAGAACAAGCAATTAGAACAAATGCAGATCAGGATTCTGCTCTTGTGGATTCCCCTGACCCCAGGTAATCACTATGATGGATTTATAGGATGACTTTGCAGAGAAATTTTTTTATACTTCCGCATGTGTATGCAGTGTGTGTGTACCCATAGACAGCTTCTGCTGCTGTTCTAATACAAATGCAGCACATGCTATGCATCTATTATTGCAACTTGCTTATTTTTTTCCATAGTACCTTTTTTATAGTAGTTTCTGGTTTCTATTGATACTTAAGGTAGTTGGTTAACTTTTAATTGCTGAAAGTTGTGCTTTTTCACAGTCCTATTTGGAAGCTTTTATGGTGGTTACTGTCTAGAGACTTGGAATCATAAAAATTAATACATAGAAATAGTATACATGTATTAAATGCTTAATGTTTGCCAGACAGTGTTCTAAGTCTCTCACATGGGTTATATCATTTAATTATGAGAGCATCTCGTGGAGTAAAGCCTATTTTTATTGTGATTTTAGAGAAGAGGGAATGTGAGGCATGAAAAGATAAAGTACTTGCCCAAGGTCACACAGTGAGGAAGTGATGCCAAGATTTGAAGCCAGGTAGTGCAGTGCCAGAGCCCAAGATCTGTTAGTTCTCTTAACACGTATGATTTCTGGGATTTTAGATGTTAAATTCAATCTATGAAGCAGTGTGTGACAGGATGGTACGTGATTCACTGAGAGGCCAACTGGGCTGGTCTGTGGGTTTCTCGGTTTATTGATTCAGCAAACACCTGTTACACACCTTTGGTGTGATGGATTCTCTGCTAGTTCCCAGAAACACAGCAGTGAGATGGAACACACAGTCTTGCCTCATGAAGCTCACAGTGGGAGATGATAATGCTGAATACTGTCTACATGAGGCACCCATGATGTGTGTACCTGGCAGGGCAGGAATCTCGTCCCCTCTGGCATTATATGGTCTTTGGCCTGTGTTTGATTTCATTTTGTTTTCTTCTACTTTAAATGGCATTTGTTAAGCTGGATTATTAAGGGTCCATTGGCATAGTTGGAGGAAAATACTCCATCTTGTAGTGACAATATTGCCTTCCGTGTTGTCTATACAGGCAGAAGGAAGAGACCCGGCAGCATCTCTTGAATGCCGGTGTTTTATCCCCACTGGCTGCCCAGCCACAATATGGCAAATTTGCTATTCATCCAGCCCAATCATGATTAGCATAATCGGCTCTGGTGCCCACCCAGATGTGGTGGGTGGTGTCCTCGGCTGATTACAAAGATTGCAGCCCAGCATTTTGGGAAACTGCTCTTACTTCCTGTCCTTGTATCACTTCTGTGGGCTGATTTTTCTGCTCTTGTGTTGAAAAACGAAGTAATGGAAAGGTTCTCTTATAGTTAATGTGTCTTGTATAATGATAAATGATAACCACAATGTCTGTGATTTTTTTTCTTTGAAAATCAGGAGACTCATTAAGGACAGAAGGAAGTGTAAGTCACTTGGCTTTGGCTTTGAACTCTAAGCTGCATTTGTCGTTCTGAAGTCTCAGATCAAGGGAGTGTGCTCATCTTTTCTCTTTATTTGGACCTAGAATAATCTTCCATCTTAGCACTGGAAAAGGTTTAATGTCCCATTCATTTCTTTTTCTTTAATTTTTTTTCTTGGCTATTAACAGTAAAATAGAAAGGGAGCCATAGATGATGTTGGCCAGACTTTTTATCCAGTATTTAGGTTTGTAATAGGCTCAGTGTGGCTGGTGGCTTTATATTAGCTGCTGCCAGAGGTACATAGGATTTATGTATTATTTATTTTGCAAACACTTAGGTAAATTACATCATGGCCTTTTAGTTTTCAGTCAGTTGAACCAAACACTACTAAGTTTTCTTTCATTGCCACAAAAACAACATTTTAAGAGATGCATTGATTTTTTTACATATTGCTTTTACATTTTGGTATGCATATGAAGGCAAAAACATGGAAAAAAGTATATATATATTTTTTCTCTTGGGTTAGAACCCACTTGTTTTAAATTTCAGACTGACTTAAAGCCTTTTGAGGTTCAAGTTTAGTGTGCTATGAGCAAAACAGGCAGTTTCCTAGTTCAAAGAGAGAAGAAAATTTTAAGACTTATAAAATGCTCAAAAGCCTTCTTGGGTATCAAATAGCTTTTAGAGAAAGCATTTGATGGATGAAGGACACAAGGATTAGAAAACTATGGGCCAATTTTTTCTTTATATAATCACATTTTAAAGGAGTGGAAAAAGTTCTTACGTCTAGGGACTTAAATCAATGACTTGGAAGTTTTTGGCTGTTGCCAAACCCAGAAAATGCCTGGTTTGGCCTGAGCTTTGTAGAAGCGAAAAGTCCTGTAGCCATCTCCACCATGCATGACACTAGCACGAGGGATGTCGGAACATGAAACCTTAGTAATGCTTCTTAGAATTGGAATTGGGTAATGTGCTACCTGCTGTCCATAATAATTTACAAATATTTTTCTAGTTATTTCAGACAACTGAAATGGAAAATAAGGTTAAGAGAAATATGATGGGGCATCAAGGAGTCATCTAAGAACTCTGATTTCCTGAATTCACATGCTTTGGATTTTGGAGTTTTTTGTTACCTGAACTCTGCCCCGTGGAAAGAGAATGCGGTTGGCTAAAGGTGTTGGGTTATGGTTGTGGAGAACACATGGCCCTCTTGTTGCATTGGTCTCTTAGGAACACAAGCCCCAACCTGGTTTGCATTAGGGTCTCCATTTTCACACCAGCGTCTTTCATGTTCATATTTGCTGATGAGCGAGCAGGTGACTAGATGAATGAATGATTTCAGTAGCAGCCTAGTCCATGCGTGAGGACAGAATTCAAGGCTGGAGGGAGTGACATTGGCAGGTGGTGTATGCCCTTTTTTACTTTAGATTCTGATTTGGGAAGGACCCTACTGGCAGAAGGGCAAGGTGCCGACTCTGGGTGTCAGCATCTGCTGGGTCTCTGCCAGCTCTTGGTTACCAGGGACTGGCCCACTCCACCATCACTCAGATGGCCCTTGGCACCCAGTCAGCAGAAGCTTGAGCACATGTAAGTAGTTTACAGGTGCAGGCACAGCAGGCCCTCTTAGGGAGAACATGGAGAGGCCAGTGGCTTTTTTTGCAACACTTTTTGTTGACTTTACCTTAGGTGTGCCCTGAGCACGCAGCGCAGGCAGTTTGTATACATTTTAATGTGAAATGGGGGGAGGGTATAACCAGCATAACCAGGATGTTATTATAGTCATTGAGGCTTAAGGATGAAGCAGGGAGGAAAATGTGAGTTTATTCAAAAGCACATATTGCAGGTTGGTATTTAGACATTTCCAAGTGTGACAGTGGGGTTCAAATAATAGAAGTTTGAGAAACACTACTTTTGTGTGCTCATTTGTACTCAGTGTGTCTCTACCTTTTACAATGGACAGATTGTGTCTTGCAAAGTGATATTTTAGGTATGAAATCTGTATTCAGCCTCCTTAAGTAACCTTTTATAAATGCTCTTTAATGAAAGTGACTTGCTGATGTTCCAAAGGAGGCTGTAACAAACTAGAACCTCCTGTTCTGGTACTCATTACAATTTAAATACATGGGTTTAGAGAGTTAATAAGTTCTCCTTTGGAGGTGCAGGCTAGCTTCTCTCTTCTGCTCACTGAGATGGGTGCTCATCAAGTTTCGGAAACATGGTTACTGTGTAGTAGAGACTCAATACTTCGTCTTTTTATTTTAAGAGAGTGAAAAATATCCTTTTTGAACCAGACAGAATTTAGTCACCGGTTTTCAGAACCTCAGAGTTGGATGTAAGTCTAAATTCATTTGATGCTTTTCATACTGCAGGCTGATGCTAAGGTAAAATAACACCAAATCCCTGGCTGTTTTAAGCTTTTCTTGTGCTATATTTGACTGAAAACTTAGAAGATACTTCCTAAGTGAAATATAGAAGATGAGGTACCTGTGATGTTTTGGTGGCTGTGGGACAGGATATTCTAAGTGATTTTTCCAGAGCCCACTGCTGAGCTGTTTTTTCCATTCTAAACACTTAGGATTTTCAGGCATTTGCAATTCATCCGTATAACGATTTTTTGGGCTTAAGCTAATGGCACAAAAACATTTCGGCCTGGGAGCAAGTGATGTTTTGGGGGTGTTTTTTGTAATGTTTAAAATATAAATCCCTTTGGTTGCTCTGAGTTAGAATTGATGAAAAAATAAAGAGGGAAAAGCAAAGAAGTTAATGGTCTGAAACCTGGGATTGGTATGTGGTTCATATTCAGAATCAGAACAGCATGCTGGTTTTGGCAATTGGGAATATTAATATTCTGAGCTGTGGCATGGAAATTTGAAAAAGAGGTTTAAGTAGCAGCTCATATGACAAATTTTTAATGGGAAAGAAGCTGCTGCCCATGTGAAAGAACTGCATGTCTGTTCTGGGTCACACAGCCTTCATGTGATAGCCATTCAGGGGTCATTCCAGCTCTATTGCTACCATAGCCAGTGGCTGCCATGGCTGCGCTGTTACCACCTGCTGGCCGCTGCACTGAGGTGTGGACTCAATTCGACTTTGCCCTCACTAAGGCTCTGTGAATTAGGGGCAATTATTTGTCACCATTTTATTTATTTATTTATTGAAATGGAGTTTCACTCTTGTAGCCCAGGCTGGAGTGTACAGTGGCGCAATGTTGGCTCACTACAACCTCCACCCGCTGGGTTCAAGCAATTCTCCTGCCTTTCAGCCTCCTGTGTAACTGGGATTACAGGCACCTGCCATCATACCTGGCTAATTTTTGTATTTTTAATAGAGATGGGGTTTCGCCATGTTGGCCAGGGTGGTCTTGAACTACTGACCTCAGGTGATCTACCCGCCTTGGCCTCCCAAAGTGCTGGGATTACAGGTGAGAGCGACCGCGCCTGGCTGTCACCATTTTAGAGATGAGAACACTGAGGCCTGGAGAAGGAAAAAGACTTGTTCAAGGTCACCCAGCTAGTAAGTGGCAGAGCTGGGACTTGAACCCAGCCCTCCCCTTGTCTTCTAACCATTATGTCATAGGAAATAGGAAGCAGATCACTTGGGAACAGTCACCTTGAAGGCAGACTAAGTTTGGTTTGGAAAATTAATGGCATGAGAATCTTCTGGAAGTATGTGGCTTCAGAAGGGAAACCAGTGGATGGAGAAGCCCATGGAATGGGTTCAGATTGCTCTCCTTGTTATTTTTGGGCCAGAAGGACCTGAACTGGGAAAAAGAATTCCTGTGGCTTGGTTTGGTTCTTTGCCTTTGGGATCCATTGAGCCCATGCTCTGCTCAGCAAGGAAAACAGAGCAGTGACTGGAGGAGCCAAACCATAGTTTGGGGCCTGGATGTGAGTGATGGGTACAGATACAGGTGAAAGAGGCCTCACTTGGATTTGAATCCCACTAGTCGAGCCTTTTTTATTTCAGGGCTGCCATCCCATCTTGGAATTCTGTGAATGTCAGAGGGGAGGACATATTGCTGGATCTCCGTGTGTGGGGGCCCCTGAGATATTATGATTTAGCATTTCTCCATCTCTTTCAGCCTTTTCCTAATGCCTTTGTTGTGGTGTGAGTTTTCTCTTTCTCCCATCCCTTTGTGGCATACCTACCTTCCTGTGTTTTAATGAAGAGTAAGATAAAGAAAAGAGCACCTATTATGTGCTCCTTACTAAGAACTGGGGATGCAAAGCTAAACATGGTGGACCCCACCTTTGGGACTGCACATTCTGAAAGTGAGGTAGATGTGCCTACATGTGATTGGTATGCTGTTTTGGCAAGAGTACCAGCCACCAGCACTGTGTAAAGCCCGTAAAGAAAATCCTGTAAGAAGTGGAGGAGCCTGGGCACCTAGGCTGGGGATGCAGACAGTGGCCAGGGAAGATGTGGGGAAGGAGGTGCTGTCTGGACCAGATGCCCAGAGATGAATGGGAGTTATCCTGGCAAAAAAGGAGATGGATGAGTTTCTTTAGGCAGCTTCATGGAACACTGTTAGGGATGGAAATCACATTTTTGCTGTTGCTGTTGTTTGTTTCATGAATTTGATTGATCAAAGACACTTAAAACTACATGAAATACTTAAAGTTTCTGACACTTTCGGAAACACCTTAGTACATGATCTCTTGTGGTGTTGTCATTATTTAGTAGTAATTATAACATTTAGCATATTTTGGCCCTGGGAGACAGACAAATAAATAAAAGCATTCCTTGGCTTGTTGAACCAGAAGCTGAAGCAGCTAGTCTGGGTTTGAGCATGGAAAAGCCATACATGAACACCATCTCATTATCTTGTGATGCTTGAGCATGAAAGCAGTTTTAAAATTCCTCCCGTGTTCAGCATTTTCCTCAATTGTTAAATTGTTAAAGCAGCCTTTAGCAAACTTATCCATGTGCTGAATTTGTAAATATGAATGAGAAAAAGAGTTTCTTTTCTCTGCTTTAACAGCCAACACTGTTTCATAATTTCATTTTGGAGATTATTTAGCTTTGGCTGTTGTTTTAATCTTATAAGCCTTTCCTTATGTAAATATAGAACAGAAATACTGTATAGCTAGTGTTGCAGGAATTAATCAACCTGGTTTACCCATTTGCTTGAATGTACCCCATAAATTGGCTTCCACCATTGTCAACAAGATGTTGACAGTCTTCATTCTTGAACCATGGCTTTGTCAACCCTCCATAGGAAACCCATTTCAGCTGCTGATGGTATTTCTACTCCCACATAACAACTTATAAGAAATCAAGTGGCTTTAAACAAACTCCCACTTATTATCTTACAGTTCCATAGATTGGAAGCCTGGGTGGGCTCTGCTGAGTTCTGTGATCATCAGTAGGACAAGGCTGATATCAAGGTGTCATTCTAGGTTTGCTCTTACCTGGAGGCTCTGGGAAGAATACTCTTCCACGTTCATTCAAGTCATTGTCTGATCTCAGTTCCTTGTCACTATAGGTCCAAGGTTTCTATTTCTTTGTTGGCTCTCAGTCTAGGGTATCTTGCAGCTCTTCAGGCTGTCTTAATTCCTTTTGACATGACCACCTTTCATCTTCAAAACAGTGCACTGAGTCCCTCTCAAGCTTCAGCTTTCTCTGATTTCCCTTTTTGTCACCCGTTGGAAAAAGCTCTCTGTTTTTCAGAGATTTGTTTTATGTATTATTTTTATATAAAATAAGGAAGAGTATATTTCCAAGAGACGTTGGAAAGAGGCAAGAGGGCTGTATCTCATTTGCATTTTTAGAAGGAATTATTTCTTAGTGACAGCTGGTGTTAACTGAATGATAGTGAACTGGAATTGAGAGATGAGGGTTCAAGCCCTGATTTTGGGACTATGTGTCTGGAGAGCAGTGGGCATGTTTTCTGGGCCTTGATTTCACCACCTGTAAAATGAGACAGCTGGGCTCTTGGGGTCATATTGTTTTTCTTTTCTTATTCACGTGCTCTCATTCTGACTTCCCCTCACAGACTTTGCTAATCAACCATCCTCTGTTCCCTGCTGAGCCTGGATGCAGTCCTAGAATCCTTTTGACATGGCCCTCCAGGGAGTCACCGCCAACCCACTGGAGTTGGCACAGGAGATGAAACCTGTGTGTCATCCCAACACTTGAAGGTCCCATTTCATCTCAAAATGCTCTAAGTCTCTGAAATGAGAAATTATCATCTTCTGTGGCCAAAAAGACATCTACAGAAGAGCCAGTTGGCCTTTCCTTTGCTTGTCATACAGACATCTGGGGAGTGGGCTCAGTTTTCAAGCCGCAAATTGAGGTGTGCAGAAAAAGTTACTTTCTTTTCTTCTAATTGAACTTAATCTCTACTTTGAGCCCTTGTTCTGCCAAGTTGTTGAAGTGAAATCCTTGGATTTGTGGTGCTCTCTCTGGCTCTCCCTGGAGTTGTATCCAGTTCCAAGGACCCACATCGAGCCAAGGCATGGTGATGGAGGCCCCTGATACTCTGCTGTCTCCTGTCAGTGATGGCGTCTGTGGAGACGTCCTTGCTCCCAGTCACCTTTGATTTTATCTAGGAGAAACTGGCCTGTGCTAAGTAACAAATTCATCCAGAAGCTCTGTGGCAGATATAAAAGTCACTCTGTTCCTTAGGCAAAGTTTCCCACAGCTTGGGCGATTCTCCAGGGAGTCGTTCATTTAGATAGTGATCAGGGAGCTAGCTATTTTCATCTTGTTTCAGTGTGAAGCTTCTAGACACCCAGATGGGGAAGACAGGATGGGAAGGTTCTTCAGTAGCTCTTAAGTACTGGCTCTGGATAGGACCCATACCTTCCCATATCCATAAGGTAGAGCTGGACACGCCCCTCCCCCCCACCGCAAGGAAGCTGGTGTGTTGGGAGTGGCACTGACATGTTAGGTGGGCATTACCAGTCACTGCCACAGTTGTTGATTCATGTTGAGCCACTTCTTTGTTTTCCTCTACATTTCACCTCACCTACCTGCAAGGCTGGAGCAGGTTTGCCAGCTCTGTGTGCTTTACCCTAGCTACTTGCAGCCAGTGAGAGAAGCTTTTCATTCTTCCTGAACATTCTGGGCTTGGGGAAGCTATGGGGCCATCTATGGCTCTTTAGTCCACCTGTTCGACATGCATGTCTTTAGTGTCTAATGTGCTGGCTGTGGGAGGACCATGGGACCACTGGCTTCCTACACTGGAGAACAGAAGGTGCAGGTGATCCCTGTTTTCAGATTCATTAAACCTATCATGGGGTTCTTCTGTTCCCCTCCCAGAGATGGGTGGTGAGGACGCAGGACTCCTTCCCACAGATGCTTGTCGCAGAAATACCTGGGCCTGGCTCCTTGGCTTCCCCTGAGCACTCTCCCCAAGCCCTGTGCTTTTGACATTGCTTCACTTTTGTGACATTGCTTCATTTTTGCAACATTGCTTCACTTTTGTCATATTTTATTCATCAGAATGAAGGCACCAGGTCTAACCCACACTCATGAAAAGGGGATTGCACAGAGGCACAAAGACCTCTGGTGTTTCTGGTCTAGGTAAATTGGTTCTCACTATTGGGGCACTGGTGGGTACCTGTGAGCTGATGAGTGGGACTAAATGTCTCTGGCCGCCTCGGACCCCTTTCCTCCCAAGCTTTGTCCCTCCCCGAGCCCCACGCTTGAGAACATTAAAAGCCACACTTTGGACTCCCTTGGTCTGGGTCCTGCCATGGGCTGTGGGGACAGCCAGTCCCTCCTCCAGCTGCATGTCCAGCTCTTCCCCTGTTTTGCTCACGGTAAACACATCACTGGAGAGGGGAAGGCAGAGTTCTGTGGTTCCACATGCCTGGCACAAGGATATCATTTGGTGAGGAAACTTGTTGGGGAATGTGTGAAGGTCCTGGGTTTGTTCTTTCCTCTCATCCAGCTGTGCTTGCTGGCTGGAGAGAAGGGTTTGGATTTGTCTGGTTACTCTTGGCTGCTGGGCCCTTCTTTCCCTGTTGGCTGTTCAGAAGTGGGAAAAGATATTTTTTTCCTCCCTATCCTTCTCTCTTTCTTGGTCTCAGTCTGTCTCTCTCTCATGCACACACCCTCTACCCTCTGATCCCATCTGGCTTCCCCGTTTTATTTCCCATTGATTTCTTTAATGCACCAATCACAGATAAACTAAACTATTTTCTGTACCTTGCAATCTGGCTCTCGGGTTGTCCTAGTTAGCTGGCTTTCACAGGGCGATATTTCCCCTTTGGTGTGATTTACATTAAAGGTAGGACTTAGATGCTGTCTGAAGTGCAGGCAGTTTACTCTGGCAGTGCTCCCACCACACAGACAGGAGGAGCAGGCTGGTGGCCAAACACAAGGACCAGATGACCACCCACTGGGAGGGTCTCCATCTGGCGACCGTTCTCAGAGTTTGGAGGATTCTTTCCCGTTTCTTACACCTTTACTCAGTCCAGGTCAGTTCCCAGGTGTTTCTTTCATAATGGGGCTTTACGCTACTCTAGTAAGGGTGACCTTTGTTTTAAGGTTAATGAAAGTTGCATCTGTGCTGGATGGCCTTGTCTCTAGGCAACTGGGATTTTGGGATCTAGTTGTTATAGAGACCCAGTAATCCCTGGGTCAGGACTGGAAATCCCAGTCCAGGTTGCATCATACTGCTTTGTAGGTCCTGTGAGAGGTTTAGTGGGTGTATGACTGTCAATAATCTTATAGCCATGCTCTGTTTCTCATCGTGTACTATTTTCTGCCTTTGTTTGTGTTAGTCTACTGCAAATGACCTTCTCTTATGACTCTAATATTTACCCCATTCTTTTAAAAACAACTTGTATAAAGCAATATGTATAGATAGTAGAAAGTCTGGAAAATACAGAAATATATATTTCTATATTTGTAGAATGATATCTATCCATATAGAAATATATAGGAAATACAAAATGTGTAAGGTAGAAAGCATAGCCCCATAACTTTATCACCTGGCTGTAATGATTCTGATTCATTCTTATGGATCCTTTTTCTTCTTTCTTTTCCTTTTCTTTTCTTTTGTTTCTTGCAACTCTGATATGATGAGAGATCCTGGAGGCCCACTTCAAGTGCAGTTCTCCTCCGATGCCTTTTCATATAGTTATTTCTAGTCAAAAGAGATGGTACTTTCTCAGTACCCCTAGAATGTTGGTGCTCCTGCTCATCACTGTCTGTTTGGGGTCGTTATATTAGTTATCTATTGTTGTATTGCAAATTATCCCAAAAATTATCTGTTGTTATATTGCAGAAGTTACTATTGCAAGGTAGTGACTTAAAACAACAGCCAGTTATTATCACACAGTTTCTCTGGGTCAGGAGTCTGTATCCAGCTTCCCTGGGTCCTCTGTCCAGGATCTCTGACAGGCTGCACTCAAGGTGTCAGTGGACTGCATTCTCATCTGAAGGCTCGGCTAGAGGGGAAATTTATCCAGGCTCACGCGTGCGTGGTCTGAGGGCCTCCAGGCCTTGCTGGCTCGCTCAGACCTCTGCCTCCTGGGCCTCTCTGTTGAGCAGCTTACTGCATGGCAGCTGGCATCCAGGAGAGTGACCGGGGAGACAGCAAGAGAGCCTTTTTGTAATCGGATCTTGGAGGTGACATTGCTTCACTTCTGTCATATTTTATTCATTAGGAAGAAGTCACCAGGTCTAACCCACACTCATAGGAAGGGGGCTGCACAACGGGTACAGACCAGGAGGCAAAGACCACCGGGGGCCATGCTAGAAGGTGCGTGCCACAGACAGGCCTGCTCATGAGCCTGCACTGACTACATGCCATCTAGGCCAGAGCCCTACCTTGTCTTTGTACGTCTGATGGGATCATGTATCTGTGTCTGATGGGCACTCAGAAACCCACTTTGCTGTCCCCTCTTTTGTCTCTTGTAGCATGTGCTCTCTTCTTGGCAGCCTCTACCCCGCCCACCTCTGTGCCTTTGTCATCTCAGGCCTTCAGGTCTCAGAGTGTGTGCCCCTCCCCTAGGCAGGGGTACACTTGACCTCTTTTATGCCATCAATCCTTTTGACAGTCTAAAACTTACACTTTTTCTTAGAAAAAAAATTAAAGTTCAAAAAAATTGAAAAGGCATAGAATTATAAGGAAACTCAATTATAATGAAATAGTTATCAAAATGTTAAAAAAAACCCAGATTTGTGATATAATAATATATGTGCTTCTTTAGTAACACCTTAAATAGCAAGACGTGCAGCCGTCTTAATTTCAAAAGAGTGATGAGAGTGAATGCTGCTTTGAGATACTGACAGCCACTAAAATGTGATAGGAAGCCATCTGATTTCTTTTTTTCTTTCTGTCCTTTTTTTTCTTTTGACAAAGTCTTGCTCTGTCACCCAGGCTGGAGTACAGTAGTATGATCTTGGCCCACTGCAACCTCCGCCTCCTGGGTTTAAGCAATTCTTCTGCCTTAGCCTCCCAAGTAGCTGGGATTAAGACACCTGCTACCATACCCAACTAATTTCTTAATTTTTAGTAGAGACGAGGTTTCACCATGTTGGCTAGGCTGGTCTGGAACTCTGACCTCAAGTAATCCGCCCACCTTGGCCTACCAGAGTACTGGGACTACAGGTGTGAGCCACTGAGCCCGACCGGAAAGTATCCGATTTTCTATTGAGGATAAAGTTACAGGTTCTTTTAATACTGATTTTATTTGTTTACTTTAAAAACTCAAAATTCTAGGAAATACAATTGACGAGAGGTGACTAAAAATCAAGGTTGGATTCTTTCTCTGACACCCTGAAGTCCTGATTGAGAACCCCTCCCTGAAAGGATGGGCTGGCTGCCCTCTGCACCCCTCAGCCCTCTGCTCTTCCCAAATGAATGCACCCGCTCCCACCATCCCCTTGTTGAGGAGTGAATAGTCAGCAGGGTTCACACTGGGAAGATGAAGATAGAATGAGAGAGAAGGAAGAGCAGTTTGTTAAGAAAATGAAGAAAGAGACCAGACACAGTGGCTCACGCCTGTAATCCCAGCACTTTGGGAGGCTGAGGTGGGCAGATCACTTGAAGCAAGGAGTTTGAGACCAGCCTGGCCACTGTGGTGAAACTGTGTCTTTTCCAACAACAAAAAAAATACAGAAATTAGCCGGGTGGCACATACCTGTAATCCCAGGTACTTGGGAGGCTGAGGCAGGAGAATCACTTGAACTTGGGAAGTGGAGGTTGCAGTGAGTCAAGATCGCACTGCTGTACTCTAGCCTGGGTGACAGAGCAAGACCTCGTCTCACAAAAAAAAAAAAAAAAAAAAAAGAAAGAAAAGGAAGGAGAGAGCCATTAGAGAGAGAGAGAGTGAGAATGCTAATTGTACAAAAGAAGTTTGCTATTTTGAGGCAGGGAAAGGAGGAATTGGGGAGGCGATGAGAGGTAGAAGCAGAGCAGCAAGGATGGTGTGGGAGAGAGGATGGTAAAGTTGTTTCCTCTATGCATTTTCTGGCTACCCAACTGTTGTGTCTAAACCCATCTCTAGGCTAGAGCTACACTCTGAGGCAGCTTTCCATGGTGGCATTGCCCGCCAGTGACCGGTCACCGATGATGGTACACTGTGGTTGTTTATGCAGACAGGGTTGATGAGCTGTGGTCCACTGCAGGCATGCCGCTTCTTGTTGTACATCTCCAGTTTTCAAATTCGGGGCCTACCCTTTTGCAGATGCTGTATTACTGGGCCCTGGTCCATGGCTGGAGGTGGCACATAAGGACACAGACCCAGAGTACCATCCTGTCATTCAGGCCTGGTCCAGGGAGGCCCCCACACGCTATCCTGCAGGACTGGGCTGCTGCCATTTGCACAAACTTCTGCCCTTTTCTCACTTTTTAAAAACCCGCCGGTATTGACAGCCCAGCTACAGAGCTGACAAGAATCAAATTAGCATTCTTTAATGTACACGGATCCTGTGACAATATCTAATTCACTGCTATAAATGGACTTGTTTCCTCATTCCCCAAAGCTTTGCTGCGCCTTTGTGAGGCTCCAGTGATGGAGAGATTGGCTGTGTCACTTTGATGACTCATTTAATTTCCAGTTGCACAAGTGGAATGCACAAGTCCAAGCAGGGGTGAGGTGCGGATTCTGACTAACGAATGGAAAGAACTGAATTACGAGTGATTTCAGTGACATCTCTCTGCCACTCATGGCTGCAGGTGGGTGGGCAGCAGTGACCTTCACTGTGTGTGTGGGAGTGAGGACCAAATGGGATGGCCTGACTGGTGTGTGTGCCCAAGGAGAGCTGAGTAATTTCCCCAGAGACCAAGGATTTATTAAATATTGGAATCCTGACAAGCTCACTCCCTGTCTCTCTCTGGTACTCTGCTCTTCCCAGAGATGACCTTGGCTACGCTGAGACTGCACTTAGCTTGCACTTTGCAAGTGGAGCTTTCACATAAATGCCTTGTCTGCCTATGGCACAGGGAGGTTGGATTTTCAAGAACTTTCCATCTCTGCCCCCTTGTCTGTAACTGGAGAGCAGTATGTAGTGCCAGCAGCCCTGTACCTACAAGCACGAGTGTCTGAGCAGAACTCTGGCTTAGTCCTAGTAATTGAAACCCTTTTGAATTCTAGCATCTTGTGTCCAGAGCTGTCTCTGTTCTCAAAACAAGAATGGAGGGCCTTGTCCTGTCCTGAGGGCTCGGGCTTTGAGTAGCTGCCTCAACCCCATGTGGTTGGTAGACTGTGATCAGCGCAGGACCTGAGGTGTTGGTTTTGTTGTTGGTTTTGGGCTAGCCTGCAGCATCATTTTTACATGAAGCAAAGGTTCCCTAAACTGCATTTTATACCCTGAGTTTTCAGCAGTAGGGCCAAGCCTAGGCTAGCTCCACCTGTAGAGAGCTTCAACAGTGATTTCTTTGATACAACTAGGCATAAGCGAAACCAACAAAGATGACTTGTTCATTCATTTAACATATATTTATTGAGCACCTGTGAGTCTTGGACCCAACCTCGTTGCTGGTGGATAGTAGGCAGAAACCCAAAAAAGTTCTGTGTTCGTTAAGTTCTAATGTAGTGTAATGGGGACAGAAGTGTGAGGGGCTGAACATTGTACTAAAAGAAGGAGAGTGAGAGAGAGTAGTCAGAGCAGGCCTCAGGGGGGTGGTGACAGGAAAGCCTAGACTTGATTCCCCACCAGTTTGGAGCACACCTGCCACGCAACCTCCTACAGTTTCCCCCTTGAGTTTAGCAATAGCAACCCTCCCAGACTCTGTTCTCTCTTGTGCCCTTTGCTCTCTTGCCTTTGAGCCTTTGCATTGCTGTTCCCTGTGACTGTCACCTTTCTTACCCACATATTCCTCCTCTTTTTTGGGTCTCGGTTTAGGCATCCCTACCTCTGGGAAATGCCTTTAATGCGCAAGTCTAGGACGGAACCCCCTCCTGGAAACTGCCCACACACTTGTGCTTCCCTTGCTGTGGTGCTGAGCAAACTACTTTCTTGCTTTCTTTCTTTATGAGGCTGTGAACTCCTGGAGACCCAGGACCCGGGCCATTTTGTTCATTCCTATGTCTCCAGCATTTACCCTAGAGGCGGGCACACTGGTTCCCATTTATTGAATGGCTTCATGTGCAAATGAGTACTAGCCATGGCCCTGGCTCCTAAGCAACCTGGAGTGGGGAGGAGGAGGGTGGCACATGAAGGAGTGCGGGCAGCAGACAGTGTCCACAGGTGATTCACTCACCTCTGTTAGGCATAAGGTGATGTTGAGCAAAATAGCATCAGGAACAGGGCCCCTGCTGCCCCCACCCCGACTCGGAAGCCATGAGTTATGATCCAGGATGGCAACACTATATCTTCATGTAGATTCTTGCACATTTTGTGACTCATTATCTTTTCCACCCTGCATCCAGGTTGCCAAAAAACACAGGGCTGCCTGCCTGTGTCAGAGCAGGTGGGAGCTGGGTGTAGAGGCCTGGTCAACCCTCCTGGTGGCACAGTGAACCACGAGGGGAGGATGTGCTACGTTCTGAGGGGCGCAGACAGACCCCAGAGCATGCTCAGACATGGCAGCTCTGTAATGAGGTGATTCTTCATTCCTTAAACTGCTGAGTGAGAACTGCGCGAACAGATGTGTGCCCACCATGGTCACGTGGAACACCCTCAGAGAGCCACAGAACGGCCAGTTGGTGCGGTTATGTTTTATTGATGTCTTCCTGCCTCTGCATATTCTTGCTGGGAATAAATAAATTATATTTTGTTGTATAGAATTAAGGCTGAAAATGATACAGCTTAAGCTCTGTATTCATGCAGAATATTAGGAGGTGAGCCGGATCTGAGTCAGTGGCATTTCCTGGCAGTTAAGAGAGGATGTTCAGTCTCTGTGGGTTTGATGTGACCAGTTCACAGGAGTCTACTGCATTGGACAGACATGAGTGAACACCACTCAGCAAATAGCACAGAGTGGAGGCGTCCTTAGGTGTGTTAAAGCAAACTGGTCCTTGCTCCCTCTCTTTCAGCATTTATAATATTAAAAAGAGAGTTTATTATTTAATTGGTCTTGGCAGATCAAAGCATGACTAAACAGAGCAGTGGTGACAGCAAAGTATTTAGTGACATGGAAAGCTTTTCATCACTTGATTTGTGAATGGCATTTCACAAAGTGGCAAACATATGACAGATTTCCAATTTGTTAAAATATATGTTCAATGTAGAGAAAAAAATGTTAAGCTAAGGAGTTTCGGTGGGGGGAATAGGTGGGAGTGGAGAGTTGGTAGAATTGTCATTGAATTTTCTATTTCAAATATCTAATTTTTTTAATGAATATTTATTAGTTTCATAATAATTAACATCGGTATAGAGATGCTTTAGAATTGAATAAATATAAGCGCATGATGCCACTTTATAAGACTAAGTTGACGTGCTAAGAGGCCCTTGGATAGTATCCATTAGTTAAACAACAACCTGTTAGGTCTGAAGAAAGATGTGTCAAGGTAGAGATACCAGAGTACTGTGTGGACCATTCTGGGGCCCCAGCAGCCTTGTAAATGGTCATGTGTGCTTGTGGAGGTGAGGAATGGAAACTTAGAAGTCTTCATGTTACTGTCACGTACATTTCTAGACATCTAGCATGACAGGAAAAGAAGTAACTGTGTCGAGTGATGTTACTGTCCTTGTGATTCTGAAGTTACCAGTCTACGTGCTGGGCTCTGGGTATGCAGTGAGCTTCATGAATTTACCGTGTAGTGAGAAGACATTAGAGCAGATAAACATATAGGTATTATACAAGTTGTGATAAGTATTATAAGAAGGAACATAGGTTTCAATGTGAGAGAATAAAAGACATCACTTTCTGTAGGAATTAGCCCTCTAAGAAGAACATAAACTTTTAGTTTTGGCTTATATATTTTTTTGTCATCAAATACAATCATCATTAGTTGAATCACAAACCCTGTCATAGTAGTAAGCATTGTTTGTGCTTGTAGATAAAGGTCTGTTATCAAACAAGAAGAAATGCATGAGAAATAGATCTTTATTCTTGAGGATTCATTTCCCTTTGATGAAGCAGTTTTATGCTGTACATGATCCTAAAGGAATTTTTACTTGGAAAACAAGAGAGAAAGATTGATTTGAGTTTAGAGCTAGCAGGACTTTGAAATGTGATTATAATTATAGGATACAAATTGCAGAATGCTAGTGAGAAGTAAAGTTGTCCAAAGAGAATTGATAGGAAAGGTGGTATCAGTGAAGCAGAAAAGATGCCAGTTCTTAACTATTATCCTTGGTTCTCCTTTCTGATTCTGGCAGGGACACCAGCTGTTGACTGCCCTGGGGTAAAATCCCTCCTCTATCTAGGGTCAGAATTATTTTTCTAAATGGGAAGAGATAAACTTTAAGGGTACTCCCCCCATGGATATCTCATGATGCTGTGAAATGTTTCTGGTCACAGAATATAATGTGAAGTTGCAGTTCTGTGTGCTTTTATCAGAATATTAAACATGAGAACAAAATATTTAATGGGCAAATGTTTGAGCTTAGATATTTAATGGTAAGAGCAGATAAAATTCTTCAGGAAGTGTTAACAACAAGGAGAAGAAATTCCTTTAGAGGTTTTCTCTGTGTTTCTGGCTTTCATTGTAGAGTAATGTTCTGGGATGTGATTTAATTGGTGAGGTTAGAAAGCAAGTGCAATGTGTGTGTGTGTGTGTGTGTGTGTGTGCGCACGCGCGTAATTGCACAAGTTGGGATATATCACTGGTAAATCACATTCCCTTTGTACACTCAAAACCTGATAATGACAGTGTTGTTCTTGACCTGCTGACACCAGAGGTGTTTCTACATGTAGATAGAGGAGGAGGCTGCTGATTTTTTTTGGAGGGGTAAGATTATTAATTTACCTATTTATTTATTTTTATTATACTTTAAGTTCTGGGGTACATGTGCAGATCATGCAGGATTATTACATAGGTATACACCTCCCATGGTGGTTTGCTGCCTCCATCCCTGTTTCACCTACATTAGGTACTTCCCCTAATGTTATCCCTCCCCACTCCCCACACTCTCTGCTATCCCTCCATTAGCCCCCACACCTCCCAACAGGCCCCACTGTGTGATGTTCCCCTCCCTGTGTCCATGTGTTCTCATTGTTCAACACTCACTTATGAGTGAGAACATGTGGTATTAGGTTTTCTGTTCTTGTGTCCATTGCTGAGAATGATGGTTTCCAGCTTCATCCATGTCCCTGCAAAGGACATGAACTCATCTTTTTTATGGCTGCATAGTATTCCATGACATATATGTGCCACGTTTTCCTTATCCAGTCTATCCTCGATGGGCATTTTTGGGTTGGTTCCAAGTCTTTGCTATCGTAAACAGTGCCACAATGAACATACGTGTGAATGTATCTTCATAATAGAACAATTTCTAGTCTTTTGGGTGTATACCCAATAATGGGATTGCTGAGTCAAATGGTATTTCTATTTCTAGATCCTTGAGGAATCGCCACAGTGTCTTCCACAATAGTGGAACTAATTTACACTCCCACTAACAGTGTAAAAGCATTCCTGTTTCTCCATATCCTTTCCAGCATCTGTTGTCTCCAGATTTTTTTAATGATGGCTATTCTAACTGGCATGAAACGGTATCTCAATGTGGTTTTGATTTGAATTTCTCTAACGATTAGTGATGATGAGCTTTGTTTCATGTTTTTTGGCCACATAAATGTCTTCTTCTGAAAAGTGTCTTTTCATACCCTTTGCCCACTTTTTTATGGGGTTGTTTTTTCTTATAAATTTGTTTTAGTTCTTTCTAGATTCTGGGAATTAGCCCTTTGTCATGTGGGTAGATTGCAAAAATTTTTCCCATACTTTTGGTTGCTGGTTCACTCTAATGATAGTTTCTTTTGCTGTGCAGAGGCTCTTAAGTTTAATTAGATCTCATTTGTCTATTTTGGGTTTTGTTGCCATTGCTTTTGGCGTTTTAAGTCATGAGGTCCTTGCCTATGCCTAGGTCCTGAATGGTATTGCCTATGTTTTCTTCTATGGTTTTTACGATGTAAGGTCTTATGTTTCAATATTTAATCCATCTGGAGTTAATTTTTGTATCAGTTGTAAGGAAGGGGTCTAGTTTCAGTTTTCTGCACATAGCTAGCCAGTTTTCCCAACACCATTTATTAAACAGGGAATCCTTTCCCCATTGCTTGTTTTTGTCAGGTTTGTCAAAGATCAGATTGTTGTAGATGTGTGGCATTTCTTCTGAGGCCTCTGTTGTGTTCCATTGGTCTATATCTCTGTTTTCATACCAGTACCATGCTGTTTTGATCACTGTTGCCTTGTAGTATAGTTTGAAGTCAGGTAACATGATGCCTCCAGCTTTGTTCTTTTTGCTTAGGGTTGTCCTGGCTGTGCAGGCTTTTATTTTTATTTTATTTTATTCCATATGAAGTTTAAGGTGTTTTTTTGCAGTTCTGTGAAGGTCATTGGTAGCTTGATGGGGATAGTGTTGAATTTATAAATTAGTTTGGGCATTATGGCTGCTTTCACAATATTGATTCTTCCTAACCATGAGCATGGAATGTTTTTCCATCTGTTTTTGTCCTCTTATTTCCTTGAGCAGTGGTTTGTAGTTCTCCTTGAAGAGGTCCTTTACATCCTTTGTTAGTTGTATTCCTAGGTATTTTATTCTCTTTGTAGCAATTGTGAATGGGAGTTCACTCATGGTTTGGCTCTCTGTCTGTTATTGTTGTATAGGAATGCTTGTTATTTCTGCACATTGATTTTATATCCTGAGACTTTGCTGAAGGTGCTTATCATCTTAAGGATATTTTGGGCTGAGACAATGGGGTCTTCTAAATATACAATCATATAGTCTGCAAATAGAGAAAATTTGACTTCCTTTTTCCCCAATTGAATATCCTTTATTTCTTTTCTTGCTTCATTGCTCTGGCCAGGAGTTTTAATACTATGTTGAGTAAGAGTGGTGAGAGAGGGCATTTTTTTAAACTGCTACTCTGTCCCAGCACTTAGGGAGGCTGAGGCAGGTGAATCATTTGAGGTCAGGAGTTTGAGTCCAGCCTGGTCAACATGGTGAAACCCCATCTTTACTAAAAATACAAAAATTAGCCTGGCATGGTAGTGTGTGCCTGTAATCCCAGCTATTCAGGAAGCTGAGGCACAAGAATTGCTTGAACCTGGGAGAAAGAGGTTGCATTGAGCCAAGATTGCACCACTGTATTCTATGGGTGACACAGTGAGACTGCATCTCAAAAACAAACAAACAAACAAACAACAGAAAAATAACTACTATTCTGATATATAAACTTACATATTAAATCTTTTTTCCCTTATAAGTGATTAAAATATTTAAAATGGTACAATTAAGTTTTGTGCTTATGTTAATCTTTTAGTTTTATATCATAGTTTTAATTTTATATTTGTTATATATTATATTTTTAGTTTTGTATTTGCTATATTGGCAAATATAGCACAGTAACATATAATGTTACCTGTAGGAGAAGCTGTGTGAAGGGTATATGGGAACTCTATTCCCTTTGCAGCTTTTCTGTAAATCTAGAATTATTTCAAAATAAATCCATTGAAGGAAAAATTGTATTAAAATTTCTTTTAATTTTAAGGGTGATATCTAATATACTCTGAGCAGTAAACATCTCTGTGAGAATAAACTGCAAAAAATGAATTTTGTTGGAAGAGAGCTTCTTTGGTACCAGCACTTCTTAATAAAAATAGTCATCTGATTCCCTGCTACTGTAGTTTTTTTAAAATCAGGATCAGAGAAGGATGTTCATTGCAGCATTGTTTATAAAAGATATTCTAAAATAAGACATTGGCTAAATAAATGACAGCCCTTCAGTATCCTGGAATGCTATAAAGCAATAACAATGATGGTGTTCAATATAGTTGATATTAATAGTGCTTTTGATATGTGGAAAAGTATGTCAAAAAGGAGTATATAAACAAAATATGTACCTATGTACACAGGATGGATGGAAAACACTGTGGCAGGCTGCATACCAAAATACAAATTGTTGCTTGTAACTAGCTTGTGGGCCATGAGTGATCCTTATTTATGTTTTGCTTATGTCAGTTTTCTACTTTACCTACCATGAACATGTATTACTTGTTTAATAAAGAAAAAAGTGAAAATCAGTATCCCCACCACCAGCCTGCATATTTAAAAAGCAGCTACAGGAATGATTAATATCCTTTTTCTCAGATAGGCAATTAAAGTGGCATGTCCATATGTAAAGATTATCTAAATTTTATCCCTTAAAAGTCACCCTTAAGGTTACTTTTTCTTGAAGTGCATCATCTTTTTTACATGTTCCTTTGATTTTCATTCCTATTGCTGAAAGCACAAATCAAGTTCATCAGAACCTCCTGCCATTTTTGCTGTTGATGTTTTGTGGTACTGAATTATCTGAGTCCATAATCTTTTAAAAGAAAAAGTAAATGTTAATTGCTATGGACTAGCAAGAAGCGTGCCTCTTCACAGAGACACAAAACAGAGCCTGGTGGGAGCGGTTGGTTTTCTGTAACTTTTATTCATAATATATGCTATTTGATGTGGTTTAGTGGTATTCTTCTGACATTGCCTAGAACCCAAATTGTGATCCATGTCTGGTGGAGTTAGTTAATCTAGGAAAGAGAATGCTGAACAGGTTCAAAGCAAAGACTAGGGAAGGAACATTTACACTGATTCACTCACTCATTCATTCATTCATTCAACTATTGAGTAAATTTCTGTTATGTTCAGGACACTGTGCTAAACATTGGGAAATGTAACACTTACAATTCAGGAAGGAAGACAGCATGTAATTAATTAATGGTGAATAATTATCGACCAAAAAATAAAGTTCAAAACAGCATTAGTTTGATGGAAAGCCCAGAAACAAACCCTGACAAATCTAGTCAATTGATTTCCAGCAAGTGTGCCAAGACCTTTTGGTGTGAGAAAGAAAAATCTTTTCAATAAATGGTGTAGGGACAACTGGATAGCCACAGGCAGTGGGCACCCTGCCTCATACTATACACAAAAATAAGTCAAAAAACATTAATGTTAGACCAGAGGCCTAAATTTAAGAGCTTAAACTATAAAGCTCTTAGAAAAAAACAGATGTCAAACTTCATGACCTTAGATTTGGCAATGGATTCTTATTTATGACAGCAAAAGTATGAGCAGTGAAATAAAAATAAATAAATACATCAGACTATCAAAATTAATTTTTTTGTGCTTTCAAGGATGCTGTCAAGAAAGTGAAATGTAACCTACAGAAAGGGAGAAAATATTTACAAATTATATCTGATAAAAAACTTGTTTCTAGAACTCTTACAGCTCAATAATAAAAAGACAAATAACACAACTTAAAAATGAACAGATTTTTTAATGATCGCCATTCTAACTGGCATGAGATGATATCTCAAGTATCTCAATGTGGTTTTGATTTGCATTTCTCTAATGACCAGTGATGCTGAGCAGTTTTTCATATGTTTGTTGGCCTCATATGTGTCTTCTTTTGAAAAGTGTCTGTTCTTATCCTTTGCCCACTTTTGAATGGGCTTGTTTGTTTTTTTTCTTGTAAATCTGTTTTAGTTCTTTGTAGATTCTGGTTATTAGCCCTGTGTTAGATGGGTAGATTGCAAAAGTTTTGTCCCATTCTGTAGGTTGCCAGTTTGCTCTAATGATTGTTTCTTTTGCTGTACAGAGGCTCTGAAGTTTAATTAGATCCCATTTTTCCATTTTGGCTTTTATTGCCATTGCTTTTGGTGTTTTAGTCATGAAGTCCTTGCCTATGCCTATGTCCTAAATGGTTTTGCCCAAGTTGGGAGGGATAATGTGGGGAGAAGTGCCTTATACAAATGATGGGTGAATGGATGCAGCAAACCACCTTGCCATGTAAGTTCCTAAGCAACAACCCTGCATGATCTGCATATGTAACCCAGAACCTAAAGTACAATAAAAAAAAATTGGTACCACCGGGGGCAAAAAGTGAACAAAGTTTCTGAATAAACATATATCTTCAAAGAAGATATGCAAATGTTCAACAAGCACATGAAAAATTCCTGAAATAATTTGCCTCAGGGAGATGTAAATTAAAGCCCTAATGAGATAATAACGGTTCATATCCACTAGGATGACTATAACCAAGAAGTCAGATACAAAGTGTTGGCGAGGATGTGGAGGAATCAGAATCCTCATATGTTGTTGGTGTGAATGTAAAATGATACAGCTGCTGTGGGAAACAGTTCAGTAGTTCTGAAAAAAGTTAAATGTAGAGTTACCATCTGACCCAGCAATTTCATTCCTAGATATATACCCCAAAAGAACAGAAAGAAGAGACTCAAATAGTAACTGGCATAATGATCTTAGCGAGATTATTCACAATAGCCAAAGGTAGAAACAGCCCAAGTGTGCATCAGCAGATGAATGAATAAACAAAATGTGGTATATGCATACAGTGGAATTTTCAACCTCAAAAAGGAATGAATTTTTGATACATGCTACAACATGGATAAGCCTTGAAAACATAATACAAAGTGAAATAAACGAGACAAAGAAGGGTAAATAGCATGTGATTCTACTTATATGAAGTACCTGGAATAGGCAAATTCATAGAGACAGAAAGTAGAATAGAGGTTTCCAGGAACTAAGTGGAGGGGAGAATGGGGTATTATTTTTTAATTTTCTTTTTTTTTTCAATAGGTTTTTTGGGAACAGGTGGTGTTTGGTTACATGAATAAATTCTTTAGTGGTAATTTCTGAGAATTTGGTGCACCTATCACCTGAGCAGTATACACTGTACCCAATGTGTAGTCTTTTATCCCTCCCCCACTTTCCACCCTTTCCCCCGTGTCCCCACAGTCCATTATTATCATTCTTAGGCCTTTGGGTTCTCATAGCTTAGCTCCCACTTAGGAGTAAGAAGATATGATGTTTGGTTTTCCATTCCTGAGTTACTTCACTTAGAATAATGGTCTCCAATTTCATCCAAGTTGGTGCAAATGCAATTACTTCATTCCTTTTTATGGCTGAGTAGTATTCCATGGTGTGTGTGTGTGTGTGTGTGTGTGTGTATCACATTTTCTTTATCCACTCATTGACTGATGGGCATTTGGGTTGGTTCATTTTTGCAATTGTGAATTGTGCTGCTATAAATATGCATGTACAAGTGCCCTTTTAGTCCTTTTCATATGATGACTCCTTTTCCTCTGGGTAGATATCCATTAGTGGGATTGCTGGATCAGATGATAGTTCTACTTTTTGTTTTTTTAAGGAATCTCAATATTGTTTTTCATAGTGGTTACACTAGTTTACATTCCCACCAACAGTATAGAAGTTTTCGCTTTTCACCACATCCATGTCAACATCTATTGTTATTATTTTTTTGATTATGGCCATTTTTGTCGGAGTAAGGTGATATTGCATTGTAGTTTCTATTTGCATTTCCCTGATTATTAGTGATGTTGAGCATTTTTTTCATATACTTGTTGGCCATTTGTATATCTTCTTTTGAGAATTGTCTACTCATGTCCTTAGCCCATTTTTTTCCATGGGATTGTCTGTCTTTTTCCTGCTGATTTGTTTGAGTTCCTTATAGATTCTGGATATTAGTCCTTTGTTGGAATTGTAGATTGTAAAGATTTTCTCCCAAGAGAATGGGGAATTATTTTTGAATTGGTATAAAGTTTTGGTTTGGGAAGATAAAAAGTTCTGGAAATGCATGGTGTTAATGGTTGCCCCATACTGTGAATGTACTTAATGCCACTTACTTACTTAAAAATAGAAGGCTTCATGTTACATATTTTTTTACCACAATAAAAAAATCTATAAAGTCCTCTCTTAAACAAGATGAGAATGAGAAGAACCTTGTGTTTATCAAGACAAAATTTTGACACAGATTCTCTCACTTTACTCAATATGTGTAATCTACTGGCAATTATAAGATTTTTTTCCCATTGTTTTTATTATCTAACCAAAACATGAGTTGCTGATATTATTATATTAACATTAACATTTTTGTTACCTCCCCGCCTGACCACCCAAATATTTTAGTTTGTAAAAGCTGGGGCTGGAACAATCAGAAATCATATCATGTGTAAGAGAAATGAACCTTGTTGTTCTTCATGTATTATACAAAAATTTAGTCAAAGTTGATGGTAGACCTAAATGTGAAATGTAAAACAGCAACACTTCTAGAAGAAAACATAGGAGAAAATCTTGGTGACTATTAGGCAAAAAGGTATTACTCATGACACCAAAACCATGATTCACAAGGGAAAAAAAAGAGTAAATTGAAATTCATCAAAATAGAAAACTTTTGCTCTATGAAAGACACCATTAAAAATAATGAAAACTGTAGTCCCAACACTTTGGGAGGCCGAGGTGGGCAGATCACCTGAGGTCAGGAGTTTGAGACCAGACATGGTGAAAATTACTCTACTAAAATTACAAAATTAGCTGGGCATGGTGGCGCATGCCTGTAAAGCCAGCTACTTGGGAGGCTGAGGCAGGAGAATCACTTGAACTTCGGAGATGGAGGTTGCCCTGAGCTGAATTTGCACCCCTGCACTCTCCAGCCTGGGCTATAAGAGTGAAACTCCATCTCAGAAAAAACAAAACAATGAGGAGACAAACCATAGACTGAAGGAAATATTTCTTATGTCTATGACAGAGGACTTATATTTTGAATATATAAATAACTTTCAAAACACTAGAATAAGAAAACAGCCCCCCAAAATTGGGCAAGATTTGAACAGACATTTCACCAAAGATATATGAATGGCAAATATACATACCAAAAGATACTTAACATCATTAATCATTAGGGAAATGCAAGTCAGTACTACAATGAGACATTACTCTACACAGATGAGAATGGCTAAACGGCGAACATCCCCCCACCCCTCAGCCCACACCCACAGTAGAAAACTCAAAAGACAGCAACAAAACCCCCAAACCCTGACAATACCAAATGCCGAGCAAGCTGGACTGTCATACACTGCTGGTGGGACTGTGAAATGACCCATCCACTTTGGAGAAGAGTTTGGCAGTTTCTTATAATAAGGTTAAGCATACACCTGCCATGTGACCCAACCATTCCACTCCAAGATATTTACTCAAGATAAATGAAAGCTTACACTGACACAAATTTTTGTAGCTGTATGGTCATAGCAGCTGTATTCATAAAATCTAAAAGCTGGGAGCAACTCCAGTGTCTTTTAACAGGTGAATGGACACATGGTAGCACATCCATGCAGTGGAATACCATTCAGTAAAAAAGGAACACGCTAGAGGCATACACAACACCACAGATGAATCTTGAATGCATCATACGGAGTGAAAGAAGCCAGACTCAAAAGGCCACATTTATTTTTATTTATATGACATTCTGGAAGAGGCAAGTCTGTTAGGACAGAGAATAGATCGGTGGTTGCCAGTCGCTGAGGTTGGGGAGGGATTGATTGCAAAGGGGCTCCTTGAGGGAATTTTCTGGAGTGATGATGAAACCTTTCTGCATCTTGATTGTGATGGTGGTTACACAACTCTGCATTATCAAAACACATAGAATTGCACATCCAAAAGAGTGCATACCTAAAACATTTAAATGCATGCTTGGGGGTAGAGGAAGATCAAGAAAACATTTCCCCAAGAAAGGAGGGGGAGAAGGAGAAATTTTTATTTTAAATATTAGATGTTTTGAAGACTTGTTTACATTATGAAAAAGCTGATCCTATAATTTGAAAGCAGCGTGAAATGGCAGAATAAGGAAGCTGGGTTTTGTACTTTCTTTTTTTTTTTTAAATTTATTTATTATACTTTAAGTTCTGGGGTACATGTGCAGAGTGTGCAGGTTCATTATGTAGGTATACACATGCCATGGTATTGTATCCATCACCCCATCATCTACGTTAGGTATTTCTCCTAATGCTATCCCTCCCCAGTCCCCCACTCTCTGCCGTCCCTCCCCTAACCCCCAACCCCTGACAGGCCCCAGTGTGTGATATTCCCCTCCCTGTGTCCATGTGTTCTCATTGTTCACACCCACTTATGAGTGACAACATGTGGTGTTTGGTTTTCTGTTCTTGTGTCAGTTTGCTAAGAATGATGGATTCCAGCTTCATCCATGTCTCTGCAAAGGACATGAACTCATCCTTTCTTGTACTTTCTAACAAGGGAAACCCTGATACACACCAGTGCCTTGGGAGTTGATGAGTAAGAAAAACTAAGTAGCAGCCTGCCCCACAGTGATCATCTCTGCCACCCTGGGTTGTCATTTTAGACACTGTCTTTTTGGGAGCCATTTGCCCAATCATCGAGGAAAGTATTTCTGCTGCCTTCCAAAGAAGCCTTGCATAACAAATGGGTATGCAGCAAGGCATTTCAAGCAACAGGTTCAGTTTAGGCCCCGTGGTGACAAGAGGATGCCTGTGCTGTCCCCATGAGCCATCCTGCCCGCCAGCCCTCTGCTAGTCCTCTCCTTCAAATTGTTGCTCATTCTTGCCTTTCACCTGCTGCTGGAGCCACTGTGGAAGGAGAGGAAGCAGGCAAGGAAAACTGCCAGGAGAAACCTTGCCTTTGTGTGTGAAGCTGGTGGTGTGGGGAGTGTGTGGACTCATTCCCTATGCTTTGCACAGTCTGTGATCAAATCTAAAAAACAACACACATGTGATGTTCCAGGCCTTGGTCATTTAATAGTTTTTTTGGTACCCTAGCTTTCTCTTTCTAATATCACCTTGATGGGCATTTCCAGTGCAGGGTGGTGCTAGTTTAGGGAAAAAATAAATCCAGCCAGTAGATAGAGCTGGAGATTGCCTGGACTGCAGAGGAAGGTGGCGGACCTGCTGGGGAGCGTGGTGATCATTGGCTCTTGCCAAGTGGCTGGTGGCCTTAGTGGCTTCTCTTGATTTAGAGAAATCAGGGGTTGGAAATGTGGGGAGAGCCTGTATGTGGCTTTTTCTCCTATTTTGAGTGAAACTACACCACATTATTGCCTTGCTTCCACTTCTTTTTGTCTGTTTGTCTACCCGTTCATTCTTATCCGTCTATTCACTCTGCAAGTCTTTAGAAGAAATAAATCCATTTTGTGCCGGTCAAAGGCTATGTAGATTATGAAGGAGAATGAGATACATCTTCAGTGGAGACACACAGACAAGAGGCGATTAGAAAATCTTGGAAATGTGGGCAAGAGCTATGTCGAGAAAAATTGGGGGTACGAAACGTGCATGGAGGTAGTGCGGTGTGTTCTTTGAGGCTGGGGTTCAAGAGGGTAGACTGGACTTGTAGGAGACAGGCAGGAGAGGGAGGAGTGTGGAGCACAGAGAGCTTTGCAGATCCTGTGAGTGCTATGGGGCCTCTGTAGACCAAAAGGATCTGGGACGGGTCTCAGTCAATTTAGAACGTTTATTTTGCCAAGGTTAAGGGCATGCCTGTGAAACAGCCTCAGGGGGTCCTGATGACATGTGCCCAAGGTAGTCGGGCACAGTGTGGTTTTATACATTTTAGGGAGACATGAGACATCAATCAAATACATGTAAGAGGTACCTTGGTTCCGTCTGGAAAGGGAGGACAACTCAAAGTAGGTAGGAGGCTTCCAGGTCATAGGTAGATAAGAGACAAGTGGTTGCATTCTTTTGAGTTTCTGATTAGCCTTTCACTGAAGGCACAATTTACGGGAGTAGTCACGTATGCCTTTGTCTAGCTTAGTGAAATAGTAAGGCAAAGGAAACAATCAGATATGTATTTGTCTCATGTGAGCAGAAGGATGACTTTGAGTGGTGCCTGTCCTTTGTCCACAAAGAATTTTCTTGTGAGAAAATTGTGAGGGAGATCTGTAGCTTTTTAAAAATCTTTGTAGCTATGTTATTTAGGAATAAAATAGGAGACAGGTTTGCCTGATGCAGTTCCCAGCTTGAGTTTTCCCTTTGGCTTAGTGATTTTGGGGTTCTAGGATTTGTTTTCCTTTCATACCTCCGTCTCTGGATTCAAGGAATGACTGGGCTTTGACAAAAAGAGAAGGAGTCCAGGATTCCTGGAGCATGAGGGGAGGTCAGGAGGGTTCACTTTGAGGATGTCCCTCGGGCTGTGTCCGCCTTTGTCCAGTCTTGGAAGGGCATGCCCTTTAGGGTGTACATTCCAGTGGCTGTATGGAGTAAGGACTGGACATGGCAAGGCTGGGATGACATTTGGAAGATGCCTGGCCGCTGGGGTAAGAGATGGATATGAACTGGACTTGGCACTCGGAATGGTTAGAGGTCAGTAGATTTCAGGGAAATCCAGTGGAAGAACCAACCAGACCTTTTCCAGAGGATGTCTTTTGCTTTCTTCCTCTGCTTTCTTGTCTTTTCTCGCTCCCAGCCACCATGATATGTTGGGGTATGTAGGAAGGTACAGTTGGACCAGCTGCTTTCTCATTTCTCACCCTTGGCTCCCATCACATAGACCCAGGTCTGTTGGAGAGAGAAACTTACTAAGGCAAGATGAATGAGTTTGGCCACAGGGAGTTCTGCATTTCCCAAGATAACATTTGTCTTTATTTTAAATCATCAAAACAGCATTTAAGTGAGAACAGGGATCCCTGCTCGCTTTTATTCATTGTGTTTTCCAATTGCTCACATTATCCTCTAATAACGGGATGTGTACACGATATGATATAGAGGCCACTGGGCTGCAGAGTAGTCATTAGCTTTCCCTCAAAAATAAAAAGAAAGGCTGCCATTTGAATAATGATCCCTGGCTGTTTTCTTTGTACACGGGCCATTTCCTTAATTAGGTTTCAAGCTTCATCTCTCTTGTTTTTAGCTAAAAAGCCAACCAAGAGAAGGAGACAAATTGTATTGTGGGGAAAAAAGAAATGTGTTCCATGTGAAGTAAGGGGCAAATGAATAAAACAAGAGATTAGTGGGCACCCTGATGTTCAAGCTGAGTTTGGCAGAGCTGGGCTTGTGTCTGGGATGAGCTCAGCATCTTTGGAGGTCAGGGGCACCTTTTTGCCTACCCCAGGGAATACCTCCTCCACTCTTACCTAGGGCTTTTGATCCAGGTCTCAGGATTTGTCTCTAGGGTCACCTTTCCCTTTACTTTACCTTGAAATGACCTTGGCAGCGTATCTTTTAAACATGCACTCTTAGGAGTCAGACAGCCTGGATTTAAATCCTTCCCTTCTACAAGCCAGCTCTGTGACCTCAGGCAAAACATCACATTCCCCATAGCCCCAGGTTGTCCTTTGGTAAAACGGAGGTGATAATAGTAGCTATTTCACAGGGTTGTTGTGGGACTAAACTACTTTATTTTTACCTGAAGGACTTAGGACAGTTTATGGGACAGGGTGAATGCTCAGTTAAGCTTGGGGCGCTGCAGCTGCCGTGGCTATTATTGTTATTATTACTAGCCCCTGAAGGACAGCCCTAGTGGGGAGTTTAGGACCAGATGCAGTATTGTTACTTCATAACCCAACCCTCAGTTAGGAAAAGCCAGTCGGCATGCAGGAGCCATAAATTACAGAGAACATTGACAACCTCATTTATATTTCCCCAGAATGTCATGTTTTCTCACCTGTTTTTAACTTCTGAGCTCCCTGAGATCCTGGAATGGTTCCTGTTTTGAGTCTGCTGAATATGGTAGCAAATAACTTTGAATTTAGACTGAGACCTTGGTTCATAACCAGTTCTACCTTCTCAAATCAGGGTGATTTTTCTTTTAATGTTGGCCCCCCCAACCTCCACCCTCTTCCACACACACACACACACAAAGGCTGAAGAAATGGTAATGCCACTAAGCAGCTTTCCTGACCTTCCTAAGCAGGAATTCTTCCTCACTCTCTCAGTGAGCCTCCCCTCACCCCCACTTCCAGCTGCCTGTTACATGGGGGATATGGAAATGAAACCCATAATCTTTCCTTTTAAACTCAAATTGTGGTCCATGGACTACTAGTATTAGTATCACATAGAAGGTGTTGGAAATGCCGAATCCCCAACACTACCCCAGATCTGGATCAGAGTCTGAATTTTAACAAAACCCCTTGGGAATGGGTCCAGTTTCAGCTTTCTGCACATGGTTAGCCAGTTTTCCCAATACCGTTTATTAAATAGGGAATCCTTTCCCCATTGCTTGTTTTTATCAGGTTTGTCAACGATCAGATGGATGGAGGTGTGTAGCATTACTTCCAAGGCATCTGTTCTGTTCCATTTGTCTATATCTCTGTTTTGGTACCAGTACCATGCTGTTTTGATTACTGTAGCCTTATAGTATAGTTTGAAATCAGGTAGCGTGATGCCTCCAGCTTTGTTCTTTTTGCTTAGGATTGTCTTGGCTATGCAGGCTCTTTTTTTGGTTCCATATAAAGTTTAAGGTAGTTTTTTCCAGTTCTGTGAAGAAGGTCAGTGGTAGCTTGATGGGGATAGCATTGAATCTATAAATTATTTTTGGCAATATGGCCATTTTCACAATATTCATTCTTCCTAACCACTGGACCCATTCCTTACACCTACACAAAAATTAACTCCAGATGGGTTAAAGATTTAAACATAAGACCTAATACCATAAAAACTCTAGAAGAAAACATAGGCAATACCATTCAGGACATAGGCATAGGCAAGGACTTCCTGACTAAAACACCAAGAGCATTGGCAACAAAAGCCAAAATAGACAAATGGGATCTAATTAAATTTAAGAGCTTCTGCACAGCAAAAGAAACAATTGTTAGAATGAACTGTCAAGCAACAGAATGGGGAAAAACTTGCAGTCTCCCCATCTGACAAACGGTTAATATCCAGAATCTGCAAAGTACTAAAACAAATGTACAAGAAAAAAAAAAAAAAACCCATCAGAGTGTGGGCAAAGGATATTGAGATCTACCTTTGAAAAAAACAGACACTTTTCAAAAGAAGACATTTATGTGGCCAAGAAACATATGAAAAAATGCTCATCATCACTGGTCATTAGAGAAATGCAAATCAAAACCACATTGAGATACCATCTCATGCCAGTTAGAATGGCGATCATTAAAAAATCTGGAGACAACAGATACTGGAGAGGATGTGGAGAAATAGGAACACTTTTACACCATTGGTGGGAGGGTAAATTAGTTCAACCATTGTGGAAACAGTGTGGTGATTCCTCAAGGATCTAGAACCAGAAATACCCTTTGACTCAGGAATCCCATTATTGGATATATATCCAAAGGATCAGCAATCATTCTATTATAAAGACACATGCAAATGTATGTAGATTGTGGCACTGTTTACAATAGCAAAGACTTGGAACAAACCCAAATGCCCATCAGTGATAGCTTGGATAAAGAAAATGTGGTACATATACACCATAGAATATTATACAGCCATAAAAAAGAGATAAGTTCACGTTCTTTGCAGGGACATGAACGAATCTAGAAACCATCATTCTCAGCAAATGGACACAAGAACAGAAAACCAAACACTGCATGTTTTCATTCATAAGTGGGTGTTGAACAATGAAAACACATGGATACAGGGAGGGGAACATCACACACTGGGGTCTTTTGCGGGGTTAAGGGGTTAGGGGAGCAATAGCGGGGTGGGGGAGGTTGGGGAGGGATAACATTAGGAAAAATACTTAATGTAGGTAAAGGGGGGATGGATGCAGCAAACCACCATGGGAGGTGTATATCTATGTAACAATCCTGCACAATCTGCACACATACCCCAGAACTTAAATATATTTTTTAAAAAACCTCGGTAGATTCATATGCGTGTTAAAACATGCCAAACTCTAGGATATCTCACTCCCACTGGGAAGATGAACTAATGTAAGCCAAAGAATATATACCAGTGAGGTAGACCAAAATGTTGCCCCAGGGAATGTAGAGACTTCTTCTATGTAATGACCTCTGATCTGGGTATTGTTGGATGAGTAGGAGTTGGCTAGAAAGAGGGAGAGTAAGGGCAAATGGAAAGACAGACCTCCACATGAAAGACTTGGATGTACAAAGCCAGTGGTGGCAAAATAATGTGACCTGCTTTTACTTTTTTCAACTTGGTCTTTATGGCTTCTCAGATCCTTCCCAGTGCTCACACAGGACATGCGCCGGGTTCTGAGAAATAGTTTTGAGCAATGCAGAAGTGTTTTGTTTCCAGAATTCTTATATGTGAACTGTAGATTCATAAAACAGATGAGAGTTATTACACTTTGCAATGAGTTTTCTGAATTTTCAGATTAATTCCTTAGGATTAAGAGGGAAAGAGTACACCAGGCACAGTGGTTCATGCCTATAATCCCAGCACTTTGGGAGGTCGAGGTGGGTAGATCAATTGACCCCAGGAGTTCAAGACCAGCCTGGGCAACATGGCAAAACCCTGTATCTACACAAAAGTTCAAAATTAGCCAGGCATGGTGGTGCATGCCTGTAGTTCCACCTACAGCTACTCAAGAGGCTGAGGTGGGAGGATCACCCCAGCCCAGGAAGGTTGAAGCTGCAGTGAGCTGTGATCATGCCACTGCACTCTGGCCTAGAAGGAAAGCCGAGGCCAGGTGCAGGGGCTCTAACCTGCTACTTGGGAGGCTGAGATGGGAGGATTGAATCCAGAAGGTCGAGACTACAGTGAGCTAATAGCACCACTGCCCTGCACCCTAGGCAACAGAGCAAGACTCTGTCTCTTAAAAAAAAAGAAGGAAAGAGGAAAGAGTATGGATGGTGTTTGAAATCCTCCGTCTGGATCTAGATCTACAGTCTGCCGTTTGCAAGAAGAAATGTGGACCGGTTTGTAGCCTCTGTGGTCTCTGAGCTTTCATTTGTGAGATGTACCTTTTGATGTCTCACTGGCGTGTTGTGAGAACTTGGTTGGTTTGTAGTGGGAATCATGACATGTACGCCTCTTGACCTTCAGATGTTTGGTTTCATTATTTTAAAAAACCGGTGGTTTATAGCCTAACTGAAACACAGCAGAAGCAGGGAGGAGGGTACAGGGCCCCACACCACACTCATGGTTCAGAACTGTGTACCATGGCACTGTGTCTCCCCAGAGTGTCCCAGCCCTGCTCCCCTGGCCTAGCCACCCTCTCTTCTGTTGACAAGAAGAGTGTTCACCCAAATCAAGGTGCTTCTTCTGCTGGCCTGTACGTTACATTTCCAAAGTTAATTTTCACTTTTGGTGTTTGCTTGACGTTCCAGTTTTTTCCGGTTAACCTTTTGTAGCCCACCACTGTGTTTTATCAATGATGAATAGATTAAAGGAAGCATAATGATAACAGAGAAATGGAACAGCTAGAAAAGCATTCAATTAACAAGAGAGCCCGTGGAACACAAAATGAATGCAAGAAAAGGCAGGTAAATTCAGGGCTCCTTTATTAACTAGGATTCACCTTGAATTCAGAAACGGGAACTTTCTGAATTAAAGGATTAGTGACAAGATTTGAAAAGCGTCCCCCAGGGAAAAAGGATTAACAAAAGGAGACATTATAGAATGAAATAGAAGTGAATTAACAAATTGATTTTCTGTAAGGGTTAGGAGACACAGATTTATTTGGAAGATAAATATTTGGTAATTGAAACCTGTAAGCATTTTGTTGCTGGTTTTTAGCCAGTGCGTCTGTGCCTGTGTAGTGAAAATCTTATGGCTGAGCCTGGAATGGTGGCGATCCCGACAGTGCTGTCGGACCTCCTTCTGTCTCAGCATTTGCTGCTCAGGTGAATTTTCTCCCTTCTTTAGTAACTCAAAGGATGTTATCTCTCATCGAAGAGGTTAGTTTAAAAGTTAAGTGAGAATTTGGAATCAGAAAATAAAATCTATTTTTAAAAAACAAGGAAGTTCTTTCTTTTAATAAGGTCTTACGTTAGATATTTGTTCGTTTAACTTTTTGGCTTCCTGTGCTTCATCTGAGTTCCATGAAAGCATTTTTGTTGTCTACAGGGGAGTGTTTTGGGACTTGTCTTGTCTGTTGAGAGTCACACACGGCAATCTACCTGATGGGGGTTTCAGAGGATGTGATGATGCCCTGGCACCAGGTGATGGACTTGATGCAGGAAGTGCCATTAGCAGTCTCTGCCACATGCTTATTCTCTGAAATGGCCCTTGCCATTCTAGAGGATGTTGGGTTGTCTTGTTTGACTTACTCATTTACAAAGGATTATTGATTTTCTAGAGCTCTATAGTGTCTTCACCTTCCGGATGTAGGCTCTGATGTTGAATGGAGAGGGGTGGAGCTTGTTAACCCGTGACTTGATTCTAATCTGGTACACTATTAGTCTTCATTCATGCCTCTTCCTCCCTGTTTCCTTCTGTTAATACGGGAAATGGGTATCTGATTTTGACTATGCTGCCTTCTGAGTATAAGTATAACCAATAATGTCATTGTCACCAATTCTGATTTTTGATGATCCATTGGATCAGTGGGTCTTTTTAAGGTAACTTAACCATGCTGGGTGTAGTGGCTAACACCTGTAATTCTAGCACTTTGGGATACTGAGGTGGGAGGATAGCTTGAGGCCAGGAGTTCGCAACCAACCTGGGCAACAAAGCAAGACCCCATTTCTATCAAAATTTTGTTTAAAAAAATTAGCTGAGGCTGGGTGCGGTGGCTCATGCCTGTAATCCCAGCACTTTGGGAGGCCGAGGCGGGCGGATCATGAGGTCAAAAGATCGAGACCATCCTGGTCAACATGGTGAAACCTCGTCTCTACTACTTCAACTTGAGTGACAGAGTGAGATCCTGTCTCTAAAAAAAAAAGAGAAAAGAAGCCGGGCATGGTGGTTCACACCTGTAGTCCCAGCACTTAGGGAGGCCAAGGCAGGTGGATCACTTGAGCTGAGGAGTTTGAGGAAATACAAAAATTAGCCGAGCGTGGTGGCATGTGCCTGTGGTCCCAGCTACTTGGGGGAGGCTGAGGTGGAAGAATCGCTTGAACCCAGGAGGCAGAGATTGCGGTGAGCCGAGATTGCACCACTGCACTCCAGCCTGGCGACAGAGCAAGACTCCATCCCCCCCAAAAAAAAGAGAAAAAAAAATTAGCTGAGCATGGTGATAATGCACCCACAGCCCCAGGTTCTCAGGAGGTTGAGACCAGATGATTGCTTGAGCCCAGGAGGTTGAGGTTGCAGTGAGCTGTTACTGTGCCACTATACTCCAGCTTTAGTGACAGAGTGAGAACTCTGTCCCTTTAAAACAGCAACAGCAACAACAACAACAACAAGAAAAAGAAAGGATAAGTTAAGCCTGGGCAACATAGTGAGACCTTGTCTACCAAAAGAAAAAGAAAATTAGCCAGGCATGGTGGTGCATACCTGTAGTCCCAGTTACTGAGGAGGCTGAGGCAGGAGGCTCACCTGAGCCCAGGAGTTTGAGGTTACAGTAAGTTATGATTGAGCCACTATACTTCAACTTGGGTGACAGAGTGAAATCCCATCTCTAAAAAAAAAAAAAAAGAAAAGAAGCCGGGCATGGTGGTTCACATCTATAGTCCCAGCACTTTGGGAGGCCAAGGCAGGTGGATCACTTGAGCTGAGGAGTTTGAGGTGACAATGACCTATGATCATGCCACTGAACTCCAGCTTGGGTGACAGAGTGAGACCCTGTCTCAAAAAAATAAGTACAATAAGTTACAATTATTTACATTCAGGGATAGAAAAAAAAAAAGGAAACATTTAACACACATCTGTTTAATAATTTTAATAAGAAATTGTTTAATATTATGAAAGTTGCAATTATTAGTTGGATTTTCCAAAGAAAATGTAGTTATCCTACCTATTGAAATAGTCCTTGATTTCATGTACTGGTTCCAGTTTTTTTGTTCCCAGAATTTATCCTACCCCATGTAACACAGCAGGCACACATGCACACATGGACACACACACACAACAGATAACAAACACTTGTACAAGATTTCTTTGGGAGGGAGGAGAAAGGGAGTAGGTGATTCTCTTGGAACTGTTTTGCTTTTAGATTAACCAGTGTCTGGAAAAGTGGCACCGATGACTCAGGCAGATACGTGTCTCCCACCTGACCACTGTTTAAGATACCTTACCTAGGTCTGATGTACCTTATAGAATATATAATTTAAGAGAGGGAAACAAGTACTTCTCTGAAATTGAACTACAAAAGCCTGTCAAACAATTATACAGGACACTTTGAACAGTTCTTGCCTCACATTGTCACTTTTCTGATTCCTGATCTAGCATCTGTGAGTTAGCGTTGGTGTGTAACAGCACCAAGCTGAGATTTACTGAAAACCCTGGGTATCATATTCAATTTTATACCAGCGCTAGGTACTTTAGCAACACATTCTCCTCTCACTGGTAAAATCTTTCAATCAAGTCTTCTTGCCTGCCTTACAATTTCTCCGCCGTAATAAATCCAGCATCTCTCAGGTACAGTAAAATTGGTGTGTGGCCTCTAAGATTGTTAAGTGTCTGTGTGATTGCTAAGGATTGAAGATTTTGAAGTGATTCGTGTAGCTCAGTCTCTATTTAAAGTACCCTTTGTTTGTGGAGGGGACTTTCCGTCTTATCTTTCAGGTATGTGGAAGGTGGTGTTTTTCAGGTGAATGAGTTACTGAGCTTCCATGGAAATATTCAGCAAGGTCCCAAGTACAAGATGCAAAGAGTGCTTGGTGGATGGTCTTCTAATTCTTGATCTTGAGCTTCGTTTTTCCAGGCTGTTTGCTGAAAGCATCACTGCAGCTGAGCAGGCGCTAATTCCCTGTGAGTAATTTTAAACACTGAGAACAGGACTGCCTTTCCCAAAGTCTGATAAGCAGTGAGGAAACCAGGCCCATGTCCCAGTGGGATTCAAGATAGGTTGATGTTTTTCACTTATCCCTATGACGTCACCCTCTCCTGTCTGGCCACTCCTTCATCTGCTTCTCTCTTCTTCCCCCTCTATCCAATTGTACAGGGAGGCATCTGCTAGGGGCTTGGTCCTGGGACCTGTGATCTCCCCTCCCCTGCTTTCATCTCCTCTTTCTGCCTTTTGCCTTCTGTTATTGAGGGTGATCTTATTCACTTTCATGCTACCTTTACTCCAGGACCCTCCTAGTGTAAAGTGTGGGCATGTGACATTTCCGTGCCTGGCAGTCTCTTCTCTCTGGTCTTTCCCTCTCCTATCACCTCATTTTTTCAGTCGTGGTAACAGCAGTTCCTCAGAGAGGCCTTTGCTCTCCATCTAACTTGAGTGTTTTTTGTTGGAATCACAGCACTCGATGCTATTTGTCATGGTGTATAATGTATTCTGTGATTTTATTTGGTTGACATCTCTCCAACAGATTCTAAGCTTTGGGTGGATGGAGAGCACGTTGTTTTTCTTCTCTAGAGTAGTCCTACCACTCGACATAATATCTGGCACATAGTAGGTATTTAGGAAGTATTTATTGAGTAAGACAATCAGTGGTTGACTTGATTCTGTAGTCTTTTCTGACAATGTCAGGGTTGAAAGTGAGAATTTTCTTCTAATTGTATTTAATTTCCTGATGGATATTGTTTTGTTGGTTTGTTTACTGAGAAGAAATGAATTCAGAAGAGTTTCTTATTCTACTGGACCAGTACATATATGAAATCTCTCACTGGAGCCATCTTTAAAAGCCTATTTTTTTTTTTTTTTGCCACCCAGTATGTTTGCACATATGCACCATGCTATGGAATGTATGACTGGAGTCTGTGAGTTTGGTGGCCTTTCTGCAGTTTCAAAGCATGATACCCTACCCAGGATATTAACTCTGCAAGCCTCAGTTTTCTCCTCTGTCAGGAGTTGTGCCTGTTTCTGGAGCTGTTATGAGAAGGCCATGATGCATGAAAACACTTAGGGGAGACATGGCTCACAGGACATGCCCAGCTGTTATTAGCTGCTATCATGATCGATTAGAAGATGGATTTGGTGTGCATCTGCTGTTAGCCTCATTGGTGATGTTTTTTCCCCTATTTTTTCTATTGTTAGTGCTTCTCAGCAGGAGGGATTGCTTTGTGGGGCTGCAAGAACCTCTCCATGGAAGAGCCCAGGGGGTCACTTGCTTGAGAGGCCTGGGACAGAATTTCAGCTTCTGGAGGGACACTGGACTTGAGTCATCAGGGTCTGTGTTATATGCATTCAGTATAAAATGATTTTTTAACCCAGATTTTCTTAACCTCTGGACCCTTGATATGTATGGCCAGATAATCCTTTGTGATGGAGCCTGCTCTGTGCTTTGCGGGACGTTTAGCCGCATCTCTGACCTCTGTCCACTGGATTCAGGAGCAATGCCCTTTCTTCCCCCAAGTTGTGAAAATCAAAAATGTCTCCAGACACTGCCGAGAGTCCCTGCAGGACAGAATGGTCCCTGGTTGAGGGCTGTTGCTTTAAATGAACTTTCTTACTTCCTGGAAAAGCCCATTTTTTATTGCCTTCACTACACCTACCCCATGGGTCTCAGCGTGTTTGTATGAGGGCCCCTGGGTTGTTGGAGCCTTGCATATCCCCCTTTGTATTTTGGTGGGCTGAAGGATGAGCCATTATGTGCTTAAGCTTCCTAGGGAAATAATTTGAAAATAGATTCCATTGTCATGTGTAGGATGACCTCCCTTTGATTGTAAAGAAACAATTACATTTATAATCTTACATTAAAAAATGATCTATAAAGATATAAACTAGGAGTAAACTGTGGTATTTGGGGGAATTAGGATTAACATTTTCCCCCTTCTCTTTGATTACATCTATCCTCTGATTGTTTTCCCTATAGTGAGCACATTTTGCTTTAATAAGAAGAAAAAAGTCTTGTTTTACCTTCAGATGTCTTGGGAGAGCTATTAGGGAGGTCCAGACATGGCTGCGGAATGAGCCTGCCTGGGTTTGAATTCCATCCTTACTTTTCCATTTTTCTCCATCTTAGGCTTTATGTTTCTCAATGTAAAAGCCATGTCACATAACAAATTTAGAAAGCTGAGAAAAGTCATCCAAAATTCTGCCACCATACCCAGGCATGACTGGAATTTTGCTGTGGTTCCTCCAAGCATCTTTTGCTGTTTTTTCTTTTTGTGAACATGGCTTTAATTATAAACAGAATGCACTTGTATAATTTGCATCTTTACTTAGCATTATTTCATGAGATTTCTGTGACAGTACACAGTTACATAGACATTGATTAAAATATTTATTTTGACACAGTATTGTAGCAGCTGTGGACAAAGACCAGGCTTGTTCGATGGGTTGTTTAATTCATGTCTTGAATGTAAACGTGAGTCAGTTACACCCCTCTTTGCACATTATGAGACAAGACCCTTATTACATTTTTATAACAGTTATTACTAAATTTCTTTGAACTTGACACTTTATATATTTTTAATCACACAAATAATACATGAACCTATGTTCTTTGTGAAGAATTTTAATAACTCAGTAGTACATAGGGAAAAAAATATAGTTCCCATTAATTCTACTCTGTGACCCGCTGGCCTGAAATAAAATTGCTTCTAGTTTAGGGTTTACCTCTCCTCAGTGCATTTGAAAAATCATCATTTATTGACAGAACACCCAGAGAAACTCATATACTATAATTTATGCTCATATAGAGAGCAGAACTGACTAGTGGCATTGCTTTGGGAAATGGCCAAAATTTTATGTATATGTTTAAAGTACAGAAACCTTAAATCACGTGAAGAATCTATGCTAGTGGTCAGACAGTACACATGATGACTGAGTGACATAGACTAGCAGTCACCCATAGGCATCGCCTGTCCTGACACTGTGTGGCAAGTGGTGGCAGATCACTATTCACACATTGAAAGACTTTTTCCCGGACCTCTGGATGTTCCTGGTTGGTGCACAGAGGTGCTTAATCTGTGTCTACAGCCTTAGAGAGAATTCAGAGGACTGTAAATATAGATGAAAAAAATGATGTTTTTACTTTCACTAATCTCTAACCAAAATTTATGACTTTCTTAACTTACAAATGTAGATGACAAGCCACAGCAGTGCCTGTGACTTTGTCATCAATAGAAATCACAGATCTTTTCCAATGGTATCGTGGTTGATGTGGATATCTCCTTGCTGTTGCTCATCCTGGATGCCGATGATTATCGTGGCTCTAGATTTGCCACTAGATCTTGTTGTTTAATGCACAGAAATACCTGTGTTTCTGCATAACAAATTTATGTTTTAAACAGTTTTGAAAACTGAGTTTTAATATAATCAGTTTCTTTCCCATGTGTCTTCTTTTTTGCATTGAAAAAAATCATTCTGAGGAGGGGTCCGTGGGCTTCACTGGATACCAGAATAGCCTGTGGTCTGTCCCCCCCCACCCCCCCGCCACCTAAAGCTCAAAAAATCTCCATTAAAGGCATATTACAGCATAATAATCAGGAAGATATAAATAAATTGATAAATTATCTTTTATTTTCCTAAATAGATGTTAAGAGAAAAAAAATATTGGTAGCATAGTGATTTTATGTATGTGTATATGAGAGAGAGAGAGAAAGAGAGAGAAGTATTAGTTAAATTTCTTAGTATTCTAGGATTCTTCAAACCACCATAGAAAAATGTCCTTATCTTGATAATAATGTGTGGACTTCTGTTAACTTCCTCAACTCCAGGTTTTCATTTCCATGACTACAGACCTAAAATGTGTGAGGAATCAAGTGCTTTTGGTCATACTTGGGGTCTGTAGAGAAAAGCAGCCTCGAGTTCCAAGCCTTTGGATGGCCAAGGAACCGTGAGTGGTGAGGACCCTGGCTCTGCTTCGGCTGGCTGGGATCTTGGCGAGCCAGGTGGGCATCTATTTCTTATTGGCCCAGGCTGGCTGCTGCACTCTCAGGGCCTCAGGCTCATCCTTACCCTTCACAAGGGAGATCCTGGCAGTGCCTCATTGGTGGCTGAGTGTGTGGTGCCCGGAAGTATCCTGCACGCTGCCTAGCACATCAGTAGTTTCTGGGAGATGCGAGGCTGTGTTACCGTGTGTCTTAATTTCCTCAGGAGAAGGAAGATATTTAGAAACATTTTGTATCTAAGCCCCAGTGTGTTCAAATAACTGGACTTAGTGGATAATTTCATATAAAAACACAGATTTCTGGCTTCTCGTCACAAACAAAAGATCAGGTAGCCACAACATACCAATACCCCCTGTCCCTGCTCTGCTGACACAAAGATCAAAGAAACCAAGAAGTGGCTGACTCCCTAGGATGGAACGGAAGCTCTGCTGTTTGATGTTGACTGCAGACTGGCTCAATTCCCTCACCTGATACCACCTGTCTGGCCTCTGGAGGCGTTTGAGTTAGTGGCATCTGAAATGGATTATTTCTGGGTTGTTTTGTATTCTAACACCCTGATTTTAAAGGCATTGGGAGAAAGTGCTGGTGCTGGGCTTGGTGAAATACATCAGAAAATCATTTGATTCTGAAGTTGGTGACACTTACATTTTTAGAGGGTTCTGATAATTTTTTTTGCATCTCAGCAGAGAGATGGCTCTGAGGTATAATAGTACCCTCATTTTTAGTACTGTTTGCGGTGAGTCAAATTAGAAGGTCACCTGCTGTAATCTCCTGGAGGACCCAAGGGCTGCTCGGGGCAAATGGAAGGCAACAAGGTATTTCCATGAAGGATGCTGATGCTGCCGGTCATTTTTCTTAGCCTCTGATATCAGCAGTAGGGAATTCTATGTCAGAATCTTCCCACCTTTTCACAGAGGAAGCTTCCCAACATGGGAAGGAAGACTCAGCTAGCACCTCTTCCCCAGCGAAAACTTAGGTTCCAGCTGTGCCATGAACCGGTGTCTCTGTATTCAGTTTGGAGGTGATAGAGTTAAAGATTCATTCAGATGCAGGTTCCTGACTCTCATTCTGGCTTTTGGCTCTGTAACTACAGAAACCACTTGAGCAGCTTGCAAATAGTATTAGCTCTAAGCTTGTTAGGGATCTTGCAGACTCATTCACTGATGGCCTTCGATTTCCAGGACATCTTGGATATAGAATTAAAAAGACTTTAGTTAAGCCAATTAACTTTTGTGGGCCTGGGCAACTAATATCGTGTGCTAGAGAAGGTCATTGATGTTATTCAAATAGCAGTTTTATTTGAACTGGGATTAAGGAAATCAGACAAAAGGTCTAAGAATTGTTTGTAATGTGTTCCTTTCTGTGTTGCAGTGTCTTGGCCTTTAATATCTGAGTCTGACCATAATTACACATACAAGTGCTTGGGTTACGTTATTCTTTCTGTAGATCGTGACTTGATTGTGCCATCTCTCAAGTATCCATCTTGAAAATTGTTCCCAGCCATGTTTTAATCTGAGGTTTCATCTGACTATGGTTTATCGAGCTTTAAAACCAAGGTGTGGTGGTTAAGAGCATGGGCTCTGAGGCTGCAGTGTCAAATTCTGGCTCCCCTGATGACTTAAGGTGCTATTTCCATAGTGTTGACTTGGAGCCTGGGGATAGTCCCCAGCCATGGGTTCCATTCCTCAGGTCCTCCTTCATCTGATTGGACCATGTGTCTGATTACTGCCAGTAGACCAGGAGCAGAACTGATAAGGGTCGTGTCCAGGCTCAGGAGTTGAAGAAGTAGGTACACCTTCTCCACTTCCTCTCCCCACATCTGCTGGTTGAATGTGGGAGACTCTAAGGCCTGAGAGGAGAACAGAGCTGCTGGATGGGAGGATTCTGGGTCCCTGAGTCACTATATGGAAGGCTACCTGAGGAAAATAACTTCCTCATGGATTTTTACATGAACAAGAAATAAACCTTTATTGTGTGAAGAAAAGAACTTCCTCATGGATTTTTACATGAACAAGAAATAAACCTTTACTGTGTGAAGCCATTGAGATTTGGGGGTTATTTTTATTATAATGGGTAGTGTCCCCTTAACTAATAAACTCCTTGCTAGTGGTGTAACTATGGATAAATTGCTTGGTCTCTCTGTACCTTAGTTCCCTAACCTATAAAATGGGGGAAATAATATCTCCCCAACCCAAAGTAAATGCTCAGTAAATGCTGGCTGCTATTATTAATGATAAATTATTGTTACTGTGGTCATTCCTTCTAATTTTCTGGGAACGGGAAAGGTGAATTATTTTCAATTAGAACATCAGGAAAATGTGTTTGAAAAAACAGACTGCAGAAAGCATTTCATATCAAGTAGTGCAGGCTTTGTACAGTAGTGTTTTATTATTTGAATTTGGGCTGTAGTTAAATTTGTTAGTATGCATAAAAGACACTCATAAACGCATACAAAGAGATATTTCTTTTCTAGCACACACGGACTTGTAATTACTGTTTTGGCTTGTGGGGTTGTGAGGAGGTATGTAGAGCACAAACATTCTCATTTCAGAGCCTCAGATGCCCATGCAGGAATCCAGAGAATACTCAGAAATTGGAGGGTTTTCTTTTTTTTAATAAACTGAGACTGTCAGATTTTGTTCAGTAGACAGGTTAATTTCCAAGTTTTAAAGCATTATGCAATGCCTCCATGCGAGGGCAAGGATGTTGTATCAATAGCTGGTATAGTAGCTTGCCTTTGCCTTAATTTCATTGATTTAAAACAGGAATGTAATGCAGTATTCACACTCAGTTTTACACCATAGAGCTACAATTCATCGGAGGCAATTTGTCCAGTTGACTCTGTTGAACAGGAAAAGCTTATGAGACCTATCAAGATTATTTTTTAAGAATATAGACAGTAAAACAGGAGAGGAGAGATAGCCATCTTTTAATCCAGAACCTGACAATCTGGAAGTAGTGGAAATCGGTCAGAGACCACCCACGGCAGAGCCAGCTGCTCTGGGGCTCAGCCTCCCTGGAGCTCTGGGACTTAGTCGGGCACTCTAAACAGCTAACTGAGAGCACAGGCTCTGGGGGCATTGGGACTGGGACCCCCATCATTCTACTGACATTGCTCTCCTGAGCAGGGTGGCAGAAGGCACCATGGAAAGTCATTTAGGCCACACCGTTCTTCCCATCTAGCTGAAACTTCTTAAAGGCACACTGAGGAAACTCTGTTGCTTTCAATGTTGGCTCATTTCCATGCTTCCACCCTGCCGAGGAGGCACTTTTTACAGATCATGTTCTGAATTCCTCAGGCTGGCTCTATTTGCCACATTCAGCCCTGCAGAAGAAGGGGCTGAGAGCTGCTCCCTGTGTCCCCTCTGCTTCCTCTCTGCTTGCTCTTCCAGTTGTAGTTCAGGGCCCTGTCCTCTTCTCTTTCTTCAGCATTTCTAAAACAGTCTTTTGTTCAGATTCAAATTGTCTCTTGTTCTTGTGGTTTTGACAGAAAAATTGCATTCCTCAAGGATTGTCCTCAAACTTCACTAGATCTGGAAGAGCAGAGCATTAACAATGGGCGTTTTTGACCTTGGAGACACTTGATTGGAATACCTGTGTGACACAGAATTATTCATATAATATGGCACTTCCCATTTCAACTATAAAAATATTCTTCTGTGGCTGAGAGTTCCTTGAAGTCCGTTTTGTTTTTGTGATGGTTAAGAAGAAGAGGTCCTAACATCAGTTTAAAGGATTTGGAAATGTATTTACTTGAAAACATAATTGCCTTGGAGTATTGTGTTTTGAAGTGACACCTTTGTATGCAGTAATTGGGTTGAGAGGAATACTAAGGACATTTATGTCATAATAAGAAAATGACACTGTCTATAAGGAGGGACCGCAAAAGTATAGATGATCAGTTTTTATTGCAACATCTTTTGTAACTTATCTAAAAATTGTCATCCCTCTGCCCCCCCAATACACACACACAAAAACATAGACTTCTAGCAACCAATGTCTGCCAGAACAGAGTTCTCACCAAAGAATTATTAATGAAAAGTCCCTGGAGCCTTGTGAATGTATTAGAAAATGCCATTGCCCAGAGTGACATTGGGAACCAGTTGGTCTGTTAGGTTGTACATGTTGGTTGCAAGTTTCTCCTTGTTGTTGAGGCAAAAGAATGACTTTTTTCAGAAAGTTTAGAACAGATATTGAGATGTATTACCTTCTCCCATCACCATCACCATCTGTGAGTATTTTACTCTGTGTTCAGCACTCTGCTGCATACTTTACACCCTTCACGTCATTTGATCCTCTCAAGAGTATGAGGTCTGGTCTCATCCACTTTACTGTCAAGGAAAGGACCCTGGTGGAGGCCAATCCACTTGTTACATGGTTGGATGTGGTAACATGAGGTCTTGAACATGAACATCTGGCTAGAAAGTCCTTGGTCCTAGTACTATGCCAAACCTTAAGCTGCTATTAGGACTGCTTGCCCCTAGCAAGTGTACATTGGTGATTCTACTGTGATTTGAACCCTGGCTAGTAATTCTAAGCCAAGCAGGATGCTGCTGCCAGGCTCCAGGTCAGTAGCACAGCAGCAATATTGATGCAGATTCTTTCCACGGAACCCATCGTGGTCAGCTGTCTTCACTAGGAGTAAGTTGAAGGAGACAAGAGTAGGAACTACATTACTCTATCCCCACTGGAGGGACATAGAATGAACTTACAGCTTATATGCAACCTAAAGAGACTGTCCCCTCTTTCTCATCTTCCCTCTACATCTCCTCTTGCTGCCCCTTTCTATCAAGCCTTGGTCACAGATGTCCTGCCTCATGATGACTCATGAGCATCTCATGACATTACTAGGGTTCTTCTAGGAAATGGAATCATATATGCTACATAGGCATCCCCTTTTCTGGGAACCTCGACTAATCCATCGTTTTACAACCCTTCATATGATCCTCTTTCTTCCTGGTGACTGTGATGGCCGGTCCTTCCTGCCCCTGGCCAGAGCACCTTTGCATATCTGGCAGAAGTGACATACCTGCACTGCAGACCAGTGTGCCCTCCAGAGGAGGCACACAGACCAGCTGTGTAGGATATGAGGGTGAAAGCTTACCGAAAAATGATCCATACGGCTCTGCGTTAACTTATTTTTAAATAAAACAAACCAAAATAAGCCTTCTTTTACCCCAAGGGAACCACATGTGTTTGTCAACTTGTTTCCCCGCTATCTCCCTGCAGCCTGGCACATGGTAAACAATTTGCAACTATTTGTTGAGTGAAAGAAGATAGCAACATTTTCAGTTTAAGTTTCTTTTTTGTATTGGCATAATCCCATCTTAAATAACTGGTTTAATGAATTTATCTCTTGCACTCTGGCTATTTCAGAGCTTGAAGGAATAAAAAGACAAAAAAAGAAAGAACCTTAGGGTGGGAACCTGATGCTTCTTTCACTCTTATATAACAAAGCAACTTAAAGTGTTCTGGGCTTGGACCATCTCTGGGTTGCTGTTCCAGTGTCACAGTTACTGGGGGATCTAGACTCGAGGATTTTAAGGGAAGTGCCAGAGGCTGGGGAGAGGGATTGAAAAGGTGCTCATTTGCTTCAGGTTCTGGACTTCAAGGCAAACGCTCCACATTTTCACTTGGGGATGGGGAGGTCCTTGCTGTGCCATTTCCCTGCCACGGCCTTCTGGTAAGCCTCATGCAGTGATTAAATTATGCCAACTCTAGAGGTGTAATTTCAGTTTTCAATGAGAAAATTTAGCCAAGAGACTATGTTAACATGCACCCACTCTTTGGCTAATGATGCTTCCTGCATCCATCCTCTGCAGAGGGCGTTTTTCCCTGGTGCCAAGTGCACCCAGAGCCCCTCTTCCATATTTGGCTTTTATCCTAATTAATTATGATTGGCCAGAAGTCTACTGACTGGAGCTCCCTCTCTGGGGGCTGTTCTAGGTGACTCACTTCTAGATGTGCAGTTCTCACATAGGAAAAAAAAAACGACCCAAATGTATGAACAACATTAAGTGTTCTGACAGTGAAGTAGTGCTTTTCTCTTCGTGGTGTTTGTGTGAAATGATCTGGCAAAATAGATGCTGCAGAAATAATGCATTTCTGTGTCTCCCTTCTCAAAAGATAAATGTCCTTGGCTCACCACAGGATTTCCAGCCAAATGCTGATTCTGCTAACAGAAGGGATGGAAGCTTCAGAGGCTGTCTTGTAACAGAGGAAATACAAAGTTTCTCAGGCTTGCCTTTTTTCCATATCACAAATGTGACATACAATGCCTTCTGCCTAGACCCTGGTCCTGGCTAAATCCAGAGGCTGCTTTGCTGGGGCATCTCTGGCTGCTGCACCAGGCCGGGGTAGGCCCCCCGAAGACATCAACATCATCCACACCCTGTCGGAATTTGTCTGTTACATTAAGAGCTTCTGCTTAGGAATATGGAAACACAATGCTTGCTAGAATCCTCTGTAACCAGAAATGCCAAGAGAAAAAAATAAAGTAGCACTAGGATTTGGGGTGGTCCATTATGTGCAGGCACTGTGCTGGGGGCTTCGACAGATGTCCCGGTAAGACTGCCAAGGCAGCCCTGGGTGACAGACATCATCTTCGGTGGTGTTCTGAATGAGGACCCTGAAGCTCAGGAGGTTAATGGCTTTCTTAAAGTGACTCAGCCAGCTGGCCCAAAGTGTTGCTGTGTCTGGCCCCCAGAAACCTTGGTATCTCTCGAGGAGCCCTGCCTCTCATTCCTCTGCCTCTTAGGGCCCCTCCCCATTGCCGTCTTGCCAGTTCTGGCCATTGCAGCCTCTGGCTTCCTTGACTCTATCCAGTTTTGCCCCCTTTCTCTCCATTCTGCACACTGAGGTTATTCAAAAGCACGCACCTGATCACTGATCCTTTCTACCCTCAAACACCCACCCTCACCTGTGGCGCTCCAGTTGTTGCTTGTCCTCACAGCAGCCCCACCCCCCTACACTTCTACAGCAGTGTAGAAGTGTTCCATTCTTACCACATCCACACCAACATCTATTATTTTTTGGTTTTTTTATTATGGCCATTCTTGCAGGAGTAAGGTGGTATCACATTGTGGTTTTGATTTGCATTTTTCTAATCATTAGTGATCTTGAGCATTTTTTCATGTTTCTTGGCTATTTGTATGTCTTCTTTTGAGAATTTAGACAGCAAGCTTTTGTAAACATCACTTTACTTGTTACGATGTGCTTGGTGTCCAGCACCCTGCCTGGCATACCAGAGGCACCCAGTATAGTTTGCAGAACAAACAGATGGAGTGCTGGAGAAAGGATACAAAGCCAGCATGGCTCAAACCTTTCCTCTGGTGCCATAACCATCACTTCCATTTTTGTTTTCCTCTCTGCCTTCCCTTTGTGTTTACAAGGACCTGGTCATACTTTCTTAACTCCTTTTCTCAGTTGAAGGATGACTGCTTTTACATGAAACAAAAGTAATCGGTAGTGGCATCCTTGAGGCTATAGAAAATAAAAAGCCCCATTGCCTGCCCAGCTGTGTGGGGAAGCTAAGCCCAGGAGGAGAAGGAAGAATGTTAGGTACTTTTTCTCCAGGTCTTTTTTGGTACCTTAGGGAACAGAAGCCAGTTGGTAGCCTGCATGTGCTCATGGAGTAATTTCTTTTTTTTTTTTTTCAATTGCATTTTAGGTTTTGGGATACATGTGAAGAACATGCAAGATTGTTGCATAGGTACATACATGGCAGTGTGATGTGCTGCCTTCCTCCCCATCACCTATATCTGGCATTTCTCCCCATGCTATCTCTCCCCAACTCCCCACTCCCTGCTGTCCCTCCTGTATTTCCCCCCTACAGACCCCAGTGTGTGATGCTCTCCTCCCTGTGTCCATGTGTTCTCATTGTTCAACACCCACCTATGAGTGAGAACATGTGGTGTTTGATTTTCTGTTCTTGTGTCAGTTTGCTGAGAATAATGGTTTCCAGGTTGATCCATGTCCCTACAAAGGACACGAACTCATCGTTTTTGATGGCTGCATAGTATCCCATGGTGTATATGTGCCACATTTTCCCAGTCCAGTCTATCATCGGTGGGCATTTGGGTTGGTTCCAGGTGTTTGCTATTGTAAACAGTGCTGCAATGAACATTCGTGTGCATGTGTCCTTATAGTAGAATGATTTATAATCCTTTGGATATATACTCAGTAATGGGATTGCTGGGTCAAATGGAATTTCTATGTCTAGGTCCTTGAGGAATTGCCACACTGTCTTCCACAATGGTTGAACTAATTTACACTCCCACCAACAGTGTAAAAGTGTTCCTATTTCTCCACATCCCTTCAAGCATCTGTTGTCTTCAGATTTTTTAATGATCGCCATTCTAACTGGTGTGAGGTGGTATCTTAATGTAGTTTTGATTTGCATCTCTCTGATGACCAGTTTTTTCATATGTTTGTTGGCCTCATGTAAGTCTTCTTTTGAAAAGTGTCTGTTCATGTCCTTTGCTCACTTTTGAATGGGCTTGTTTGTTTTTTCATTGTAAATCTCTTTTAGTTCTTTGCAGATTCTGGATATCAGCCCTTTGTCAGATGGGTAGATTGCAAAAGTTTTTTCCCATTCTGTTGGTTGCTGATTAACTCTAATGACTGTTTCTTTTGCTGTGGAGAAGCTATGGAGTTTGATTAGGTCCCATTTATCTATTTTGGCTTTTGTTGCCAATGCTTTTCGTGTTTTGTTCATGAAGTCCTTGCCTATGCCTATGTCCTGAATGGTTTTGCCTAGGTTTTCTTCTAGGGTCTTTATGGTGTTAGGTTTTATGTTTAAGTCTGTAATACATCTGGAGTTAATTTTAGTGTAAGGTGTCAGGAAGGGGTCCAGTTTCTGCTTTCTGCACATGGCTAGCCAGTTTTCCCAACACCATTTATTAAACAGGGACTCCTTTCCCCATTGCTTGTTTTTGTCAGGTTTGTCAAAGACTGGATGGTTGTAGATGTGCAGTGTTGCCTCCGAGGCCTCTGTTCTGTTTCATTGGTCTATATCTCTGTTTTGGTACCAGTACCATGCTGTTTTGAATGTTGACTGGATAAACAATGAAATGAAGGCAGAAATAAAGAAGTTCTTCAAAACCACCGAGAATGAAGACACAACATACCAGAATCTCTGGGACACATTTAAAGCAGTCTCTAGAGGAAAATATATAGCAATAAATGCCCACATGAGAAGCAAGGAAAGATCTAAAATTGACACCCTATCATCAAAATTGAAAGAACTAGAGGAGTAAGACCAAAAAAAACCCTCAAAACATAGCAGAAGACAAGAAATAACTAAGATCAGAGCAGAACTGAAGGAGATAGAGACACAAAAAAACCCTTCAAAAAATAAATAAATCCAGGAGCTGGTTTTTCGAAAAGATCAAAAAAATAGACCACTAGCCAGATGGATAAAAAAGAAAAGAGAGAATAATCAAATAGATGCAATAAAAAACGATAAAGGGGATTTCACCCACATTTCACAGAAATACAAACCATCATCAGAGATTGTTACAAACAACTCTATGCACATAAACTAGTAAACTTGGAAGAAATGGATAAATTCCTGGACACTTGCATCCTCCCAAGCTTAAACCAGGAAGACGCCGAAACCCTAAATAGACCAATAACAAGATCTGAAGTTGAGGCAGCAATTAAGAGCTTACCACCCAAAAATAGTCCAGGTCCAGATGGATTCACAGCTGAATTCTACCAGACATACAAAGAGGAGCTGGTACCATTCCTTCCAAAACTATTCCAAACAATCCAAAAAGAGGGAATCCTTCTCAAATCATTTTATGAGACCAACATCATCCTTATACCAAAACCCGGCAGAGACTCAACAAGAAAAGAAAACTTCAGACCAATATCCATGATGAACATAGACACAAAAATCTTCAATAAAATACTGTCAAGCCGATTGCAACAGCACATCAAAAAGCTTATCCACCATGATCAAGTAGGATTCATCCCAGGGATGCAAGGCTGGTTCAACATACGCAAGTCTATAAACATAATTCACCACATAAACAGAACCAAAAACAAAAACTACATGATTATCTCAATTGATGCAGAGAATGCCTTTGACAAAATTCAACAGCCCGTTATGCTAAAAACCCTCAAAAAACTCAGTATTGACAGAACGTATCTCAAAATAATAAAAGCTATTTATGACAAACCAACAGCCAATATCATACGGAATGGGCAAAAACTGGAAGCATTTCCTTTGAAATCTGGCACTAGACAAGGATGCCCTCTTTCACCACACCTATTCAATATAGTACTGGAAGTTCTAGCCAGAGCAATCAGGCAAGAAAAAGAAATAAAGGGTATTCAAATAGGAAAGGAGGAAGCCAAATTGTCTCTATTTGCAGATGACATGATTGTATATCTAGAAGACCCCATCGTCTCAGCCCAAAATCTCCTGAAACTGATAAACATGGAGTAATTTCTAATTGAGGTTCCAGGGATGCCTTCAGAGTGGGGTTGCTTTTCCCTCTCAGGTGTTTTTATTGTTGAGAGCTATGTCTTCTCCTTGAGGGAAGGCTCCCTACTCACCCTGCAGAGGCCCTGTGAAGGGACAGTCAACTCTCGTGACTTCAGATGTGCCCAGGCGGCCTGGAGCAGCTGTGTGAACTGCTGCAGCCCCTGTTAACTGCCGATGTCTCCAGGTTTTGGTATTTGCCTCTCTTGCCGAGTTCAAGCCTGTGTTGGCTACAAAATCAACAAAACGTGTTTTTATGGCAGTAAAATGGGTCCTCTGAAACAAGTTTGCAAATTTTTAGACCCTCACTCACCTATCCCTCTGCTCCCCTTCCCTGTAAGGTCAAAACATGGAGCAGTTAGAAGGCAGACCCTGCTAAGTTTGAACCTTCTCTCTGACAAGTTGACCTTCAACATTAGCTGGCCCTCTTCGTGCCTCAGCTCTCCACCTGCAGCATGGGGGGTTGTTCAGATTAGGCAAAATAATAGGTGAAAAGCTTCTGGCACCCTCCGGGGCCTGTGGCCCACATAGGACATATTTTACTGACTTCCTCGGACTCTGTCAATGAAGACATGTCGCTTAACTACAAAAAGTCTAATTGGGACCACATTCCCTTAAAGAAATCTGTTTATTAGGGGCTCATATTCTATTCTAAACATAACGACAACTTTTATATACTTTTGAATGTAAGATGGTATGTTTATTGTAAAAATTAGAAAATACAGGTAAGCAAAAGAAGAAAGAAAAAAACATCATTTGTGATTGTATCTCTGGCTGTGAGCACTGTGTATGTCTTCCTAGCAGGGTGTGTGTGTGTGTGTGTGTGTGTGTGTGTGTGTGTGTGTGAATTAGTGATTTAAAACAAAAAGTAAGCAGTTGGTATGTGTCATATATTGTGACACTGTTTCCTGCCTTCTCTGACTCAGTTTGGGATGGCTGTGAGGACTTCTGTTGTACTGGAGTAGCTCACTCTATCCAGTTGCTAGAGGTCAAATTGCTTGGTTTTCTACTGCAGGTACCTTTTTCATAGTTTTCTATATATATCAACATTCTAAGTTACTAAGGGCTTTTGACTGATTAATAACTATCATTGAGTTACTCTGTCTGTTCTTCAAAATCTTTTGTTTCCAGCAAAGTGAAACATTTCCTAGAAAGAGTAAGGCATTACATTATTCTGACCTGATTCCAGCAGGTACTTGGAAGGACAGAGTGCTTTTTGCTTATGAGGTAACTTCCCCAGGTTGATAAGAAAGTAGCATATTCTTGGCCCATTTGCAAGGAACACCTGTTGGCATGTGGCCTGAAGGGTGGGTACTCAGGTTAGTAGAGAAATGGCTCAGCTTTACCCAGATCTGGAACCCACAACTTGGCAAAGAGCTTTCTGCTGAGATTAGTTAACAATGTCACAGGCACCAGTAGTCCTGGGAGACTGACAACCTGCCATAAGGCCCAGGGCTTCTGTTCACAGGGAAGACTCAGAAGAAAAAAGTGGGATACAAGAGATCTCACTGAAGACTTGGTGGAAAGTTAGAGTTAAATAAACTGATTCCCTCCTGGAAGTCTATTGGGAGAGAAACATATGCAAGTAACAGATATGGCCAGAATATTGAGGCCTGATTTAAAACCAAAACTTCAGGTAAAGATGAATTGTGAAATCCATTTTGTTCTTATCTTAAGCCTCTAGATTACGTTAATTACAGAATTAAGACTTTCATTTCACCAACTATAAATACTAGGCTGCATTTTTTTGTTTTATTCAGTCTTGAACTTTGTATTTTTAGTGGTGAATCAGCCTTGGGTATAAGCTGGGTTTCACTGTTGGTTTTTAGAGCACACCTGGCAGGCAGCAGAGAACTCCTGGGATTTTTGTCTCCAAAGATATTGGCTTCCATTTGAACTTAGGGATAGTCTTAGTGATTGTCATTGAAGTATTATTCACATACCAGAGCACGCTGTTAGCTTGAGTCAGTGTTGGGCTGGCAAGTCCCACCCCCAAGGACAGTCCAATCAACCTCCCAAGGTAGGGGTAGCGAAGGTTTCTCTTTGCCTTACTGTATTTGGTGTTGCTGTCACAGAATATCACAGACTGGATAATTTACAAGAAAAGAGATCTATTTCTTCCAGTTCTGGAGCCTAGGAAGTCCAAGGTCAAGGGTCCCAAATCTGGCAAGGGCCCTCTTGCTTCATCATCTCATGGCAGGTGGTAGAAGGGCAAGGGGAGCCAGAGCGCAAGAGGGGATTCATTTATTTATTTATTTTTGAGGCAGAGTTTCGCTTTTCTTGCCCAGGCTGGAGTGCAGTGGTGTGATCTTGAGATCCTGGCTCACTGCAACCACCACCTCCCAGGTTCAAGTGATCCTCCTGCCTTAGCCTCCATAGTAGCTGGGATTACAGGTGCCTGCCACCATGCCTGACTAATTTTTTGTATATTTAGTAGAGACAGGGTTTCATCATGTTGTCCTGGCTGGTCTTGAACTCCTGACCGACCTCAGGTGATCCATCAGCCTTGGCCTCCCAAAGTGCTGGGATTATAGGGGTGAGCCACCATGCCCAGCTCCAAACTCACTTTTATAACAAATGCAGTTTACCGTAACTAACCTACTCCTGTGATAACAACACTAATCCATTAGGGTAGAACCTTCATAACCTTATCACCTCTTATTGGCCCCATCTTCCAGTACTGCTGTATTAGGGGTTAAGCTTTTAACACATGAACTTCAGGGGACACATTCAAACCATAGCAGCCTTATAGAACCATAAGAAAATGCATTGGTGTTCTTCCTTGCATCTCCCTTGCATTGTAAAACTGCAATTGCTCTACAATAGGCTTCATCCAAAAAGTCCTTTATGTTTGCTGTGGGTTATGGTGGCAACCAGAAGGACCTGTCCTTGCTTCCTGGGCCACACAATCTATGATGCCAGGAGAGAAGAGCACAAAGGGTTTTGGGGGCTGGGATGGAGCACGAAGCCTTCTTGTGTTGGAGAACAGGACAGCTTTGGTGGGAAGAGGGGAAAGTCTAGATTGAAGTAATAAACAGTTTTTCAGGTGAGAAGCAAGAGAAACTCCTGAGATTTTTATGGATGTTTTTAGGGCATGGGGGATCCATGAACTACAGCTCATGATCAATTATAGGACTGTGCAAAGCAGTTCAAAACATCTAATAAGCAGTGTAGCGGATGTCAATCTTGGTCTAGACCCACATGGTCCAGAAATATTACTTTTTAATTTTTCCAGGATCAACTTAATGCTGAGAAACTCCAAGCTCTTGGTTCTAATATTCAGGTCAGATGCTCTGGTGCCTATTCTTAGGATCCCTTCCTACCCTTTCCCTCTGCCATTGTATAGGGGGGTGTGGGGGAGTCCATGTCTAGGTTCCTACCTGCCTATAAGGGTAAGAAGAGTATTTTTTTTTTCTTTTTCTGAGACAGGGTCTTACTGTGTCACCTAAGCTAGAGTATAGTGGCATGATCATAGCACACTGCAGCCTCAACCTCCCAGGCTCAAGCAATTCTCCCACTTCAGCTCACCAAGTAGTGGGACTGCAGGCATGTGCCACCACACCTGGCTAATTAAAAAAAAAAATCTTTGTAGAGATGGGGTCTCAATATGCTGCCCAGGGTAAGAGAGTATTATCTTGCAGCTCCTAGAACACATGGCCAGATGCCTCCAGCCTCACCTTGAGACTCTAAGGATTTTGTTTTGGTTTTAGGATCTGAGGAATTCTCTCTTTACATTAGTTGCTTTCCTTAGAGTCCATCCCTTTGTCCTCAAACACTACTCTCATTTCAGGATACCCAGTATTACTGCCTCAAAAGACTTGCACATTTGAGCAAGGAAGGGAAGCGTTTTGAGTGGCACACACACACACACACACACACACACACACACACCCTTCCTTGAGTCAAGGAGAAACTAAGCCTTCCAGTTTACACTTTGAAGGTACAGGATGGGAGGAATGAATGGAGAGAAAATATAAATTTATATCTCAAAAATTATTCCGACATTAAAATGTAATACATTTTTCGTTTTACAACTAACTCTTAAGGTCCCTAGAGCCAGATGAGATGTGGAGCCCCTTGGTTTCCCTGGGTAAGAGCTTGGGGTGGGAGAGGAATTAGTAAACTGATTCAGAGGTTCCCCACAAATAAGAGTAAACATATTTTCCCCAGTATCTTTAATTCCCCAGCTGTTTAATAACCAAATAAATGTCATAGCTTCATGTTGACATTAAAAGTATTATAAACTCCATTTGGAAGGTTTTTAATTAATAAACAATATTTCCTGACACACTAGGAATAAAATTAAATCTTTAGTTAAACCAACGTTTGGGTCTTAGGATCCTTTATACTCCTACAGAGTCCTGAGACCCCCTGAGAACTCTGTTTATGTGGGTTGCTTGTATCTATTGATATTTACCATATGAGAAATTAAAACCAAGAAATTCAAAACGTGATTAATACAAGGATAAAAAACTAATTACATATTAACATATATATTATATTTTATGGAAAATAACAATACTTCCAGTAAAAAAAATAACAGGAGTGACCTTTTTTCATATTGCAAATCTCTTTAATATTTGACTTAAGAGAAAATAAGTGGATTCCCATATCAGCTTCTGCGTTCAATCTTTTGTGATTGGTTGCTGAAGAAAATCTGACTTCACACAGATATGCTTTTGGAAAAAAGAAGACTTCATGGACCCTGAAAGGGTCTCAGGGACTCACGGGAGTTTTGGGATCACTTTGAGAACTGCACATTTAAACAGATAAACTACCAGTATATGTGATGGATTTTAAATGAAAAATTGTCTTTATTGAGAATTTGAGTAAACTGTGGGTGAAATTAGTCCCTTATGAACAGACAGATGATAGTTTAATTGGGTTAAAAAGTATTCCTTTCCCGGGTGCTAGTTAAGTCTCCCAGGAGAGCCAGAGTCAGTTTCATACTTCTTTCTAGTTGGCTTAATAATTTTGAAATACACAAATTATTTTAATATCCACAAATTCACCAGAAGCAGTCATGGTATGATTTTATCTTTATTTATTTATTCCTTGTGAGTAGATGTGCTATGAAATCACAGGTGTGCTATATATATACATTTTTTTTTTGAGACGGAGTTTTGCTCTTGTTACCCAGGCTGGAGTGCAACGGCGTGATCTCAGCTCAGCGCAACCTTCGCCTCCTGGGTTCAGGCAATTCTCCTGCCTCAGCCTCCCAAGTAGCTGGGATTACAGGCATGCACCACCATGCCCAGCTAATTTTTTGTATTTTCAGTAGAGACGGGGTTTCACCATGTTGACCAGGATGGTCTCGATCTCTTGACCTCGTGATCCACCCACTTCGGCCTCCCAAAGGTGTGCTATTTTATGGTGTCGTGTGTCTTGAACGTTGCCCTCTCTCCTTACAGAAATACAAAGAGTATGAGAAAGATGTTGCCATAGAAGAAATTGATGGTCTCCAACTGGTGAAGAAACTGGCGAAGAACATGGAAGAGATGTTTCACAAGAAGTCCGAGGCAGTCAGGGTAAGCGCCTCTGCTTTGTGCCCTGTAGCCTGAAGACACAAAGGCAGTTTCAGGGGATGGCATTGATGAACCAATCTCTCAAAGATAAAAGTTGACTCACTCAGCTATTACATAAATAATTCTATTTCTACAGTCTGGTTAACCAGGAAAAGCAGTCACTAGGGGCACAAACTGCCCTTTTCATAGAGAGTTCTTGTGTCTGTTTTCTTCTGATAATGCGTTCAGTAGAGGTGCCACTAATTGTTCAGCCATGCAGTGTGGGCCTATAACTGTATAATGCATTCACTAACTGCCCAAAACCATTCAAAAGTACAGCAGGGTTCAACTAAGCTCTATTCTGATCTGAACATTTTCTTGGGTAGGTGTGTTTTGTTATTTTCTCAGATGGCTGCATAACATTCCAGTCTGTGAGTGTGTCATAATTGATTTAACTGTTCCTATATATTTGGATGTCTGAGTTGTTTGAAAGTTTTAATTGGCCAGGTGCAGTAGCTCATGCCTGCAATCTCAGCACTTTGGGAGGCCGAGGCAGGGAGATCATCTGAGGTCAGGAGTTTGTGACTAGCCTGGCCAACATGGTGAAACTCTGTCTCTACTAAAAATACAAAAATTAGCTGGGCGTGGTAGCCAGCACCTGTAATCCCAGCTACTTGGGAGGCTGAGGCAGGGGAATTGCTTGAACCTGGTAGGCAGAGGCTGCATTGAGCCAAGATTGTGCCACTGCACTCCATCCTGGGAGACAGAGCGAGATTCTGGCTCAAAGAAAAAGAAAGTTTTAATTTAAGAGATGCGGTCTTGCTATGTTGCCCAGGCTGGTCTCAACCAGCTGGGCTCTAGTCATCCTCCCACCTCAGCCTCCTGAGTAGCTGGGGCTACAGGTATGTACCACCACACCTGGCTTGCTTGCAGGTTTGACATAAATAATGCTGCAGTGAATCTTCTTGTATATTTATAATGGATCAACCAACTGAGCACCTACTACATGTGAGCTGCTTCTTCAAGGACTGTGTATGTACTCACTTATGTCATCCTTGTAACACCCCCGTGATGGATGTTACTATTATCCCCATTTTACAAAAGAGGAGACTGAGAGGAAGGACTTGAGTAGCTTCTCCCAGGTCACATGAGGAGTGAGAGAGACCTCCAGCCATATGGAGTCCACATTCTTTTTTTTTTTTTTGAGATGGAGTTTCGCTCTTGTTACCCAGGCTGGAGTGCAGTGGCGTGATCTCAGTTCACCGCAACCTCCGCCTCCTGGGTTCAGGCAATTCTCCTGCCTCAGCCTCCCGAGTAGCTGGGATTACAGGCATGCGCCACCATGCCCAGCTAATGTTTTGTATCTTTAGTAGAGACGGGGTTTCACCATGTTGACCAGGATGGTCTTGATATCTTGACCTCGTGATCCACCCGCCTCGGCCTCCCAAAGTGCTGGGATTACAGGCTTGAGCCACCGTGTCCGACCTGGAGTCCACATTCTTTACTGCCTCCTCGTCTTCAGTATTCCGGAGTGTATGTGTATTTCCTTAACATGAATTCCAGAACACAGAAGACAGTTCAGAGGCTCAGAAGCAATTTTCAAGGTTTTTTATGCATATGAAAACATTTCCCTCTAGATAAGGTTGTGCCAATTCACAGCTGCTCCAGCGGGAGTGGTATGCAAGTGCTTATTTTCTGGAATCCTTGCAAAAAAAAAAAAAAAAAAAAGCACTAGTAACAGTATTGTCAATTTGAGAAGGGGACATATTGTTTTAACTTACATTTTTTTGTGAATCACAGAATTTTAGAGGAGAAAAGGACACAAATATCTTTAGGTTCTGCTTCTACAATTGACAAAGTAGCCCTGGTGTCTAGAATTAGGGGAGCTTTGTGGGTGGTGGGGGAAGGAGTCATGTGGCATGCTTCTGTTGACACAGAGGTCCAGCCAGCACCAGAACCTAGACCTCACCTCCTTGAGGCAGTGGACCCATGTGGTCAGTGAGACATGGGCTCTGGAAGTAGTGGAACTGTTTTGAATCTCAGCTCTGTCCCAAGGTGGGGGACCAGTGAGAAGAACTGAGTAACTCCTGTGAATCTCTTTTTCCTCATTTACCAGCCTGGAGGTATTAGCAGGAGTCCATGATTTAATAAATATGTGCTTACATTTATTGAGTTCAGATGCACCAGCCCCTGTGCTAATCACTTCATGTATGTCATCTCGTTTAATTCTTGAATCAACCTTAGGAGTGAGACACTGTTACTATCGTTGTCTTAGAAATGAGCAAACAGGCTTGGCAGGATGAAGTCATTTGCCAGGTCACATGGGCAGGGCTCAGCAGAGTTAATTTTTACACCCAGGTGGTGGGGTTGCAGGACTTCTGTATCTATACAAGGCATTTATTTAGCTCAGTGTCTGGCAAACAGTAAATGTTCAGCAAACATTTGCTGTTACTTCTGGTTAAAGGGCCTTCCCACCTGTGAGCATCTGATAGGAAGTAGTCTTGCAGCTTCTAGAAGCACCTGGTTCAGATGACAGGAGGGAAGGTGAACAGGGTTTAGCGTCTTCGTATTGCCTAATTTTGAAAGCTTTTTGCCTTAGTGAAGTTAGAAAGAAAAAAGACAATTTGATATGGTGGGTGTAGTTCCTTTGAGAAGAAAAAATAAGTTGCTCTGTTTACATTGAAATGTTCCCAGAATAAAGGCAGCCAGATTCCTTGCAATGTGTATTCTATGTATTTTAAAATAAGTACACAGGACCTCTGTAAGCACGCTTGATGCTCCAGCCTATAATATCTTGATGAATTGGTCCAGTGTTATGTCGATTTTCCCACCCCTGTCTTTAAAGAGAGTTTGTACCTCACATAGGGCTTTAGTGTGGAGATAGTAGAGACAGGCCTGGTCCCCACTGTGAGCGATGTGGCTCTTTTGGCAACAGTCAGGACCCATGTGCCATTTGGAATGAGATGTCCCTTTGGGGGCCAGGGAAGCAGTGAGTGTAACCCTTTTCATATTTTGATGGCACCTTGATTCTCCATTAGGAAAAGTTGCTGTTTGCCTGTTGGATTTGTGAACATTTGAAGAACAAAGACCTCAGGTCCAAATTTGCCTGTGGGTTTGCAGTGGAGTCATTATTTGTAGCCTTGCACTGGAATGCACCACTGTGAAACAGGGTGGGGTCCTTTCCCATGCCACCCACCAGGCGGTGACCCCACACCACTCTTTTCTAAGAGCTCAGGAACAGAACAGATTTTAGGTTTGGCCTTATCACTCTGATATGCCATGCCTAGGAATCTTCCCTTTCCAAGCCCCTGTCCGTCACCCCCCAGCAGCTGGAGTTGGGTCCCAGGTCCAGGCGCCCCACCTTGTGTTTTCCTAGTATGCATCAATGGTGACTCGAGGGGCGTGTGTAGGAGAAACCTGGTTCACAAACAACCCGATTAGTAACATTTCCATTGATGTATATAAAATATTTATGAGTCTGGCAGTAGCAATTTAGGAATTGGCAATAACAACACCTTTAGTCTGTGAAAGTACGTTCAGTTAGTTCTGGGGGATAAAAAGGAGTACTACAATAACCCCCTCTTTTAATGTAGCCTGTCATCTCCTGCCTGTTAAACAATGTTGATCTTTTTCTCTGTCTCTTCTGGCTTGATTTCATCATTTTCCTCCATCACTTTTTCCAGTGATTAGTTGAATCAGAGTGATTTTATCATCCTCATCTCCTATTTGAATTACTCTCCACTATGCAATTATCCTATCACAGAAAGTCCTATTTTCTCCCCGTCAGATGTCTGAAGTAAATGTGAAACCTAAAGTGGGCTGCCCATTACATAACCCCTGTCATCTCGCTGGTAATGGACTATATGTAACTTTTTTTTTTTCAGGCTAGCAAATTATAAATAACCTTAGCTTCAGTAATTGCCATGAACATAATGGTACCATCATTATGGTAGCATTTCTTAAATAATCTTTTCTAGCGCTTTTTAATGCTATTGGTGGTTTAAGTAATTTTTTCACACTCACACACAGGCTAGCTATAGGTTATTTGATACGGCCATGCTCCTGCTTGCTTTGGTATATAGCGATTGTGCCCAAGGCACAATCTCTCACCTTCATTGTTCAGACATATTTATGCTTCCAAGTCCTCAATATTGCTGACAATTTGTCAAGTTTTAAGTCTCTGTGAATGGACGAGAAATGGAGTCCATTTGCTTTTAGTTCATTAACATTTCAAGGGATATTTCACGTGCTGGACATGGAGGAAAGGATATGCACCCATCCTTTGCTAACTATGGATGCTCATCAGGCCATTCCTAAGTGACACCTGGAAATGCTTGTCTGCGTCACAAGTCAGAGCTCATCTTTGATGTTGATGGAAGGCAAATTTGACACCATTCCCCTTTCTCCTGAGTTGCTGATGTTGAGAGATGTACCCTGATTTAAGGGGAGGGACAAGGCAGAAGGGTTGCATTGCATGACCTTGTTTATATGAACAGGCTGCCCCCAGCCTTTCCTCTGTCTTTAAAATCTGGCCCTTCAGGGGGAGTCGCACAAACTATCAATCAACTGGAAGCATCATCTGGGGCTCCGGGGAGCTCTGAGCAGGCACAGCCAAATGTGCGGTGGGAAGAGGGTCTGTAGGAAGTAACTGTGTAACCACGGACATCTCTGATTGTAAGGATATACTTTCAGGACCAATTCCATCACAGACAGGGAGATGCCATGATCCTGTGATTTTGGTGTGGTCCATATAACTGGGATGAACAGCACAAGAAAAAAGCAGATAAACCAGGAAATGACAAAAAGGACTTTGGCGAATTTATAATTTTATAGTAGTATTCTCCAGGGTGGTTTTCTAAAGGTCACTTCCTCAGAGTGGATTTTGCCTTTGGTTGTGCGGAACAGCTCTGGGGTGGACACTGCCTTCACCACACTGATTTAAACTGGACTTATAACCTCCTCCTGTCTTCCCAGGTGTTCCTGGCTTCAGAGCCAAACACTGATCCAGAGGACTTTAAATGTCAGTTTATGCAGACTTCAGACCTCCATAAACTTTAACAGGATTCAGAGAGGGAAGGGGCACTGGGGGGGATTATAGGATAGTATCTGTTTTGGTAGCATTTCAAGCCAAACATTACAATTAATTAGACGTGTCTGAAAGAATGAGCTCCTCTGGGGAATGTGAAGAGATATAAAAAACAAGTTGTAGCTAGACCACTTCGTGATAAGTCAGTTGTTTTCAAACCTTGGGTAAGATAGTTAATAAATTTTGAAAGCACCCTGAAACTCACAGCTGTAAATAAACTTAATCTTGTTTCACTTATTTTCTGATTTACATTGATAAAATGATAAATCAAGCCCTCAAAAAGAGTGTTTTGCTTAAAAATAAATACCTCTGCTTGTTGGGAAGAGCTAAAGGAGACTGGATTTTATATTAAGTTTCCCCCTTCCTATAGTTACCTGCTGTTCATCGCGGAACTGATTCCCATTATAGCTGTACTGTGGAAAGTAATTGCTGTTGTACAGTAATTCAATTTCAGTGCATTCACGCATCAGTTCACCGATAGGGGTTTATCTGGAGAAACCTGGGACTTGAAAGCTTTTTATCGAGAAATTCCACATGCAGCAAGACATTTTTCCTAGGAAACGAATATCAGTATTTGCATTTAATAAACATTTACCTTCTCAGAAAAATGGATTTTTCTCCTTGCAGAAGAGATTTATGCCAATCTTCCAAAAAGCTAGAGGGTACTGTTAAAGCAACTTTCTTGAGATGTTTCTTGACTGGTGTCTGTCTACATATGTATGACTATAAAATACATCAGTGTTTTTATGAAAATATATACAGTGAGGCATGAAAAGCAGGATATGCCCAAGTGAAGCATACTCCATTCCCAAAATATAAGCTGTATATATAAGAAATTAATATCTATAGGGACTATATGAATACTTCTGGTTTAAAAACTCATCTGTGTCTATAGACATTGTGAAAATTCTGGGTGAGGCATACTTTCGAAAGGTTATCCATTATGTTGGAAATGAAATAATTGATTCTGCTTATCAATTTCTAAGTTAAGGAAAGGTTCTTAAGACAGAACTGATTCTTCTTTTCACATATGAAGTCCAAAATGAGCTGTGGAGGTTTTAGGAACTGAATATAGCCTAACAGTGCCAGAATCACTTTCAGTTCTCAGGCAGTAGAGGTAGATATGGCTGTGTAGACCTAAAAGATTTTTGTTTTCTGCCTTGTTTTCATTTCTGATCTCATCTGGAATTTCAAAGCTGGTACTTTGCAAGAGCCAGAAAAAAATAATGTTTTCTGTTTTGAGTCACAGATAGAGGGAGGAGACTATTAATTTTTTTGTTGTTGATGTATCTTATGGTCTATTTGCCCCTTTCTTCGGTAAACTGGGTTGCTTGCAAAATCGCATGTATACATGTAAGGAAATTTAGAGCAGAAACCTCAAACCAGAAGAATCTTAAAAAAGAGCAGCAATCTGCATTCACCAGTTTTGATGAGGTCAGCGAACAAATGGTTGAGAACAAAACCACATCGAACTGCGTGGTCTTCATGGGTTTCACCCCAAATGGGCCCCAGGTTTCTGCTAACACACTTCAGTTTGAGTCAACCTGAACCTCACAGATAGGCCCAGAGGGCTGCTCTCCCTTCCACGTTGAGAGGGAACAACCTCTCCGCCCCCCGGGGATATACGCTTACCACTAAAGGGTAGGAAGGGGAGCCACTGGATGCCTTGTATGTGCAGTTTCACGTCTTGCCCCCTCGAGCTCTCAGTTTTCCATCGGCCTCACATCTTCCAAAGTTGGGTTGACTTGGTGGACCATATCCTAACTTTCCTACTTGTTCTGGGGGTGTTGGCCTGTTAAAAGCATTCTTCTTTGTAGGTAGAACCACTGCATCAAGCCATCCTCAACTTCGTGGTTATTTGGAATAACCATGAATTGGACTAATAATTCGACTGCATTATTGATTTAGTCCAATTATTTCCCCCAATACTGGACTAAACACTTTCCATTTGCAGAGCTTTATGGAAGACTTGGTTTCATGTTTTCTATGTCTACCATAGAAGCACCCATGTATTTTTTAATGCTTTTTGTTTGTTTTTACTGGTTATAAAAGTAATACATATTCATTGTAAAAGAACAAAGAATGTGCAGAAAATGGTAAAAGGGAAAGTAAAGATCACAGCAAGAAGAAGTATCAAATGGTACTTAATGTTTCTCAATATCTTTCATTTTTCAGCATCTTAGTTTCTGTCCTTAGAGGGTTTTTATTTCCTATTTGTGCATGAGTATATAGATATATGCGGGCATGTATACACTTCTAAAACACTGGATTTTTCTTTCTTGTAACAAGCTTTTAAAAAATGACATCTTGTGGACATGTCGATGAATATAGATTTCTGTTATTTTTCATGACTGCTTTCTGGGAAAGCAGAAATCAGGCATTTCTCTCTGAGTGAACATTGATGTCATCTGTAGTGTTTCACTGTTATAAGCAATAATATGATAAACTTTCTTGCAGAGAAACTTGTGTCCTTTTATTTTTATGCATTTATTAGGATATATTCCTAGAAGTGAAATTAAGGCTTTAGATATATCTTGCCAGATTGTCCTGCAGACAGTGCCTGCCTGCCTGTTTCCACCTATGTGGTTGGAGGGACACTATTTCCCCATTGTCCTCCCTAGTCCCTGACTATTATTAGTCTTTTGGCCACCGATAGTATCTCAAGTTTTTTTTCCCCCCCCAAAGATAGAGTTTCACTCTTACTGCCCAGGCCAGAGTGCAATGGCGCAATCTTGGCTCACTGCAACCTCTGCCTCCCAGGTTCAAGCAGCTCTCCTGCCTCAGCCTCTCAAGTAGCTGGGATTACAGGCACCTGCCACCATGCCCGGCTACTTTTTGTATTTTTAGTAGAGATGGGATTTCACCATGTTGGCCCGGCTGGTCTCAAACTCCTGACCTCAGGTGATCCGCCCACCTCGGCCTCCCAAAGTGCTGAGATTACAGGTGTGAGCCACCGCGCCTGGCCTCAGGTTGTTTTTGTTTTCTTTAATTTCTCACTGTTTGGCACAATGGGTCACTCTGGCTCCCAACCTGCCCTGCACCTGGGTTTGAGGAAATTACACCATGTCACACAGAGCATGGGCTTGACAAAACAGAGGGATGACCCAGGTGCTGATCCCCATCCTCCCACAGAGAAGTATGTGGGTACAGGCACTCTGATGGGTGTGCTTGAAGGAGCCCTCCCCTGCCCCTCCCTTTCTGGACCTTATCACAGGAACAGTCCTGGGGAGGAGGGATAAGCTAGCACTAGGCTGCCTGGCTTTGGGGTGCCAGCCAGTTTGGAGGAAGCAGCTGGGAGCATCGGCTGCTCAGTACCTGGGGACTGTGGTGCCCTGGGTGTTTCAGCCTCCCCACTACTGTGGGAGAAAGTCAGTAGTTGCAAGAGAAGTTGAGTTTGGTGCAGCCCCTCTCACTGGGAAAGGGCCCTGTTCCCAACTGGCTCATTGTCTGGGCACCCAGACTGAGCGCCAGGGTCACTTTGATTCACTTCTCTGAAAGGTACTATGTAGTTAGATTGTTTTGCATTTACATTTATACATGTAAAAGTTTTTACATGTGCATTAGCCATTTCTTCTTCATTTTTATTTTTGTACACTGCCTGGTAATACTCTTTCCCTTTGTTTATACTGTACTATTTCTTTTCTTTGTCCCAACTTGTCTTTACTCTGGCCGCAGTGCCTGTTACAGTGCTTCAGACTAGAGTTAAGTGCTCAGTAAATATTTGTTGATTGACTCATGGGCCTTTGCCTTGGGGTCAGGATAACGTTAAGTGAGGATGATATGGGTGGTACGGGCTATACCCCTTTTCTGTGACCAGAGAACTCCCGAGTGATAAAGGGGAAAAGAACGTATTCCAGCCTAACTGCAGAGAAACTGTGGGGTTCATGGACTTTCCAGAACCCTTCACTGTTGGCTCCAAGCGAAAGAACCTGACATAGCAGTGTGTCACCAAGATGTTGGTCCCAGTTCTGATTTTTCAGAATATTATGTTGTTGTTGTTGTTGTTCTACACTAGGCCAGGTAGAAAATAATTCCACTTAATTTATACTCAGGCCAGGTGAAAGCAATCTTAAAAGGTTTGTGGGTAGGAGAAATTATGGTGGGTGTGAATCACAGATGCATCACCATCAATAGATCCAAATGACAGAAGAAAGCCATAATAATAATAACAACGATAATAAAAGACCACTGTCTGCAATTTTATAAATTACCAGCAACAAACTAAAGGGTTTCAGAAATATTTTGAATGCATATTTAGTCTGTTTAACCAGGAATGTGTTGGTGGCATTGGTTGTATTTTTTGGTCTTTACTCAGTTTCTCATATGGAGGTGAGGAGCAGCTGGTCCTGCAAACACAGTGAGATTATTTACATTTTCTAAATTAGGTTATGAGGAGAAAATGAAAAGGTAGTTAGGAATTCATTGGCATTCCATTTACACTGCATTCAGTGGAGAGATGACAGCCCTTGCGAGTAATCAGAATCTTTGTTAAAAATCATCTGGGATATCATGTATTGCACATCCCAAGCTTACTGGCAGCCTGAATAGGCTAACATTCAGTGCTTTGTACTGTCAAAGGTAAATGTGGATTTTTTGTTCTTGTGTGCTTTTTAATTGATTTTTCTTTTGTGTGTATGTGTCACTTGGGGGAGGAAAATCAGATCCTTGGGAATATACTTAGAGAGCCTCCCCTCACTGCACCCAGTGACTCTGGAGCGTTTTGTGGGGCTGTTTGATGGGATTTATAGAGAGGAACTTCTCTAGGACTTCTGCAAAGCTGGTGATGGATGTCAGAAAACAGACTCCTCATCCAGATCATGGTTAGGATTGCTCATAGTTGGCCCCACCCCACCCAATGAGCAGGAGTCTTCCTACCTCAAGCAGGTGTCTCTGCAGACGCTCAGACTGCTAACCCGAACTTAGGTTGCGGCCCTGATTTGACTAATGCAGAGGTTGCCTTAGTAAAAACTCGAGGCTGGGCAAAGTTACTGGCTCTCAGCACTTTTACCCAGACGTGAGTAGATGGGTACCAGCTGCACAGAGATGATGGAAGCAGCTCCAGTCTGACTGAAGCACAGTCAGACTCACAGGGGAGCAGAGTCCGGTAGGCAGCTCCTTGGCCAGCCAGTGGGTGGCCTCTATTAGGATGCTTTTTGAGCCAGGCAGCCTGTCTCCAAGTGGACTTCCCTTCAAAGGGCTCAGTGGATCCATTCCCTTGATGTGCTGGGAGTCTGTCATTCCAGTCACTGTGGCCATGGTCGGGGACAGCGCACCAGGCTTGCTGTGCTCCAGTGGGGGAATCAGAGTTGGTTTCTGAGGCCAGATGTGGTGGAAATGATTTTATTCTAGGAAAGTAGGTTCAGCACACATGTGTTCATAATGGAGTGGTGGGCAGGAGTGTAAGGGTGGAGGTTGACACATGAGCATTCATTCCTGTGGGAATTTCTTCACTGAAGGTGGGGAAATAAAAAAGAATCAATCACATCAGAATTGTCAACCTGTGTCCCCCAGGCCAATTCTGGTTGGAGATACCTTTTACTTGGTCTGTGTGGGCTTTAAGGGGGAAAAAAATAAAATCACATATAAAATATGTAATGATATTAAAATATTCAGATTTAAAGCTTGAAAAATGGAGAGGTATAGCCATCCTGGGCTTCCATGTCCACAGAACAGCAATCAGCATCAGCATGAACATCTCGTTGGTTGATTTCCTTGACGTTTATTTGCTACTCTGGCCCCGAGGAACATTGAGTTTGCAACCCCTGCGTTAGACAGATTAGGGTTTCTTTGTGTATATGAAGTAGGTGGCATACTCACAGCTTTCATAATCCCCCACAGAAAGCCAGCTGGAGTCATTGCCATTGTTTTCATCATCGATATCATCTCTGCTGTCATCATCATCATCACATTACTGAGTGCTTCTTGCTTGCCAAGCCACTATGCTATGCTTTGCATATATTATCTCATTTAAGTGATACTTGTGAAGTTCGATTTAAAAAATTCTTGGCTGGGTTTAGGGGAAAGATCATTCACAGGATTTAAGGTAAGAACATGCATAATAAGGGGACATGGAATTTTTCTTTTTTTAAGTTCCTGAACTACCAGATGAGACTATTTCTGAGATTTTCTTCACCGTTAACATTTGAGGATGTTTAGCCTTTGTTCAGCTCTCACCTGTTGGAAGTTCTATTGTTTTCTCCCAATCTCAAAGATATTTGATTCATGTAAATAATTTCCAGTCTGGGCTCATTCATAGAATAATTGGCAAACAAAAATCAGAGCAATCCCCTCCCTCCCTCGATCCACCCTGGTCCCCAGCATACACTTTCCTATAGAATGATGGCTGAGACAGTATTGCTTATGTGGAGAAGGGGATGAAAAATGCTCAAAGTGGCTACATTTGAATATGTGGCACTTATCTCTCTGTGCAGGCACCTTATAGAAAAAATAATTCATTAAACTTCGTTCTAGGAAAAAGAGCATTAAGCCTTCATCAACAACGACACAGAGCTCACCATGGCAGGAACAGGACAATAAAGGAGTTATTTTTGCAGAATTAACAGGAAGAAATTAGCCCCATGTAGCCTTCCTTTTTATCACAGTGTGGTACATTTACATATTTTGAAATTTCACATTTACATAGTCAATGATTTTAAATTAGATTCTCATATCTCCTCTCTGATGTTTGTCATGTGTACAACTTGTCTTAATAACTGAGTTGTTAGCATTTAAAAAGCAGTTATCTAATTATTGGCACAACCTTGAAACATAGCACCCAGTTACCCTTGCAGTTTTTAAGCAGCTTTACTGAGATATAATTTGCATATGTATAGGACACGTGAGCATGCATGTGTATTTACTTATATGCCACTTTGAAACACATCCGATGTATAAATCGAGTTCAGGTTCTCTGATTTATCTGGTAACCACAGCTAGGAACTGGATGGGGTAGTGTTGCTTTGAACTAACGCCTGTCGGGAGTGGGGTGAAGTGCTCATTTCTTTGAGAATTCCTGTCATTTCAAAGAGGAGAAAATAAAAGCTTGAGAGCAGGGGTGCAATTTATGTGTCTTCTCTTACTGTCCTGAGCTATTTTCATTTATCGAAGGCCTGTGCGTGGGTGGGGAATCACACTCACCTCACCTGCCCCGTCTTTCCTTGACCACCTGTCTGCTTTTGGGCTGTGAGTTGTATCAGGGTTGGCTGCTATTAAGATCTAGATTTACAGCCGGCTCCTTCCACACATGGAGTTTATATGCCATTAAGAGAGACAGGAAGGCTTTGAAATCGGGAGTCCTGGCCATGCCACCCAGGGAACCCGGGGAGTGAAGCTAAACATATACCAGGTCCCAGGAGGCAGCAAAAGCAGAAGGAACAGCATGTGAGAAGCTGGAGATGAAGTAGAACGTGGGACTGGTTGAAGGCATTGAGAGGAGGATGGAGTGGAGAGAGCGGTTGGAGAGGAGAGAGCAAGACAAGGGGGTTTCCTGCTGCAAGGGGCCTGGTGTAGTGGGATAGAGGTGGTCGATTCCTATGTTTATTTGAATGTCTTCTCACCACTTTCCAGGCCAGTGGTTGGTCCGTTTTACTCTACTCCCCAAGTTACCCCCAGCACTTCACAAACCTGGCTTGGTGGGCACTAGGCATTCACTGGAAGAGTTTGGGTAGCATTTTAAGAATACAAGAAGTTGCAGCACGGTTTGCATTTCTGTATCTACGTTGCTCATTGGCCACCTCCCTTTCCCTTTGTGTCCAGGGAAAGGCTGCAATGTTCCCCACTTTTCTCTGGGTATTGATTTCCATGCACCTGCAACACCCCCTCAGAAAGTATGTTGCTGTCTCAGTGATCAGAGGCTGCGGTGCCCTGAGATGTCTCCTTTGTTGCCTGTACATCTCCTCCAGCTGAATGCACTGTGGAGGCTGGAGAGCACAGGTCTTTTGTACAGCCCACTGAGAGTGAAGCCCCAGGGCAGCACTCAGGAGGAGGGTGCTGGGAAGTGCAGCCACCTCTATTGTGCTGGGAGAAAGCCTGAGAAGCCCGTGTTTAATGGAAGCAAAGAGCCTGCTTTTTCATTTTCAGCTACATTTAGCAGATAGACCAGTTTGGGATAGACCAGATAGTCCTGTTTAGGGAGGCTGCCCCCCACATTTGGACAATTCATGAGTGTAGGGGACCTCCTAGGAGCCAGCCCAAGGGGGACAGTCACCTGTTGGTTCTCTGAGCTTGTGTTCCATTGGGTCTCAACGCTCTGCAGGCAGTTATAAGGAGACAGTGTGTGATTTGCTAACTTTCAGCGATGGCTGTGGCTCCCCAAGCCCGTTCCCTTAGTCTGCCTCATTGACTCCAGCAATTTAAGAACGGCATCATTGGGGATTACTTCCTCTTATAGAAGTGGAAGTGCAGGACTTTGCCCATACCATTTATTTTGTATGTAGACTTTTGTTTTGTTTTGAGATGGAGTATCACTCTGCTGCCCAGGCTGGAGTGCAGTGGCATGATATAGTCTCACTGCAACCTCTGCCTCCTGGGTTAAAGCAATTCTCATGCCTCAGCCTCCCAAGTAGCTGGGATTACAGGTGCTCGCCACCATGCCCAGCTAATTTTTGTATTTTCAGTAGAGATGGGGTTTCATGAAAATACAAAACTTGGCCAAGCTGGTCTTGAATACATGAGCTCAAGTGATCTGCTCACCTCTGCTTCTCAAAGTGCTAGCATTACAGGCTATTTTGTATGTAGACTTTGATGCACTTAGATGTTCAGTCATCTCTTGGGAAACAGGAGCTAGGCTTTGGAGCCATTGAGACCTGAGTGAGGTTATCCATTATTCACTGACGGCGAGACCCGATCTCCCTGAGTCTCAGTTTTCTTGTCTGTGAAATGGATGTGCTCTCATGCAACAGGCACTGTGACTCTCTGTATACGGCAGGACTGGATTTGAGGCTGGCTCCCTCAGACTAGCCATGAGCCCAGGTCACACGCTCTGTCGTTGAAATGGAAACAATTACACAGCTGACCTCAGAACTAATGTGAGGATCAAATGAGCAAACACGGGCCTGGATGAGTCCACAGGTTACATGGTGAACACTTTATAAACAGTAATTTATTTTTATTTGTATGTGTAAATGGTGTCTTTTACAAGCAGCATAGCAGATACAGGCTCTTATTTCGGCACCAAACTCCCTCATTCAGATCCTGTCCCAGTCATTTAATAGCTGAATAAACTTGTCCAATTTACTTAAACTCCCTAAGCTTTAGGAACCTTAACTCTAAGATGAAGGTTAGAATACCTACTTAGGGGAGTTATTTTGAGGGTCAAATGAGAACATTAATGTAAAGTGTTTCAGCCCAGTGTCTGGCACATAGTTCTACTTCCTGAACACCGGTTACTATTATTCTAATTATTAATATAATCACACAGAAAGTATGGACATGATGGAACACTTAACGGGAATATCTGAAGAGGTTTTAAAAGAAATTCAGCTAGGGCAAATATAACTGTTGTAGGACAGGGGTCCTGATCCAGACCCCAAGAGAGGGTTCTTGGATCTCGCTCAGGAAAGAATTCAGGGCAAATCCGTAAAGTGAAAGCAAGTTTATTAAGAAAGTAGAGGAATAAAGAATGGCTACTCTGTTTGTGGACTAGACAAGGGCTGCTCATTGCTATTTTTTTTATTATTTCTTGATGAGATGCTAAACAAGGGTGAATTATTCATATCTTCCCTTTTTAGACGATATGGAAGAATTTCCTGACATTGCCATAGCATTTGTAAACTGTCATGGCACTGGTGGGAATGTGGCCATCTCTCGTGGCCATCTTGGTTTTGGTGGGCCAGCTCCTTTCCTGCAGCTTGTTTTACCACCCAGGTCTTTATGGCCTGTATCTTATGCCAGCCTCCTATCTCATCCTGTGACTTAGAATACCTAACCATCTGGAAATACAGCCCAGTAGATGTCAGCCTTATTTTATTCAGTCCCTATTTAAGATGGAGCTGCTCTGGTTCCAATGCTTCTGACACTACTGTCTCAGGGAGGTAATCTAGAAGAATCTCTGCCTCCTTGGAATCCCAGGAGACTTGTCTGCAGGGCAGACAAGTTATGGAGAGCTCCCATCTGTGTAGTCTTCTTGAGTGTGGACGCCCTCCTGCTCTGTACAGACTGACTTCTTCATGTGGGCTAACATTAGCTGGGCAAGGTCCCTGAGATGTATGAGTAGAGGAAAGTGACGGCAGAACAGGCCCTACAGTGCAGTGTCTTCCTCGGGGACAGAGGGAGGTTCTCCAAGACTCCGTTTGGTCCTCTCACTACCTTTTCCTGTTTGAGAGAAGGAAAAGCTGCAGGGTAAACAGAATGTTTTGAGAGGAAAGCAAGATTGGCAACCTGAGCTCATTGGCCCCAGCCTGTCAGTGGAACGCAGGATGGTGGGTGAGCATTAGGCTGGTCCTTAAGTGATGTACCTGTGGGAGCCCAGGGGTCACATGCTCATAGCTGTCTGACAATTTCAATAGTTATATATAATTTACATTAGAACGAATATAACTGCCCTTTAAAGCAAATGCATATGTTATGTGAGTTGATTCAAAGAAACATAGTAAGTAAAGGTGAGGTGAGGATGCCAGTTGCAGCCTGCTTTTGGAAGACAGAGACTCCCTAGAACCCAACATTAGTGAAAGGGACAGTTCAAATGTGCTGGATGCGGTCGCAAAAGCCCTGATCACATAGCAACCCACACTGATCTTGAGTGAAGCAATGCATAAAAAATAGCATAAGATTTATAGTACAGTAGCATCTATATAAATTAAAAGTATATGAAACAGCCATGCATTTTCTATAAACATATGCCTCGTTAAGGAGTCCATTGAATCCATTAGAGTGGGTGCAAGTGAGGGAGGGGAATAAAAGTAGAGTCAGGGCTGAAGGAGAAGATATAAATCAAGATGGAGTGGTGCATGGACAGTGATGATGACGTGCTAAGAGTATGACTAGCAGGCTGGGTGCGTTGGCTCACACTTGTAATCCCAGCTCTTTGGGAGGCTGAGGTAGGTAGATCACAAGGTCAAGAGATCAAGACTCTCCTGGCCAACATGGTGAAACTCTGGCTCTACTAAAAATACAAAAATTAGCTGGGTGTGGTGGTATGTGCCACTAATCCCAGCCACTCGGGAGGCTGAGGCAGAGAATTGCTTGAACCAGGGGGTCAGAGGTTGCAGCAAGCCGAGATTGCGCCACTGTCACATCCTAGTGACAGAATGAGACTTTGTCTCAAAAAAAAAAAAAGAGTATGAATAGCTCAAGTTTCTATATACACACAGACACAGAGTGACAAATAGAAATCCGCACACATGGTGGTAGGCAGATGTCTGAAGTTGGGGCAGTCGTACAAAGGTAGAAGGATAACATGTACAGTGAACTTTTATTAACTGCTTTCCTTGTACCTGGCTTCCCATCTTGTGCCCAAGACACATCCTTGCATTTCATTTTCTCAACAGCCTTATGAGGTAGGTGGTATTATTACCTCCTTTTGATGGATTAGGAAACCAAGACAGGTCCAGGGTCACAGACGGAAAGCTTGGCAGAGCGGATACAGGTCTAGTCCGTTTAATTCCAGAGTCCAGATGCATCTATGACGTCGCTGCACAGCCTTCTTTGTCTTAGGATTCCTTTAAAATGAATGCACTTTTAACACCCTTGTTAATACTGCATTGCTTAAGTTCTGCTGTCTCTACATTAGAGGAAAACTAAGTTGTCCCACAGTAGTTGTAGGCCCTATTGAGAAGACTAGACTGGTCCTTTTCCAGGGGAGGGGGATTTACTGATGCAGCCCTTTTGCCACTCCTGATATTTGATTTTGTGCCTCTAAAGTTCCATGTCCTTTTGCTTCCTTTCTTTCTTTGTGTCTTTGGCTACATCCCCCCAATGCCATTCCCTCCTCCTCCTCCCCATTAATGAGCCAGCCAGTAAAATAGCCTCATTTCAAATAGCATCTTCACCCTCCCTTCTTATAGTGGGTGGTTATATAACATTGTCATTCCATGTATGTGTCTTCAAAATGATTTATCAGAAAGATGCACAACTCCATGGCAGGCGGCCGAATCACCTGGAATGCTTTATCGTTTATTTCATTGTCCACAGGGGTAGATCAAGCCATGGACCCCCCTTTGGTCATTAAGACACGGGCCAGCACTTGCATCCAAAATGTTCCAGTGCCCTAAGTGAGTGCCGTGCTTGTGTGGCCTGATGGCTGTTGGCAGGGCTTTGCAAGTGCTCCCGGAGGGCAGTCAACACCAGTAAATCTTAATCACAATGGAGCACTATGGAAAAAGCAAACAGTTCTGAAACTGTGCTATAAATTGTCATCCAGTGATGATTCTGTTTTATTATGGAGGTTAAATTACAGCAATCAGTGGCGCACAGAGGCGCTGCAGTAAGAAAACATTTGGAAACCATGTTTTTCTCCTGTGGCTTGGGTGATGGGTGCACAGGAATAAAACACCATAACTTGTTTATCGTGGGCCGCAAAGGAAAATATAAACTCTAACCACTGCCACCTGGGTGCCCTTTTTCTTTTCTGAACCAAGCAGGTTGTGAGCATATTGCTGTTGCCACAGGAAAATGTGATAGATACACTTGACTTGAAGACAACTTTCAGCTGAGTTTTTCTTCATTTTATAGCTTTTCTTCCTCTCCCCTCCCTGTGTGTGTGTATCTATTTGGATTAGGATGGGCTAGGAGAAGATTAGCCAGAGAATGGCACCTGTCCCCACTGTCTTTCCTGCATTCCCCAGCATGCCAGCCAAAGGGCTCGTAGCTTATGGGCCACTGATTTTTCTCTTTGGGGCGAACAATGGGCTTTGGGACCTCCTGGATCCAGGTTCAAGTCCTGACTCTTCCTCTTGATTGCTGTGTGACTTAGGGAAGGTCATTCCTCTCTCTGAGCCTCCAGATCATCCACTGTAAATTGAGAGCAGCAACTGCCCTGGCTGATGGGGCTTGAGGAGGGAAAGGCCTGTAAAACATGTGTCCCAATTCTGAACACACACCGAAGCCCATGAATTCTTTTTTCTAATTATCATTGCGGAGTCACAGCAGGTACTAGCAGCATCACCACAGGTATTTTAGCATCCCAGTAGCCAAGTTATTTTCTCTAACACTGGGATTATTTTGCAGTCTATAGAGTTTATATATCAAAGCAACTGGTATTACTTCTGGAAGTTCAGTTCGTTATTGCTGAGAACTTACCATCCTCCATGATTTCTGACTTCATTTACAATGAAATAAAAACTTATTGGCAACGTCATTGCATGGTCCTGGCCACACCTGCCTCTCCTAACCCTTTCCCTGCTGAGTTCCCCTGGGGACCTCCTGAAGCTCCGTGAATGTGCCAACCTGTTCTCTTTTCTAGAGTGCCCTTGCATGCAGTGTTTTCTCTGAGTAGAATCTTCTCCACCAAAATCTGGTCCCTCCTTGGCATTCAAGGTTCCCCTGGGATTCTTCTCTTTGGGGCAAACAGCATTCCTTGGCCCTCTTGCCTAAGGTAGAACTTCTTTCACCCTACCCCAGCCCCCCCTTCACTCTCCTAACACCTCCCCATGACCAGCATTACCCTGTCATCTTCTCTCATGTTGTCTTGTTTATACCTTTTCTTCATAGAACTCATCAGTATCTAAAATGACCTTTTAAGGTATCTGGCTCTCCTTCCTCTCCCACTAGAACTTTAGCTCAGTGAGGAGTAGGACCGTATATGTTTTGTTCACCCAGGATAGTGCCTTTTATAGTGCAGACACCCAGGAAGTTCATGGAATGAGTGAATGATCAGAAGCTTTTCTGATGTGCCATTTCCTCCGACCTGAAGGGGTCAGAAAGGTTGGTTCATCCTGGCATATTTTACCTGGAAACTCAAGTAACTTAAATAAGTCTTCTTTAGTTAATAGCCTTTTAAAACATTCTTTGTGAGTTACAGGATGCACTCTAGTGGGTAGAATTAAAACTACTAATGGCACTGTTCACTCCTATTAATTACAGGGTGGAAGGTCATAGAAGATTTGATCATCAGACCCTAATTTTCTTGTGATTTAAAGAGTAAATGTTTATTGAATAACTAATTATGAATTTTACATACATTTACTTAAATATGCTGGAGAGTTATTTCTTGGAGAAAAGATTTCTCCAAAGGTGATGAGTCATAGGGGTTACCTCACTTTTCAGGATGACAAAGGACAAAGAAAAGTGACAGTACTCAAAGAGAAATGATTTTAGAAAACATAGGTTATGGACAAGTTCATCCTATTAAAACACTTGGAAAAATATTGCTCCTACCAGTGTTATTTTTCAGGTTTGTGCTGATAGTGTTACCTACCCACAACACTTTATTATGAACACATGCAAACATGCAACACAATGGAAACAGTTCTGACACACAAATACCCTTATACCCACCGTTGGTTTCTGCCATTGATATTAAGTATCCTCATTGTATCATTTATCTGTTCATCTCTCTATCCTTCTAGCCATTCATTAATACACCTTATTTCTGGTGCATTTCAAAGTGAATTGCAGACTTGTAGTATTTTTAACAATCCATTTGTCCATGTAAAGAAACACATTGATTCTAAAGGTCAGGCTGATATGTAAGTCTAATGTATTTGAAAAGAAATAAATATAAAATTAATCAGAAAATGTATCTTATTCCAGTATTTCAAAAGAATGGTAAGCAAAAAGGTCTATGGTGCTGGCCTGCCAAGTGGTATTTCATGGTATGGATGTACCATGTTGATTTATCCATTCACCAGCTAAGGGACATTTGATGTAATGTGACTGGTGAGGTGGGGCTTGTTCCAAATGAAGTGAGCTTTTGGATTTCTGTGTTTCTCTGGTAATAGATCCTGTGCTTTTCCCCTCACTGTCTATACAGCATCCACTATTCTACTTCCTGGTTTTCCATGGAGATCGGTCCCTTCCTGATCCCCAGTCCACAAGGCTTGCATGGGCCAGATTCCAGGTGTGGGCACGAGACTGAGGTTTGTCTAATCAGAGGGTCCCCACACTCCTCACCACAGGGGTATGAGGTCTGAGCTGCTTTGGTCTCATCACTGACCTGATCTTGTCTCTTCCCAATTTTGCTTTTACTCACTGCTCCCCACTTCCTGGCTCTGAAGCTTTGCACCTGCTGTCCCCTCAGACTGCTCTTCTTCCAGATAGCTGTGTGGCTTGCTCTGGACTTCATTCTGGTCTCTGTTCAAATATCAGTTCTCAAAGAGGTTTTCCATAGTCATCTTCACTAAGACTCTCTGGCCCTTTTCTTCATGTCAGCTAATACATCTCCTGTGTTGCTTAAGCATCTTTGAGTTTCATGAAAGAAGTCCAGGTGAAAATGCTGCATTTGTTCAGACAGTTTTCAGTGTCTGTTCTCTTTATCTTCCAAGTTTCTCAACACTTAGGCTCTCCCAGTGGCCGATCAGTCATCCTGATAGTAGAGCTTCCCAGGGTAGATCATCTGAGCCAGTTCTTGGGTTCCAAGCTATAGTGCCCTTGAGCTCCCAGCTAGGTAACTTGGTGGAGATATACTGGGAAGCTGTGCACAGAGTCTATGTGACCCGGAGGTTTGGCATAGAGAGAAATCCAGAATGGTAGCACCCCAGCATTTCCTCTGACCTGAAGGGGTCAGGAAGGTTGGTTCATCCTGGCATCTGGTATGCATAGGATGGCATTACACACAGAATTGAAAGCCTGGGAGCATGAGTTTGGCATTATTACTGCTACTAGTGTCCCCTTCTTCAGGGCTCAAAACCCTTAGAGGCTGTCAAGTGTTAGTAGCATCTCCAGCAATTGATAGCTACTAGATATTTAGAACCTTCTCCCCTTCATCCATCTGCTGATCCTTACAGAACATCCAAATCTTTCTGTTATCTTAGCTCCTGCTATGATACTTTCACAGTGTATGTAACTAACTGCACTCCTTCAAGCTAAAGTGAGATATTTTTGTTTTTTGGTTTTTTGTATTCCATGGACCTAGCATAGTGCCTAGGTCAATAATGATGGTACTTGTTGAATTTGTAGAATAATATATAACATTTATTAAGTGTTTGCAATGATCAGGCCTGGTTCTAGTTTTATTACACATACAAGTTTATTTAATCTTTACAACATTAAGGGGTAAATGTTGCTATCTCTCCCTCTTGTAGATGAGGAAACTGATTCACAGAGCTGTTATTTGCCAAAGATTACACAGCTGACAAGTGGGTGAGCTTGGACTTGAGCCCATCAATATGTGTTTAATATTTATTTTAGTCATATGTAAAAGTACTATAGCAGTAGTTTAATGTTACTGTGTCACCTAAACATATATTAGAGTGTTTATAATAGAATACCAAAGGCCACTTATCCACTGGACATTTATCGGATCATGCTTCCATATAAATAATAGGCATTGGAGGGCTTTAAAGATGAGGAAGGCAGCTTCAGGATCAGAAAAACTCCTACTGTTGAGTTAGTAATAGACATCTATGCACAAAGCAGTCCTGTGAGGCAGTGGGTCTGAGTATCATTCTAAAGACATAAGATTCTGTTGAAGTGATGGAGATTGATGCTGGTGTGTGTGTGCCAGGAAAGGGCACAGGCAGGCTGGCTGGTAATGTCAGGAGGATTTGGTGGGGTGGGTAGGAGTCGGGGGAGATAACTCCAGGTACAGTATGATTGATGACTTAGGAGCAAGACCTCTTCCTGTGTGAAGCTTTTGCTTCAGAACTTGGAGCTTTGTGCTCCCTCCAAACCAGTAGATCAGGTGACAAATCATTGATAAGAACAGCCCTGCACAAATTACTGACTGGTTTGAACTTTGAAAACACCTCCTGAGTTTCAGGAGATACAACTGACATCAATAACGAGAGTGTCTAAGGTGGTCAACGAGGACTGGTTTGAAGCTGACAAGATGTGTCGTTCACCATTAGCAAAGGTGGCAAGATGCTTCCTGAAGTCTGATCTGAGCTGCAGCCACCCAGGTATAGCTCTTGGGCCATGCAGGGCTTGGCAGGCAGCCTCAGAGGAGCGTGGCGCCCAGGGAGGCCGCACAGAGGAGCGTGGCGCCCAGGGAGCCACCCTAAGTGGCTGAACAGAGTTTGTATGTTTGTGCCAAGACCCCTTCATCGCATCACAGGCCGGTGTGTGGGAGGACACCCTCGCATACTTAAAACAATTTACTGTCTTGCTGCTCAAAGTGACCTTTCTTGAATAGTAAACAGTGGAAACAGATTTATTGCACTAAGCAAGCTTTTAAACTTTTCTTTCCTTCTTGGGAAAATTTGTTTAATCCAGAAAAGTGCTTCTAGGCCTTCAGCGCATTGAAGGCTCCCTTGAGGAGATTGTTAAATGCAGATTCCGGCACGCTACCCTAGAGAGTTGATTCAGCAAACTCGGAGGAGGGCTGGAGAGTTGGATTATTTGTTAAATTATTTTTTCAAGAGACAGGGTCTAGATGTCACCCAGGCTGGAATATAGTTGCATCGTTATTGACTGCAGCCTCAACCCTGTGGTTTCAAGGGATCCTCTCACCATAGCCTCCAGAGTAGCTGGGACTACAGGCATGTGCCCCCACGCCCAGCTAATTTTGTGTAGTTTTTGTAGAGATGGGGTTTCACCATGTGGCTCAGGCTGGTCTTGAACTCTTGAGTTCAAGCAACTCTCTTGCCTCAGCCTCCCATCGTGCTTGGACGACAGGCATGCAGCACCATACCCAGCTAATTTCTTCCTTTTCTTATCTTACTATATTGTGCAGCCTGGTCTTGAACTTCTGGGCTCAAGAGATCCTCTTTCCTCATCCTCTCAAAGTGCTAGGATTACAGGGATGAGCCACCATGCTCTGCGGAGAGTTGGAATTTTAAACCCCCCACCCCACAGCCTAAGAGATCATGGGATCTCATTTTGAGAAGCCTTGAGCCAGAGTAGTAATTTCTAAAGAAGGATATAGACTATTTCTCTGAAGTACAGGGAGTAAATATTGAAATATCTCTTTTAAAATACCTATTTTAAGTTTAAGTTTAGAGTGTATATAGTAGAGCAATAGTAAATTATGATAATGTGCATGATCATGATATTTATACAGTATAATATTGTACATAAATGTATCTATTTGTAGGCATATGCTGACCTTTTTTGCTGTTAGAAATATGCATTTTTGAAAATTCAGAGACAGTTTAAAGGAAGTTTTTACGAGTTATTTTGCTGCAAATTATCTCACCATGTCACAGATAATTAGAGGAAGTAGTGATAGAGTATTACAGTCCACTTATTGGTGACTAACAAGCATGATTATTAAAGGGCACTGCTGAGGAGTTAGGTTCCTGCAGCCTCTCTCTCACCTCTCCCGTAGGCTCCCTGCTCCGTTCCAGGGCACCCCGCAGTTACAGCAGGCACCCTACAGTTACCAGTCACCTGGCATCTGGACTTTTGACTTGATTACGAGTTCATTGATGTCAGAGCAGTGTGTCTTTCTGCCATTTGTGTCTCTGCTCCCACCTCAGTGCCTGGCTCCCCGAATGTTTGGTGACTGAATGAGGGAGGGAGGGAGTAAGGGAGACCTATCCATTGCTTTCTAACATTATCCTTGGCATGCTGGAAACCATAAAGAAAAGCAAATTGGGTTCTGGCAATGAGAAATCATTTATCCCCATACAATTATTTTCTGCCTCATATGCCATCTAATCAGAAGGTTTATATTCCTCAGGGAACTTTTCTTTGGTGGAGACAGACTCATAGGACCTGGCTTGATTCCAGCTTGGCTGCTTATTAACTCTGTGACGTCTATGTAGAAAATGATTCTCCTCTTGGGTGGGAGAAGGGGAGTGTCTCAGTTTCCCCACCAGTACAGTCAGTGAGTTGGAGTGACCCAACTGTCAGAGGTGTGTGAACCAGAGCAACTCCATCTTAAATAGGAACTGGGTAAAATAAGGCTGAAACCTACTGGGCTGCATTCCCAGACGTTTAAGGCATTCCGAGTCACAGGATGGGATGGGAGGTCAGCACAAAATACAGGTTATAAAGACCTTGCTGAATAAGGAGATTTCAGTAGAGGAGCCAGGAAAAACCCACTCAAACCAAAATGGTGATGATAGTGACCTCTGGTCATCCTCACTGCTGCTCTCCTACCGGCGCCATGACAGTTTACACATGCCATTGCTATGTCAGGAAGGTACCCTATATGGTCTAAAAAGGGGAGGCATGAATAATCCAACCCTTGTTTACCATATCATCAAGAAATAACCATAAAAATGCACAACCAGCAGCCCCTGGGGCTGCTCTGTTAAGGAGTAGCCATTCTTTTATTCCTTTACTTTCTTAATAAACTGGCTTTCACTCTGCACTGCAGACTTGCCCTGAATTCTTTCTTGAGCGCGATCCAAGAGCCCTCTCCTGGGCTCTGGATTGGGACCCCTTTCCTGTAACACAACCTCCAGCTATTTCTGTTTCTTCTTCATAATTTTGCCTTTTCTGAGTAGTACCTGTAGAAATGTTTCACAGATTATTTGTCTTTACAATTTCTTCTTTTATTCAGTTTATTTTTAAAGCAGGCTTTAAAACAGTCCTGTTGGGGGAAAAGCAGCTGGTCATAGAAGATACCGAAGAAGGAGAGTGATTCCAAATAGCTTTGCTCAGTTCTAGCTTTTTGCTGTGGCCTGCAAGGCTTTCACTGGAGACCTGTGGTGAGAGGGCAGAGGAGCTGGGATCAGAGTTCCTGAGAGGTTGAGACATTCTTCTTCCTTGTCTCAATTAAGAGGCATCAAGAACAGGAAAAGATAGACTTTTCTCTCTGTGAGGCTCAGTGTCACTTAATGGGGTGTCTAGTGACTACCTCCTGTCACTCCCCAAAGCTCCTCTAAGCCTGATGTCATCTCCATTTGCCTCTACCTTTGCCATGTAAGATTATAAGTCTTTGTAATCTTTTTATGTTTTGATTGTACTTTAAGTTCTGGGATACATGTGTAGATCTTGCAGGATTGTTGCATAGGTACTCACATGCCATGGTCATTTGCTGCCTCCATCCCCCCATCACCTACTAGGCATTTCTCCCAATGTTATCTCTCCCTAACCTCCCCACCCACCGCTATCCCTCCCCTAGACCCCACCTGCCAACAAACCCCAGTGTATGATGTTCTGCTCCCTGTGCCCATGTGTTCTCATTGTTCAATACCCACCTATGAGTGAGAACATGTGGTGCTGGGTTTTCTGTTCTTGTGTCAGTTTGCTGAGAATAATGGTTTCCAGATTCATCCATATTAGCCCTTTGTCAGATGGGTAGACTGCAAAAATTGTTTGCCATTCTGTTGGTTGCCAGTTCACTCTAATGATAGTTTCTTTTGCTGTGCAGAAACTCTTAAGTTTAATTAGATCCCATTTGTCTATTTTGGCTTTTGCTGCCATTGCTTTTGGTGTTTCAGTCATGAAGTCCTTGCCTATGCCTATGTCATGAATGGTTTTGCCTATGTTTCCTTCTAGGGTTTTTATGGTGTTAGGTCTTATGTTTCAATCTTTAATCCACCTGGAGTTAATTTTAGTGTAAAGTATGAGGAAGGGGTCCAGTTTCAGCTTTTTGCACATGGCTAGCCAGTTTTCCCAACACCATTTAATAGACAGGGAATCTTTTCCCCATTGCTTATTTTTCTCAGGTTTGTCAAAGATCAGATGGTTGTAGATGTGTGGCATTACTTCTGAGGCCTCTGTTCTGTCCCATTGATCTATATGTCTGTTTTGGTACCAGTACCATGCTGTTTTGATTACTCTTGCCTTGTAGTATAGTTTGAAGTCCTGTAGCATGATGCCTCCAGCTTTGTTCTTTTTGCTTAGGATCGTCTTGGCTATGTAGGCTCTCTTTTGGTTCCATATGAAGTTTAAAGTGGTTTTCTTCAGTTCTGTGAAGAAGGTCAATGGTAGCTTGATGGGGATAGCACTGAATCTGTAAATTACTTTGGGCAGTATGGCCATTTTTACAATATTGATTCTTCCTAACCATGAGCATGGAATGTTTTTCCATCTGTTTTTGTCCTCTCTTATTTCCTTGAGCAGTGGTTTGTAGTTCTCCTTGAAGAGGTCCTCCCCATCCTTTGTTAGTTGTATTCCTAGGTATTTTATTCTCTTTGTAGCAATTGTGAATGGGAGTTTGCTCATGATTTGGCTCTCTGTTTGTCTGTTATTTGTGTATAGGAATGCTTGTGATTTCTGCACATCAATTTTGTATCCTGAGACTTTGCTGAAATTGCTTATCAGCTTAAGGAGATTTTGGGTTGAGACGATGGGGTCTTCTAAATATGCAATCATGTAGTCTGCAAATAGAGACAATTTGACTTCCTATTTTCCTAATTGAATATCCTTTATTTCTTTTTCTTGCCTGCTCTGGCTAGAACTTCCAGTACTATATTGAATAGGAATGTTGAAAGAGGGCATCCTTGTCTAGTGCCAGTTTGGAAAGGGAATGCTTCCAGGTTTTGCTCATTCAGTATGATGTTGGCTGTGGGTTTGTCATAAATAGCTTTTATTATTTTGAGATACGTTCCATCTGTACCTGGTTTATTGGGAGTTTTTAGCATAAAGCGCTGTTGAATTTTGTCAAAGGCCTTCTCTGCATCTATTGAGATAATCATGTGGCTGTTGTCTTTGGTTCTGTTTATGTGGTGAATTACATTTACAGATTTGAGTATGTTGAACCAGCCTTGCATTCCTGGGATGAAGCCTACTTGATTGTGATGGATAAGCTTTCTGATGTGCTGTTGCATTTGGTTTGCCAGTATTTTACTGAAGAGTTTTGCATCGATGTTCATCATGGATATTGGCTTGAAGTTTTCTTTTTCAGTTGTGTCTCTGCCAGGTTTTGGTATCAGGATGATGCTGTTCTCATAAAATGAGTTAGGGAAGATTCCCTCATTTTGTATTGTTTGGAATAGTTTCAGAAGGAATGGGCCAGCTCTTCTTTCTATGTCTGGTAGAATTCGGCTGTGAACCTGTCTGGGCCTGGACTTTTTTTGGTTGTTAGGCTATTAATTGCTGTCTGAACTTCAGACCTTGTTATTGGTCTATTCAGGGATTCAACTTTTTACTGATTTAGTCTTAGGTGGGTGTAAGTGTCCAGGAATTTATCCATTTCTTCTAGATTTACTGGTTTATGTGCATAGAGTTGTTTGTATTAATCTTGGATGGTAGGATGTTGAATATTGGCCCCACCTCTCTTCTGGCTTGTAGAGTTTCTGCCAAGAGATCCACTGTGAGTCTGATGGCCTTCCCTTTGTGGGTGACCAGCCTTTCTCTCTGGCTTCCCTTAGTGTTTTTCCTTCATTTCAATCCCGGTGAATCTGATCATTATGTGCCTTGGGATTGCTCTTCTTGAGGAGTATCTTTGTGATGTTCTCTGTATTTCCTGGATTTGATTGTTGGCCTGCCCTGTTAGGTTGGGGAAGTACTCCTGGATAATATCCTGAAGATATTTTCCAGCTTGGATTCATTCTCCCCATCACATTCAGGTATACCTATCAAACGTAGATTAGGTCTTTTCACATAATCCCATATTTCTTGGAGGCTTTGTTCATTTCTTTTCACTGTTTTTTCTCTAATTGTGCCTTCTCATTTTATTTCATTGAGCTGATTTTTAGTCTCTGATACCCTTTCTTCTGCTTGATTGATTCAGCTGTTGAAACTTGTGTATGCTTCACAAAGTTGTCGTGCTTTGTTTTTCAGCTCCATCAAGTTGTTATATTCTTCTCTAAGCTGGCTATTCTAGTTAGCATTTCTCCTAACCTTTTTTCAGGGTTTTTAGTTTCTTTGCATTGGGTTAGAACATGTTCCCTTATTTCAGAGAAGTTTGTTATTACCCACCGTCTGAAGCCTGCTTCTCTCAGTTCATCAAACTCATTCTCCATCCTGTTTTATTCCCCTGCTGGTGAGGAGTTATTATCACTTGGAGGAGGAGAGACATTCTGGTCTTTGATGATTTCATCCTTTATGTGCTGGTTTCTTCCCATCTTCATGGGTTTAATCTACCTTTGATCTTTGAAGTTGGTGATTTTGGATAGTGTCTCTGAGTGGATGTCCTTTCTGTTGATGTTAAAGCTATTTCTTTTTTGTTTTTTAGTTTTCCTTCTAACAGGCCCCTCTGCTGTAGAACTGCTGGAGGTCCACTTCAGACCTTGCTTGCCTGGAATCACCCATGGGGGCTGCAGCACAGCAAGTATTGCTGCCTGATCTCTCCTCTGGTAGCTTCGTCCCAGAAGGGTACCTGCCAGTTGTCAGCCATAGCTTTCCTGTATATGGCATCTTTTTGGTTATGCCGTGGTCAGGGAGTTGCTTGAGGAAGCAGTCTGTCCCTTGTCTGTCTGTAGGGGTGCTGCTGGGCTACCACAGGCTCAGTCCAGCTGCTGTATAAGCTTCCTCTGGACTTTACACAGGTAAAAGCAGCTAAGGGGGATGCCCTTCCCCCACCTGAGCTCGATTGTTGAGCTCAAACTGATGTGCTGACTGCAAAACTCTCAAGTGAGAGGGCTCCAGTTTGTTAGTCGTGGGGGTGTGACCTGTCAAGCTGTATCACCTGTCTCCCTACTTTCAGCTCCCCCTCTTTCTGGGGAGTGGGAAGTTCCATCCCTCAGGCACTCTCGGTGCTGGTCCAAAACGTCCTCCCAGATCTGTGCCAACAACCTGTGGCACCGGCTGGAGCTGCCACTCTGATCTGTGCTAGTAACTTGCAATGCTTTTTAGCCTCATGGGGATCTCCTTGTCTGTGGGTTGCAAAGGTGATGGGAGAAGTGCAGTATCTGAACCAGAGTACTAGAAGGGAAGAGTCCCCCATCCTCTGTCCAGTTGCACTTCCTGGGTGAGAGCAGTGTTCCACCCTGCCTCGGTTTGCCCTCCTTGGGCTACACCCACTGTCCAACCAGTCCCATTGAAATGAACCTGGTACCTTGGATGGAAATGCGGAGATTGCTCGCCTTCTGTGTTGCTCTTGTTAGGAACTGCACTCTGGAGCTATTCCTATTCAGCCATCTTGGCAGAAATCCCCAGTCTTTGCAATCTTAGATAGGACATGATTAGTTCTGGGTCTCTTGTGATGCTTTGTTGTTTTTTTTTAATCGCATGTGTATAATCTGAATGAAAGCTTTGCAGGAGATCAGGTATCACTTGTGGCTGTTTTCTGTTAAACAAATACAGGGAGCTGGAAATATCCCAATTGTGTCATGATATCTGTCCTTCTATGCCAGGATTTATAAGATACTGCCCCTGAACCTCTGAACTGAGTGGACCTTTGGTGGGGGTTGGGAGTAAGGGAGTAGGGTTACAAAAAGGTTTCTGCCCTCAAGGAGGAGGAAGCCATATCCTGGCTCAAGACGTTTGATGCCCCTGCCTTGAAGTTGGGGTGTTGTTAGTTCAGGCCTGATTCCTAGTGATTTGTTTGTAAGTGTTACTTTTTGAGATGACTGTAAAACAGGGCATGGAGGTGGGAAGGGAGATGATAGGATACAGAAGCCTCTGCCAGAGCAACCTGGCCCACTGCTCTCATCCAGTGTCTGGTCCAACTCAGCACCAGGGAGCACAGCTGTGTGAAGACATCCTTCTGGGCTGTTGGAGTAGCCAGCATCCACGAGAATGACGTGGAATTGATTTCTCCTTTAGAATGCCAAATAGCCTTTTCGGTAGTTATCTGTTTCCCCTTCATGATATGTAGATGTTAATTGTATTTGGGATCTCTGTGAATCTGTTTGACATAGTGTAATTTTGCCCATTATTCTTCTCATGTGGTCTTAAAACTTAATATACCTTCTTGGGAGAACAGTTTTAGGTTTACATAAAAACGGAGCAGAAAGTACAGAGAACATCTTCCCTGCCCCCTCCTTTTTCCCATTATTAACATTCTGCATTAGCCTGGTACATTGTTGCAATCAAACAAATACTGATACAATACTATTAACTAAATTCTATAATTTATATTAAGGGCTCACTCATTGTGTTGCATAGTTCTAAGGGTTTTAACAAATGTGTAGTGTCCTGTATCCATCATTGCAGTATCATACAGAATAGTTTGACTGCCCTAACAATCTGCTGTGCTCTTCGCAACCGTTGATCCTTTTACAAAACTATAGAGATCCTTAATCCAGTTTTAAGCATAGTTTCAAATGTACATGCATTTTTAATGGGTTTAGATTTGGGCACGTGGCTGTGGATGTTACAAACGTGATGAGGAAAATGACAAAACCAGACATGTTGCTCATGGTGGGGGCCACACGGCAATGTTGATGGAGCCTTGCTCACAGGCAGCACTCTGCTGCGTACTTTATATGCAGGGGCCCTGCTGGCATCTCATGTGTGCTGGACAGGCAGATGTTGTTATTGCCCCCTTCACCCCTTACACATAGGAAGGAGCTGCAGGGAGGCTGAGGGGGGAGGCCATAAATGGGAAAACTATGATTAAACCCCCATCTTTCCAACCCCAAAGTTCCATCTCTTAACTAGGGCACTTTCCCGCTGGCATGGAGGCTTGAAGAAGTGATTTAAATGCTCTTTGGGGGTGCAGGGGAACTGTAATATGAATTCTCTTATTTCATAGACCAGCTAAACTGGGGATCTTTATTTCACCTTATTAATAAGTTCTTTAGACGGCGACTTAAGATGATGCTTCAGCTTTCTGTTGCTCATGTTCCTATCAGATTTGATGGATGCCTTGTAATAAACACCCTAAATCCAGAATCTACTTATTTCAATATTAAACATCAGTTGTCTGTGAGACACAGAGAAAAGAATGAGATTGTGCTGTGTCAGGACTAAAATAACTTATGTGGATTGACTTTTTTTTTTTTTTTTTTTTTAATCATGGGCTCCTTCTTCATAGAAGCCTCCTTTAGAGTCCAATTGCCAGGTGACCCCATGGATCTGGTAAGATGACTCCAGGCTCCTCTCAATCCTATCCCCAGCAGAACTGGTGCTTCCTTGCCTGGGACCCACATGTACAAATGACCTCAGTTTCCTTCCAATTGCTGACATATTTGTGGGCCCTAGAAGGTAGGACCCTCTCATGGGGTTTGGTACACTGTAGGCTCTTAATAAATATTTATTTAATAAATGGAGTTATATAGGGCTATACACTTTTCAAAGCAGGCCCGTATACAGAAATCCACATCATACATTTATTTGACTCCTATGTATGTGTATGAATACAAAGAAGGTAATGTTCCTTAAAAAAAATTCTGAAATTATTCTGCTCTTGGGTTCACTGGAGTGATTAGTTGATTGCATCATAAGTTTGGTCAAGGACATCTAAGGTGTTAGCCAGGAATTAAACGTTCACATCCTGAAAGTAATCCAGTTTTCTAACCACAGACCTTTTTGTTGCCCTTTGAATGAGTTAAACATAGTCAATTATCATTCTTTTTGGAATTTGGCCCTTGTTGCTCTCAGCATTGATATGTTTTGGTGGAGTTCTTTTTGATTTCACTGGTGGTGGTGTAGCAGAAAGAGCTGTGACCCATGATTTATTGAAGCATTTTAACTGCAAGATAAAATATTTTTTAATTGACAGAATTTCCATACTCAAGTCAAAATGGGTTATTTTCTGATAATTTTATTGCTGATGTTCTGGTGTCTACAATATTATGTTTTAAGTTAGAAAATGCATGATACCATGAACTCAACAGAGACTATTTCTTTTTAAATGGAAATTTGAAGCACACTGTCAGGACTCTCTTGTTCTCAGAGGAAACACTGCTGTTTCTTTGGCTGTAACTCAAGTTTTTCTAATTCTGGCGATTATTACAAATGGCACTAAAATTATTTGCTCATCTTTCTTTTCTCTCAAGAAGAGAGACACTGTGTCAGAAACACATCTAACTGCAACCATTGCCTTCTTTGTTTCTGAGGCATAGTCTTGCTCTGTCACCCAGGCTGGAGTGCTATGGTACGATCCGAACTCACTGCAGTCTTTGCCTCCTGGTTCAAGTGATTCTTCTGCCTCAGCCTCCCGAGTAGCTTGGAGTACAGGTGCGCACCACCGTACCTGGATAATTTTTGTATTTTTAGGAGAGACAGAGTTTCACTATGTTGGCCAGGCTGGTCTTAAACTCCTGATCTTAAGCGATCCTCCTGCCTCAGCCTCCTAAAGTGCTGGATTACAGGCCTGAGCCACGGTACCTGGCCAACTATTGCTTTTTTGATTAGCATCTTGCAGTAGGAAGTGAGAGACTCTTGGCTGTGTCCCTAGGAGGAAGAGAAAAGATGGGTCTGGGGTGGTGGAGAACTCCTAAAGAAAGGCATTTCAGGGATGGGGGTGCTGAGAGTCTCATCTTTTCTTGCAATTGCAGTTCTGAACTCCACAGTCACACTGTGGGATTCAAGAACAGGGACTTAGGTGGGGGCATGAAGCAGAGCAAGAGGCGCCCACACACCCTGAGCCTGCTGAGAAGTGTGGATTGCTTGCATCCTGGCCTGGCCTCCTGCAACCATTTGTTCTGAACGTTGCGCTTTCTCATTAGGAGTATCTCATTAGGAGACATTCCTGAGAGGCACTCTTTTTAGGAATTCTGAAGCAAAGACTTCATCAAGCCCATCAGCAATACCAGCTCCATCTGTCACACCTCCTCACCACAGCCCTTAATGGCTCCCCTGACTCTGAGCCAAGCTGTTTGCTCCTTATCTTTTCCAAGCATTGCTGTGTTTATCTTTATTTCACTATGCTCCTTTAATTTTTGTCTATCTAACTTTTCATTATTTGCTTCCTTATCTATAAAATCACCCACAAGCTTCTTTCTTCTTTTTAATTAGGTTTAAGACTCTTTGTACACAAGGCTTCCTGAGAAATCACTACCCCCTCTCCCAGGCATCCATCACATCTTCCCGTGATAGAGGCCCACCTTGGCTTTCTCGGGGGATGTAGTGCTGCATCTGATCATGACCTCTTTAAGTTCTTACCTCAGTGTTTAACCTCAGTGCTCCTTCCTGTACCTGAGCTTCAGGAATGTGGATTCTTGTTCTCATTGTTCGGAGCGGTTGTTCACCTTCTATGTGTCTGCCTATGCTGGCTGCCATGAGGTAAATTCTCTTTAACACATTCCTTGGACAGAGAGCCCATTGGTTCAGATATTGCTCATGCATTTGTCTTGTGTTTGGCTACTGGTGCCTCTTTTGACATTTTATGTCCAAAGTAGCTAAATTCAATTATACCTTCAACTCTGGCTGCTGATCATGGAAGACATAGCTGATCTCCCAGTGGGCAGTGTTTCCTTCCCCCTTCCAGTTCAAATTCTGTTCTTTTAGAACTCATATTGTGAGGGCATTTGTGTTTGTGAGGGGAACTTGTATTTGTGAGGGGAGTGTCTCCTCTTTTTTTTTTCTTCAAATTAAAAGCTGTACTGTCTTGCTGAGAACTCCAAATGGGTTTCTAATAGTTCCTATGTGTTTATTTAAATGGATATTTCAAATTAAATATAGTAATTTCCTAATGGAGATTAGCCACTTTTTCATTTTTAAGAAAAAATTACACATCTATTACATTTTAGGCTCTATGCCAGGACCCAAGATAGAGAAATGAAAAAGACAGATACGGCCTTTCCCTTTCTGGGCTTAAAGTCTGAGTGTTGTGGGGTGTAAGGGTACAACTGACTACTTTAGGATTTGTGTTCAGAGGCTTCATTGACAAAACTTTAGGCTATTTTAGGTTCTTCTAACTGCAAAATAGTTGACACTGTCAAATTTTGTGCATGCTTTATTGGGGCAGAGTCAGAAGCACCTAGAAGTTTCACGATGATGGGCTCAACTGTTTGGTTATCAACACCAGCCACATCCTCTTGCTTACATCCCAGGTAAATGTTCCACAAGAGTGAGCTTTCCAGATACTCAAAGCATCAACCTTGTAAAATGTTGTGACTTTTGTGGGATATGTGTCTTCAGTGTGTTCTTTATCCGTCTGCTTACCTGAATGGTATTTTAACTTATCATTTCTTTTGTGGCCCTGTCTCACGGCTTTTAGCATCCGTGTGTGACACAGTCACTTGGAAAGAGCATACAGAGGCTGTCTGCTTCTGGGTCAGATGTTTCCAGGTTGCCTGGATTTTGAGATTTGGGGTCTGTTTTCTTTTTCTTTTTCTTTCTTTTTTTCTTTTGAGACTGTCTCACTGTGCTGGAGCCCAGTGGCACAATCTTGGCTCATTGCAGCCTCTGCCTTCTGGGCTCAAGTAATTCTCCTGCCTTAGCTTCTCAAGTAGCTAGGATTACAGGTACCCACTACTATGCCCAGCTAATTTTTGTGTTTTTAGTAGAGGGGGGTTTCCTCATGTTGGCCAGGCTGGTCTCAAACTCCTGACCTTGAGTAATCTGCCTGCCTCGGCCTCCCGAAGTGCTAGGATTACAGGTGTGAACCACCACGCCCAGCCTTGAGTCTGATTTTTAAACATTTTTCTGTCACTTTTTTCCTTGTCAGCTGCTGGTGGCTTCCTGCTGCTGCTTGCTGCCATTTTTAATTTTGCTGCATCTAAATGTGTTTTGACTTGGGAAGTCACATAAACAAGATTGTTAGAATGGTGTTCAAAGTAATCGTCAAAATGTTTGTGTTCCCTGCTCAAAGCCCTTCATATAATTCTTGTTTTCAGCTTTGTCTCCATGTTTGAAGGTTCTCAGTAACTGAGGGTTGTAGTGTAATAACCTTAAAGAGTGCTTCATTTCAGCAGTTTATATGGTTCCACTTTGTATTACAGGGTGAGAAACTTCCTTTCAACAAGCTAGTTGGTAACCTCCTCTTTAGACTCACTGTACCACTAAGCACATTAACTCTTTGACAAGACAGTTCTTGGAACCTCTGCACCAGCCCCTATGCCTACCACCCCATGTAATAGCAGGGCTGGGCTCTGTTGCCAGATAACTTTTATAAAGCACATCCTAGTTTTATCATTCCTTACTCAGCTCTCTCCTGGCTCCTGGTGCCTTGTGCAATAAAATGCAGATGCCTAATCTTAGCCTTCACAGATCTCTGCTGAGTGGTCCAAAGCTACTCATCAGATTCATCTTAACCCATGTTGGATAACCCCTCGACAGAGTGATTTCTTATTTGTAGCACTTCTGTCAGAGCTTGCAGCAAATTCTCCCACCGACCCCTCAGTCGTCATGGCTCTTGGTACTTTGCTTTTGATGTCCTGTACTGCATGGATACGTGGATACATTTGCTTGTGTTTTTCCCCAGATGATGATAGGCCAGGGCATTCTTACTTGTTCTTATTATCCACTTGGATTTGGCGCAACAGGAAGTCAGACAGCAAAGGGGTCAGAGCATAGCAGGTGTACACAATTTCTAGTCCTGGGCTTGCCTCTCTGCCCCTCCCTGTGCAAGCTAACTATTTCTGTGTGCCTCTACTGAGTGCTTTATAAAATAAGGGTGGTAGTGGCACCTACTTCGTAGGATTTGTGCGAGGACGGACTCCTAGGGTACTGGTATAATAAAGACAGTAGCGTGGTGTTGATGGTTGTGTATTGTTACTCCTCCTTGCGGTTGTAGTAGCATTCCTCCTACAAGATATTGAGTAAGTGCTTGTTAAAGTGAGCTGAACCTTAACAGATGGTTCTGTGCGGATCACAGACATCAACCTGGGAAAAGTCAGTTGTATCTCAGGAGGTCACCAACAAATAAATCAGCAGTGGAAAAGTCACAGGCATAACAGCAGCAGCCCCCGAGGTTTGGAAAGGCCCTTCTTTATCGGATCAGGCACTTCTGGTCCCCCAGGGAGTGGTGGAGCCCACACGGGATGGCACAAAGCCCCCGCAGTTTGGGGTGCTTCCAGGAATTGCAGCATGCCCCCAGATGTCACTGTCAGCTGTGAGTAGAAAGGCAGTGGTGCTACTTCATTCAAGCAAAAGGCACACCAATGCTAGCCACACTTCCAGAAGTTTCGGTTACAGTCGTGCTCATAAATCCTGCTAAGTTCTGACAAATGAATTTGGTGGTTTTCTTAAAAAGTTCTTTAAAAAAAATTTTTATTCTTGTGGGTACATAGTATGTACAAATATTTATGAGGTATGTGAGTTGTTTTCATACAGGCATGCAACGTGAAATAGGACATCATGAAGAATGTGGTATCCATCCCCACAACCACTTATCCATTGAGTTGCAGACAATTCATTTACACTCTTTAAGTATTTTAACATGTATAGACATTATTGACCATAGTCAGCCTGATGTGCTATCAAATAATAGCTCTTACCCACTGTTTCTGTTTTCTTTTTTGTACCCATTAACCATCCCTACCCCCCGACTAGACAGTTTGATGGTTTTCTTGTCACTTGATTTAAGTCATGCAATCTTACTGATAGAGCTATTCCCTCGAAGTCAGAAATAGCAGGACAGTTAGCAATGCAGACTTTCTTTGTAGCTCTGAAAGAAATGCAGAGATGGAAATGTGAAATCCTTGGAAAAGGTTGATGTTCTCCTGTGGTTCATAACCAGCAGCTGAGTGGCAGAATCTCTGAGCTCAACTGACGTGAGTTTGAATCTCACCTCAGGCCCCTACCAGCAGAGTGGCCTTGGTTCAGCAGGTATGGGTATACGAAGGTCCAGGAATAGTATTTTGTTTTGGTAAAGGCCCCACCCTCCCCATGTTTTCCAGGTGGCTTTGATTATCGTTGGACTTTGGGAACCACATCTCCAAAGCAAGATATTCTGATGAGTTATCTAGCAGCTGCCGCCACCCCCTACTCTTCCCCAGCCGTGCAGTAGCACAGAGTCATGTTTGAAAATGCCAGCCTCAGCTATGCATCCTGAAATGACCTTGCAAAGGCATTTCCTTCTCTCCGGGTGGGCTGTAGGTAGGGCAGTAGAGTCAGGAGATGAAATGTCAGAGAAATTGGCCAAACCACCTCCCTGCAGACTTGGGCTTCTTGCCTCCTGGTCCTGGTCTGAAAGTTAGGCCAGCCAGCCTTGCTCCAGGTGAGGTGTGGGAGCCTCAGGAAAGGCCCCTCAGGGTGGTGCTTGGTCCTGGATTACAGAGAATTATTCTTCCATCTAGAAGTTCTTCCTAGCAGGATGGGTTTTTATCATGTTTGACCAAGATTCCCCACTCTTAATTGCCTTCTTCGTGTAGCTTTGGCCATTATTTTCTTTCCCCTTTAGTGTTTACTCTGTCAAATATTTAAGGGCAGTTATCATGTCTCTTTAGCCAAGCTACACATATTCAAGGTTCTTTCAACTTTGCACATAAATCTCAGCTTTCCAGCCCCTCAACACCTACCCATACGTGCTGTGCAGTGTTTGCTTTGGATCAGCTCTTGGAAGCGGAGGAATTTTTCGCCTTAGAGTTATTGGCATCGGTGTGCACTTTATGAGTCTGCTGCAAACACCCTCACACAGGGAATTAAGGAGACACGATCCAGTTTGTTAGTGTTTTAAGGACAGCCCAGGGCCTTTTTGCCCTTCTGATGATATCTCTTTAAATTGAATTTGAGACATGGGCAAAAGTCAACAAGGACTAGTGTTCCAATTACTTTAAGGCTTATAAAGTATGAAGGATTTTTTTTAAGGCTTAAAATGAAAAAAGGAAAAAATGCAAGTATAATAAAAATGACAAACAGTGCTGTGGTGAGCTGCAAGTTAAATGAGGTTCTGGTGGTTTTCATCCAAGGGCCCCTTCTGAGTGTCTCTGGGTCTCTTTATTGTGCAGTCAGCATTTTCTGTCAGTGCTCTTACTTCTAAGCAAAGCCAAATTAAATGAATGCAAAACTAGCCAAAAGAAAAAAACAAAAACAAAAACAGGTGACACCATTTAACTCTTCAATTTAATTCCTCTTGTCATTCTACCTCAAGACTGGAGTGTGGGATCTAAGACCGTGTCTCTGCTGGACCCCTTGGACTACTTGGTTCCATGTGTCTCTCTCTGAGCTTGAGCAGGATTCCAGCATTTACTGAGACATATCTCTTGTACAGCAGAGTTTCTAATTGTAAGCCAACAACTGCATCTTTTGCTCAACAACGGGAACAAAAATATTTTGCAACACCAGAGAGGAAAATGACCATGTTGGATGTGTTGAAGGATGGCTTATCCTTTTATTCTGTCAACAAAATATTTATTGTGGATTTTCTCTGTCCTGTTTTTATATCTGGGCACTTGAGATACCATTGTAAACAAACTTTATAGTCATGGTGCGTGTGTATATGAAAAATGGTAAGTGTGCTTCAGAGAATGGAAATAACATGATAGGAGAGAGTAATTTGGGTGACCTCTTTAGAGAGGGGGATCAGGTGCAGTCTGTCTACAGATGTGACAGTTTGACACTGGGATCTGAATGGCCAGAAGGATGAGACTGAGGAGATGGACGGGGCCTGGATTATGTATACCTTTGAGGCTAAGTTTGGCAATGTAGGTTATATGGAAGTGCAACTGGAGGCCATTGAAGTGTTTCCAGCAGGAGGAGATGTGATCTGATTTCCGATCCGGGCACTTCAGCTGCTGTGTAGAGACTAGCCTGCAGGAGCTAGAGTGGAAATAAAGACCAGGAAGGGGCTCTGGCATTCATCCATGAATGGAAATGGGGTTGTATCAGTAGAGATGGGGAGAGGTGTGGCCAGGATATATTTGAAGTCAGAGTCAGGAATTGCTCATAGATTTGCCTTTGGGGAGCAGGTGTGTTAAAGAGAGAAACAAGTGGTGCTCTTAGACATTGCTCTACAGCCTTCAGTTCTGCTCTGCCCATGTTAAGTTTGAGATGTCTATTACATGTGTACCTGAAGATATAAAAATGCCATTGTATCTGTGAGTCCTAAGCCCCAGGCAGGAGTCAAGGCAGGAGATGGAGGCCTGGGAAGATGGACATATGGATGGTATATTAAGTCATGTTTCTGGAAAGAGACTAAAAACAGGAAGACAGAAGAAGAGCCCATTTGATCTGCATGCCCATTTCACAGCATAAGCTTGAGTTAGTCTGGAGACCCCATAGTGCAAGTGCATGTGGAGCCAGGCTCTCCACTGCTCTGATTTCACTGATTGCTCAGAAGGCTGGTCATGGGGCTGCTGGCTACAGAGCTGCTAAGTCCTTGGTCAGTAGAGTATTTGGGGGTCCCCAGGACTGGCTGGGCCTACCGCACCCTGGATTGATTTTCTTACAAGTTGTAGACTTCCCTGCCGACATACTCTGTGATGACTATCTCGCAACGTCCTGATTGGTGGAGGGTGGGGAGAGTGTGGGGCGGCTCCCGCAGTGAAATTTGGACAGCTTTTTGCAGGGTCAGGGTTAACAATGTAGGTTAGTTGTTATTCACCAGAGAGAGAACTTATGGAAGAAAACTGTCTTGAGCTTCTGGGGTGGTGTTTCAGAATTCTCCCTTTTGGCCCTCTCTGTTTGTGTGGGCTGCTTTTGTCCTCTGAAACACATCATTGTCGTGGTACATATGAATTTAAAACTGTCTTTCAGCTTTGCTTTTTCTCTTTGCTGAGAACTTCCAGAGTTCTGTGCCAACAGGAGGCCTCAGGTCACTGCAAAGACACTGCTGATTCAGTTTTTTGTACCTAATGAATCTTTATTGGCACTGAGGTCTAACCTTGACACAGTGTGGTGAGTTATGCCTTGGCAGCCACTCTTAGGCGCTGCATTTCTGTCCCTGTGAAACCCTTTATAAATAATGTGGGCTGGCTCACAGATGCTACCAGCACACAGAAACTTCGAGTAGTCTTAAAAAATGGGAAGTAGATGGGATGGTGGCCTTAAAATGTAAGGAATGTTCAGCGTTAAGTGTTGATGAATATCTCTCTAAAAATGCCGAACAATTTTTGTCAGTGTAGTTTATTGAAAATGGGCCATATGAGTCTATAAAGTCTGGAACAGTGGTATTACTTTTAAAAATTTACATTCCTCCATCATTAATGTTTTTTAAAAAACACTTTCAGGAATGATAAACATTCTTGATTCAGACTCTCCACCAGCACTTTCTCATTTTAGCTCCTATGTCACTTTTCTCCCTGTTTTCTGTCAGGGAAAATTCTTCCTGGAACTTTGCAAAAATCCAGTTGCAGGAAGCTTTGGGCCTTTGCTTTGTCATTTTAGAGACATATGTAGGACCTCTCCTTGTGGCTGCCGTGGTCGGGGGCTCGTCACGAAAGGTGACCATACATGGCTCCTCCCTTAGCTCTGGTTCCTCTTGGTGTGATGTGATTGTGATTGTTTACACCCTGATCTGTTCCACACCGTGAGCTCTGCAAGTGCATCTTGTGGCCACTCTGTTCTTGGTGGCACATGCTGCCCCAAGCATAGGAGGGACTTAATGCATATCTGTTAACTGAATGAGGCATGGCCAATGGGTACAGTTAGCTTTGTACAATCTTAGAATAAAAAATCATTATTTTGTGGACTCAGGCATATTGAATATCAAATCTTGCCTCTTGGGACACAACAAATGCATTCCCAAAAAACTGTCATAAATTGATGTGATCACGTTCACATCTTTTATTGAAATCTAAAGTGCTCAACACCAGTTGCTGGTGAGGATGTGAAGCAGCAAGAACTCTTGTTCATTGCTGGCAGGAATGCAAAACAGTAACAGCCACTTTGGAAGATGACTTGGCAGTTTCTTATAGGACTACACATATTCTTACCATATGATCCAGCAATTGAGCTCTTTTGTATTTACCCAAATGAGTTGAAAACGTATGTCCAAAACCTGCAAGCAAATGTTTATAGCACACTTATTCACAATTGCCAAAACTTGGAAGCAACCAAGATATTCTTTAATAGATGAATGGATAGGCAAACTGAGGCACTCCAGACAATGGAATATTATTCAGCAATAAAAAGAAATGGGCTATCAAACTACAAGAAGACATGGAGGGAATTTGAATGCATACTGCTAAGTGAAGGAAGGCAATGTGAAAAGGCTACATGCTACAGGATTTCTGCAATATGCCATTCTGGAGAAAGAAAAACTGCGGAGACAGAAAAAAGATCAGTGGTTATCAGGGATAGGGAAGAAGCAGAGGTGAATAGATAGAGCACAGGGAAGTTTTAGAGCAATGAAACTACTTTTTATGATATGTAATGTTGGACACATGTCAAAACCCATAGAAAGTACAAAACCAGCCGGGAGCAGTGGCTTATGCCTGGAATCCCAGCAATTTGGGAGGCCAAGGCAGGCGGATCATGAAGTCGGGAGATTGAGACCACCCTGGCCAACATGGTGAAACCCATCTCTAGTAAAAATACAAAAAATTAGCTGGGCATGGTGGCATGTGCCTGTAGTCCTAGCTACTCAGGAAGCTGAGGCAGGGGAATTGCCTGAACCCGGGAGGTGGAGGTTGCAGTGAGTCAAGATGGTACCACTGCAGCCTGGCGACAGAGCAAGATGCTGTCTGAAAGAGAGAGAGAGAGAGAAATACCAAGAGTTAGCCCTAATGTAAACTATGAGCTTTAATTAATAATAATGGCTCGTCAGTTGTAAGAATAGGGGAAATTGTGTGTGTGAGGTGCAGGTGGGTGGGATGAGGTGGTATATGGGAGTTCTCTCTATTTTCTTCTCAATTTTTCTATAAACTTAAAATCACTCTAAAATATAATATTAATTAAAGAAAAGGTAAAGAGCTGTAGAAACAGTCTGTTTTTTTTTTTTTTAACCAATGGATTTGTTTAAAAAAAATTACTTAATCCAGAATTCATTCAGTTGTTTCTTTGCGAAGAAGAATATGCAATTGTGTTTGGGGAAAGGACACCTCCTCCCTCTGACTGAGAGGAGGACCGGTTGTGACATTTTGCCATTAACATTCACCGTTCAAGTGGGTCCCTTTGGCAGGCCACTCAATGTCTCCATGCCCTGGTTTTATGATCTGTAAAATTAGGATGATAATGCCTGAGGATACTTTAAATCAGAAGCCTGTAGAGGGAGAACAGGGGTGCCTCAAGGCCCTTGAGCAATCTCCCGTGATGAGAAGCATCCTAGGGGGAGCTGCCTGGGCCAGGCGTCTCCCTGCTGGCTCCTTATCTGAAAAATGATCATGTTGTTTCCTCTAGTCCTGGAGCTTTGCAATTCCTATTATGGTAGTTAGGTTGGGAAATTGCCTATGAATCAAAAACACAGCAAATTGGGTATCAACCAGATGCAAGCTAGAAGGCCAATATTCAGTTATTAAAAGTCAAAAGGTAGAGGGAAGAGTCCAGGAAGCAAGTAGGATCATTAATGTTAATGGTTTATACTTGGTATTTGCTGGCTGTGTTCTAGGACAACTTTTTTTTTCTCTCCCGCCCTCCTTTGCTTCCTCCCATAAACACTTCCCATATCCTTCCACGCAACCGCCCTTTTATGTTTCAGGATATGCAGAAGGATATTACTTATTGGACCTCCAGTAACTAATATAGGGTGCGAGGAGAGATGAGGTAGTATATTTAGTATTTCATAACTGTGCATTTTGGGAGAAATGACGTCTTATTAAACTGAATGTATCACACTAGCTTAGAGAAACACATAGAATATGGCTTCAGGGTCTATCCTCAAAATAGGTCTATGCAAGCTCCCAAGTTCAAATGGGAAGTAACACTTCCCCTAGGATCATGTTGCTCACCTTCAAGTAGGAATAAATTAAACTCCAGGGGATAATTGAGTTATTATTTCAAATATTCTCTGAAAACAAAGGGAGATAAGCTTTTAGACAACCTGCTTAAATGTTGAACTGGCCCCTGCGGTATGAATTTGTCAGGCATGGGTGGAGGTCAGAGGATGTGTTTTGGCGTAGAGATAGAAAAGTCCGTGGCACATGTTGATGATGTGATGCCCAACTTAAGTGAGTGAACCAGCAGGTGTCCTGGGCTGAAGCTAGGAACTCCACATAGCTTAGGGCTTGATGACAAAGGGTAATTTATGTCACGCAGGAAGCCAACGTATCATATGGGAGTTCTCCAAGATAGTTCCTCTGGAACGCAAGTTCTGAGCGATGCTAAGTGGAAATTAAGAGTTCCATGGTCAGACGTATTTCAGAGGTAAATCTTGCTCCTTTGTTATAGTTGCATGACACCTATTAGTGTGTAATCCTCAGATGTCTTGCACTAAAGGAATCTGCTTAACTTTGTTGAAGCTGAAGCTGGCACTTCGAAAGCACAAGGTATTTGAGGGTAGTATATGTACCTTTTGTTTCATGTAAATCACCCATGGTTTTCCAGACTAGCAAATTTCCGTGAAGTAGACTTTGGGGCACTTCTCCATGCCATGGGGCCATCTAGGGTTTGACAAAGAGGTCCATGCTCAGACCTCCATTGTAGAGATTCTGTTGGAACAAAAAGAAAATAAACAGAGATTCTGTTGACAGGTAGAGGATATAGTAGGTGGAAGACATTTATTAGGATGCCATTATAAGAATAAAATTTGATGGCAACAAATAATGAGGATACTGGGTGTGTTTTCAGCGTCCTAGGCCAGGAGTCAGATAACTATGGCCCATGGGCCAAATGTGGTTGGTCTCCCACTGTTTTTTGTCAATAAGGTTTATTGGAACATGGCCATACCTATTCCTTTATGTATCATCTCTGCACTGAAACTGTAGAGTTGGCTGGCAAAGCCAAAAATATTTACCGTTTGGCCTGTTACAGAAATATTTGCTGACCCCTGCTCCAGGTAGTTGGTTGAGTTGATTTGTCAGACCAGAATAAGATAATTATCTGTGTTTTTCAGTTCTAGTTTCTTTAAACAGATGAATAAAAAATATATATATGCAAACACAATTTCCAATACTAAATTCTAGGAATCAGCTCTGACTTGAATTTTTAATAAAAATGTTGGGGACTGGGATTGTCATCTGCCTTTATGGCTGTGAACATCCCTGAGCACTGAAGACCTGTCTTTGTCTCTGGTAGGCTCTGTTATCCCTCTCGTGGCAGGACTGAGCCTGCAGGGGTATTGAGAGGCCACCTTGTCCTGAGTTTTAGGCAGTTAAGCTATCAATCATTATCTTTGGCCTGACCCTGGGCTCTGTCATGACCCCATAGGAATCTGGCTGCAGTTCTTGGCTCCTGTGCTCAGTTTCCTCTAGATGTATTGATACTGGCAGATATTGTCTGCCCTTTCCCTTGGAGAGTTACTTTCTATATCTACTTTTTGGGGCACATGCATTTATATATCATACATAATATAAAGTCTTGTGATGATAAAGTATGTGGTTGCCCCGTACTTTATGGGGAAAAGTAGAGAGGGGCCATTCAACTCCGTCACTCCCAGAAGACAGATCTATATGGCCCAATCAAGACCTGGGCTGCCTAACACCCAGAATGTGTTTCATTTGGTTTTTCCATGTCTCATCCATATGGCTTAAAAAAATTCAAAAACATATTGTTTTTAATGGTATTAGAGTGTTTGAGAGTCTCTAAAGTAAAAATTTAAAAAAAGAAGACCTTAAGAATGGTTAATATTTATCACTGCATTTGTGGTAGCAAGTGTTAAAAATATTTTAAGATAGCTGCACACAAAACATAAAATTGTAATGTTTCTTAACTGTGAAACACGCCAGTGAAAATGTTCACCATCCAGTCATGAGTTGACTGTTGTTTTTATGGAATATTAAGTACCAAGCAAAGAATTCCACAGCATACCAAATAGGTGGTCGTAAATGATATGGGCAGGTTGGTGTGCAAGCTGTCAAGAGGGTTGAAGACACCGCATACCTGACTAGGAGCTCTGGGTACCATGTCCAGGTCAAACAAAGTAGGCTAGGCTGGTGCGCTATGTATCCTAACATCCCCAGCATGATCTGTCTGGTTTTTGATTCTCATCAACATGACCATAACAGCTCTTGGGAGCTGAGTGATTATGAGATGCTCAGCATTTCTCATAACTGATTTCTCATTCTGGCAACAACACCACAATTAGTAGGCATGGCACCCACCAGAACAAATCACCAGACATTTAGCAGCATAAGACAACACTGGTTTATTATCATCATTTCTGGATCAGAGGTCCAGGCACAGCAGAGCCAGTTTTCCTGCTCAGTGTCTCAAAGGCAGAGGACAGCGATTTTGTCTGAGGCTCAGGGTCTCTTACTAAGCTCCTTCAGGTTGTTGGCAGAATTCATTCCACTGAGGTGATAGGACTGGGGTCCCCATTTTCTTGCTGGCTATTGGCCCTGGGTTTGTCTCAGACCTCAGAGGGTGCCTTCAAGTCCTAGCCATGGGGCCCTCTCACCATATGGCAGGGAAAATGGCTCCCATTTCTGCTTATATAACATCTTATGTAATATCACCTAATTGAGGGAGTGGCTATCCCATCATATTCATGGGCCTGCCCACACTCCTCAGGAGGGAGTGTGCAGCATTTATTGACCAGAGCATGGGGATCTTGGCAGATTCCATAAGACAATTCTGCCAACCATGCATCCTCATTCTGCATATGGGGGAACATTCTAAGAGGTTATATTCCTAGCCTAGAGTCACAAAGCCAGTGCTGACAAAGCAGGGATTTGATACTACCAGGCTTCCAGGCGTGATGCAGCCCCATTTTATAGTATCGAAAGCATTGGGTGGGGACAGCTGAACAGTGGTGTGTGTCAAGCCTTGAGTCAATGGCAGCAGAGACAAGGACTCCCCAGAGTGTGGACCACGTATGAGTGTCAGTTCAGAAACTGTTGATATCACAATGAGATGGGAACAGAAATTGAGTGTAAGTGTTAAGAAATATTTATGACAATATGACAGTGTGTGACATCAATCACTTTTGCATTTTATGGAAGTGTTGGATTACAGAGGATTGGAAAACACACATACACAATAGGACAAAAAAAAAACCCCAAAACCCAAAAGCTGTCCCTTCACCACTTATAGTGCAAGTTGTCCTGGTGTCAAGCAGTTTCTCAATGCCACAGTCATTGTATGGGGCCCCAGTTCCTTGTACTCTAGAGTAAGTATAGGATCCAACTGGGGAATATTATAATATTGTCACATTGGCCTCCTAGGTTAAAATAGCAGCTGAGGTCTTTAATAACTCTTTCTGGTAAGTTGATCTTGCACATTTTTTCTTGCTAGGCCAAGTCTGAAAACACTCCAACCTAATTTCCCCAGGATTTTGGGCACCCTCTGAATCTGAATATTCCTAAACCCCCAATGTGCATGACTGTATCATTGTTTATTGAGTTTATGAAGAAGCTATTTTACTGGCCTGCCAAGCAATCAAGTTTGTTTGGCAAAGTTGTCACAAGGTTCTTTCGGTGGCAGGTCACCAGATCCCACAGGAAGCAGCATTGTGACAATGAGGATTTGATGGTGAAGCAACAGAGGTGTGTGATGGAACCTTATGGAGTGAGATGGGATCCAGAGAGTGACCAGGATCTGAGCAAGTGGCCCTACCCCATTGGCTTTCTTCTTCCTTGAGCACACCTGCTTTCTCCGGGCCTCCGTGCACCACTGTCACCAATGGCTGCCATTGTCTCCCATTACCAATGGCCGCCCTTGCTTCAGATATCCTACAGAGACTGATGGACAGCTCTGACCTCCAATTCCAGATAGTCAGGGACGAGTATCTGAAGAGACCAGCTCCATTAGATGTCCACTCCTGAGAACATGATTGATTAGGACATTATGGCACCTGAGCCCCTGCAGGTGGGTTTTCAGCCAGCTCTCAGGGTTTGGTATGGGCTGGGAAGACCCCAGAATGTCCATTAAACCAACCCATGTACAGAGGACATATTAATATTCTTTCCATGTAGTGTGTGTTGATTAGCTTCTTAAAAAATAATTAGTAAAGACCTTTTTGATACTTTGTAGCTCGAACATTGTCTGAAACATGGCCCTGTTTTTATTAAGACCAAATATCAAAACAACAGGGACATACAATTTCATCTTTCTGAAAAATCTCTCCCTTCAGAATAGAAAGACCTTGAGCAATATGTAATTATACTTGTACCTCTTAATTTGATAGTTTGAAAAATGTTTTGTAGGCTTGAAGAACATTTATGGAAATTTCCTGTCCCTGCCACAGATCAAATTGTTTAAATGATGGACGGCAATTTTATATTAAGCTGTGATAATAGTATCTCATTTGCTGCTGCTTAAGTGATTTCTTTTCCTCTTAACACATCTAGGTCAAGTTACTCCTTCAGCCTAAAAAAAAAAACTGTGAACAAAAAAGGATGGCAAATCGAGGAAAACCAATTATACAACAATTTTAGACTTGAAGTAAGACAGTGGCATTTCCCATATTGATTACTTTTCACTTGATTATAGTGACTCTCTTCAGCTGTTTATCACAATATAGACCATAACTCACAGACTACATTTGTTCCAAACTAAATGTAGTGCAAGGAAGCAGAAAGAGGAAGGAGGTGAATAAAAAGTAGCATTTTTGACATAAATGAATAACCATCAAGTAAATAATCATATTTAGCTTTTCTAAGCAGTGTATTTGACCAATAACTTGAACTTGCCTTGTCAGGGAAACTCGCATTTCTTAGTGTGTACAATCTCATGCATTCTCTTTATTTTCAATGGTAGATGGAAGACAAATTTTATGTTATTTTTCTCTGATAGGAGATAAAAGGGAAAATGAAATGGTTGGCAGCAATCACTGAAACTCATGAGTTTTGTCATCTGAAATTGGATAGTAAAACTTGTGTTTCCTCAAATCTGACTCAATTCACCAGGTCACTTTGTTGACTCATTGGCATGACTCACAAATTAGACCTTCTGCTTTGAATGAAGTGGGGACCACTTCAAACATCCTGCAGTCCTGTGCCATCTTTGCTGAATCTGTAGTCAACAGACATTTCAGTGACTTCCGAGCTCAAGATGCTCCACTCTGTGGCCTAGACAAACAAGTTCTGGAAATCAGAGGGCTTCTATTCCGATAGATAAGATGTGTCTATAAACCTCTCTAATTCAAGGTAGAAAATGTGTTGTGACATCAGGAATACACAGGTAAAGAAATCATGAGGAGGAAGCCATTAATTCAACAGATATGTTGAATGCCTGATGGAGATGGGGCACCACTGGCTTTCTCCTTTCCTTTCCTCTTTCCTTCCTCTCTCATACATTCATCCTGTTGTCACTGAGTAATGCCTGCATGCCAGCAGTTGGAGGAACCTGGGTGGATAATACAGCCTATCTTCTCAGAGTTCAGCATAGTAAGAGAGGGATGTACCTGGGAAAGATGGGAAGATGCATTCATTGTGGAACAGATACTGATGGAGCACCAATATACATGGAGTACTCGCCTAAGCCCAAAGTATTCAGGGATAGAAAGAGGGAAGGGTCGGCTTCGCAGCTGATGTTTACCATATAATACAGGTGAAGCATCTCTCTGAGCTCAATACAGATTTGTCAAATGTTGCAGTGCAAGAGGCCCAGAACCCCAGAGTAAGGAGGCATTTTTCTGCTTTGGGGTGTTCAGCAAGATTTTCATGGAGCAGGGGTTATTTGATTAGGGTGTTGAAGGAGGAGTAGGAGCTTGCCAGGCAGGGATGAAAGGAATCTAGTCAGAGACACCACATGTGAAAAGACAGACGTGCTTATTGTTGGTTTGGATAACACGCAGTGTTCAATGATGATGGCATGGACTGACTTTTCCCACTGCTCTACACTTCATCTAGGACACCTCTTGAAATCAAAGAGAAGTTAGGCTTTCTTTTTGAGAATTAATATCCCCAGGGCTAGAAAATAGTTTGCTCTGAAACTTGGAAAGCAAATGTAAAATACATTTTTCCCCGATCAGAAAATGTTTAAACCCATTAGTATGCAAAGATTAGGAGCTTAAATGGGATTCGCAGGAGATGTGCCAGCTCTACACATGTACTAGATTATTTTTTTGAAATGATGTAGGCGCTTTGCCCGTGAAGTAGAGGAGGGTTTCTTTATACAACTGAAAAACCAGGAGAGAAATCTTTGAGAAGGGCCTGTGCGTTTCACTTTGGAAATCGCTGGCTTAACTATTCAGTAGACCTGGTTCCTGGATTTTGAAATCAGTTTTTCTTTGCTTTCCTTCTTTGCCTGGTTGCCTCTTGATGAGAACAAGGCAACTGTTGGCTTAACTCCGTGCCTATCTGCATTATCCCAAAGGATCCTGCAATAATGGTTACAATTTTTGGAAGTGGCTACAATGCTCATAAAGAGAAAAGCAACCTTGAATGGGAAGGGTGTTACAAATTCAAAGCACAGAGCAAAGAAAACAAGGGAGACACTGAAAACACATTTTGCACATAAATGTTGTGGCGGGAATCCAGGCACCTGCCAGGTGGAAGTTGTTAGGAGTGATAAAGTGATTATTGACTTAGAATCTATCCATCGTTGCCTGCTCACATTTAATAAACTGCCAAGTCCAATTCTCTTAGTACCAACTTAGCTTTTCCAATAATTTTCTGTTTCCAACAGCTGTCTAATCATATTTCTTAGAGATTTTTTTTTACATAAACTACAGGATTAACCAGTATTTCTGTGTGCTGAATTTTGTTCACTGGACTCGCTCGATACTCCACTAAGGAAGACTTTTCTTTTCAGTTAAATTACAAAAAGGCATACCACTTCTGTGAGTGGCAGCTCTGCTCATAGCCCCCTTGTGGGTATGGACGTAGAAGGAGGGGAAGTGGTCATCGGGACTTGAATGTCTCTGTCTTGTTTCAGGTACCCCCACATTATGGGATGAGGGAAGAGAGCCAGCATTTAGAGAAAGGGAAACTGAAGGGTTGGTATCTGACCTCCCATTATTTAATCACAAGAAGGAGTTGTCAAATGTCCCTACTTCAAAGGGAGTGCAGGGCTTATGAGGAATTAAACACCCAGCAGAGAGTAGTGAAAACACCATAGGGAAGTTGAGGCAAGAGGGCGCACAGGCTTACAGAGGCTTGAGAGAGCCCTGATCACAAACTCTACCCTTTAACTTAGTGCCCAGTCGAACTCATCCCAGATTTTTGTTAGTCCTCCTTGCCTTCTCACGTGAACTTATTTTAAACTGGGGCAGGACCTTGCCACAGCATCATGTTTTCCCAGAGTTTTTTGCATTATGTACCTTCCTCCTGCCCCTTTGGACTTTTTAACACTCCTTTGCTCTTTCCTGGTCCCTGACCTTGTGAAACATTATTTGCCATCTGCATGGCCTAGAGGTTTGCCCCCCTTGACCTCTAGTATTGGCCTGTCCGTGATTCACCATCAGTGTCTGCCTGTGGCTTATCGTGTTAGTTATAAGCAAAGAGAAATGCACTGTTGGTGGCTGCACCTTAGCAGCTGTGACTTATTAGAGAGCACAGATTAGGTGGTCTGTCTTAAATGAAGTATTGGTAAATGGAAGGTCTATATGTAAGGAACAAGATTTTATTGGAATACATAGCTGCGAGTTGGTATTCTTGTTTTGACTTATTTTTTAACAGTTATCATTTTAATGCTTATTTAAAACCACATCTGAGTTACCTGTAGCATTCATCGTACCAAGTACATCTGTAATCTCAGCACTTTAGAAGGCCAAGGCAGGAGGATCTCTTGAGCCCAGGAGTTCGAGACCAGCCTAGGCAATGTAAGGGGACTTGTCTCTATACAAACAAATAAAACCCAAAACAAATAATAGTTATCTGATTACCTAGTTGTCTCCTGTACTGTTTTGTGCAGTCTTCAAAGGGAGATATTACTAGTCTTTGCTAATAATTAATGGTTGAAATTAACTTCAGAGGGAGAGAAAGAAAGAGAAAGGGAGAGGGGAAGAAAAAGGAGGAGGAGAGAGAGAGAATGCAGGAGAGCAAGCACAGAATAGAGACAGAGAGGGAGAGAAAACCCAGGTAAGTTACTGATCTCTTCTGCTTCATGTAAGCTTGAATTTCCATTGTATAACTGGCATATATAGTGTAATCAGTCTAATAATAAGCATACATGTCCAGCCCCAAGGTAACATTTGAGGGCAGGGTTCTCTTACAGCTATCCTTCTTGCTATGTTAATCTCCTTGTTTATAATCCCCCAAATAATGAAAGCTTAATTATTAGAATTGAAGTAATCACAATAAGTATACATATATCAATATCTCAGGGATCTGACAGGTCACCGAAACAGTTGTTGAGTTTCATTTGTTTCAGGCTTGAGACTTTACAAAGGAGCATTGTCCTCTTTAAAAAAAATGATGAGTTCGTGTCCTTTGTAGGGACATAGATGAATCTGGAGAACATCATTCTCAGCAAACGGACACAAGAACAGAAAATGAAATACTGCATATTCTCACTCATAGGCAGGTGATGAACAATGAGAACACATGGACACAGGGAAGGGAGTACTTACACATTGGGGTCGATTGGGGGGAATAGGGGAGGGACAGCGGCGGGGGTGGGAGCTGGGGAGGGGTAACCTGGGGAGAAATGCCAAATGTGGGTGAAGGGGAGGAAGGCAGCAAAACACACTGCCATGTGGGTACCTATGCAACTATCTTGCATGTTCTGCACATGTACCCCAAAACCTAAAATGCAATTTAAAAAAAAGCTTGTAAAATAACTTAATGATACAAACCTTAAAAAACAACAACAGTGGTATAGAGTAGAACTAAATTCATTCTGCTGGTGGGTGGGATTAGCCTTGACAGTGATAGGGAGCTGTGGCCCTGCAGGCGAGCCACTGCATGTGCTCAGTGGTGTGGACACTGCTTTAGGTGACTGCTGGTGGGCCTGAGGAAATGGGCAAGTCAAGGCCTTGACTTCTTCATAATCTCTTTCCCCTTGTCCCCACTGGATCCCAGCCTCTGACCACCCTGGATCACCTTTCCTCTGACACCTCTTCTATTCAGGGTGAATCTCAGTCCTTAGACTGATGGTCCAGGCTGGCCCCAGCTCTCCTCTCTACCCTTATCCCATTCTCTGCCCAGACAGGTGTGCTCTCCATTCCCCAAGGGCATGTCGGCCTTTCCCACCTAGGACATCTGCCTTCTTTCTGAACCTGCCTCTGAAAGTTCATTTACATTCTGTCTCCTCTGTGAAGTCTTCATGCCTCAGTAGTGGGAAGTCATCACTCTCTTGTAAAACCCTTACACCCCTATTACTTGGACCTCTTATTTGAAATCTGGCAAATAGCATTAGGCATAGTTATTATATTTATTATTACTAGATGTGACAACAAATTCCTACAGTGTAGACTGCTGTGAGTAATTTGTAGCTTCCTTCAGTGTGTGGGCATGTTTCTTCCATATAGTAGATGCTTAATAAAGATTTTCTGACTAATTAGCTTTGTGCCATTTAAGATTAGACATTCTTAATTAAACTTATATCTTCAAGTAGCATATGAGCAATGGGAAAATCATTTTTGGAATGAGGTGGACTATAAATAAACAGTAAGAAATTATTATAAGCCTTTCAAAATGTTGTTACAAATCTATGATCTTTTTCTCCACTTGGTATTTACTTACCCCAGAAGTGAGAACCCTTTTAATTAACAGTATTCATATTTTAGCTTTTGATTAACCTAGAATTCTGCTAGATGCCGTCAGAGTTATAGTTCTTAGATGCCAGTAGTTGAATATTCACAATGTGACACAGTTCTAAGGATTTTAAAAATATGTTTAGCTTACTTTTATCTCAATAATATTTATTTGGTGTTTCTTGTTCACAGTTATTGCAAATGACAGTACTTCAGCTAGTTAATCTGAAATGGGTTGTTGTGCTAAAGACACATAAAAGATGCTAATTAAGAATCCAGTTGATATATAAGGAATGCTTGAAAGAAGTTGAAGTCTCCCCACAGATTTGCCTAATCTCCCAGTGAGCGGATGCAGACTTTTCTTCTGTTCATGTTGACTGGCTGTCACGGTGGCATGTTCTGTGGAGGTGGATTGTACCCACTAAGTTATTGGTGGCCAAGGACTCACTGTACCCATTAAATAACACCAAACAACATTCCACTCTAATATACTACAGACACTTTTTGGTGACAGTTTTATTGAAATACTCACATACCATGCAGCTTTCCCATTTAGAATACATGATTCAGTGGGTTTTTCTGTATATTCACAGTTGTACAACCGTCACCACAGTCAGTTCTAGAACATTTCGTCACTCTCCACTCCAAAAATAAAATAACCCAGTACACTTTAGCCTTTATCATTCAGTCTCACAATTCCTCCCAGCCCTGGGCATCCACAAATCTTTTAGTTGTTATGAATTTGCCTGTTTTGGACATTCCATGTAAATGACGTAGTACAACGCATGGTCTCTTGTATTCTTTGACTTCCTTCACTGGCCCTGCGGTTTTCAAGGGTCGTCTGTGCCACAGCCCATCTCAGTGCTCTACTCCTTTTTATTGCTGAATGAGATTCCATTGTGTGGATATATTCCATTTTGTTTATCCATTCATCAGTTCTTGGACTTTTGGGTCATTTCATTTCCACCTTTCAGCTGCAATGATTGATGCTGCTTTGAGCATTTGTGTATATGTTTTTGTGTGGACATAGGTTCTCATTTTCCATGGGTGTATACCTAGGAGTTGAATTGCTGGGTCATATGGTAACTCCTGTATTTAACCTTTTGAATAACTTTCCAAAGTGGTTGTAGCAGTTTACATTACTAGGAGCACTTTACTATGAGAAAATAGGATGATATTATACATAAGTAGGTTTCTACATTTGAAAACTACTGTATTAACCCACATTTCTGAATGTCTTCCACTGATATTTTTTCTAACAACTTTAGTGAGGTATAATTTACATATAATACACTCAGCTTCTAAGTACACAAGTCAGTGATGTTAGTAGATTTACCAAGTTGTTCCATACTGTTGTCACAGATGCATATCACATTCTCTCTCCAACTTTCATCCCTCCAGCACCTCCCATCGACATTGATTTGATCTATTAGTTAGTCATTTAATTTCATGATTTATTAGCTCAAGTAGAAGCTGAGCCAAAGGACTCAAAAAACTTCGTGATCATCAAACACAAAATCAGGAAACTTCTATCACTTTATTTTTTGTTCAAGTCTCAGGAGGTTGACACTCCGATATCTTCAATTTTGAAACAAGAAAGCCTCAAAAAAGTTGAAAAGTTTTTAATAACATGTTTGGTGGAAAAACCTGGCCTGAACTGACATGTGGATATGTATAATATTTATTCATTCTGTTTAGTATGAATAATTATATGTCTACTATAGAAATGTTAATATTTGATTATGGGGTGCTGGCCCAGACCTCTCTGGGGATGAGTTGTAATAAATATGTATCATTTTCCCTTTCTAAAATCCAAATAATCCTGACACAGGGTAGCATGCCTGGCTCCAAGGGTTTCAGAGATGGTCTTGTGGGCCTGGGTTTGGTCTTCTGAGCCAGCACCTCAGAGTAAGCAAGCATCAATTCCTTTGGACTGTTAAAGGCAAACTTAAAAACTTAAAACCCCCCAAAGTTCAAATATATTTTATGAGTTAACTCCAACTACGTGGAATTGCTGATATTCAACTCTTTTAACTTAAAGTGGTATTTTTGTTGGGTTTGCCCTTTCTCTGTCTATTTCACAGTGAAAGACGAGGGTGGGTGGCAAAGGGGGAGCATGGAGTGCTGTGCTGGAACCAAGACTCCACTCTGGTCATGTCAGAGCCTCAGAGAGTTGCCAGAGTCCCCACTGCAGGATGTAAGGGTGAGGAGGGGAAAGTGGGAGCAAAACACGATGGGCGTCCACAGCCATGCACGGGGTGCAGGTGAACATTGTATAGACACCAGGGAATTTCACTCTCGACTGTCAGTTTACTTCTGTGTAAAATGGGTTTAGTCCTTCTTCATTAGCTCTGTCTTTTCTTTAAAAAAAAAAAATCCTCAAATCTTTTACCACTCATGCTTATTCATACATCCTGCTTATTCCTTTGTTGTTTTGAAATAAAGTTACCATTAGGGTTGACAAAGGAGAAAGAGAGTTGATGCCGAGAGAGTCAAGTACATGAATAACATTCTATAAAAATTCAAACCCTGTGTGTAATTTCAGTTCATTACCTGGGCATTAAAAACAGAAGAGCCAGCTTATCCTTTAAGCTGGCTTCTCATCCTTGGAAATTTAAAATGCTAAGTTTGGTTCCAGAGAGTGACAATGTCATTCCTTGAATTCAAAAGGGATGTATGAGGATTTGAATGAAAAAATAACAAAAAGTGGGTTTCAGGCTCATACATTTCATTCATAACTCAGGCCCTTGGTTGACCCAGCCCTCTGGAACTCAGAAGTTCCTGTGTGTCCTGTCATGCCCGCGGTGGTTCCGTCGCTCCCCATGTTTCAAGTTGGAGCAGTCATCTCTTGAAAGTGTTGGGCAAGGTTCAGACACTTGGCCTCAGGATTTTACTTCTGCTCTGGGGGAGGAAGGCTCTTTTCTGAGGATGCTGAAGGCACCAGTGTGGTATTAGTTGAAACAAGAGACTTGTGTAAAATGTTCAGGGACCAAAGTCAGGGGAGTAAATCATCTTATTTGTCATTATTTGTTCTTGATTTCATTTGGAATAAGCTTCACATGTAAGTGCATGTGGTTGACTTTCATTTAGAGAAGTAAAGGCCGTCTTGGTCCTATTGCACAGGGTCCTTCAGAAGCTGAGTGAGTCAGGTCATTTGGATTTTTTTTCAAGGTCCCTGGTATGTTATGAATGAACACATGACAAAACAGTGGAAAACTGTGGTGTGTTTTCACCACAGTTTTAAATATATACATTTCACAATTTGCCGCTTTTTAACAAAGCATGCCTATGTTATATGTAATTGGTCTCTTCCCAAGCAAATGAAGGATACAGTAGAAAGAAATTATAATGCACCGTGGGCTACGTGGTCCTGAAAAGGGATGCAACTTTAAACAACTTCTCCTTCCAGTGTCATGGCGTCTTTGTGACTATATTTGTAATCCCTTCAGGAAGTAATCTGGAAAGCCTAAGTTTAAGGTCCTTTGAATTGGAGGCCTAGGCTCAATGGCTTTATGATCCCTGGAGAGGATCCTGGAGTTGCCCTGACCTGAGTCTTCCTGGAGCTTTCTAGGGCAGTTCTTATTACTGCCTTAGTTGCTGTGAGCATGTTTTCATCTTAAAGCCTTCCTTCACCTTGCATTTTCTTCCTGCTATGTCCAAAATCAGTTTCTCAATATAGGAATCGGGATTTTTTTTTGTCCCAAACTTCTATCCCTCCCACTGGGACTGCTCTCTGCACTTTGACCCCGGCCCCTACCTTTGCTTCAGAGTGGTTCTTACACAGGTGCCCTGTGGCTCACTCTGCCATGTTTGATCAGAAAACAAAAAGGAAGTAGGCAAGTGCTTAATAAAGGGAATTAAAGCCTTACTTGATAGTTAGAAAAACTGAGGGAGTGAGGGTCAGGGAAGCTGCTGTCTGAGTTGACAGATCTAGAAAGTGCTGGGATGATAGGAGGTCACCACCAATGGTCTCTGGTGTCCGCAGCACGAGTGGGTAATTCTTGGGAGTGCATCTGAATGACTGACCAAAGATACCTGCCATCTGCAGATGCCCACACACATGCCCATCACTTCAGCTGGAGAATGTTGGTTTCTTCTCTTTCAGTTTGTAGATCTCTCAAGAATCTCACCTGGAGCTCTGCTAGAAAGGGAGTAAAGAATGTGTGGTGGTAGGCTTCCAGCCCCCACTTAGAAAGCACAGCTTAGATGGTGCTGAGAGTCAGCAGGCACTCTCCAACACACAGTCTTAGTCACCAGATTGAATGGATTCCACTTTAAAAAACATTCTGTCCTTATATTGCTTGATCCTATCATAACATTTTCTCATACCTGCTAGCCCTTATTTCTTTCAGTGTTCCTCCTGAGCTCAGCTCCTTCTCTGACTGTTGCTGGACACCCCCTGCAGGCAGTACTGGGTAGTGATTAAGGGCACCAAACTATATAGGTTGGTACAAAAGTATACCTTTGCACCCACCTGATAATTCTGTCACTCTGCCTTTTCCGTTAGTCCTGTAGATTCTTCTTCCTAAGTAACGTTCAAATAGTTTGTCTTCAGTCTTTCTTGTTATTATCTTGGATCACCTTTTGCTCCTTTGAAAACATCTAGATAATGTCAATAAACAATAATATTTTGCTCCTTAAAACTCTCCAGCCTCCTTTCTCACTAGCTCCCCATCCCTGACACAAGCTTCCCGCCACATAACCTTCATACGCCAAACCAATCATAACCGCCTGAACGTGTCATGCCCTCTTTTGCCACTGCATTTGCCGTTCTTTCATCCTGGAAGGCCCTTCCTTTGTTTTCTGGGCTGGCTCTTGTCTTTCAGGTCTCAGCGTTAAATGAGAAGCCTTCTTGTACCATATGCAAGGAGCCTCTTTGTACCCTGTAAGCCTGGTCTAGTTGCTCCATAGGTGGCCTATAGGATCCTTTGCTTCTCCTGTCAGAGCCTTTATCATGTTGTGTTGTAGTTGACTACTTGTTTTTTCCCCCCAGGGATTGTAATGTCCTTGAGGGAAACAGCTGTGTTCTTATAAACCTTATATTCCCAGATAAACGGTGCCTGGCACCCAGTAGGGTGTAATAGATACTATTTAATTCAACTGCATTTTGAGCACTAGCCATATGCTCAATGCTGCTTTGAGCACAACGTGTGTCAACATTTTGTTAGGGGGTGGGGTGGGAGTGATGTCCTTGAAGAGGAGTCATTCAAGTTGCAGAGTGACCAATGAGGGGGAGGCAAACATACAAGGATCGAGGACAAGAATATCCTTGGTCAAGAGAACAGCAGGATGACAGAGACAAGCTGGTAGCGGTCTGGGGCCAGAAAGATGGCTGGGAGTCAGGATCTGAGGGTACTGGGCCAGATCAAAGGACCTTATGGGTCATAGTCATGATTAGTGGGAAGTCATTAGCGGGTTTCAAACAGGGAGCACTGCCATCATAATTGTTCTTGAAAAGCTCCTTCTGGCAGCCATGTGGAGAATGGGATACAGGGCACTGAGTGAAAACTGGACGCCTGTTAGGATGCTGAGGGTTTCCAGGGAGGAGAAGCCTGTGACTTCGACTAGGGATATAATGGGGGAGAGGATGACAAAAGTACTGAAACATGGAGTGTATTTTGGAGGAAGAGCCCACGGGACTTGCTAATGGATTAAGATATTTGTGGAATAAATGGCATTAAAGCAAGTGGTCTCTGTGCCTCAGTCTCTATTTCAGGTTTATCCTCTTCTTTTTTTTCAGCACTGCCACCAGATTACTTTTAAAGATGAATTAAAGTTCAGGTCTGATCATGTGGATCCTATGTCCCATGGGACCTCCCGCTGCACACAGGCCACACTCCTTAGCTCAACCTCCCTGCTCATCTGAGCCCCACTTGCCTGCTCTTTTGCACTCTCCCCGCTCCCCATCCCACACCTGCAGCTCTGCAGACAGGAGAGACCAGGCAGAGGAGGCTCTCACCCTGGAGTCTTTGCTGCTCCTTCACCATCACCTCTCTCAGTCACCTGGCTGACTTCCACTCATCCTTGAACCCCAGCTCACTGTTGCATCATTTATGAACATTCCTGAACTGGTACTCTATGCCCTTGGTATTCACAGTGCTATAACCTCTCTTCCCTTTGGTTTCCCTTTGGTCTAAAGTTAGGATGGTATCTGTGCTTTCTGTTTTATAGAGCAGTTGTGAGGATTTGCTGGATTCAATGACTAAAGCACCTACAACAGCTTGGCACATAGGCCAGGGAGTGTGAAACTCAGTAATTGCTGTTATCATCTTGTGTGGCCTTCCTGTTCTATTCCATGCCATGTTATCAAGGTATTTGCTTCCCCTCCCAGCTGAACTGTGAGAGTGCCATTATGTTCATAGCATCAGCCCCTATTATAATTCTTCTCACATAATCAATTGTCATCATCGTCAGCAATAAGAGCATTAATGGACATTTACTCTATGCCAAGAACGTTGGCTCAGGAAGGTATTATAAAATTGCTGGAGGCAGGATTCGAACTCAGGTTGTCAGACCTCAGGGCTGCTCTCTGGATCAGCATGGTATGTTCCTTCCCAAACTGAAGTTGCCTGGTAGACATTCGGATGGACAGGTGGAAGGAAAGAACAACAAGGGAATTAGAACAGATTTTTCTCTGCGTCAAATTTATGTAAAAATCCATGTTGCGAAGGTAAAGTCTGAATGGACATGGAAATTATTACTGTTATTTCATTTTCAAGGAGAAAGAAATTGTTTCTTCCCTGGCCATAGTTGGGACTTGGGGGGCAAGGAACTGTCTGCCACACTCACCGTCCTGTCCGGTGTCTCACAGGTGCCATCTGTCAAAGGAGCTTGCTTTGGCAAATAGCTTAATTTCTGTGTTTGTGCCATTGTGAGGACATCAGTCAAACCCTTCCAGAAAGGCCTTTGCCTCATTCCATTTTCAGCCTCACTGATCACAGATTTTACCTCTGAAGCTGAAAAAGAGAGTGGTGGATTCTGAAAACCCACCCTTAAGGAGCAGATGCACAGCCTTGTGTTTTCGAACACAAGATTTGGAGTCCTTTTCTTGGCAGCAGAATTAACTTTCACATAACCTCCATGTAACTGTGAACTTGGGGAGTTGTTCCAAGTTCTCCCCATATGAGAGCAAACCGTGGGAGGCAGTGACTCTGTGAAGTTTCCTTGTTTCAATCAAGCTGTTTTATGCTGGAAAATCTTGTCTCTTCCTCTACCCTACCTTAGTAATATTTTACACTTGTGTGGAATCCTTTGGGAAATTTTTGTATGTAAATTCTCACCAAATTCACACACTGAGGTACAGACTAAATGTTATATTTTTTCTGCTAATCAGATTAGAAAACCAAAACTCAGAGTAGTTAAGACTTGCCCAATGTCAATGAGTAGGAAGACCTGCATTCAAACTCTTGTCCTTGCTTTCTGAGACCTGTTCTGACTCTACTGTAACAAAATGTACCCCAAACTTCTTGAGGCCTAAGATTCAGTTATCTATTTGTTGGGGTCCCACTCAGTTCTTGGTGATGTTCTTGTTACCTAATAGGTTATCAACAAGGGCTTGTTAAATTAAATTAAACGGAAGTGATAGAAAAGTGATAGAACCAGGAATGGAAACTCTGCAGGACAGATTTCCTGACCAGCACTGACACCATGTTAGGTAGATTGTGACTTATCTGGGGCAGATGTTCCTGACTTCCTTGGCTAGTTGGGCAACACCTTCAATACTCTGCCATTGTGAGTTCTAGTCAACACCTTCTGAGTAAGCCCTGCAAGGTATAATTAAGGGCTGGAACAGACTATTATTCATCACGGTCAGAGCCCTCGGCGATAGGAAACTTCCTTTCATTTTGGAGAACAAATGTTCATCCTTCAGATCAGTGGTCCCCAACCTTTTTGGCGTCAGGAATTGGTTTCATGAAAAACAATTTTTCCATGGGGGAGTGGGAGATGGTTTTGGGATGAAGCTGTTCCACCTCAGATAATCAGGCCTTAGTTAGATTCTCTTAAGGAGCATGCAGCTTAGATCCCTTTCATGTGCAGTTCACAATAGGGTCCATGCTCCTTTGAGACTCTAATGCTGCCGCTGATCTGACAGGAGGCTGAGCTCAGGCAGTAATGCTTGCAGGCCCTCCACTCACCTCCTGCTGTGCCGCCCAGTTCCTAACAGGCCACTGACCAGTACTGGTCCATGGCTGGGGGTTGGGGACCATGCTTCAGATGACATAATGTCATAGTCTCCATTCATTGCAGACTGTCCCCTTGGGAAGTTAAAGATAGTTCCATTGCCCATAAAGGAAATAGCACAGTTACCTCAGAACTGAAGGGTCCTGAGGGGACTTTTTAAGTTTCATAGTTAAATAGCTTTGATTTTGATAATCAACTCTAAAATATTCACAGGAGAGCTATGTAAGCAGAACATTATTTAAAATACTGGGTCATTTGGAAAAATTACTTGGGCTGAAATCAAAGGTTGTCTCTTTTTCCTACCTCCCCCTGAGTTGCCTTGGCCCTTGAGCAGCCCTTTGAACAAAGCTTGGCTAGTTACGTCTTCAACAGCTTTGCAAATGTTGCAGTTTGGCAAATGCAGGCTGAGATGTAGAATGCAATGACTTTGGTTTGGAAATAGGCCATCTGCACTGATAATGGGTATTAATTTAATCAGCCTCAAATTGATAACAGGTATCTCTTGTGGAAACAAAGATAATTTGTTATCGATTGTGATCATGTCTTCTGATGTAAACTCCAGGCTTATTTTGTCTTGTACAAGGCCAGTGTAGCCTTGTACAATCTGAAGGAGACAGGAAAGGGGAGGAGTGAAGGAAGGGAAGAAAGCTCCCACATACGCACAAGATGTGTTTTCTCTATTGTTCTATTACCTGCTTTCTCTAGAAACTTTATAGATTAGCTTTTATAATCCACTGTGAAATGTTTGCCATTTTTAAAGCAGAAGCAATTTTTGCAGCTTTCAGGCAGAAGGTCATTTTATACAAAATGTTCATTCGTGTGCAACAAAGCTTAGTTCTTCTACAGGAACAAAGAAATAATGAAGGCTCCTTAAAAGCTGTTTTTCTCCAAAGAAACGATCATCTTGATAGTTGGTGATTTATATGTCCCATTTCTATTGGAATTGAAAAGTAAAAACATTTGTATCAATAAGGATTACTGAATATTATTAAGGTTTCGGCTATGACTCTAACTGCAGTTGCAGCATGGCAGAGTGGGAGGAAAGGTATGTTGGCTTTCTTCTTGTCTGATAGTGTCCATCTCTGTAGGTTATTCATTTTGCCTTGGTTTATTACTTGATGGTCATCCAGTCGTTGATGTGGCCTCTGTGCAGGTTCCAGAGCACTAGCTGGTTCCAGAATATTTTTCTTAATTGCTGTTTCCAGAACATTTTCTTACCTCCAAAACTTAGTGTGAAATGTTCCTATTGGTTGGAACGTTCTTTCAGCACATCTCTTTCCCCTGCTTCCTTCCTGTTCTTCTTCAGAGCTCAGCTTAAATGTCATGTCTTCTGGGAAGCTTCCTTGGCTTCCTGACAGCATTCTTTGTCACTTGTCCCTTCTCATTGCAATACCTATTTCCCTGTGTGTCCCTCACCATTCTGTAAACCATCTTACTTTTTTTTTCCGTGGATCACTGCTGGAACCCATCTGACACTTTGGGAAATATTCATCTAATTGCTCTAGCTACAAAGCAGCAAAGATTAATCTACACTGTTACTGAGTGATAAAAAACTCTATCCCAAGGACAGAGGGGAAGGAATTTCAACCCCAGAAGGAATGAAAATATAAATCCCAACAACTTACTTTATTTCTCCAATGTAACAGTTCTTAAATGGATGATTTCTGACCCTTGGTACAGGACAGGAGTTTGACATAAGTCTGGGAAACAAATCGATCTCATTTTGCCCGGGTTCCTGGAAACATCTTTTGTTGTGCTAAGTGCCCTTATTGAGGGTAAAGATTTTTCATTTTAATCCATGGTTGATTGAGTTTGAAATCTGTGACTGTGGAGAGGACTTAGATCTCCTCTGTCTTCACTTCTGTAGACTGTCAGCATGCAAGTTCAAGCCCTGCTATGTAACACACTGCTAGGATAGCATTAGCCCCGGGTACACACTGATGGACAAATAGTGTAACAATTTCTCCATCAAACTCTTGCTCTTAAAACAAAAGCCACTGAATCTAGGGTAATGGTTCATCCATGCCACACTGGGTATGGTTGTGATAGTAATTACTACTATTCCTTGATTACTCTGTTTGGCAATTTTTCTACACATTGAATTCTTGTTGATTCAAAGGAAGACGGATGTGATCTTTAACTCTGGTATTAATGATAATTGAATAACTAGCTCCAAGTTAACCCTTCCTGTAGCCCAAATCCATGTTCATGATTATAGATTTGAGATCCCCCCATTTGAGCTTAAGCCTTCTTTGAGAAAGAATTATGTTTTCACTCCAGAGAAAAGGCAGTAAAAAACCTGGTATGAGTATTAAATGTGTTGTTGTAAAACATTAAATAAAAACCACTAAATACATTAAGTACTTTGAAATCTTTATTAAATTCCAACACCCCATTATAACAGCATTTACGACCCAAAGCTTTTTAGCTTTAACATAAGAAATAAAAATAACTTTTTACATTGCCATTCCATGTGTTTTTTATATTTCTGTTTTGCTTTGAGGATTTTCATCCATAATTGTCCGTTCCCCCCATTTTAGGGATTTTTATTCAAATTTTTTTTTTATTTTTACACAATTTGTTCATTGTGTAAAATCAGGAGTCCAGTGGTTCAGTTACTTTGCTAGTGTAATAACATTTTCCATTACCTTTCCACCTCTCGCCACGTTTTTTCTCTCTTTTTTCCCCTTGAGACAGGAAAATAAAATACATATAGGACAAAAAAATCATTTTCTTCTTCTGATCCAATTTTTACTTCGACGTGGTGTCCGGTTTTCCCCTTCTGGCCCATGATGGCAAGTTTGACCTCTACATGTCTTTAGCGCTAGTCTTGATTTAAGTGTTGTGGGGAAGAAATGGGATACTGTGCATTCTGTAATGTTGTGGGGATATACATAAGGTCATTGTAACAAGAAATAAGATGTGATTCTAAATGAAATGCTTTAATATCCCCGCTATTCCCCTTGGCAGCTTCGCCTTCACCAAAGCTATAAATACTATCCATGGTCCATGGCTTCTAGCATTTTCTATTTATAAAGATGGCTCTTGTTTGTATTTATTTCACTAAAAGGGAAGAGTTACGTATAACTATAAAACGCCAGTGAAATGTGCATCAATTCATGAATTACAGCCTTTTAGCTTATAGGTGCTTTGTTCCAAGTCTAGAATGTGTATTCCAGTGTATTGTTATCATTTTCGTTGAGTATGGGAAAGCTTTGGCATTAAACAAGGGAAAAAAGATGTGTGAACAAAACTGCAGTTTACTCTTACCTCAAAGCCCAGTTCCGAAGGCCGGAAGCTTCAGAGACATTTTTGTTTCCAGTGTTCATGTTTAATTAAAAACCACATTCACAATTCTATTATCCCATCTGTGGATCCAAAAAAGGAATTCATATAAGAGAAAATTAACATGATTATTAAAACTACACTGCCTTTATAATAGGTATAATAAAGTAACAGTTTTCCGCAGTCTGAGTAGGAGTTTCTTATATGATAACTAAAATATTAGCAAATTTAATGGATTTTTCTTACCTGCACACTTGTTTTTAAAACATATTTCATTGGATTTAGATGATTATAATGATATTTGCTAAGGAAATAGATGCCAGTAACAGGCTGTTACTTTTTATTGGCAGGCATCAGAACTTGAAGTTCTATGGTCTTGACTTTGTTAGATGATGAGTCAATGTATTTTAATTCTATTAACAGCAGAAAATTGGCTGGGCATGTTGACTTATGCCTGCAATCCCAGCACTTTGAGAGGCTGAGGTGGTCAGATCACTTGAGGTCAGGAATTCGAGACCAGACTGAACAATATGGTGAAACCCCTTCTCTACTAAAAAATATAAAAATTAGCCAGGTATGATAGTGCATGCCTATAATCCCAGCTATTCTGGAGGCTGAGGCAGGATAATCGCTTGAACCCAGGAGGTCGAGATTGCAGTGAGCCGAGATCATGTCATTGCACTCCAGCTTAGGCAACAGAGCCAGACTCAGTCTCAAAAAAAAAAATGCAAAAAAACAAAGAGCAGAAACTTCGTCCCTGTGACTCTGCTTTAGTTCTTTTTTGTTGTTGTTATTTGTTTTTCTTTATTTTGAGACAAGGTCTTATTCTTTTGCCCAGGCTAGAGTGCAGTAGTGCAATCTTGGCTCACTGCAGCCTCTGCTTCCCGGGCTCAAAGTGAGCCTTCCACCCAAGTTTCACCACTAGCTGGGACTATAGATGGGTGCCACCATGCCTGGCTAAGTTTTGTATTTTTTGTAGAGAGGGGGATTTGCCATGTTGCCCAGACTGACTTTAAACTCCTGGGCTCATGTGATCTGCCTACCTCAGCCTCCCAAAGTGCTGGGATTACACTGTGCCCAGCCTGTTTTAGGTAAATCTATGGCAGATGGTTTCCTTTTTAAATAACATTTCTTTTAATTTGTTTACCTTTGTAAGAGTACTTTCAGAGGAAAGATTACTGTCCTTTGTTCTTTCTACAAGGTACATAGTTCTTGATGATGTGCCATTTGTCATGACTATCATACACAACAGCCGAGGCTGTTTTGGGAGGGTGTTTCCTGAATTCTCCCAGAAAATGTAGGCCTGTCTCCCATTGGCATCTGAGGGCAGGTTGGGACAGCCGAGTGGGTGCTGCATGCAGGGTGTATCCATTCAAAGAGCCCTATTCTGGGATACGTATCTGCTTCATATGCGACAAACATTACATGTAGCTGCTGGTTGACTATCGTTTCTTGAATCATGTTTCCTAAAGCTGTCTAGTGAGCATGATAGAAAAATATATTCATGTAGAAAGAAATATGTGAGATAAATTAAGTTAAAAGAAAAAGACATGTAGTGCTTGATTCAGCAGCACATATACTAAAACGAGAGCAATCCAGAGAAGATTAGCAAGGATGACACGCAGATTTGTGAAGAGTTCTCTATTAAAAAAAAAAGGCATGCAGCAAATTTAACTTGAATATAAAAACTTGCTAGCGGGTCAAAATCTCATGTAGTTACTTCACTCAGCACAGAATGCAGTGTTCTGGCTGCTCTTAGCAGTTACTACAATATCACCAGATGCTTTCCAGTGCTACCGTCTTATGCCCTGTACTCTGTATTGCAGTTTATGGTTGAAATATACATTATCTTTTGTTATATAGGAATATGTCACATAGTTTGCATGAATGTACAGTATACATATACATACACATATACACATATGTAAATAAAATATATATGAAACACATTTTATGCATACTCTTTCATGATAATTTCAACTTGCCTATTATTTTCATCCTGTTCTCTCTTTTGTTTGTTTTACACAACTTTATTATTTTTTCCTTTCCAATTCTTTACTTTTTGCATAATTATCTGTCTTGGTAATTGTGTAGTTTTATCTTTTGATCATTTAAACAGGATATCAACATTTTTTTCTCCAGATTCTCAGTGCTTAGGCACCATTAAAAATCCCTTTTTTATGTGTTGAAGTAAATAAATGCTCAAAATGCATGACTTGTTTTGATAATGTACGTATTCAGACATGCATACTATTTATACACATTCTATAAAGCTCAATGTGTAACTGATTTCATGATACATGCATAGAAATTCCAAATCTATTACAAAGATTAAGAGAATGTGCTATCAAACACATAGTTTTCTTTTCTTTCTTTTTATGTATTATTGCCTGTCACTCATCTGTCAAAATCCACAACAATATTTTTGCAGATTGCCCCACGTAATCCCAGGAGGCTGATAAGCTTTGTTGACTAGGATGATTCTAGGAAGACAGTGACCTAATAAAACCTTGGGGCCCACTTACTTGATCTTTGTAGATTGTGCCTCTTCTTACTTTTCGGTTTCTCATCCCCTCCATATTATGTCTCTTTTCTGTAAAGAATTTGATGTCTTAAAGTGACAGTATTTTAGGTAGGAATACACAGGTTTTGTTTTTTGTTTTTGAGACAGAGTCTAGCTCTGTTGCCCAGGCTGGAGTATAGTGGTGTGATCTTGGCTCATTGCAGCCTCTGCCTCTTGGGTTCAAGTGATTCTCCTGCCTCAGCCTCCTGAGTAGCTGAGACTACAGACATATGCTACCACGCCTGGCTAATTTTTGTATTTTTTGTAGAGATGGGATTTGTGCCGTGTTGGCCAGGCTGGTCTCTAATTCCTGACCTCAGGTGATCTGCCCGCCTCTGCCTCCCAAAGTGCTGGGATGAATCCACCACACCTGGCCTAGGTACATAGATTTTACAAAGTTAAATAAGAGTCGAGAAACTCTGAAGATTTAACCAAGCATCAGGAGTGAGGTGAGGATGGGATGAATGCTGTATTTAGCCAGTGGTTCTTAAACTTTAGTGGCATCAGAACTACCTGCATGGCTTGTGAGACCAGGTTGCTGGTCCCCACCTCCAGAGCTTTTGATTCAGTGAGACTGGGATGGGCCCCAGTATCTGCATTGCCATGAGTTCCCAGGTGAAACTGATCCTGCAGATGTGGGACCTCACTTTGAGAAGCACTATTCTAGGATCACCACTTTTGGTATTTTCAGGTGAGGCAACTGAGGTTCAGACAGGGGAAGGGGCCTGCTTAAGATCTCACACCTGTAGTGAGTTAGCATCCAGGCTAGAACGAGGACCAGGTCTCCTGGCTCTGGCCTCTGATGTTCTCTGAGGATTGTTCTTTGACCAGTGAAGGAAAAACCCTTCCTTACCTTCTGAACAACTGAAGGCAGTGTGGAAAATCACGTTTCCACCCTTCCAACATTCCTGTGAGTAGGCAACACTGTCTCTGGCTGGCCTGTCTCTTTCTTGGCATGTCCTGTGGAGAAGGTGGGCTTTGGTGCTCTATACTGTTGCTTAAAGTTACCTGAATATATTTTAGCCTCTTCACTTCCATATCCAATTTAATAATTATTCATGGGACGTTTGTCTGTCAAGTTGTGACCATTTAGAGATTAATATTAATGCCATCATTTTTCACACGTGGCCTATTAAACTCAGGCCTATATTATGTCAAGAAAAAGTAAGTTAAAGACAGCATAGGATGCAAGAATAACCACAGGAAAAATAGAAATGGTGGAATTTTTGCTTGGATCTACGATTTTGCTTTCATTTCACTCCAATTTCAGTGAAATATTATTTCACCAAATGAGAGTTTTCTGCAATATCCTCTAGCCTATACTTTCAAGGTGTGAAATATCTTATTCTTGGCAAATTCAAATTAAAGTAAAAATGATTTTGATTGCTAATTGTCCAAATGAAGGCACTATGAAATGGGTTTCATAAGAATATTAATGTGTTGAATTTCACTGGCTGAGAAGAATAACAAGAATTGTGTTTTTGTGATCCTGAGTATTGGTTTAATTTCAGTGATTGTATATTGGGTTGCAGATTGTCACAGTGGCATTGATGGACCATAAAATGCAAATAATGTCACCTGATAATTACATATTAGAACTGGGTACCAAAAGAATTGACCTTGAATGATTGAGGGAATTAAAATAAGTACTTTCCCCCCAAAATATTGGGGAAGAAAGCTAGCTCACTTAAAGTTGGACTAAACTCAATGCAATAATTCTTGACTAAGGGACTTCTGTACCTAAGGAATGGACTATTCTAGGTGGGTTTTGGATCTGCATTGGCCTCAAGGACCAGTGTATGAATTGTAATGTAAATGGATGGAGAACACTTGTGCATTTATAAATGTGTACATAACAATAAATATTTATTGGAAGAATTATTGATTGAATGATGAAGGCAGAAACTAAAATTCGACACTGATGTGATTATTTTCAGTTTCATGAGAGCAAAGGCACCAGGTCACAGTGTATGAACCATGATATAATCTGTCATTTTTGGTCAATGGAGGAATGGAGTTCAGGCCACAATTCTGATCCTTAACGCTGCCTTCTGTTTTTTTTTTAGCGTTTGGTGGAGGCTGCAGAAGAAGCACACCTAAAACATGAATTTGATGCAGACTTACAGGTAACTGATTATAGTTTGAGTTACATTGTTTTGTGTGTTTCCCGCCAAAGGAAAAGTACTGGGTTTACTAGGAATACTGGTTTTTCAGTGATTGGGAGGGAAAGGCTGTTGGACGGATCGTATAGAGTTGGAATAAATGTGCCTACCTTTGACAGGATTCTTAAGCAATCCTCAACCATTTTCTAACAATGACAGTTATAATGGGTGATGCCAAACACTCACATGTGTGTAATCAGATTTCAATAAACTATTCTCCAATTTAGGGGGAGTTAAATTGGTCAGCTAACAATAATCACCAGATCTCTCCATGCTAAATAGATAAGATAGCAGAATATATCTAAATCCCACTTGCTGGCTGCATTTTGGAATGCAGGTGACTGAATGCAATGCTGTGGTGGAGCTATCCTTGAATTGATTGTTAATAATATTTAAAAATTAAATCATTCACTGACTTGAGATTCAAACATCCATTTAATTAATTTCTGGCAGTAGATCTTGCACCTGATTATGGCGTGACTGTGTCTGATTGAGAAGGATTTTGATGTTGATGTATATAGAAAACATAGGAAGGGGCAACAAGTGAATTAAATAATGCTTGGATGTTTCAGCTGGGTGTGGTGACTCACGCCTGTAATCTCAGCACTTTGGGAGGCCGAGGCAGGTGGATTACTTGAGGCCAGGAGTTCAATACCAGCCTGGCCAACATGATGAAAGCCTGTCAATACTAAAAGTACAAAAATTAGCTGGGCATGGTGATGGGCACCTATAATCCCAGTTACTTGGGAGGCTGAGACAAGAGAATTGCTTGAACCTGGGCAGCAGAGGTTGCATTGCACTGAGATTGAGCCACACTGCACTCCAGCCTGGATGACAAAGCAAGCCTCTATCTCAATCAATCAATCAATCAAACTTGGAGATTCCTTTGCGTTCCCCTAAAAGAACTTTTATCTAAATTTGCGCTTTGCCTTTTGCGGCCTTTCCTCACCACTAGGAAAACAGAAGGAGCAAATCTTAAAGTTTGAGGTTTGCTAGACATATTTCTTTTAGTGGCATGTGGTCACAATTAGGAAATAGTGTTTACTTTCCTATGTTTCCATTTATATGGGAAATATAAAGACAGACATAAAACTTTAAGCACAAAAAAGATGGCAATTCCAAAGTTGGCTGCTGGCTGCGTGTCTCTTTTGAAGATGTGTCCTTGTCATCACCCTCATCTGTGTTTTTTGCTTTGTGGGCAGAACAATGCATATTCAAGTGGGGTGATCAAGTAAACTTTAATTAAGGAAATATTTTCAAACGTGTAATCAGGATTATGGGAAACCAACACACAACGGTGTTCAGATATACCAGCAGGCAATGGTGACATACCCCAGAGCTAGCCGAACATCTGGCCTGAAGAGAGGAAAACTAGGGTTTCCAGAACTCAGGGAAGATGGCTACATGGAAAAAGTCTGACAGAGGAATATAGCCATCCGTGGTGAGCTGGAAAGGGTGAAATTTGGGGTAATGATACCCCAATGACATTCTCTTGGTTTCTTATTTTCTTGCCAGTACTCCCCATGGGCTGAATCCAGCTGTTGGTCTGGTTGGTGTAGTTCAGCTCAGTCATTAAGCTGGGTGAGGAAGGTTGAAGAATTATTCTGGAGGAGCAAACAGAAAATATCAGGTTTATCATCAGCAGTCCTTTTAGGCATAATACCCAACATTTGAAACAAACAGAGCCAGAGGTGTCGCTAAGCATAAAAGGGGAATGTGGAGAAGCCCTGGGGATGGTTGGAAACATTGGGAGAGGAATGGGCAGCTGGCCCAGCTCTTTGAGCAAAGCTGCTGAGAAGGGACAGAAGATAGTGAGAAGAACCTTGAATATAGCAAGATGTACCTCACCTTCCTACAGCCATACCCACTTCTCAAATGACTGTTCCACAAAGATCCAGGGGGCACTTACTGGTCACATTTGTCTTCAGTGAGCCTGATCTTCAGAGAGCTTGGGCTTTGTAGAGTGGGCCAGAGGGATTTAATGGCAGCGTCAAGAAGCACTTTGTCAGGTGTGAAGGTTATAAGAGCTCTTGAGCGCATTGCTTAGGGAAACTGTCTCAGTTTTCGCAGAAGTTCCTGAAGGCTTTTCAGGAATATTCTGATTTTAAGTGACAGAAACTCAACTCATATCAACTTATCTAATAACTAAGCTTATAACTTATAACTTAGCTTATAACTAAGCTAAGTTGAATAAAGGAATAAAATAAGAATCTGTGAGTCCACCTGATAATAAATAGACAGACAGATAGATTAAAAAATAGACAAATGAGGGAAACAGAATGGAATGCCAACTAATGCATTTGGAAGAAATGATTGAGTTAGAAAATTATGGTAATTGATTGAGGTAAGAATCTTCAATGGATGCTAAAACTAGTTGGTAAAATTTTGGTGAAGAACAGGACACTTACAGTCTCAAAGTATTTGCCCACAAGTTATTTATCAATTACAAAGGGAAAAAATAGCAATTGTATTGTGGAGAAACCTGGCAGGCACCATTTTAAACAAGTAATCAAAGTTAACGTCACCAATAATGAGACAAAGTGACATCAAGTGCTTCCACATGGGATGACCCAGAAAAATATAACACACGTATGTGGAATTTTTGCCCAAAAGGTATAGCTTGACTGTAATCATGATAAAACATCAGACAAATCTAGATTGAGGGACATTCTACAAAGTAACTGGATGGACTCATCCTCAGAAATGCCAAGATCAAGAAGGAGAAAGAAATGTTGAGGATTTGCTCCTAATTCAAAGAGATGAAGGACACATGACTACCATGTGCAGTGTGTGGTCCTGAACTGGATCCTGGACAAACAAAGTTTGAATATGGACTGTGCAGTAGATGACAACGTTGTATTAACATTGGATTGTCAGATTTTTATCCCTGTATGTGATTATGTTAAAGAATGTCCTTATTCTTTGACCTTTTCTGGCTTCATTGGTTCAACAGGAAAAAGCGAGTGTGCAGGAGAGAGAGAGAAACATTGGAAGTGATGACTGTTTTGTAAAATCTGTTATTTACGTCTTATGTGGTCAGCTTTACTGAGAGATCAGTTCTTTAGTAAGGGTTGGTGGCATGGGGCATGGGAGGGGACAATGTGGTTGACTTTAGGGGATTACTTATCCTTCAGCAAATGAAAAATGTTTTTTGGTTTTAGTTTAGCTAACATAGAGACATTATTTTTTGTCCATCTGAAGCTATTGTTATTTTCCAAGAGTGTTCTGACTTCCTGATACTGAAATTTTGCAGTAAAATTCTGGTGTAGCACAAGTGATTCCCTCTGTCAAAGAAGGTGCTCTGATTGTGAATGCAGCATTGGCATCTCTCTTGAAAAAAACGAGGCACCAAGAAAATAAGTCTTTAGTTTTTGTTCCCTTGGGAATAAGGAAGAGGAGCCAAGATTTTTCCTCCCCAGTCACCTGTTCTGTATGAGTACAACAAAAGCATCAGAGGGTACCATTGTGGTCTGAACACAAGAGTAGATGTTGAAATACTCCGTCAATATGACAGTGCCATTCACTATCTGGTGCTCCGACCTCAGTGAACTCCTCTCTGGGTCAGAGTAAACCACATGCATTTTGGTGGAGACCTATGAAAGAGAGGCCTTTGATGAAGTGAATGTGCTTGGAAGAATTTGTCTTGGCTTAGATGAAGGTTTTGAAGCTACTGAAGCTTCTAGGCTATTAAGTGCAAGTCTGTTAACAGCTTGGGTGTCAGCCCCCTTGCTATTACCAAGGCAGCAGGTCTGTGTCCCGGCTCTGAATTTATTGCTATGATGGTCCATTAGAGCTGATCAATTGTTAATCTGGGTTCTGCTGACCTCTCAGCAACCCCTGCCAGATGATTGTTTCTATCAAAAAAATTTCAGACTATCATCTGCTCACTGTGAAATAGCACTGGGAAGGACCCTACCCTATTAGCTCAGGAGGAGCACAGGGAGCTGGAAGTCTGTTTTCGTACAGAAAAAAAAAGTGATTTTGCAAAATTTCCTAATCTGTGTAGTTTTAACTCATATATATCTTAGCTTCCTTCTTCCCCAAACAGAAAAGAGATGATGGATCTGCCTCTTGTCTCACTTTAGACCAGAGATGTTGCGTCACTGCAACGTTCATGTGCTTCAAAGTGAAGGATTTGCTTTTCATTGGCAAAATAATCAAAAGTTACTAAAAGAAAGTTATAACTCCTTTATTATCACGATTTTATTTTCCATTTAAATTCCTCTTACAGTCTCTCCAGAAGTTTAACATTTGCCCTATGACCTTATGGCTTTGACATCTACAGACCTCTCTGTAAAGTCCTTAATATGGCATTAGATTGTTAATTCTTTTTTTAAAAAAAAAATCTATCTATCTATTTTTATTGTACTTTAGGTTCTGGGGTGTATGTGCAGATCATGCAGGATTGTTGCAAAGGTACACACATGGCAATGTGGTTTGCTACATCCATCCCCCGTCACCTAGATCTCACATTTCTCACCATCTTATCCCTCCCTGACCTCCCCCCACCCTGCTGTCCCTCCTTTGGCCCCCCACCAACAGACCCTAGAGTGTGATGCTCCCCTCCCTGTGTCCACGTGTTCTCATTGTTCATCACCTGCCTATGAGCGAGAACACACGGTGTTTGATTTTCTGTTCTTGTGTCAGTTTGCTGAGAATTATGATTTCCAGATTCATCCATGTCACGACAAAGGACACAAACTCGTCATTTTTTATTGCTGCATAGTATTCCATGGGGTATATGTGCCACGTTTTCCTTGTCCAGTCTATTGTCGATGGGCATCTGGGTTGATTCCAGGTCTTTGCTATTGTAAACAGTGCCGCTCTGAACGTATGTGTGCATGTGTCATTATAATAGAATGATTTATAATCCTTTAGGTATATACCCAGTAATGGGATTGCTGGGTCAAATGGAATTTCTATTTCTAGGTCCTCGAGGAAGTGCCACACTGTCTTCCACAATAGTTGAACTAGTTTATACTCCCACCAACAGTGCAAAAGTGTTGTTAATTCTTAACACAAACTGTATTGGGGCAATAGGTAAAATGTAGCCTCTGAAGGGACAGCATGTGTGAACAAACCAAAATGCAGAATCCTCCATAGAAAACAGATGTGCCTGGCCTTCATTGGTGGGGTAGCTTTCTTTCTTTTTTATCTTTCTTTTTTTTTTGAGAGAGTCTGGCTCTGTCACCCAGACTAGAGAGCAGTGGTGTGATCTCAGCTCACTACAATTTCCGCCTCCCAGGTTCAAGTGATTCTCGTGCCTCAGCCTCTTGAGTAGCTGGGATTACAGGTGTGTACCACCACACCCAGGTATTTCTCATATTTTTTGTAGAGACAGGGTTTCTCCATGTTGGACAGGCTGGTCTTGAGCTGCTGGGCTCAAGTGACCTACTCCCTTGGCTTCCCAAAGTGCTAAAATTACAGGTATGAGCCATGATGAGCGTGGCAGGGTAACTTTCTTGTGGACACTGGTGTCAGTTCAGCCCTCTGGCTTGTCCCTCTTTCTGGTGACCTGTGGGTTCTAGATTGGCCTTCTCTTGGTATAGTTCTTTATTTCCTGATGTCTCCATTGGGTCAATTTTCAGTCATATTTGATAATAGAGGCCTTGTTACAATAGCATCTCTCTCCTGTTTTACTTTATGCTGTGAATTAACATAAGCTTTTATTAAAAGATTGGTAGTTCTAATGAGAACAGAGTTTTGAAAAATACTACCCTGTGTTTTAATTATCACATTTTTAATGTGGGTGATCATTTTAGTGTTTCACCCTCATTATTTTAATGGCCAAGTCCAATTCTGGGGTGAGGAAGCAGGAGACCCTAGCTTTCCATACCTAGCCATTGATGAATTTCCAGAAAATTAAGTCTATACATGTTCTAGTAAAATTCAGAATGCCCTCCCCTCTTACATACTGTTTCTTTTTGAGTTTCTCCACTGGCAGTAAAGGAGAAAAAACAAGTCCTTTTGACAGTTTACTAAAAATCTGCTTATCTTTGAACCACACACATATTTTCTTTGAAAGCTGTCACAAATAAGTGCCAATTGCACAGAGCGAGTGCATAGAGAGAGAGAAAAAATATGGTTTTGAATTGTGTATCCTGCAGAAGGCTTTTCTATTACAAAGTTTTCTATAATAATTTTTCTTTGCTGTTTTGTAAGTAATAGGGAAAAAGAAAAGTGTTGTGACATTCAGAGGGAAAACAAGTATGGGAAGGGAAAGGAGCTGGCAGCATGCCTCCTCCTGGTCATCACCAAGCTGGAAGAGCCTACCTTGCAAACATAGTAGCCTGATTTCAAAGTTGGGGTGGGGGCTTTGGAATGGAGGGGGTATGAAGACTGTTGTGGGAAACCTCTGAGATAGGATGACTTCTGATACTTCCTATGGCAGGTTACTGTACTTTCTTACCTGCTACAATGGGAGCTTTGTGTTAAAGGAAACGCAGAGAAGGAGAGAAAGGGCAGCTCAGGAACCTCAGCATTCACTGTAGAACTTCTTTTAATTATTATTATTATTTAAGTTCTGGGGTACATGTGCAGAACATGCAGGTTTGTTACATAGGTATACACCTCCCATGGTGGTTTGCTACATCTATCACCCCTGTCATCTACTTTAGGTATTTCTCCTAAGGCTATCCCTCCCCATATCCTCCCATCCACTGCTATCCCTCCCCGAGCCCCCCAGCCCCTGGACAGGTCCTGATATGTGATGTTCCCCTCCCTGTGTCCATGTGTTCTCATTATTCAACACCCACTTATGAGTGATAACATGTGGTGTTTGGTTTTCTGTTCTTGTGTCAGTTTGCTGAGAATCATGGTTTTCAGCTTCATTCATGTCCCTGCAAAGGATATGAACTCATATTTTTTATGGCTGTATAGTTTTCCATGGTGTATGTGTGCCACATTTTCTTTATCCAGTCTATCATTGACGGGAATTTGGTTTGGTTCCAGGTCTTTGCTATTGTAAACAGTGCTGCAAGAAACATACCTGTGTATGTCTTTATAATAGAATGACTTCTAATCTTTTCAGTATATAATCAGCAATCAGATTCCTGGGTCAAATGGAATTTCTATTTCTAGATCCTTGAGGAATCACCACACTGTCTTCCACAATGACTGAATTAATTTACACTCCCACCGACAGTGTAAAAGTGTTCCTATTTCTCCACATCCTCTCCAGCATCTCTACCTTTTGGCTCAGATCAAGTGTAGAATGTATTTTACCATCCACTAGGAAAAGGAAGCCTTTCTATGAAAAAGGATTAGCAAGGACAATGGGAGAGTCATGTCAGCAAGATGGCTGGCTAGAAGCCCTTAGTGCTTGTCCCCTGCCGCCCTGTGAAGACAGCCAAAACAATGAATAAACTGCTGAATTTTGATGAAAATAACTGAACAGGGCTGAAGTGCATCAAAGGAGTAACAGAAGCCCTGTAGACCACAGAAGTCCGGGGTGGGCACATAGAGAAGGGGAGTGCCTCACCTCTGCTACCCCATCCCCAAGTAAGATCAGGTCAAAACCGGGAGGGACTTCTTCCTCTGGGAAAAAGGTGAGCAAGAAGACTCCCAGAAACACCCATCATCTATGTGGACACTTACAGTGCTCTCCACTGGGGACTCCTACTGACCTTACAGGTGCTCAGGTCAGCTGAGGGAGCTGGCTGGTGTGCACATGGCTTCACTTTCCTCAGAGAAGGAGCTGACACTGTGTCCTGTCCCCTGTGACCCATGTGGGTACTGCACTGCACCATCTTGGAACCTGAACCATGGTTGGAATGTATCTGGCTCTGGTGTAGTTAGCCACAGCACTCTTTTGTCCCTGAGGCTTTGTTGCCACTGAACCACCCCTGCCTGCTGGCCCACCATCCCTGAGCTGAGCTGCTGCTACACCCTACCTCAAGGTGCCAAGCAGCTGTGGAGCTGCTCTACCTACCACTCCCAGTCACTACTATGCTTTGCCCCTCAGAGCCTAAGCTGAAGCAGCACCCTGCATCCTGGGGAATTGGTGCTTTGTCTGCCCAGAGTAGTCAGGCTCCCTGTGTCTGAGCTAAAGAAGTGTACCAACTCTTGAGGAAATTGAGCCTTGGCCAGACTGAGCAGCCACACATCTCCGGGCTGATCTGACATGGTATCCCACATCCAAGGGAAATGGCATTGTTTGAGCTGGGACACCTTGCCCTTCTGGCTGAAGAACTGTAATACCCTGCTTCCCTAGAACTGGACTAGCCCTTCAGAGTATGAAAAACCCCTCTTCTTGGGGAGGGGAGTCATCACTGTGTTCCTCCCTGCCTTCCAGAATGCAAGCAGCAGCTAGGCTTTGTCATTTTGGGTAATTTGTTGCTGCTACATGTGTCCATACAGCATCTGGGATGCTTCTGTGTCTCACCATCTGGGGGTCCAGAGTTACCACTATGAGGTAAGCACCTCATTCACTGGGGCCTGAATTGCCACCATGCTTGTTGGCACTGGTTCCCAAATTGTAGCTTTACCTTGCTCTCTTGGCCCAAATCCTTAGAGGACCCCTTCTTCCTTGGAGAAAGGCCAGATCTGTGTCCTGTTCCTCAGGGTCAGAGTCACAACTACAACCCAGCTCCCTGGGCCTGAGCTACTTGGTTGTGCCTCAGAGTCACAGATCCTGCCTTGTAGGCAATCTGCATCCAACCCTGCCTTGGAGAGTGAACCTCAGAATCCAGATGCCAAAATAAGCTTGTGAAACCCTGAGCCCTAGACTCTTACTCCATGGATATTCTGAGTACCTGTACCCTGGAACTCAGTACTGCTGCAGCTGCTTAAGGGCTGTGTCAGACCTGACATCAAGAAAGATCTCCTCATCTAAGACTCACCATTATGTGGAAAGAAAGAATAGGAGGATACCAAAAGCCTTGCTACCAAGGACCCCAACAGCCTTTGCTACCACCACCAGTGCCCCAAACTCCTACAGCCTAGTCTACTTCGACACCCACAGTCATGGCTGACATTGATCACAGCTGAAGAAGCTTCACAGAGGATATACTACTGCTTCAGCCACCACACCTTACCCAATTGGCACAGTAAGACCCATCTGCAAGTGAAAGTCTTTCCCTATAAAAGCTACTCTGTAAAGTTTGGAAGAGGTGCTTGTTTCACCAGATGTGCAGACAGCAATGCAAGGACACGAGAAACATGAAAAAGCAAGAAAACAGGGCATCACCAAAGTAGTACAATACTTTTCTAGTAATTTACTCCAAGAAAAGAAAATTTATGAATTTTCTAAAAAGGAACTCAAAATAATGATTGTGGGGAAACTCCATGACATTTGAGAGAATATAGACAATTCAGTGAAATCAGAAAAAAATTCGTGATCTGAATGATGACCACAACAGAGATAAGTATCATTAAAAAGAACCAAATAGAAATGTTGGAGTTTAAGAATTCAATGAATGAAATAAAAACTATAATAGAAAACTTCAACAGCAGACTAGATCAAGCAGAAGAAAGAATCTCTGAACTTGATTATAGATCTTTTGAAATTACCCAATCAGAGGAAAAATAAGAAAAAAGAATGAAAGAGTGAAGACAATCTGCAGAACTTACAAAATGCCAGTAAGTGAACAAAGATTCATATTAGGAGAGTTGCAGAAGGATAAAAGACAAATGTAGGAAGAGGAAACTTAGGAAATAATGAAATAATTGCAGACTTCCAAATTCTTGGAAGAGATTTGGAAATCCAGATCTGTGAAACTCAAAAGTCCCCAAACCAATCAACCCAAAGTGGTCCTCTCTGAGATACGTTATAATTAAACTATCAAAAGTCAATGACTAAGAGATAATTTAAAAAGAACAAGAGAAAAGTGTCAAGTCACATATAAGTGAAATCATCATTAGAATGTCAGCAAATTTCTTGAGAGAAACCTTACAAGCCAGAAGAGAATGGGATGAAAATTTTAAAGTGCTGAAAGGTAAAAGAATATCAGCCAAGAATACTATACCCATTAAAACTGCCCTTTGGGAATAAAGGAGAAACAAAAGTCTTTCTTAGGCAAGCAAAAGTTAAGAGAATTTATCATTACCAAACCTGCCTTACAAGAAATACTTAAGAGAGTTCTTCAAGTAGAAACAAAAGGATGCTAATTTCTAATATAAGTATAAAATTCAGTGGTAAAGGTCAAGTTCAGAATACTCCATTATTGATATGATACTTTGTAAATCATATATGTCTCTAGTATAGAGGTCAGAAGTCACAACAGTCAAAAATAACTATTAATTAAGAAATAATTAAGTATTTCTTTTACACTTAATAGAAATACTTATACTTGATAGCTATTAATTAAGAAATAATGTAAAAAGATATAAATTTTGACATCAAAAATATAAATTGCTGGGAGTGGGCAAAAGTCAAGGGTTTTTGTGTGAGAATGAAATTAAGTTGTGTTCAGTGTAAAATAGCCTATTATAACTGTATGATGTTTTACATAAACCTTGTGGTAACTACAAAAGAAAACACATAGCATGTATACCAATGATAAAGAGAAAAGAATAGTAACTTAGCACTACAAAACCTCACCAGATTTTGAAGATAAAAACAAGAGAGGGAGAAGGGAACAAATGATCTATGAAACAACCAGAATACAATGAACAAAATGGCAGTAATAATTCCTTAACTATCAATAATTACATTGAATATACATGATTAAATTCTCCAATCAAAAGACATAGATTGGTTTAAAAAATTGATTTAAAAAACAAGGTCCAACTATATGCTACCCACAAGAGACCCACTTTAGCCTTAATGACACACATAGGCTGAAAGTGAAGGAATGGAAGAAGATATTCCATGCAAATAGTAACCAAAAGAGAGCAGAGGTGGCTGTATTTATATCTGATAAAATAGATTTTAAGTATAAAACTGTCACAAAACACAAACATGGTCACTATTTAATGATAAAGGACTTAATCCAGAGGACCTAACATCTATAGATATATATGCTTCCAATCTGAGAGCACCTAAGACAATTATTAATTGACACTAAAGGAGAAATAGATAGTAATACAATGATAGTAAGGGACTTTAATATCCCACTTTTACAAATGGACAGATCTAGCAGAGGAAAATTAATAAGGAAATACTCTGATTGAACTGTACTTCAGAAAAAAATGGACCTAACAGATATATACAGAACTTTCCATCCAATATCAGCAGAATGTACATTCTTCTCTAGTGCATGTGGAACATTCTTCAGGACGGATCACATGGTAGGCCACAAAGTAAGTCTTAACAGACTTAAGATGATTGGAATTATATCAAGTATTGTTTATGACCACAATTATGTGAAACTAAAAATAACAGAAAGATTTTTGGAAAAGTCAATAACATGGAAATTAAACAACATTCTCCTGAACAACCAATGGGTCAAAGAATAAATCAAAAGGGAAATTTAACAATATCTTGACCAGGCTCAGTGGCTCATGTCTATAATCCCAGCACTTTGAGAGATAGAGTTAGACAGATCACTTGAGCTCAGGAGTTTGAGACCAGCTTGGGCAACAAATAAGACCTGTCTTGGCAAAAAATAAATAAATTAGCCAGGCTGGGTGGTGTGCACCTGTAGTTCCAGCTACTCAGGAGGCTGAGGTGGAATGAAGGCTTGAGCCTGGGTGGCAGATGTTCCGGTGGCCCAAGATTGTACCACTGCACTCCAGCCTGGGTGACGGAGCAAGACACTGTCTCAAACACACACACACACACACAGACACACACACACACACACACACACACCACAAACTAAAAATATCTTGAGACAAAAGACAGTGAAGACATAACATACCAAAACCTATGGGATGCAACAAAAGTGGTTCACAGAGGGAAGTTTGTAGCTGTAAATGCTTACATCACAAAATAAGAAAGATTTCAAATAAGTAGCCCAACATTACACCTGAAGGAACTAGAGTAAGAAGAACAAGTTAAACCCAAAGTTAACAAAGGAAGGAAATAATAAAAATCAGAACAGAAATAAATCAAATGGGGGATAGAAAAACCATAGAAAAAATTAAGAGTTGTTTGTTTTGAAAACATAAACAAAATCAACCATCCCTTAGCTAGGCAAAGAAAAAAGAAGACTCAAATATATAAAATCAGAAATGAAAGTGGAAACATTGTAACAGAAGCCTCAGAAATAAAAAGCATCATAAGGAACTATTATGAACAATTATATGCCAAGAAATTTGATAACCTAGAGGAAATGGATAAATTCTTTGTATAACCAAGGTTTTGCCAAGGTTGAATCAGGAAGAAATAGAAAGCCTGCATAGGGCAATAACAAAGAGATTGAAGTAGTAATTAAAAACCTTCCAACAAATAAAAGCCCAGGACCAGATGGCTTTACAGCTGAAACATACTACATTTTCAAAGAAGAATTACTACCAAAACTTCTTAAACTCATCCTAAAAATAGAGCTGGAGGGAATACTTCCTAACAAATTTTCTGAAGCCAGCATCACCTCGGTACCTAAACCAAAGACACCACAGAAAGAAAACTACAGGCCAATATCTGTGATGAATATTGATGTAAAAATCCTCAGTAATATTTTAGCAAATCAAATTCAACAAATCAAGAAGATTATACATCATGATCAAGTGAAATGTATCCCTGGCCATGCAAGATTAGTTTAGCATATGCAAATTAATCAATGTGATACTTGCATTAACAGATAAAAGCCACATGATCATATCAACTGATGCAGAAAAAGCATTCAACAAAGTTCAACATCCTTTCTTGATGAAAACTCTTAACAGTTTAGGTATAGATGGAAAGTTTCTCAACATAATAAAGTTTATTTATGAAAAACCTACAGCTAGCCTCATAATAAATGAGGAGAAACTGAAAGCTTTTCTTTTAAGATTTGCTCCAATGTAAGGATGCCCACACTTGCCACTTCTATTCAGTATAGTACTGGAAGCATTAGCAAGAGCAATTAGACAAAAAAAGAAAAAGCATTCAAATTGGAACAAAAGAAGTAAAATTATCACTAATTACAGATGACATGATCCTACATGTAGAAAACCCCAAAGACTCCACCAAAAAGCTGTTAGATCTAAAAATGAATTCAGTAAAGTTATAGGATGTAAAATAAACATACAAAACTCTCTTGTATTTTTATACACAAATAACAAGTAGCTGTAAAAATCAAGAAAATTATCACATTTTAATAGCATCAAAAATAAAAAAAGATGAAATCTTAAGAAAAAGTTTTACCAAGGAAGTAAAAGACACACAGTGAAAATATAAAACATTGATTAAAGAAATTGAAGAGGACACAAATAGAAATAGAATTCATCCTCATGAATTGGAGCAATTAATATTGTTAAAATCTTACACTACCTGAAACAATATATATAGATCCAATACAATCCCTATCAAAATCCCAATGGCTTTCTTCACAGAAATGTAAAAAACAGCTCTAACATTTATATAAAACAACATTAAACCCCGAATAGCTAAAGTACTACTCAGTTAAAAAAAGTTGGAGACATCACATATCCTGATTTAAAATATATTATGAAACTATAATAATCAAAATAACATGGTACTGGCAAAAAGCCGACTTGTGGAATAGTGTAGAGAGCCCAGAAATAAACCCAAACATCAGTGGTCAACTAGTTTCTGAGAAGGGCAACAAAAAGACAGTGGGGGAAAGAATAGTCTCTTTAATAAATGATGCTGGGAAAACTGGATTTCCATGTGCAAAATAATGAAGTTGGACCCTTATATACAAAAATTAACTCAAAATGGCTAAAAGACCTAAATGTAAAACCTGAAACCCTAAAACTCCTAGAAGAAAATACAGGGGGGTAAACTCCTTAACAGTGACCTTGACAGTGATTTCTTGGGTATCACACCAAAAGCTCAGGCTACAAAAAGTAAAAATAAATAAATGGGACTACATCAAACTAAAAAGTTTCTGCACAGCATTGGAAACAATTAACAAAAACATTGGGAAAAATATTCAGGAACCATGCATCTGATAAGGGATTAATATCCAAAATTTATAAAGAACTCATACAACTCAATAGCAAGAAAACATATAACCCAATTAACAATGTGCAAAGGACATGAGTATACATTTCTCCAAAGATGACATATAAATGGCCCATGGGTACATAGGAAGGGGCTCAGCATCACCAATCATCAGAGAAACACAAATTAAAACCACTGTGAGATATCACTTCACACCTATTAGGATAGCTATTGTTAAAAAGACAAAGAGACAAGTTTTGGTAAGGGTGTGGAGAAAAGGAAACTCTTGTATGCTGTTGGTGGGAATATAGATTGGTGTAGCCTTTGTGAAAAGCAGTATGGAGGTTACACAAATTAAAAATAGAATTACTGTATGACTCAGAAATTGCTTTTCTGGATATATACTCAAAGGAAATGAAATCACCTCATAAAAATTCCTGCAGTAACCTGTTCATGTCACCATTTTCCAATAGCCAAGTTACAGAAACAACCTAGGTACCCATTGGTGGACTAGTGGAAAAAAAACTGTGTGCATATATATATGTAGTGTGTGTGTGTGTATATATATATATATATGTATAAAATGTGTGTATATATACACTATATATTTAAGATTGGATAATCTATTGTGTATATACACACATATTATACAATGTGTGTACACATATATACAATGGAATATTAACCTTAAAAAAGAAAGAGACCTTAACATTTGCTACCACGTGGATAAACAGGGAGGACATTATGCTAAGTGAAATAAGCCAGACACAGAAAGAAAAATATTTCATGATCTCACTTACATGTGAAATCTAAAAAAACAAAAAACAAAAAGTCAAACATATAGAGATAGAGAATAAAACATTCATTACCATGTTCAGGGTGGGAGAGAGGAAATGGGGAGTTGTAGGTCAAAGAATACAAAGTAGCAAGTATGTAGGATGTACAAGTTGATCTAATGTGCAACATGAGAACTATAGTTAATAACAATGTGTTGTATTCAGGACTTTTGCTGAGTGAGTAGATAGATTATGACTGCTTTTGTCACTGGAAAGGGCAATGGGTAACTATGTGAGCTGATGGATATATTAATTTGTTCTACTATAGTAACCATTTTACTGCATATATATTGTATACTTTATACAATGACTTTTTTTTTTTTAATAAGGGAAGGACAGTGGAAAGGTAACAGCAGAACAGAACTATCACCTACCTCTATGGCATTTTTCTGCTGGAAAGGAGGGCTTTTGCATTGGGGAAAACTGTACATTGCAAACAACAGCAATGGAAGGCTTTAGCAAAACTACTTCCTGAGTGGAGGAAATGACTATTCTCACTGGGGGTTTTCTGGAGTTCTTGCCAAGCTGCAATCCACCTGTCTCCATTCTGACTGAGCAAGGTGTTGAATGCCTAGCTGTGGGATGATGGGATAAAGCAGAGAAAACCCAGACCCAAAATTAGAATTAGTGTTTTTCCTAGAGATAGGGAATTGGTTTTTGTGCAATAAACAAAATAAGGGTCACATCTCTAGGAGAAGTAAATGAAAAGAGAAGAAAATTTCACATTTGTATGTTAAAAAACCCACCCCCACCCCGAATCATCTAACTGATGAAAGCATGCCTATTGCTTTTGTTTTTTAATGTGTATCAGCTTAGCTGGTGGTCACAGTGTCTTCTTCATCTTAAGATCTTATATTAGATGTTCCTTGTTAGGACTTGCCACATGTCATTTATTTATAAGACTTAGATATAAGATTGAGTTTCCAAAAAAACTTTAAGTGTGATAATTTAAAAATCAAAGCTATTTCTCAGTTGTTACACACACACATACATCCGATGCAAACACACACTATCATTTCATTTGAGTCGGCATTATAACTTGTTAATAAGGTCCATGTTATGACTTTGAGCTTTGTGTTAACCAGTTATTTGGTGGTCACATGTTATGCTCATCACCTTGACTGTTAGTCATATGAGAGTAGAAGATGGGGCAGTGGGTGGAACCTCAGCCTGATCCAAAAGGGAGAGCCTTGTCCTGGACATTGAGACATTTAGGATCTAGTAGTTTCAATCCCAGCTGGATTATTTACATGCTCAAGGATCTGCTGCTGTGGCTTCTTTGCTCATCCATAAAAGGATGCACTTATAATATCTAGATGATTTCTAAGATTTCATACTTCCCTCCCATACTTAATTCAGCCAATATTTATTTATTTATTTTATTGAGATGGAGTTTTGCTCGTTACCCAGGCTGGAGTGCAATGGTGCAATCTTGGCTCACCACAACCTCCGCCTCCTGGGTTCAGGCAATTCTCCTGCCTCAGCCTCCTGAATAGCTGGAATTACAGGCACGCGCCACCATGCCCAGCTAATTTTTTGTATTTTTAGTAGAGATGGATGGGGTTTCACCATGTTGACCAGGATGGTCTCGATCTCTTGACCTCATGATCCACCCACCTCGGCCTCCCAAAGTGCTGGGATTACAGGTGTGAGCCAACGCACCCGGCCTCAGCCAATATTTATTAATGGCATCCTGTGTATCAGGCACCATACTGTGAATATGGCGCAGATGGTGTCTGGACAGAGAAATGCTGTCTTTCTTCTCCCGGAACTTACTATCTAATGAGAGAGACAGGTATTAAAGACATGATGGCATAAATAATCATTGAAATAATATAAATCAAATTTCAGCCAGGAGCGGTGGCTTGTGCCTATAATCCCAGCACTTTGGGAGGCTGAGGCGGGTGGATCACGAGGTCAAGAGATCGAGACCATCCTGGTCAACAAGGTAAAACCCTGTTGCTACTAAAAATACAAAAATTAGCAGGGCATGGTGGTGCGCACCTGTAGTCCCAGCTACTCGGGAGGCTGAGGCAGGAGAATTGCTTGAACCCAGGAGGCAGAGTTTGCGGTGAGCCGAGATCATGCCATTACACTCCAGTCTGGGTAACAACAGTGAAACTCCGTCTCAAAAAAAAAAAAAAATTTCAATTGTGATAAGGACATGAAGGAGAAGTACAGGGTATTATCATGGTGCATGGCAAGGAGACCTTACCTAGTCAGGGAGTTCAGGGGATCTTGGAGAAAATCTCCAAAGGGCAAGTATGGATTGAGTGGAGCTTCTGAAAGCTCCATTCAGTCTCTCCAAGCCCAGAGAACACATCATACCTTAATTTTCCACAAGTGCAAAATTAAAATTGCCTAACAGACTGGGCAAAACATAAATGGAGTCAGTTATACTAAGTGGTACATAATCAAATTGAAACTTTAAGGAAGCAGACAGATCCCCTGAAAGACCAGGTTTTTTCTTCTGAAAACAGGACATTCCAGTCTACCTGATTCAGCATAAATAGGAAGACCCCTCTGCTTTAAGTTTTACCAATAAAGTAACCTGTAGTAACTGTAAGGGTTATTGTCTTGTGAGGTTTATTGCTGAGTTAAAAATGAGGAAACTGAGGCCAGCACAAAAAGATTAAATGCCAATTTATTTGGCTCCTGGACGAGGTTCTGTGATTCCAAGGAAAGAAGCCAGAGAAGTCACAACTGACTCCTCTTGGCCTAGGGTTTTATAGGGAGTGAAGGCATTTGATTGGCTGTGGAGAAATAGGACATGGATGTGGCAAGCTGCTATAGGTAGGTAGGCGGGATTTCCGGACGGGGCAATGTGCTGTTGGGCAGGTTTTGGCGGGGCTTTCCAAGGGCGGGCTAGGTGCTGAGTGCAGAGGACCTTTCCAAGGACTGGGTTGAGTGCTGAGTGCAGAGGGTATTTCCAAGGGTGGGGTTGAGTGCCAAGTGCAGAGGGGAGCTAGATGATGGGCATATTCTGGTGATGTAATTTTCAGGCGGGGAGAGGGATGGACATGTCCGAGCTCCTGGCGAGGCAACCAGCCTTACATTCCAACCTTTTTGATGATATATAGGATGCCGCTTCTTTCTGGCTACTTCCTGCTGAATAGGGGCAAAGTGAGGGGAAGGGGTCAGTTGGCTGGTGCCTTGATTGGGAGTCGGATATAGGGGTGAAGTATCATCTGGCTAATGGCCACCCTGGAAATTTCTCTTATGTGGGCCTGTAAAAACTTGAGAAAAGAGGGGTCTAGCATTAGTAGAAGACACACAACGATAATGGGGGTGATAATGGGAGCTAGCCAGGTAAGTATGGGAGATTGCCACCAGTTGAGAGAGGAGGCTGGTGCGCTCTGCTTCTTGTGGAGGTTCTCTTGGAGGTGATAGAGTGTTGATATTTTCTTACAGAAGGCCTGTTTCATTGATGTAATAGCAGCACTGCTCCTGGAGAAACAAAGTACCTCCTTTTTCTGCCGTTAGTAGGTCCAGGGCTGTAGAGACCCTGGCTTGAGTTCCCAGAAGACACTGTCACCTGGCTGGAAATGTATAGCGGTTCTGGAGAGTCACTGGAGGGAGGCTAAAGAGGCAGCTGACGCTTCAATAGCCACATGGAGCTTGTTTTCTAGTTGAACAGCTGAAGTGACACTGAAGCCCATTGCTCCACTTCCTATTCCAGCTGCTACTAGAGAGGATGCTAAAGAGAGGCCAACTACTATCAGGAGGAAGATTGCTTGTTTGCTCCGGTGATTAGGGGACAGTGTGATGAGGGATAGGAACTTGGCTTGTCTGTACACTTCTAACTGCGGGACTAGTGTGACGGGTACACAGGGGAAGGGGAGGGATGCATCAATAACTTTGGTTAGGGTTACATTACACAAAAGTATCCTCCTGGAGGCACGTAAAGGGAAGTTTTTACTTCTATTGTGGTGTTGCACCTGAGGCTGGAGCTGCTGGCTGTCCCATAGCAGAGAGAGAGATTTTGAGAATGTACCTTGAACAAGGGGATACCCATTAAGGTAGAGTCAGGTCCCGTGGAAGATTGTGACAGGTTGAACCCAGTCTGGAGGGGAACTGCGGCCAAGGGGGGTTTGTTAAGGAAGGCACATAAAAAGCAGTTAGTGAAATCTGTGGCCCCGGTTAAATTTAACATGTTAGCCCCCTGCTGTACTAGAGCTAGCCAGGAGAAAGGCTGGGGGGTGTTGTTTGAGGGCCTGGGTTCGACTGAGGGCTTAAGTTGGTTAGTTAAAGAAGCCTCATTTTGTAAGATGGAATTTCTTAACAAAATGAGTTGTTGTACTTCCACAGGTACGATCCGTGTATAGGACCGGAATATTAGCCAGGTACTGCCAGGGTGGCTGTTTTGAAACCAGGGGTATATTTTACCTGGAGTACCCTCTTTCCAGCGGGTGTCCCAGGGATCATGGATGATAAAGGACACTTTACCTTGGTTGTTGAGGAAAAGCATTTTACTTGCTGGGGAGGTGTTTGTTCTGAAGGTTCTGTGTATGACACAAGAAGCGTATGGGCATCCACCATAGGTCTCGTTTTTTGAACGACAGGAGTCTTTGGTTTGGTCATATAGAGAGCAGAGGGCAAAGTTATTCCAGGAGTTTCTGATAGTATGGGACTTGGATTTGGGGAATTCAAATTTTATGGCTGATTGGCAGCCTGCGGGCTGGCAATCTGCTTGGGCAAGGTATTGGGTTTTAGTGGTGGGGCCTTGTGTCCAAGACTCCTGGAGGTAGAACCACCAGATATAGTAGGAGTTGGCTTTAAGAGGGGATACCAGAAGGATTGTTAGGATAATTTGAAGGGTTAGGAGTTGACGGGTAGGGGTTACGGGTGAGGCGGAGGCAAGTGGGGCCCAAGGATTCGGACCTCCACTGATCATTCTTGGGAGCCAGTTTGAGGTGGGATACATGGTACCAAGGGGTGTGGCCTAAAAGTTTGGCAGCAGTTGGGGTAGTTAGGATAACGATGTGGGGTCCCGACCACTTGGGCTGCAGAGATCCTGGCTTGAGTTCCCAGAGGACACTGTCACCTGGCTGGAAACGTATAGTTGGGTGGACGTCCTCTGGTCCCGGAACTATGGGGAGAGTATGGTCCACATGTTCTCTGAGTAAGTGGTGGAGGAGAGAGAGGTAGGGAAGGTAGGGAGCCGGAGGAGGTGATTATACTGAAAGATTGTGAGAAACTAGAAAAGGCCTACTGTAGAGCAACTCAAAGGGGCTGAGACCCGTTGGCTCCCATGGGGTGGCTCGGATCTGGGCTAAAGCAAGAGGTAGGAGTGTGGGCCAGGAGAGTTTTACCTCTATGGTGAGTTTGGCTAAATGATTCTTGAGGATGCGTGAGCCCGTTCAACTTTACCTGATGACTGAGGGTAGTAGGGGATGTGTAGTTTCCAGGAGATGTTGAGAGACTTGGTGACCAGCTGGACCACCTGAGCTGTAAATGCTGGACCGTTGTCTGACTGGATGTTTTCAGGTAAGCCAAAATGAGGGATAATCTCCTGGATTAAGAGGGAGGCCACTATGTCTGCAGTTTCCCTGGAGGTGGGAAAGGCTTTAATTCATCCAGAAAAGGTATCTACAAAGGTTAAGAGGTAGCGGAGTTTTTTGTGCACGGGCATATGGGTGAAATCAATCTGCCAGTCTTGGGCTGGCAGATGGCCACACATTTGGTGGGTAGGAACCTGTGGCCTTAAGCTGCCCTGAGATGAGACCTTAGAGCAGGTAATGCGTGACTTGTGTACTTGCTCAATCGTCTGTTGCAGACCTGGCAAGAAAAAGAGGGGCTACATGAAACGGTGCAACACTTTGGTCCCTATATGTAAGGTTTGGTGGATTTCAGCTATGATTTTTCAGGCCTGTTCCTGGGGAAGGGTGATTCTGTTGTTTAGGAAGATCCAACCCTGATCAGACTTGGTTCTCCCTTTTAATATGAGGGCCTGCTTCTCTGATGGCGAGTTAATCGGCGGTGTGGCCGTGGTGAGAAACAGGACTGGAATGGGGGCTAGCCTGGTACTGGTTAAGGATTTTGCTGCTGCATCTGCCCTTGTATTGCCCCAGGAAACAGCATCCTGCTGGGCTTGGTGCCCTCAGCAGTGGATGATGGCAACTTCTTTGGGCAGTGATAGGGCCTGCAGGAGATTAGAGATTTGGGTATCATTAATTATGGGGGACCCTTTTGTAGTAAGGAATCCCCCTCTCTCGAGAGGGCAGCGTGGCAGTGGATAATAAGAAAAGCATACTTTGAATCAGTATAGATATTTGCTTACTTTCTTTGTGCTACCGTGAGAGCTTGGGTTAAGGCAATGAGCTCTGCCTTTTGTGATGTAGTTTTATCGGGGAGGCAGCATGCCTCGAGGGTGGCTGAATCTGTAACTACTGCATAGGCGGCTTTCCCCCACCCCTTGGGTGTCACTATTGAACTCCCATCTACATAAAAGGTAAGGTCTGGGTTAGATAGGGGAAGGTCAGACAGGCCCTCCTGAGGTTTAGCAAATGTATCTATTAATTCAGGGCAGGAATGGGCTGGGGAGGGGGAATGGGATGGAAGAGGAAACAAAGTAGCTGGGTTGAGTGGAGAAGTGGGATGGAGGCCGACTGAAGGATTTTCAATAAACAGTAGATGAAACTCCTATAGGCGAGAGGGTCCTAGGTGGGCGAGAGATTTGTGAGAGAGAAGGTCGGTCAGTCGATGAGGAGAGAACACTGAGATAGGCTGGCCTAAGGTAAGTTTTAGGGATTCCTTGGTAAGTTTTGTTGCTGCTCCCAGGGCCCGCAGGCAAGGCTGCTATCCCTTGACTCTGGGATCAAGTTGTTTTGAAAAGTATGTTACAGGACGATACACAGGACCTAGGGGTTGGGTTAGGACTCTAACTGCAATCCCTTGTTTCTTATCAGTAAACAAGTGGAAGGGATGGTTAAGGTCTGGCAGTTGAAGTGGAGGTGCAGTGGACAGAGCAGTTTGTAGGGTTCTGAAAGCTTGTTTTACAACTCCGGGATGAGAAAGGGGTCCCATGGATGTGTTCTTAGCCACCACATACAGAGGTTTAGCTAGAGCAGCAAAGTTAGGTACCCAGTGACGGAAGAATCCTACAAATCCCAAGAAGGAGAGAATCTGGTCTGCAGTCTCCGGGGGCCATAGTGCAAGAAGTGCCTGCCAGCAGTTGGTTGTTAGGCTTTTAGTTTTGGGGGTCGGGCGAATGCCTGAGTAGACTACTGAGGTGACTGACAACTGTGCTTTAGAGGGAGATACCCGGTATCCCTTGGATCTAAGAAAGTTAAGGAGAGTGGCAGTATGCTGTTGAGACAGAGGGAGGGAGGGGCTACAGAGTAACAGGGATGACCTAGGAAGGTCATCCACATACTGGAGAAGGAGACTGGGTTGGAGGGAGCAGAAGCTGAGGTCAGCTGCTAAGGCCTGTCCAAAAATATGGGGGCTGTCTCTAAATCCCTGGGGTAGGACTGTCCAGGTGAGCTGCTGTGACAGGTTGGTGTCAGGATTGGTCCAAGTGAAGGCAAAAAGGAAGTAAGACTCTGGGTGAAGGGGAATAGTAAAGAAGGCATCTTTGAGGTCAAGAACTATAAAATGAGAGGTAGTGGAGGGAATGTTGGATAATAGGGTGTATGCGTTGGGGACCACTGGGTGGATGGGTACCACCGCCTTGATGAAGCATAGGTCCTTAACTAGGCTGTAGTCTCTGGACGGCTTCTGGACCAGCAAGATAGGAGTATTACAAGGGGAATTGGTGGGGATAAGGAGTCCCTGGGCCAGAAGTCGGGTGATGATAGGCTTTAGGCCCTGGCAGTGGGTTTTGGAGATAGGAAACTGAGGACGTGAGGGAAAGCGGGTAGGGTTTTTCAGAAGCATTTTAACTGATGTGTGATATCTGGCCACCACAGGCTTGGACGTATCCCATACCAAGGGATTAACATCATTAGGAGGGATGGGGGTTGAGGTGAGGGGTTGAGACAGGGTGTGATACCAGTTGGGGTAGCAGTAGGAGGTAGGTAGAGGATGGGCTTGAATGTGGGGGGGGGGCAGTGAATTGGAGGGTGGCCCCTACAGTCTGGAGAATATCTCGTCCTAAAAGGGGGACTGGGCATGAGGGTATGATTAGAAAGGAGTGGGAGAAAGGGTGTCCCTCAAGGATACAAGCTAAGGGATGAGTTTGGTTAGGACAGGAGGGCTTTCCATCAATCCCCATGACTGAAACCTGGAAAGGTATGCTAAGCCCTGAGTAGGAAGGCAGTATAGAATAGGTAGCCCCTGTATCCATTAAAAAAGAAATGGACTTACCTGCTACTTGCAGCATTACCCTGGGCTCGGCAACGGTGATTGGGGTCCTCAAGTCTGGGCTGTGTCAGTCGTCCAGAAGGCTGAGAAGTTCAAGCGAAGGGACTGCTTCCTGCAGACCGGTCTGCCCTCCACATAGAGGTGTGGGGGGTGAGCCTGCAGCCCGGAATGGGCAGTCAACCTTCCAGTGTCCAGTCTGTTTGCAGCTTGGGCAGGGTCCAGGAGGTGGATGAGGACAGGGGCACTTTTGTGCCCAGTGTCCCTCATGGCCACATCTGAAACAGGGCCCAGGCAGGGCCTTTGAGGGTTTTGATGGACCCCCTCCACCAGACGTTCGGTGGGCTGCCAGCCTCAGGGCTGCTACAAGAGCTCGGGTTTGGAGGCCTACCTTTTGCTGTAAATGGGCCTGGCGGGTGGCCTCAGCCTTTTTCTCTCAGCCATTGAAAACTTTAAATGCCGTGTCCATCAGGTCCTGTATGGGGGTTTGGGGGCCCTCCTCAGCTTTTTTAAGTTTCCTCCTTATATCAGCTGCAGACTGGGAGATGAAGTGGGTGGCTAGGACTGTAGCCCCTGCTAAGGAATGGGGATCTATCCAGGTATGTAGGATCATAGTGTTAGTTAATCAGTCTAGGAAGGCAGCTGGGTTTTCATCAGGACCCTGAGTTATTTCCCTTAACTTGTCATAATTAACTACCTTTTGGGCTGTGCTTTGCATGCCCGCTAGGAGGCACTGTAGCATTTGGTCTTGGTGGCAGCGGCCATCTTGACCGGTTTGATAGTCCCAATTAGGGTCAGCCTCAGGAACTGCTGCTGCGCCTACTGGCATTTGTTTGTGAGATGTACCTGATCAGCGTGAGCTTGGGCTGCTGTAAGAATGCGGTCACGCTCATCGGGAGTAAGAGTGGAGGATAGGATCACATAGCTGTCATGCCAGGTTAGGTCATACGCCTGGTGAGGTAACAAAATTCTTTGGTATAAGCAGTGGGATTGGTAGAGAATGACCCTAGGCATTTTCAATGGCTGACACATACGAAAGAGAGAAGGGAACGTGCACTCGGACAACGCCTTCTGCTCCAAATACCTCATGCAAAGGGCAGAGGAGTGGGGGGTCGTGAGAGCGGGTGTGAGCACTGACAGGGGAAGTCATATCAGGGCTTTAGGGAGGAGGAGGAGAAGAGGGAGGAGGGAGTTGAGGCCTTGAATAGAGGAGAGGGATTGGTATAGTAGGCGGGGCAAGACAGGTCTTCTGGGTCTTCAGAGGGTATGGAGCCAGGCAGGGCTGAGGACAAAGGTGGGGTGTTGGCTAACAGAACCTGGGCAGAGGAACAAGAGGAGCAGAGGGCGGGTCAGGAGCGAAGGTACCAGAAAGCCTGTATGTAGGGGACCTCTGACTATTTACTGTTCTTTTGGCAGAAGTTTTCTAAGTCTGTCAGAACGTTAAAGTCGAGTGTGCCCTCTGGAGGCCACTTAGACTGTCTGTCTAGGGAGTACTGTGGCCAGGCCATGGTGGAGAGGAAGAGTAGCCTTTTCTTTTTAATGGAAAGTCCCAGTTTGGGTAGATTTTTTGCTAGGCATCCCAGTGGCGATTTGGGGTCTGGGCGAGATTTCTGATTGCCCACAGTTCACTTTTTGTGGGGTAGTCAAGGGTAAGGAAGGACTATAAAAAGGTATTATACCCAACCTGGACAGAAGTATTCTTTTCCTGGAGTGGGTGGCTGAGAGAGCTTATAGGCTGTAACAATGTAATGATTATAACAAGAAAGAGTATGAAAAGAGAGACAGAGTGAGGCCTCAGTAGTAGAAGAAGAGGAGGAAAAAAGAAAACAGTTACTTAATTAACAAGAGCTTATATGCCAAAAAGGGCTAATCTGAGAATTTGAGATAAATGTTTTAGTACTGTAGGCCAGAGATTTGGTCCTGCTGTTAGGCAGGGCCTGGGTCTACAAATGGGGCTTCTGAATACCCAAACCTGGGTCGCTGCTGCGGGGATGTTTGGAAGGCATCCTGGACTGCACTACTGAACACTGGAGAGGGTTCAGGAAGATGGGGACGTCTCCCTCAAATTCCTGACCCCTGGAATCCCCTCTCGGGGAGCAGATAAGAGTGTAGGGACGACTCCTCTATGCTCAGTCCTCAAGACAAGACCGGGGCCTTGGGCTCACGGCAAGAAGAGCCTGGGGCCCCAGGCTCATGGCGAGATGAGACCAGGGCCCTGGGCCCATGGCAAGAAATGAGAAGGAGTCCCAACATGGCTGCGGTTATGGGCAGGGAGTCCACAAGAATACGAGAGGGTCCAGGAAGGTGGGGTTGTCTCCCTCAGAATCCTGACCCTGAGAAACCCCTCACGGGGAGAGGACAAGAGTGTAGGGACGTCTCCTCTATGCTCAAGTCCTCGAGATGAGGCTGGGGCCCTGGGCCCACGTGAGATGAGAAGGAGTCCCTGACACAGCCGCGATTGCGAGCAGGGAGTCCACGAGGCAGGCAGCGGGAGAGGCTGTGGGTAACAGAAGTCTTACCTTGTGATAGAGTGGTTACCTTGCGATGGAGCGGTTCCCAGGTCTGGCTTCGGGTGGAGGAGTCAGTTTCCCCCAGGAGGGGTCTTACAAATCCTCCCAGATTTTGGCACCACTTGTAAGGGTTATTGCTGAGTTAAAAATGAGGAAACTGAAGCCAACACAAAAAGATTAAATGCCAATTTATTCAGCTCCCAGGCAAGGTTCTGTAGTCCCAGGGAAAGAGGCCAGAGAAGTCACATGTGACTCCTCTGGGCATGGGGTTTTATAGGGAGTGAAGGCGTTTGATTGGCTGTGGAGAAACAGGACATGGATGTGGCAAGCTGCTATAGGTAGGTAGGCGGGATTTCTGGATGGGGCAATGTGCTATTGGGCAGGTTTTGGCAGAGCTTTCCAAGGGCAGGCTAGGCGCTTAGTGCAGAGGGGATTTCCAAGGGCTGGGTTGAGTGCCAAGTGCAGAGGGGATTCCCAAGGTGGAGCTAGATGATGGGCATATTCTGGCATTGTAATTTTCAGGCAGGGAGAGGGATGGGTGTGTTCGAGCTCCCAGCGAGGCAACCAGCCTTACAGTAACCAGATGTTAAACAATTGTCTTTTTTTCTATTGCTCTGTCTCCTTTTTCTTGTCTTACAAAACCCATTGTTCTGCCATTGCCCAGTGAGAGCTCTTATACTATTTTGTAGAATGGAGACTAGCCTGACCCATGAATTGTGAATAAAAGCCAACTCAATCTATAACTAAATTTGTTGTAATTTTGTCTTTCGGCAACTCTAATGACACTTTAATTCTGCTTCTTTAATGATGCTTATTACTTCCTATGTTAATTTTATTCACATAAGTGTTCATTTGTTGCTTAATTTAACATTTATTCAGAACTAAGTCCACTTGTAAGTTATAGGACTCCTACAAACTGAGAGGAGGCACTAATGCTCAGGAAAGTTCTATCTGTTAGATAGGCATGTAAGCAAATGGCTGTAATATAATATGAACAGGAACTAACCAGTTAAGAGCGTGATGTGAACTCCATGAGGGTAGGATTTATTGTTCTGCAACATTTATTCGTTTATGTGTTCTTCCATCAAATACAGATGTGCTTCATCTTATTGTGCTTTGCTCTATTGCCCTTCACAGAGACTGTTTTTTACAAATCAAAGCTTTATAGCAACCCTGAGTTTAATAAGTTTACTGTTGCCATTTTTTCCAACAGCACATGCTCACTTCATGTCTTTGTGTCACACTTTGGCAATTCTCACAATATTTCAGACTTTTTCACTGTTGCTGTATGTATTATGGAGATCTGTGATCTGTGATCTTTGGACGTTACTTTTGTAATTGTTTTGGGGCACTGTGAACCACACCCATGTAAGATGGCAAGTTTAATTGATAAATATTGCATGTGTTGGACTGTTCCACCAACCAGCCATTCACCAGTCCCTCATCTCTCTCTCTCTCTTCTGACCTATTTCCTGAGACACAGCAGTATAGATATTAGGCCAATTAATAACCCTACAGTGTCCTTTAAATGTTCAAGTGAAAGGAAGAGTTTCATGTCTCTCACTGTTAATCAAAAGCTAGAAGTGATTAAGCTTAGTGAGGAAGACATGTTGAAAGCAGAGATGGGCCAAAAGCTAGGCTTCTTGCACCAAGCAGTTAGCTAAGTTGTGAATGCAAAGGAAAAGTCTTGAAGGAAATTACAAGTGCTACTGCAGTGAACACAACCTTATTGCTGATATGGAGAAAGTTTTAGTGGTCTAGATAGATCACATCTGTCACAAGGTTTTTCCTTAAGCCAAAGCCTAATTTGGAGCAATGTGCTTACTCTCTTCAGTTCCATGAAAGCTGAGAGGTGAGAAAGCTATAGAAGAAAAGTTGAAGCTCTCAGAGCTTGGTTCATGAGGTTTAAGGAAGGAAGCCCTCTCTATAACATAAAAGTGCAAGGTGAAGCAGCAAGTGCTGATGTAGAAGGCATAGTTACTCAGAAGGTTTAAGATCTAAGATAATTGATGAAGGTGGCTATAGCAAACATATAAGGCTGATGCAACAGCCTTGTATCGGAAGAAGATGCTATCTAGACTCCCTAGTTAAAGAAGGTAAGTCAGCTGAGTGCAGTGGCTCATGCCTGTAATCCCAGCACTTTGGGAGACTGAGACAGACAGATCAGAAGACCAGGAGCTCAAGACCAGCCTGGCCAACATGGTGAAACCCAGTCTCTACTAAAAATGCAAAAAAATAGCTAAGTGTGGTGGTTCACTCCTGTAATCCTAGCTACTCAGGAGGCTGAGGCAGGAGAATTTCTTGAACTCAGGAGGAATAAGTTGCAGTGAACCGAGATCACACCACTGCACTCCAGCCTGGGCAAGAGAGCAAGACTGTCTTGGGAAAAAGAAAAAATAAAGGAGAAGTCAGTGCCTAGCTTAAAAGGTGAGGCTGACTCTCTTATTAGGAGCTAATGCAGCTGGTGACCTTAAGTTGAAGCCAGTGCTCACTTACCATTCCAAGAACCCTAGGGCCCTTAAGAATTATGCTAAATCTACTCTGCCTGTGCTCTATAAGTGGAACAACAAAGCCTGGATGACAGCAAATCTCACTGAGCATGGTTTACTGAATATTTTAAGCCTACTGTTGAGACCTGCTGCTCAGAAAAAGGATTCTTTTAAAAATATTACATATCGTTGACAATGCATATGGTAACCTGAGAGTTTTGCTGAAGATGTACAAGGTGATTAATGTTGTTTTCATGCCTGCTAATACAACATCCATTCTGCAGTCCATGGGCCAGGGAGTAATTTTAACTTTCAAGTTTTATTATTTAAGAAATGCAGGTAGTAAGGCTGTAGCCACCATAAATAGTGATCCCTCTAGTCTGGGCAAAGGAAATTGCAAACATTTTGGAAAGGATTCACCATTCTAGATGCCACTAAGAACACTTCTGATTTATGAAGGGAGGTGAAAACAACATTAACAAGAACTTGTCAGAGTCTAAGCCATATGGAAGTCTTTAAGGGGTTCAAGACTTTTGAAAAGGAAGTTACTACAGATGTGGTAGAAATAGCAAGAGGACTAGAGTTAGAAATGGAACCTGAAAATGTGATTGATTTGTTACAATCTCATGATAAAACTTTAATGAATGAGAAGTTGATTAAGTTGAACCTTATGGATGAACAAAGTGGCTTCTTGAGGTGGAAACTGCTCCCTGTGAAGATGCTGTAAACATTGTTGAAATGGTAAGAAGGGATTTAGAATATTTTATAAAGGTAGCTGATAAAGCAGCAGCCAAGTTTAAAAGGATTGACTCCAGACTCCAGGTTTCAAAGTAACATGGGGGATAAAATGCTGTTAAATAACATTGCATGCTATTGAAAAATCTTTTATATATATATATATATATATTTTAATTTCTGGGGTACATGTGCAGATTGTCCAGGATTGTTACATAGGTATACACATGCCATGGTAGTTTGCTGCATCCATCACCCCTGTCATCTACATTAGGTAGTTGTCCTAGTGTTATCTCTCCCCAATCCTCCACCCACTGCTATCCCTCCCCTAGCTCCCCTCACCCCGCAACAGACCCCATGTGTGATGTACTACTCCCTGTGTTCATGTGTTCTCATTATTTAACACCCACTTATGAGTGAGAACATGTGGTTTTTGGTGTTCTGTTCTTGTGTCAGTTTGCTGAGAATGATGGTTTCCAGCTCCATCCATGTCCCTACAAAGGACATGAACTCATCTTTTTTTATGGCTGCATAGTATTCCATGGTGTATACATGCCATATTTTCTTTATCCAGTCTATCACTGATGGGCATTTGGATTGGTTCCAGGTCTTTGCTATTGTAAACAGTGCTGCAATGAACATACATGTGCATGTGTCTTTATAATAGAACAATTTATAATCCTATGGGTATATATGTAGTAATGGGATTGCTGGGTCAAATGGTATTTCTGTTTCTAGATCCTTGAGGAATCACCACACTGTCTTCTGCAATGGTTGCACTAATTTACACTCCCACCAACAATGTAAAAGCATTCCTATTTCTCCACATCCCCTCTAGCATCTGTTGTCTCCAGATTTTTTAATGATGGCCATTCCAACTGGCATGAAACAGTATCTCAATGTGGTTTTGATTTGCATTTCTCTAATGATTAGTGATTATGAGCTTTTTTTTCATGTTTGTTGACTGCATAAATGTCTTTTTTTGAAAAGTGTTTGTTCATATCCTTTGCCCACTTTTTGATGGAGTTGTTTTCTTCTTGTAAATTTGTTTAAGTTCTTTTTAGATTCTGGATATTAGCCCTTTGTCAGGTGGATACATTGCAAAAATTTTTCCCCATTCTGTTGGTTGCCAGTTCACTCTAATGGTAGTTTCTTTTGCTGTGCAGAGGCTCTGAAGTTTAATTAGATCCCATGTGTCTGCTTTGGCTTTTGTTGCCATTGCTTTTGGTATTTTGGACATGATGTCCTTGCCTATGCCTATATCCTGAATGGCATTGCCTAGGTTTTCTTCTAGGGTTTTTATGGTGTTAGGTCTTATGTTTAAATCTTTAATCCATCTGGAGTTAATTTTTGTATAAGGTGTAAGGTTGGGGTCCAGTTTCAGTTTTATGCATATGGCTAGCCAGTTTTCCCAACACCATTTATTAAATAGGGAATCCTTTCCTTATTGCTTGTTTTTGTCAGGTTTGTCAAAGATCAGATGGTTGTAGATGTGTGGTGTCACTTCCAAGGCCTCTGTTCTGTTCCATTGGTCTATATCTCTGTTATGGTTCTAGTATTATGCTGTTTTGATTACTGTTGCCTTGTAGTATAGTTTGAAGTTTATTTGTCTAGTAGCATGATGCCTCCAGCTTTGTTCTTTTTGCTTAGGATTGTCTTGGCTATGCGGGCTCTTTTTTGGTTCCATATGAAGTTTAAGGTGGCTTTTAAATCTTTGGTGAAAGGAGGAGTCAATTGATGCAGCAGACTTCATTGTTGTCTTATTTTAAGAAATTGCCACTGCCACTCCAACCTTTAGCAACCCTCAGCTTGATCAGTCAGCAGGCATCAACATGGAGGCAAGACCCTCTGCCAGCAGAAAGATTACAACTCGCTAAAGGCTCAGATGATCATTAGCATTTTGTAGCAATAAATTTTTTTTAAATTAAGGTATGCACATTGTTTTTTAGACATAATGCTATTGTATACTTAATAGACTACAGTATAGTATAAACATAACTTTTAGGTGTACTAGGAAACAAAAAAAATTCAAGTGATTTGCTTGATTGCTATATTTGCTTTATTGTGGTTATAGGGAACTAAACCTGAAATATCTCCAAGGTCGGCCCCTATTCACTTGAATACCTGCTGTAATCCAGACATCATGCTAAGCAAAGGGGATACAAACATACAAATGAAACAAAAGACAAAAAAGAACTAGGATGTCAGCCCGTTTGATATACAGTTACACAAACTGCAGCTTAATTCCAATTGTGACGAGTGCTACTTTTTATGTTATTTAGTAAAATTTGCATGCAGTACAATGTCTATGTCTGAAAACTGGATAAACCATTCTTGTGATTTCTAACATCATGAATTAGTTTTGTATATTCTTGAGCTTTACAAAAAATAGAATAATATAGCACATAGTCTTTTGTGTCTGATTTCTTTAACTGATCATAATGTCTGAAATTCATCCACAGTGTTGTATGAATTCCTTCTTTTCTGATGTAAACATTTAGTACCATACGTTTCCTTCTAAACAGTCCTTTCGCTGCATTCTCCTCTCTCTTTTTAAAAAATACATTCTGTTTTCTTTATCTTTCAGTTCAAAATATTTTCTGATTTCCCTTGTTAGTGTTCTTTTAACCTGTGGTATTAAAGTTTTCAAATATGATTGTGGATTAGGTTATTTGTTTAGTTCTGAGTGATTTTTGTTCATGTATTTTGAAACTCTTTATTAGGTGTTACACATTTACGATTGCTTTGTCTTTCTAGTGAATGTTAGAATTTTGTCTTTTAGATTTTATCTTTCATCATTAAGAAATATTCTTATTAGTGTTAGTATTTCTGGTTTTGTAGCACACTGGCTTCTATATGGTGAATCTTTTTTCTTTACCTTTACTTATAACGTATCTGCAATTCTGGTCTCCTTTTTTTTTTTTTTTTTTTTTAGTTTGACAACCTCTCTGCCTTTTAGTTGGCTGCTTTAGTCATTTACACTTCATGTAATTATTGATACAATTGGATTTGCCTTCTTATTTGCTTTCTCTCTCTCTCTCTCTTTTTTTTTTTTTGTTCATTTCTTTTGTTTGTTGGTTGGTTTCTTGAGATGGAGTCTCACTCTGTTGCCCAGGCTGGAGTACAGTGACACTATCTTGGCTCACTGCAACCTCTGCCTCTCAAGTTCAAGCAATTCTTCTGCCTCAGCTTCCCAGGTAGCTGGGACTACAGGCACACACCACCATGCCTGGCTAACTTTTGTATTTTTAAAAAAGACAATGTTTCACCATAGTGTCCAGGCTGGTCTTGAACTCCTGACCTCATAATCCACCTTCCTCAGCCTCCCAAAGTGCTAGGATTACAGGCATTTATTTCTTTTGCTGTCTTCTTTTGAGTTAATTGAATGTGCTTTAGTACATTATTTACTTTCCCTATTGGCTTTTAATCTATCTGAATTTTTGATATTATCTCATACTTTTATATATGTTATAAATCTCATAATGTAACATTTTTGTTTTGCTTTTGATTTTGCTTTAAACAGCTGTTTTCTAAAGAAATTAATATAAAAAGTTAGTAATATATTTACCTACATATTTACTGTTTCTGATGCTCTTAATTACTTCATATACAGTTGAGTTTCCATTTGCTATCATTTCTCCTCATAAAGAGCCCATTTCAGCAATTTTTAAGTTTTGCATTTTCAGTCTACTAGCAATACCTCTTACCTGTTGTTATCTAAAAATATCTTCATTTTACCCTCATTTTAGATGGATAATTTTGCTGGAGATAGAATTGTGAGTTGACAGCTATTTTGTTTTTCTTTGAGCATTTTTAAGGATTTAATTCCATTCTCTTCTGGTCTTTAGTATTTCTGATGATGTATCAGTCAACATTTGTATCTTTATTCTCCTGTATTCAGTGAGTTGTTTTTCTCTTCTGCTTTCAAGACTTTTCTCATTGTGTTTGATTTTCAGTGTACTACACAGTATGTTGAGGATGTTTATAGATCCATGTTTTGGTGCTTGTTCTGCTTGGAGTTTGCTGAGATTTTCAAATATTCTAACTATATTTGGAAATTTTGAAATAATGATTTCTTAAAAATTTTACCTGCCTTTTTCTCTTTACTTTTCCTTCTGTAACTTAAATGGCATCTATGTTAGAGTGCTTAATATCATCCCTGTGGCTCTTTTGATTTCTTTCCAATCTATAACTTATCTACAAGTGTATTAACTTTGTCTTCCATAGCCTTCAGTCTTCCATTAAAATTACCTAGTGATTGTTTTATTTTATATATGTTATTTTTAGTTCCTGGATTTTTATTAAATCTTTTTTTTTGTTTGTTTTCAGTTCTTCGCTGAAATTCTCCATCTATACACTCATTATGTTCAATTTTTTAAAAGCGTTTGAACATATTGACAATAACTGTTTTATATTCCTTCGCTGGTAATTCCACCATCTGGTTCCTTTCTATTTCTTTTGACTGCTTTTTTCTTTTTATGTCACTTTTTTTTTTGCCTCTTCACTTGTTTAGTAATTTCTTATAGTATGTTAGACATTGTGTTACATGTTTGACTGATTTTTATACATTTACTTATAACTTTCATCCATGTAGTAAGTATTCTAAAAAGACCAAATAGTTCAAATAGTTTGAATCAATTAAATGTATACTAGGACACAATTATTAAAGAGATGAAAAGGAGAGAATGATATACTACATAGCAGGGCAGCCTCCAGTGGTTTGATCTTGTGCCAACATTAAGTTAGCAGTGAGAAACATTATATCGTCAGTGAGAAAAACATTGACTTACTCATTTCAAAAGAATTAAACAAGGCCATCTTCCAGCTAAAAGAAAGAGAAAAATGCATTTTTAAAATAGAATCTCAAAATGTAAACATTATTTATCAAAACCTTATAACTTCAACAGCTCAATTATATTGGTGCCATTCCTTGTTCTAAATCTATATTAAGGTATTGATATTAACAAGTTTAAAGACAAAAAGTGCAACTTTACAGCAATGATCATTGATAAGGTTTTGTTTGAACAGACATTTTATTTGACAATTTAGAGGAAGAAAATACTATTGTTTTCTTCTTTCAAAGTTGTCTTTTATTTGCCTGTGCAAAGTTTCCATTAGTGGCCCCCTTTTTTTTCTTTGCCATTTTGAAACTATAGTCTTTTTATTTCTGATTGCATCAATAATGAACAACCTGGTAAAACTTCTATAAGTTTTCTCCATTGCCCTAATTTTTCTTGTTACAACTTTTTTTTTCTATTGTGACTATATAGGTCTTAATTTGTGGGTAATAGTGGCTACAGAAGTCTGAATTGTTCCCTTAGAAATTGAATTCTTTCCTACCAAAGTCCTTGGCTCTTTTGTGATTCTTTTAACTTTTTTTTTCTCCCCCATCTGGGCTTCCTCAAAGCTTGGGGGTATTTATTTTAAATAAATAGTTGGGCGGGGAGGACTTAAGATGGCGCTGTGAGAACAACCCAGGATTGGAGCTCGCGTTGAATCCGCAAATGGTGAGTCAGAGCTACATTTCCAGACTGATCTTTGTTTCCCACAGAACGGGGAAACTCCCAAGTATAAAAAAGACACGGGACGCCAGGCAGTAGGTCTGCCTGGCAAAGCCGGCAGCCGGGGCAGCGGCGGCCGGCCCTACCCAGCAATCCCCACAGGGCGTGCTTGTCCGGGTGCCCTGTTGAACCGGCAACCTGAGACTTGAGAGGGCTGGACTTGAGACTGAACGAGACTTGGACAGTAGGCCAGCCCAGGGGATTGCAGGAACAGATTGTTTGGGATACCCAGTGGGACGAACAAAACCGCGATTTCAAACTATCCCGAGCAGATGGTCCGAGACGCTCTGTGGTGGAGGGGCGTCTACCACTACCGAGGCAACCCGCCCCAACTGAGATACACGCCCACTGCTGACGCAGCCAGCCGTGGCCGAGGCAACCTGCCCCAACTGAGATACACGCCCACTGCTGACGCAGCCAGCCGTTGCCGAGGCAACCCGTCCCTACTGAGATACACGCCCACTGCTGACACAGCCTGCCGTTGCTGAGGCAACACGCTACAACGAAGAGACTCTGCCGCAGGGCATGGTGGAGACCACAGCAGAGCCTGCAGGAACAGGGCGAATCACACAATAGCAGGGCGGAGCCTCGGCAGCCAAACAGTGGCTAGTCTGCCTTCTAGCTGGTCAGGACACCTCATCGGACATCCAAAAATAAAGCCCAAACCCCTCAACACAGAGCATTTGAGAAAAAAAAAAAGGGTTTTTTAATGAGCTCTGTTGCAGCAGAATCAAACATAGCAGCCTAACAGCCCTGAATGAACAACAGAGCGCACAGCTCAGCAATTAAGCCCCTATAAAGTACAAACTGTCTCCTCAAGCAGCTCCCTGACCCCTCTATATCCAAAAGACTGACATTAGGCAGGCACCATCCTGGGACAAAGATAGAAAAAGAAACTGGTAGCATCCCACGCTGTGCCACAGTTGTTAGAGGTGCACCCCAGACAAGCAGGGTCTGGAGCGGACCTCAGCAGTCGTACAGCGAAGGGGCTAGACTGGTAGAAGGAAAACCAAGCAAAAGAAATACTTCATCATCAACACTCTGGGTGTCCACTCAGAGACCCAATCGAAAAGTCAGCAACTACGCAGATGACCAGCGGACAAATCCACAAAGATGGGAAGAAACCAGCGCAAAAAGGAGGAAAACACCCGAAACCAGAACACCTCGCCTCCTAGAAAGGACCAAAACTTCTCACCAGCAAGGGAACAAAGCTGGACGGAGAATGACTGTGATGAAATGACGGAATTAGTCTTCAGAAGATGGATAATGAGAAACTTTTGTGAGCTAAAAGATCATGTATTAAATCAATGCAAATAAACTAAGAACCTGAGAAAAGATTTGAAAAAAGATTCGAGGAAATGATAACAAGAATGGATAACTTAGAGAGGAATATGAATGAATTAAAGGAGCTGAAAAACACAATACGAGAACTTCACGAAGCAAACACAAGTTTCAATAGCCGAATTGACCAAGCAGAAGAAAGAATATCTGAAGTCAAAGACCAACTCAATGAAATAAAACGAGAAACCAAGATCAGAGAAAAAAGCGCAAAAAGGAATGAACAAAGTCTCCAAGAAATGTGGGACTATGTGAAAAGACCTAACCTACATTTGATAGGTGTACCAGAAGGGGAAGAAGAGAATGAATCCAAGCTGGAAAATACTCTTCAGGACATCATCCAGGAAAATTTCCCCCACCTAGCAAGACAGGCCAACACTCAATTGCAGGAAATACAGAGAACACCACAAAGATATTCCGCAAGAAGAGCAACCCCAAGGCACATAATCGTCAGATTCAACAGGGTTGAAAGGAGAGAATACTAAGGGCAGCCAGAGAGAAAGGTTGGGTCACCCACAAAGGGAAGCCCATCAGACTCACAGCAGATCTCTTGGCAGAAACACTACAAGCCAGAAGAGAGTGGGGGCCAATATTCAACATCCTTAAAGAAAAGAACTTTCAACCCAGAATTTCATATCCAGCCAAACTGAGCTTCAGAAGTGAAGGAAAAATAAAATCCTTTGCGAACAAGCAAGTACTCAGAGATTTTGTCACCACCAGGCCTGCTTTACAAGAGCTCCTAAAAGAGGTACTACACATAGAAAGGATCAACCAGTACCAGCCATTCCAAAATCACACTGAATGCTAAAGAGCTTCAACATAATGAAGAATCTACAACAACTAATAGGCAAAACATCCACTTAGCATCAAAATGGCAGTATCAAATTCACACATAACAATATTAACCCTAAATGTAAATGGACTAAATGCACCAATCAAAAGACACAGACTGGCAAATTGGATAAAAATCCAAAACCCATCAGTGTGCTGTATCCAGGAAACCCATCTCACATGCAAGGATACACAAAGGCTCAAAATAAAGGGATGGAGAAAGATTTACCAAGCTAATGGAAAGCAAAAAAAAGCAGGAGTTGCAATTCTCATCTCTGATAAAATAGACTTTAAAGCAACAAAGATCAAAAGAGACAAAGAAGGCCATTACATAATGGTAAAAGGATCAATACAACAAGAAGAGCTAACGATCCTAAACATATATGGACCCAATGCAGGAGCACCCAGATACATAAGGCAAGTTCTTAATGACTTACAAAAGGACTTAGACTCCCACACAATAATAGTGGGAGACTTTAACACTCCACTGTCAATACTAGACAGATCAACCAGACAGAAAATCAACAAGGATATCCAGGGCTTGAACTCAGACCTGGAGCAAGCAAACCTGATAGACATTTACAGAACTCTCCACCCCAAATCCACAGAATACACATTCTTCTCAGCACCACATCACACCTACTCTAAAATTGACCACATAATTGGAAGTAAAGCACTGCTCAACAAATGCAAAACAACTGAAATCATAACAAACAGCCTCTCAGACCATAGTGCAATCAAGTTAGAACTCAGAATTCAGAAACAGACCCAGAACCGCACAGCTTCATGGAAACTGAACAACTGGCTCTTGAATGTTGACTGGGTAAACAACAAAATGAAGGCAGAAATAAAGAAGTTCTTCGAAACCAATGAGAACGAAGACACAACATGCCAGAACCTCTGGGACACATTTAAAGCAGTCTCTAGAGGAAAGTATATAGCAATAAGTGCCCATATGAGGAGAATGGAGAGATCCAAAATTGACACCCTTTCGTCAAAATTGAAAGAGCTAGAGGAGCAAGATCAAAAAAACTCAAAACCCAGCAGAAGACAAGAAATAACTAAGATCAGAGCTGAGCTGAAGGAGATTGAGACACGAAAAACCCTTCAAAAAATCAATAAATCCAAGAGCTGATTTTTTGAAAAGATCAACAAAATAGACCACTAGCCAGATTGATTAAAAAGAAAAGAGAGAACAACCAAATAGATGCAATAAAAAATGATAAAGGGGAAATCACCACAGATTCCACAGAAATTCAAACCATCATCAGAGAATATTACAAACAACTCTATGTGCATAAACTAGTAAACCTGGAAGAAATGGATAAATTCCTGGACTCCTGTGTCCTCCCAAGCCTAAACCAGGAGGAAGCTGAAACTATGAATAGACCAATAACAAGGTCTGAAGTCGAGGCAGCAATTAAGAGCCTACCACACAAAAAAAGCCCAGGTCCAGACGGGTTCACAGCCGAATTCTACCAGACACACAAGGAGGAGCTGGTACCATTCCTTCTAAAACTATTTCAAACAATCCAAAAAGAGGGAATCCTTCCCAAATCATTTTATGAGACCAACATCATCCTGATACCAAAACCCGGCAGAGACCCAACGAGAAAAGAAAACTTCAGGCCAATATCCATGATGAACATAGATGCAAAAATCTTCAATAAAATATTGGTAAGCCAATTGCAACAGCAAATCAAAAAACTTATTCATCATGATCAAGTAGGATTCATCCCAGGGATGCAAGGCTGGTTGAACATACGCAAGTCTATCAACGTAATTCACCACATAAACAGAACCAAAAAAAAAACCACATGATTATCTCAATTGACGCAGAGAAGGCCTTTGACAAAATTCAACAGCCCTTTATGCTAAAAACCCTCAATAAACTCGGTATCGATGGAACGTATCTCAAAGTAATAAAAGCTATTTATGACAAACCAACAGCCAATATCATACTGAATGGACAAAAACTGGAAGCATTCCCTTTAAAATCTGGCACTAGACAAGGATGCCCTCTCTCACGACTCCTATTCAATATAGTACTGGAAGTTCTAGCCAGAGCAATCAGGCAAGAATAAGAAATAAAGGGTATTCAAATAGGAAAGGTGGAAGCCAAATTGTCTCTATTTGCAGACGACATGATAGTATACCTAGAAGACCCCATCGCCTCAGCCCAAAAACTCCTGAAACTGATAAGCAACTTCAGCAAAGTCTCAGGATATAAAATCAATGTGCAAAAATCACAAGCATTCGTCTACACCAATAACAGACTTAAAGAAAGCCAAATCAAGAGTCAACTGCCATTCTCAATTGCTACAAAAAAAATAAAATACCTTGGAATACAACTCACAAGGAACGTAAGGGACCTCTTCAAGGAGAACTACAAACCACTGCTCAACGAAATCAGAGAGGACACAAACAGATGGAGAAACATTCCATGTTCATGGTTAGGAAGAATTAATATCGTGAAAATGGCTATACTGCCCAAGGTAATTTACAGAATCAACGCTATCCCCATCAAGCTACCATTGACTTTCTTCACAGAACTGGAAAAAACCACCATGAACTTCATATGGAACCAAAAGAGAGCCCGCATAGCCAAGTCAATTCTAAGCAAAAAGAACACAGCGGAGGGCATCACACTACCGGATTTCAAACTATACTACAAGGCTACAGTAATCAAAACAGCATGGTACTGGTACCAAAACAGAGATATAGACCAGTGGAACAAAACAGAGGCACCGGAGGCAACACAACATACATACAACTATACAATCTTTGATAAACCTGACAAAAACAAGCAATGGGGAAAGGATTCCATGTTTAACAAATGGTGTTGGGAAAACTGGCTAACCATGTGCAGAAAGCAGAAACTGGACCCCTTCCTGACACCTTACACTAAAATTAACTCCAGATGGATTAAAGACTTAAACATAAGACCTGGCACCATAAAAACCCTAGAAGGAAATCTAGGCAAAACTATCCAGGACATAGGAGTAGGCAAGGACTTCATGAACAAAACACCAAAAGCATTGGCAACAAAAGCCAAAATAGACAAATGGGACCTAATGAAACTCCACAGCTTCTGCACGGCAAAAGAAACAGTCACTAGAGTGGATCGGCAACCAACAGAATGGGAAAAAATTTTTGCAGTTTACCCATCTGACAAAGGGCTGATATCCAGAATTTACAAAGAACTCAAACAGATTTACAGGAAAAAAACAAACAAGCCCATTCAAAAGTGGGCAAAGGATATGAACAGACACTTTACGAAAGAAGACATATATGAGGCCAACAGTCATATGAAAAAATGCTCATCATCACTGGTCATCAGAGAGATGCAAATCAAAACCACAATGAGATACCATCTCACACCAGTTAGAATGGTGATCATTAAAAAATCTGGAGACAACAGATGCTGGAGAGGATGTGGAGAAAAAGGAACACTTTCACACTGTTGGTGGGAGTGTAAATTAGGTCAACCATTGTGGAAGACAGTGTGGCGATTCCTCAAGGCCTTAGAAATAGAAATTCCATTTGACCCAGCAATCCCATTACTGGGTATATATCCAAAGGACTATAAATTGTTCTACTATAAGGACACATGTACACGAATGTTCATTGCAGCACTGTTTACAATAGCAAAGACCTGGAATCAACCCAAATGCCCATTGATAATAGACTGGATTGGAAAAATGTGGCACATATACACCATGGAATATTATGCAGCAATCAGAAATGATGAGTTTGTGTCATTTGTAGGGACATGGATGAATCTGGAGAACATCATCCTCAGCAAACTGACACAAGAACAGAAAATGAAACACCGCATATTCTCACTCATAGGTGGGTGATGAAAAATGAGAACACATGGACGCAGAAAGGGGAGTACTAAACAGTGGGGTCTATTGGGGGGAAAAGGGGAGGGCCAGTGGGAGGGGGAGGTGGGGAGGGATAGCCTGGGGAGAAATGCCAAATGTGGGTGAAGGGGAGAAGAAAAGCAAAGCACACTGCCATGTGTGTACCTACGCAACTGTCTTGCATGCTCTGCTCATGTACCCCAAAACCTATAATCCAATAAAAAATAAAAAAAAAATAAAAAATAAATAGTTATTTAAAACACATTTATTTTAAATAATACATTTTAAACACAATAGTATGTCACCAATTTCGATTTTATCAAATATTTCAATGAACAAATACTTCTAAAGTTTAGTTATATCGTTTTTACATAGACAGCGTGATTGTGGTGTTTCAGACTTTAGACACTTCGTAAAGGTGGCATTTGGGGACACCAGAGCATTCTTGGCATATCCAAAATTATGCTAAACACTTCATGGTTCTGTTAATTATAATATTCAGAATCCCACAGTACATTTCCTTAAAACTTAGCATTTCTTTCATTAAGGTGGCTGACTGCGGAGATCATTGGCAGACTCCAGAAATTACCTAAGCATCTTTCTCCAGAAAATTCTCTGGCAGTAAGGGGAATACCCTTAAGTTGTTGATTATTCACTGAGAATCTTGTGATCTGGGGATTTGCCAACTACTATGAATTTTTAAAATAAACCTCGAATCTGGGGGCAATCCAGAAAGGGGACAACTCAACATAAATTTTTCACTCTTATTTATGTCTGTTAAGAAAGTACCTGATAGGTACACAGACAAATTAATTCTTTTCTACTTATAAGTTACTTTGTGAAGTAGATTTTTATAATATACATATCTCCCAGCATATGTCTGTGCTATGGTAATCCTAATTTCTTCCAGTTAAAAATTGTTTTAAGACTAACAACTTTAAGATATTTCTCTTTGTTTGTTAATAATACAAATAGGATATAGTAACAATGATCAGAGTATTAGATACCTTTGTTGATAATGTATTAATTACAGGCAGTGGCATAAGTCCTTCACAGACATTATTTCATTTATTCTTCTCCCTATAATCCTATGAAGTAGGTACTTTCATCTCCGTTTTACATATGGAGAAACTGAAGCTTGGACCCAAGGTAAGACAACAGTGCATGAACAAATCACATCCAAGTCTGTCTGGCTTCAACGACCAGTAAGCCATGTTGCCTCACAGGACCATAGGTTGTAACACTGACCTTAGTTCTCACTGGGAAAAGTCCTGTGAAGAAATAAATTTAAGAAGAAACTTAGGGACTATTTGAAACATCTGTCAAGTAATTCAAAAAATAAATTTTCTAGAATGGTAAATTCTGGCCCAGAAATGCATGAAACAACAACAAAAAAACCCTCTTGAGTAGATATAATAATTTAGTTAAAATGATTAAACAGTGCTTTATTATTATTGCAAATGTATATATAAGAGAAACAGTTTCTCATTTGGCAATTGGATCTATTCTCCATACACCATCAGCGTGATCTTTTAAAATGGAAATATGGTCAAGCTACTTAGTTGTTGACACTTGCACATTGCTTACACTTAGAATAAAATGTAAACTCCCATGTCTCGTGCAAAGCTCTGCACACCTGCCCAAGATTATGCAGTGATTGACAGCCACTTGGTTTCTATCTGCTCTGCTACTGGCACATTCCCTTCCATTTTTGGACCCCCCCCAGTAGGATTTGTTTTTTTCTTTTTCTGTCTCCTCCAGCAAAATATAAGCTCTGTGAGCGTAGGCAACCGACGGCTAGTAGGATGCCCACAAATGTTTGTTAGAATCTGTTACATCGTAATGGTGACACAATTACTAAAAGCCACAGGTGATTGGTTATCATCAGGGTTGTGAATTGTTAGTAATTCACAAAGTTGTCATCTGTTTATTTCAATTAGATAAAAAGCTGATTCTTTCTTTAGAAAAGTACTGCTTAACCATAGGAGATTCAATTATTGCTGTAAAATTCAAACACATTTTCATCTACTGACAGGAGACCATTAGTGAAACAGTTGGCTTTTGTTGTTACTTATAATAAATTCATGAGTTTGCTGGTTTTCCTCATCTAGATGGCATTTTTCTGCCACTTAATGTGCAATTAAAAATATATGACTATACCAATTAATTACGAACAAGATAATTAATTATATTTAGTGACTATGATATGAAATGAATATCAGGTTATTTTATTAAACAGATCTAGGGTTATAAAGAAAACAGTTTTTACATTGTAAACAAAACATTGGAAGGGAAACATGCTCGTACAACTCAAGTTTCAGGTTTCTGCCCATCTCCGCAGCCCCTCACTCAGAGCTCTAGACATGGTATGCCTTTGGCAGGCAGTCTCTTAAAAAACACAGGTAGGAATTCAGAGGGAGGCATAATTGGCTTCTACAGATGAGTGTTTTGTAGCAAAAATTGTGTGTGTTTTCAGGTCCTGCCTGAATATTTGTGTCAACCAGAAAGTGTACTTCTAACATTATCATCTTGGAATACCTTTAAAAGCCGTAAGAGCCAGCCTTTCATGGAAAATCCTGGATCTGACATTTCACTTGTTCATGGCAAAATAAAACAACAACAGCACAAACCAACAATTGGGAACACAGAGCAAAACAAAACAGACTTTCCCATGCTGGTAGTTATTAATGGAGGGTAAAACAATAATTTTCTTTTTTGGAGTATTTTCTTTAGTAGCCAGAGATTCTGAAGTTTTGCTAATCAACTGTGTGACCTTGGACAAGTTATGTGTCCTTTCAGACTATGAGTTGGGACTGGTTTCTTTTCTTTCCTGACTAGAATTATCTAGGTCTTTAAGATCGTGATCTCTTACATGGAAACGATAGCAACTATATTTCTGTAGGCCGTGTGCTTATTCTTTTAGGAAATCTATCAGCTTCTATAGACCTAGCATTATCCTAAGGGAAAGAATGTCTGAGAATAAAATGATCTATTCTCTCCCTACCTGCTCAAATAAATAGAAACTTCCTACTTTAAAACTGAAGCAGGTAAATTCCAAGGAAAGACTGATTGGATCATTCACACACAGATTCTGCAAATAATTTTATCATTTTAGATGACAGGGGTTCGTGTGTGTGTGTGTGTGTGTGTGTGTGTGTGTGTGTGTGTTTATCAGGGTTTTACTACTGTCACTGAGGCTAGAGTTCAGTGGTATGATCATGGCTCAGGCGATCCTACCATCTTAGCCTCCTTAGTAACTGGGACTATAGGCACATGCCACCATACCCAGCTATTTTTACATCTGTAATATGAGACATGGTTTTGCCATGTTACTCAGGCTGGTCTTGAGCTCCTGGGCTCAAGTGACCCACCCACCTCGGCCTCCTAAACTTCTGAAATTACAGGCATGAGCCACTGCACCTGGCCAAGGGTTCTTTTGAATAATATAAAAGGACTTTTTTGGTAATTTTTAGAACTTAACTTCCAAGCTGCAATGACCTGTTTTACTCCAGACCTTAGTTTGCTGTCTAGTTGAATATATTAATACTCAGAACCAGATTAAACCTTGGCTTTGACTTATTTGGAAGTGATTCTGTCCTGCATATGAATGTATTCATAATCTATACTTCTTCCTCAGAAGTTTCAGTTTCACCATGAAATATTTGTGTGTGTGTATTTTAAAGCCTTTTGTCTTCTTGTTCTATTTGAGATTGGCTGAAATGCAGAGGTCACTCTGATTAAGAGGACAAAGCCTGGGCTAGAGGAAAAGGAGGAATTGTAGCTTAAAGGCAATACGTTTTGAAATCCAGGTCAAGAAGAATGATGAGCCACAACACAGCTTTTGTCTGGTCAGAATGCCTCTTCGATTACAAGGAAATAAAAGAGGATACTTTATGTCTGCCTCTGTTTGCTGATTAACATTCTGGATGAGGTAGATATTCACCATTGAGAAAAAATCTTCTGAAGACAGAAAGACATGAATTTGAATCCTGTTTTTTTTTCTCACTAGGGGTATTTTGACCGATACCCTTGAAATACAAAGATGTTGTTCAGGCCGGTCTTGAACGCCTGACCTCAGTCTCATGTTTATAATTGCATATTTAACCTCCATATCCTTTATGGATTGTGGCCTGCAGGGACCACATCTGCTTTCAGCCCTGTCAGCAGAGCTTAAACACACAGCTGGCACTCAATAACTATTTGAATGACTCAAGGAAAAAGAGTGAAGGATCATCTCAAGAGTTGGATACACAGTGAGATGAGAGTTAAAATACCATTTGCCAAAGAGAAAAAGTGACAGTGCTTCCAGCAGAATTGGGAGTCCCTTCTGCAGGAGGAAGGCTGTTCAGTCTCAGAACTTGAGCCATGTCAAGCCTCTTTAGACCCTGGTGGCCCACAGAATGGGGTGGCCTGTGTCCACAGAGGGGCTGTGCTCAAACCATCTTTGGTCACACCTATGCCCTGCTGGTTGTGGGTGGCAGATAGAAGCCCCCATCTCACTAGTTAGAGAGAACAAAAGACCTGGACCAGTTTCTCTGTGCAGTCATCCAGTTTTGGAGCACTGGGCTAACTGACAGCTCCGTTTCATTTTCCTGTTGTTTTAAACAAGTCCCTTTACATATGAGTAGAGAAAAACAAACCAGAGACTGCAGCTAGGATACATTTTATATTCTACTTCCATTCATTAATGTCCTTCAAGGATATCTCTCTTATAATTGCCGCAAGTATCCTGCTTTCATTATTAAATACCAGTTATTTATTATATTCTATACTTCTTTTGGCTCTGTGTGCCAATTTTTTCTGGGACCTTCTGAATTAAAAGTGATACTTAACTGTAGGGCAGGTGGTCTGAGAACATGCTGTCCCACTGAAGTTTCCGGGAGCATCTCTGTGCTCCTAGACATACCTTAGCAGTTACATATGTCTGGAATCTGGGGCTTTATTCATTCAGCTTTTATTTTTATTTTTATTTTTTGAGATGGAGTCTCACTCTGTCACCCAGGCTGGAGTGCAGTAGCATGATCTTCGCTCACTGCAACCTCTGCCTCCGGGTTCAAGTGATTCTCCTGTCTCAGTCTCCCAAGTAGCTGGGACTACAGGCGTGCACCACCATAACTGGCTAATTTTTGTATTTTTAGTAGAGACAGAGTTTCACCATGTTAGTCAGGCTGGTCTTGAACTCCTGACCTCAGGTGATCCACCCGCCTCTGCCCTCCAAAGTGCTGGGATTACAGGCGTGAGCCACTGCGTCCAGCCTATTCAACTTTTTTTTTTTTTTTTGAGACAGAGTTTTACTCTTGTTACCCAGGCTGGAGTGCAATGGCGCGATCTTGGCTTACTGCAACCTCCGCCTCCTGGCTTCAGGCAATTCTCCTGCCTCAGCCTCCTAAGTAGCTGGGACTACAGGCACGCGCCACCATGCCCAGCTAATTTTTTTTTATCAGATTAAAATCAGCAAAATTCTCTTTGGTTTAATGTCATCTATATTGGACTTTCACAGCTCCCACTTCAACTGTGGGTTTTGACCTTGAATCTCAGTGACATCACCTGCCAGGTCCACTTTCAGCCTCAGGTTATTGTTTGAGAGGAGCTACAGAATCTTGGCTCAGAATCACAAGGTGTGCCTTACACTTTAGACTGTTAGGTGAGGTAGCATTTGGGGGTTATGATGATCAAGTTTAATCCTTTGACCAATCTCAGGGGAGGAGATGTACTATTATTGCCCCTACTTCATAAATGACCAAACTGATACTCAGAGAAGTTAAATAAATTACCAAAAGTTACAGGGGAGATAGTGCTGGACCTGGGATGCAAAATTAGCTGGGTTTTTGTTGTCGTTGTTTGTTTATTCTGTGACCAGTGCATAAACATTAGGCTTTCTGGAAAGAAGCTTTTGTTTACGAATATTTGCCACATTTTTCCTTGATCTGGTAGTGTTGAGTGATTGGAAGTTGTTATAAATTTGGAAAACAGACAATCAAAGGTACAGGTTGAATTGAGTCAGGTAGGTCGCTTGCTCTGTTGGGTTACAGCATGGTGTCCTATAGTATTCAATTCTCCCGATCCTGGATTTCCTAGTCACCCTTTACAATAGTCATGATGCTCTTTTCTGGAAGTTTTGCTCCAAGGTGAAGCAAGAGGCACCTGTGGTTGGATGCTGGGCAGTGAATGTGATGTGTGGGAACGTCTCTATAATTGGCAGTATTTCTATTCCAATGACCTGTGTGCTTCTCACTCTAGAAGACAAATCTTTCCTTGGGTGATTATCTTAGTTTATTGTTTTCTTGGATCTACTTGCAAGAGAAAGATTCTAGAATAGTTTCCCCAAGAAGGAAAGACACTAGAATATTTTTTCTGAGACTGGTGATGATCGGAGGTGCTGGGTACAGTGAATCAGACACACTCGGTTCTTGTGTTTGCTTCCTCTTCCCTTTTTTCTATTATCTTTCAGCTTAATAGACTAAAGAGGGGGAAAAGGCAGAGCGGGTGATACCTGGTCCTGAGCCAGGAGGGCCTCAGCAGTCCCTTGGGAGTGTCTGCGGATGGGATGTGCCCTTCCAGTGTGGCAGCAACCAGCTCTGGATTTGAAAAGTTCACATGGACTCCACAGAGGGGTGGGAAAGCAGTTGTTGGCATATTTGCTTTTCTGGGAGAGGTAACTGTTTCCTGCTGCATGATTATCGTGTTGAGGATTGGGAAGCAGGGCACGTTGAAGATAAGAATTTAATGAATACATATGAGAAGAGGAGATTCAAGCCACTGAGCAGTGTATTGCCCTACGTGACTTTGCATTTCAGGATGGTGAGATATTTAAGAGAGTGTATTTCAGATCATCATGGAAGAAAAGATGAGCAAGAGGCATTGAGGTGAGAGCTCTTGTCCTTCCCTGTGTTTCCAGCTGCAGGTGGGCAGTCCACCACGCTGAGAGCCCTATGAATCACCTCTCAGTTTTGTCCATTGTCTCTGTTTTTATAATTCATTTGTAGCTTTAAAAAATATGATTAGGTCTGTCCTTGTGCTCATTATTCCATGTGGCAGAGAGGACGTGTTTTAATTTATTCTTTGCTTCTGATTGTAGTGTCTGCATGTCAGGGTTCACTGGTTGGAGAGAGAACGAGCCCTGCTTTTGTAAAGCAGTTAATTGAACCTGGTAACGATGATTGCCTGCAGTCCCCCGAGGTGGTTCTGGCCCCTGGGCTTCACCCCTCATGGTAGTTTCCAGCAGCTAATATGCTGTGACACTGAAGATTTTTCTAAAGGTAACAGCAGTGACAAGTTGGGAGTTTGTGTACTGCAGACCCTAATCGCGGTAGTGTTAGTAACCTTTTCTGAGTTTATATCCATCTCTGGTGCTAGGGACATTTGAAGAGCATATTTTCAATTTTGAAATGCTTAAGGAAATGTTTGGAAAACTGGAAACAACGGACCAGTATGGAGGATGTAGAAATAACCCCTTCCATATCAATAACGACAATGTCAAAATAAAAACTCATCAGAATCAATCTGCTGCAAAGAAACAGTAGAAACGTGGGCAACACGTGTGAAGAGTGAGTTGACAGGAGTGGAATTACATGGACAAAGAAAACATGCTCAGTCTCACTAGTAACCAGGGAAAAGTAAATTAAGGCAGCACCATTTTCCCCATTGGTTGGCAAAATGATGATGATGATGATGATATCAAATGTTGGTAAGGACCTGGGGAAATGGGGTCTTTCTGGTACAGCCACACTGCAGATCCATTTTGCAGAAGCTTTTAAAACTAAAGCACAGACCCTATGAACCAGCAACCCCACGCCTTGCAATCTGCCTACAGAAACACTAATACACGTGCACCAGAATGCAGTGTTGTTTGGTTTAGCAAAAATTGACTAACTGCCTACATGTTTGCCTGTTTGGAAAAGCTAAAGTAACTGTGGCCTATCCATGGAATGGGACAGCAGGCAGAAACGTTATTCCTTTTAGAATGAAGCGATTCTACAGGTAATGGCTGGGACAATGCCCAGAGAATATTGTTAACTTTAAAAGGCAGAGGCAGGATTCAGAATTATTTGTACAATATGATATAATGCAAGTTAAAAGGGAAACTGATCTCATGTAAATAGAATTTAAAACGTTTTTAAGATAAAAAGAAGAAATGAATTAGAGGGTAAATATTCATCAGTGCCTACAACTTATTTACAGTAGCTCGTGACCTTGCATTCTCTTATTCAGGCCTCAGGATCCTGCCTGGGATTTTGGGGAAAGTCAACAGAGACCTTTGTGCCTCCTTCTCCTTTGTACCCTCAGCCCCTGGTACCATGCCTGGCACCGAGCTGGCACTGATTCCTTATGCTCTGAATTTGTGCTGAGATTGGAGAGCAATGCTTGTGTGGAGTGCTTTGTTGACTGTGGGCTGCGGGCATGTACCGATGATCGGTTATCATCATCTGCCTTATAGGCAGAAGTGTGCCCCAGCTTCTGATTGTGGAGAGTGGACTCTGTACACAGGCCTGGTTTTGAGTAAGCCTCCCTTACTTTCCTGAGTAAAAAGTGCTGCAGCCTATGTCAGAGTAGGGATTCCATCCTTTCCAGCCTGATGCTTTTCTCTGACCTGCCTGGAGCATTAGGAACTAGGCCCTCTTCATGGGTCTGTGACATGCCCAGGAGCACAGGCCCCACATTCAGAGGGCCATGCTGGGCTTAATGCCCTTCTGTTGCCATCTTGAAATTCCTATTTATTTATTTAGAGCTCTGTCACTCAGCTTAGAGTGTGGTGCCATGATCACAACTCACTGCAGCTTCAAGCCCCCATGCTCAGGGGAGCCTTGCAGCTCAGCCTTCTGAGTAGCTGGTACTCCAGCTGCACACCACCACGCCAGGCTAATTTTTTCCAGATTTTTGTTTGTTTGTTTTCATTGTTGTTCTTTTTCTCTTTTGCAGAGACAGGGTCTCACTTTGTTGCCCAGGCTGGTTTAATATTTTTGAACAAGGGGCCATGTATTTTCATTTTATATTGGGCCTATAGATTATGTAACCAGTCTTGGTTAGAGTGAGCTGTAGGACCTCCCCACAGCCAGGCTATGATGACAGGCAGGAGCCCCTGGGGTACAGGTACAGCTAGGAGAAGCTTCTAACTCCTGGCTCCATGAAAAGCAGAAAGGGCTAATGTTGATTGAGGTACAAAAGGGGCTGTTTATGACAGCATGGACTTGCATGTTTCTCGAAGGAGGCCTCGGAATCTGTTGGCGTTTTGGCCCTGAGGGCAACAACCACCTCCTCCTTTTGTGCCTGGGTGTACGTTAGCTGATCACATTTTCTGATGGGCCTGAGCCTCTCTGAAGGAAGGCTTTCCTACACAACTCCTAGAGATGAGGAGGCTTTCATCTTCCTCAGAATGACTGTTTTGCATTCCAGTCAGATTCTGAGCTGCAGGTGGAGCTAGAGCCTGGGTGGGGGAGGGTCTCTGCACTCTAGGGTTGGAGCAAGTGGCCAGGAGGCAGCACCTGGTCTGCTGTGGTCCATTGCACTTAGATTTCTCCGCACTGCCACTGCTTACCCTTGCTGTTCTCTCCCTGTATTCCTGCATCCTCCCATCCCCACATCCCTGAATCTCCTGTATCTGCAGCTCTCATATCATCCTCATCTCTGCATCCCTACATTCCTGCATTCTCCATATACAACATCATCTGCATCCTTGCATCCCCAAATCTCTCCCATTCCCGCGTTTCTGCATCCCTGTGTCTCTGTGTCCCATCTACCTTCCTCACAGAGCTGGTCCTGGGGGCACAGTAAAAGGAGAGAAGAAGGACCCCCACCTGTTCTGTCTCCTCCTTGAAGCGGCCTCAGCTAATGAAGGTACATGGATTTAGAAGTCAGAAAGATTTAATTTCAAAGGCCAGGTGGTCATTTAATGGCTGGGCAAATTCTTAGGCAAGTTACTAACTCCTCTGATAAAAATGTTAAGGATAAACGAGAAAGGAATCTAAAACATTAGGCTTAACGTTGATTAAGCATCTTCCCATTCTGCTGTTTATCACCTTTTCTGGAATTTTCTATAGTATCCCCATTGTCCCCTCTCCAGCCCTCAGCTCTACCCAACCTGAACACCTGAGGATACCAGAAATGGCCAATGCAGAGTGAGTTTGGGTTTTCTTCTGAAATGTAGATACATCAATGTATTCACCTCTCTCTTATCACTTTTTGGGGGGGCTCATGTCTTTCTTCTGTCAGTGAACCAGCACTGAGTTCCAAACTCCTCTGAAGCACCTGGCCCTGGACCAGGCCCTAAGGCTGGAGAAACGATGAGTGCCCTGCCCCAGAGCATCCCACTGCTCTGCCTTCCAATTAGCAGAGTAAAGCCTTTGGAGGTCTGGTTCAATGAGTGATCTTGCTTCCCCTCCATAGACCTAGAGGGGTTATACACAGATAGGCTCTTGGGTAGCCCAGATTTCATCAGGGCAGTTAAAATCAGCACACTCCTAGCCTCAGAGACATTGGCCACCTGCCTGGTGCATTGGAAGTTGATTGGTGTAGAGAAGAGTTGTTCCTCCTAGTCAGACAATTCAATTTCATGACTATAACCCAGGTGTGTGTCCTGGAGAATTTTTCAGATAGATTTCAACTCTGGCTTATAAAGTGATAAAGAGAAGAGGTGAGGGGCCCCTCTGTATCATAGATCACCTGGTTGGAGAGAGCTGGTAGACACATTTTTATTTTATTCTGAAGGGACAGGATGTTCACAAAGTTTACTTCAGGTGCCAAACTCTAATTTGAAATATATATATATTTTAAGAATACCATAAAATAGCAATAATTTCTATAGCTCTATTTTGTTGTTCTTCACCCTTCCATTTTTGTTATAAACTGAAGTTTAGAGACGTGTCATAATATTTGCCATTCCACTCCTTTTAATGCGTTAGGATATTTTGGAATCAATTACACAGTGGTTTTGTTTCTCATATTAAATTTCCCACCAGTTATTCCTTTAAATATTTTGAATTGAAAGTAATTTCTTAGGTGACATTAATTATAATGCACCTCCCTACTGAGCTATTCTTCCCTGGCAATATTAATGATAGTGTTTCAGCATTCCTGACTGGCTCTGTCATTAATCCATCATAAATACCAGCCCCAATTAGTGTGCACAAGCGAAATCAGTTGAGCAGTGAAATGTGGGTACCACAAATAGAGAATAGATGCTGTGTGTGTCCCCCAAGGAACAACGGAACTTGTCAACTGTCAAATCTGAATTCTTAATAGTTCTCCTTGTGTAAAAATGCATTCTTTTATTTTTTTTTCATTTTACAAAATAATTTGTAACCACAGTTGATGGTGATGTCTATTTGTAAAGTCTTATCCTTTGATTTCTTTTCATTCTGTTAAATCAGAAAATCATTTCTAGATTCAAAGATAATATGCTATGTAGCTCCCTGTTAATGTGTCTGCTTGTACTGTTTCTACCTTTATGTCTGCCTTGATCCTTCCTTGTTTTTCTTTATCTTCTCTCTTTCTTTCTTCCTTCCCTTCTTCCTCCCACCCTCCTCCTCCTCTTCTTCCCACCCACCATTCTTTCTTTTCTTTATGTTCTGTGTGCCCTTTCTGTGTTTTGGACTGCTCACCAGAAGGCAGGACTGAGACTGATTGCTGGAGTGTGTTTACTTGAGCATGAGCTAGGATGCTGCTGCCTGGTCATTTGGTGTTGTAGAGTTGCCAGAAAGCCCTGAACATGTAGGTTATCTATACATATCTGTTGATGAATAAAACTTTTCGTAAAACACAATTTTTGAAATGTGTTAACAGAGAGTAGTATTTAAATTAGAAGACATCTCGGACACATGCGCATCTTCTCCTTGGCTCTGCCATCCAGAAAATGGCCATTCATTTGGTTATTTAAGATGTGCCAGGAGGGCCTCTTACATTCGTGGCATCATGCTTGGTGTGCACTTCGAGTTAGGGATCCAGGATTATCTACTTTCAAATTAAGATACTTTTAAAAATGAAAGAGGAGCTCTTGATGATTACTCTTTGGAAGCAAGGACTACCCAAGGCAAATGGTAGGATTGCCAGATACAATATAGGACACACAGTTAAATCTTAAATGTGAATTTAACTGTGCCTCCTGTATTTTTATTTGCTGAATCTGGCAACCTTATTTGTAGTCATAAACACATGAGCTATGCTCCTTGCCAGTGCAGAGCGTATAGTCTAGTAAGCACAACTCCGGGTTACTGCCTTCAGGCACTATGCAGATTATCTAACATGTCACAACAGGATTCCCAAATTAGTAACATCCCCAAGGTCAGACAGGTAGGACGTCATATGGTGAACAAGGAATCAGGACCCAGACCTGAAATCGAGCTGCCTGCAAAGCCCTTGTTCTCTCCATTGATGCCCTCCTGCCTGACCAGCATCGTGGCAGCAAGGAGCTTCTTTTGCAGGCTTTTAAGAGATGCTGCAGGAAAGTTAAGAGCCCTCAACGTGATTTCTCCACTGCTAGATTTTCCAGGCAGCAGGAGGCAACCAGCTGTTTTCACTGTATCAAACCCAAAACATGTCAGGCAGAAAAAATGTCAAGTCATTTTGAAAAATGTCTGAAGCATAATGTGCTTGACAGGGGTGAAATAGCATTGGCCAGAGTCACGTAATTACTACCTCAGTGTTTGTTTACCATGCAGCCCTTTCTTCTTCCACTTGAATTAAATCAATCTGAGCAACAATGTAGCTTTATAAAACCCAGGTCTCCGCTGCACACAACGGTTAGATTTTCTCAGGTTCTTCATAAGCGTGAAACTTGCCAGGTTGACTACGCAACTTAACAGTTTCTTCCATGTTCATATCTTTAGACTAAACTCAGACAGACTTATTGAATTAAAGTAAATGGAGGTCACCTATTTTTTTTTTCTGCAAACAATAAATGTTAAGATAGGATAAAGCACTGAAGTCCGAGATCTGATTTGAATTTAAGCTGCAGTCAGACACAACGTGACCATCCACTAGATGTCGCTGATGATTTGCACCAGTGCAGCTGTGAGTCCATGTATGGCTGTTTTAAAAAGTCCTCAAAAATGTTGGGCCAGAGTTTAAAAATCTGGAACTTCGATATATTTCTTTTCTTTTTGTTAACCTTTTACTTTTTAATATCTTCTTTGCAACCATCCACATGGGCCTTATTTCTGCTATCAACGATCTCTTTCTACCCTCCTAAACGTAGCAAAAAGCAAATTAAGGTGGGTAACAAAATCTGCCTTATTTAGACCATCTCACTCTTTGTGTATGATGCTTTTCTTCTGATATTTTTGTGAAACTCCTCAGATATCATTTCCTTGATGCATTTGGCTAGTCTGTATTAATGTAACTTATCTACTTACTGTAGATTTCCTATATCCAGTGAAGTTGATTTTCCTTTTTACAGATTTATTCTTGATTTACTGTGTGGAAGGAGAAATCTGTCTTACCGTTGGGGATTTGTCCTTGACAGCAGGAGACATCCAATGCCTGTTGTGGCCCAAGGAGGGTAAATCTTTTGTCAGCCATTATGGCTTAAAGGCTCAGGCTGGTGGGAAGTTTCTGGAGGAAGATGCGATGGTTTGGGATGAGGGTTATAAGTCAGCCCTCTCCAGTATACGGAGTAAATTCTCAGTTGGGCAACAACAAAAGCAAAAAGACTGGCAGCTGCTATAGATTTCCACTCTTAATGAGCTACATTTTTTCCCCCAAGAGCATGGCTAATATGGGATGGCATCCTCAAATTCAAAAAAGGAATGTTAAAAGGGAGCAAGATTAGCTTTAATCAACTAAAAAAAAAAAATAGTAAAATCATAAAATTAATTTGCAGAAAGGCTTGGGACCCAAGAACGTTCTCTTGTAAATATTATAATGGCAAGCAGTTCTTTTCCTTTTCATTTCTTTTCTCCTTGTTTCCTTCTTTTTCTTTCTTCTCTCCTAATTTTTAAATGGCAAACCACCTGGTTTGGGGGGGGGACTAGGTAGGTGAGTGTCTCTGTATTTGATTGTGAATTTGGTCTAGATCCTGTTTTCACAGGAGAATGCTGGTATTTGTAGTACCCTCTGTAAGAGTGGTCTTAAGGTTCTCAGCTGTGGCTGAGGTTTCAGGGAGAGTTGAAAGAGACTGGTAGATTTCCCAGGGGTTATACCATGATGGTGCTCTATAGACAACTGTATTGCGAATGGCACTTTGCCAGACTCTATTCGACTCCCATGCCTACCCTCGGTACCAGCAATATGAAGCCCCTTAAAATGAAGTACTTTTCTTTTGCCATGGATTTTTCTCAGATGTTGGAATAGCATTCACTTGAGGTAATTTCTGATTTATTTTTATTTTTTGAGGTTTTTTTTTTTTTTTTTTTTTGGAAGAAGTCTTGTTCTCTTGCCCAGGCTGGAGTGCAGTGGTGCGATCTCAGCTCACTGCAACCTCTGCCTCCCGGGTTCAAGCAGTTCTCCTGCCTCAGCCTCCTGAGTAGCTTGGATTATAGGTGCGTGCCACCACGCCCAGCTAATTTTTATATTTTTAGTAGAGACGGGATTTCACCGTGTTGGTCAGGCTCATCTTGAACTCTGACCTCAGGGGATCCACCTGCCTTTGCCTCCCAAAGTTCTGGGATTACAAGTACGAGCCACTGCACCCAGCTGAGGTAATTTTTAAAATAGTCTTCTATGGATTTCATTATACTGCAGAAAACTTAACATCCATGAAATAAGAATAACGTAATCATAAGAGGGTTAGATTTCCCAGTCACTGGGGTAAAAAGGCTCCAATTCCCTGATTATAATCTGACAATCTGTTGAGAAGATCAGGGAATGAATGCCCTATACTTGTGTACTTGACTCTATTGTAGATGGAAATGAGAGAAAATGCAGCATCAAAAACAAAATGCTTTTTGAGTTTCCCCATATTATGAATTAACCATATTTAATACTAATTATGTCCTTGCTACAGAACAACTTTGTATGCAAATTGTGGGAAAACGTGAAAACATTTTCAAGCCCCAAGCAAGTTTTATAATGAGCTTATATATGTGGATTTGTTATTATTTGCTAGGTGTTTCTTTCAGTACAAATTATTCTGTGCAGATTTATCAAAGTGTTGTGTTGTTATTTTTTACTTTCAAAAAAATTACTGATATTTTCCCTTCCCTTCAGTAAAAGTGGAAAAAGTATTGTGGTTGGTTCAGCAATACGGCTTTGATTGAGTTGTGGGCTTGTGCAGAATTCTCTGTGCGGGTATCATGAAGATTGCCAGTGGATTATTTGGCCTTTGTGATTTGTAACTCTTTGTCTCCAGAACTGACATTTGGAATTTATACTGTCAAGTAACCAGTTTTATATATTTAATTAAAGTTTTCAACTCAGCATATGTAGAAATTGATTTAATTGTGGACATGATTTTTGCTTGATGGGTTTTGAGTAATCTGGATCCCTCGGGTATGTCTTGGGTCTCCCCTGCACTAAACTCTAATCCACTTGTATCCATGAGTGTCCTCCAGACAGACCTGCAGTGATTCTGAATTTCAGACTACAGTTAATGCCTTAAATGTGTGAAGACCCTGCCATTGGAGGGTTTCTTTACATTTATTTGATTATTATTACGGAAATTTGCTTGACAAATAATTCTTTAGTGCAATAACTTGTAACAGTTGACCCTTAAACAGCACAGGGGGTTAGGGGCACTGACTCCTGCACAGTAAATAATTTGAATATAATTTTTGACTCCCCAGAAACTTAACTACTACTAGTCTTCTGTTGACTGGAAGCCTTACCAATAAACAGAAACAGTCCATTAAAACATATTTTGTCTTATGTGTATTACATACTGTATTCTAAGAATACAGTAGCTAGAGAATAGAAAATGTACTAAGAAAAATCATAAGGAAGAGGAAATATATTTGCTATTAAGTGAAAGTGGATCATCATAAAGGTTTTCATCCTCCCTGTGTTCACATTGAGGAGGCTGATTAGGAGGAAGGGGAAGGCTTGATGTTGCTGTCTTGGGAGTGGCAGAGGTGGAAGAAAATCCACGTATAAGTAGACCTGCTCAGTTCAAACCCATGTTGTTTACAGGTCAACTGTACATATGTATATTTTTAACAATTTATGGTTCTAAAATATGGCTTTATTTATTTGTTTTAGACAGTCTTGCTGTTGCCCAGGGTATAATGCGATGGTCCAATCTTGGCTCACTGTACCCTTTACCTCCTGGGTAGATTCTCATGCCTCAACCTCCAGAGTAGCTGGGATTATAGGTGGTACCACCATGCCCAGCTAATTTTTGTATTTTTAGTAGAGACTGAGTTTTCACTATGTTAGCCAGGCTGGTCTTGAACTCCCACCTGCTTCAGCCTCCCAAAGTGCTGGGATTATTGGCGTGAGCCACTTCTCCTGGCCGATTTTATAGCTATATTAAAATATAAATTTCTAGCTTTATCAAAATATGAACTTATAAAATGCATTGATAAAATTGGTTGTTTAAACCTAATGTTTATTCACAGAGGTTCCTTAGATAAATTTCAGCCGTAAGAACTATAAGGGTCTATTTGTGGATTTTTAATTGTAGAAAAAATATCCATGCTATGTTTTCAGGCAGCACGAAAAAAATCAAAACTGCAAAATGCTCTGTATTTTTGTGGTCTCATTTTCGTAAATGTGTGTGTTGATAGATACACATCTAAAAGCCTATAAGTCACAGAATAGTAGGATTGTAGCTATTTCAACATTGTTGATCCTTCTGAGCCTTCTAGTTTTTACGTTATTTTTATTATCCGAAAACAAATAAAGAAAATTTTCTGTCTGGGATAAACAAAGGTCTTGTTGTTGTTATTTCAGATCTCTGGACTCACTGCGTGCTTTTCAGATGCTGTTATCAATATGTAACTAGAGCAAAAAATGCAGGTGTGTTTTTGTAATGAGGTGAATTCTGGAATAGTGTTTTTCTCCATAATATTATAATTCATTTTAAAGAAAGAGGAAGCTAAAAACATGCTCTTTCCCTAATTATCTGTGTTTTTTTTTCCCCATGAAAACAAAAGTACTGACATCACATTCTAAGTGTTCAGTTTCAGCCGACCCATTTGATGTGTTTCTCCCCATCCAGGCTTGGTTAGGATTCTGTTAAGGTTTTATTGAAACACTACAAACACATTAAGAATGTGAGGCTTTCAGCATATGCATATTGCTACTGCTGTGTGTGTGTGTGTGTGTATATATATATATATATTCTGTTCTAAATCACTTCAGGCATTAATTTTAGAAAGCCTGCTAGATTCAATTTATTTTAATTAAAATATAAAATGAATATGGAGTAAAGGTTGACACTCTGGACAGTTTCCCTAACATGCTGTCTGCATTGTATCTTCTGAGTTCTAATCTGCCATGTGTTTAAATGAAGACCAGCGATGACCAGCTCTTGCTTAGATGTCACAGCCTTTTTCACCACGCCCTTTGCTTGGGCCAAAAACAATTAAGTGGTGGAATTCTTTTTAAAAAAAATTCCAGGCCGGGCGCTGTGGCTCAAGCCTGTAATCCCAGCACTTTGGGAGGCTGAGGTGGGTGAATCACGAGGTCAAGAGATCGAGACCATCCTGGTCAACATGGTGAAATCCCATCTCTACTAAAAATACAAAAAATTAGCTGGGCACGGTGGCGTGTGCCAGTAGTCCCAGCTCCTCGGGAGGCTGAGGCAGGCGAATTGCCTGAACCCAGGAGGCGGAGGTCGCAGTGAGCTGAGATCGTGCCATTGAACTCCAGCCTGGGTATCAAGAGCGAAACTCCGTCTCAAAAAAAAAAAAAAAATTCCAAAGTTTTTAATTTGGATAGGCTAACACATTTTAATCAGAATATTATGGAGATGACATTCTGATTCAAAGCAAAAAATGAATGCACATTTACTTGCCAAATGAAAAACGAAATGACTCTCTGTTGAGCTCAACATTGTAAGTTGGAAGAGGGAGGAATGCAGCTAGCTCATTCGGGACTGCGACTGTTGCTAATTGCAGTTATGACTAGTGGGGGGGTTTCTGTACTTGTCCAATGTCTAGGTCCCTTTCCAGTGTAGACTCCATCAGGATGGAGATAGTGTCTGTTGTCCTCTCTGTTGATGTAACTGCAGGGACAAGCCAGTGTCTGCAACTAAATCGACATTTGATAAATAAATATCGAATATATTCTGAGCATAGTGGAGTTTTCATCTTCAGCTATGTCTGTTAAGAATTACCTTTCCTTTGATCAAATATGATTTTTGCTTTGGTAAAATTAAAATTTGAATTGTACAAAGTAACACCTGAATCCATCCTCCCTGAAAAACATTAGAACATGACTGATATTTCTAGTTCCAGCAAAGGAGTACCTCCATACCTCTCGCTTCTCCCTCTTGTAACTAAAAACATTTAGACATCACATAATGAATGAGCATAGGAAGACTTTGAAACATAGAGGAAGACAGATGGCCTGTGGACCTTTGCACATGAGGAACAGCATGGCTGTGGGTCCTCTGAGTTCCCTCGTTACTTCTCACACATTATGAACAGAGTGCACCGGAAGCCTCCCACCTGGACCTCTAATGGGTGTAGACTGTAAGAAAAGCCCGTTCGTCTTAGACAAAGGACCAGGAAAAGGGCGGCCTAATAGCGAAAATCCTTCTGGGTGATATTCACCAAATAACAGCCAAGTATCAATGGAAAAACCAATTCTCCAACCCCCTGAAATGATCTTTGCATGCTCCCAACTAGCAGAAGCAAGCAGCAGTGCTTCCATTCCTCCACCTCGTAGTATCAGCAGAATTGAGCAAGGAGCTAATCTGTTCCTCACCTGATGGAAGAAGGCAGTCCTCAGGTTCTCCCACCGGGTGGTGTTTGCATGGCTGAACAGGAATCCAATCTTCCGTTTGCTGCTTGGTGGAAGCAGGCAGTGCTCCTGTTCCCCTGCCAGAGTACTGTCAGTGGGGGCTGCTAGTGAAATGAGCCTTCACCCCTGCCCAGCATCAGCAAGACTGAACAAGGCAATGCAAGTTGGGGGTAGTCAGCATTCTATTTTCTTCCACTCTAGTGGTGAGCTGAGCTTTCACTCTCACTCAGCATCAACAAGACTGAATGAGGCAATGAAAGTTTGGGCTATCAACATTCTTCTTTCTTTTATCCCAGTGAGGAGCTGGATCTCCACACCCACCTAGCAGCAATGAGACTAAATGGGATGTTGTAAAGCAGGGCTGGTTATCACTTTGATTTTGGCCTACTCCCAGTCCCCCACCAGTGTCAGTGGGGACCCATCTGGCATCAGTGAGACTGATCAAGGTTGTCTTGTTCAGGGCTCTCAGGTGGTCCTAGTTAATTAACCAACCTCCCCAAAGGACGACTTTTCTTCTTTGGTTTGATTTGCATCGGAGATGAGTCTTAGGTGCTGCGGTCTGATGCGCAGGCAGTTTATTCTGGCAGTGCTCTGACGACATGCTCAGCAGTAGCAGGCTGGTGGCCTGGGCCAGACACAGTTAGGGGTCAGGTCCACCGAGTCAGGAGGGGCTCCATCTGGAGGCCATTTTCAGAGTTTAGGGGATTCTTAGTTCTTTCTTATACTTGTATTCAATCCCGGTCAGTTACCAGGTGTTTCTTTCATAAAGAAAGTTTGAGCTATTCTAGTAAAGGTAAGCTTTGTTTTAACGTTTATGAAAGTTGATCTGTGCTAGGTGGCCTTATCTTTAGGGTAACCAGGATTTATAGGTCCAGTTATCACAGAGACCCGCTAATCCCTGGACTAGGTTGGAAATCCCCGGGCCAGGTTTCATCATACTTCTAATGGAAGTATGTAGTGTAAGACCAGCAGGATGCTTGAGTGGGCCTGTGGCTGTCATTAATCCTGTAACCACAGTATGCCTTTTATAGTATACTACTAAGGTAATGGGAGGTAGGGCTAGTCAGTCTCCCCACCCCCAGTGTGAGTGGGACCTAGTGGGTTTCCACTCTACCTGACATCGATGAAGTGGAACAAGGTGGTGGGAAGCAACCAGTCAGCACGCCACTCTCCTGCCTTTTGGGGTCAGTGACTCAGAATGGTCCTAGTTCTACAAGGACAGAAGGAACTTCTGCATGCATGCTGCACCAACAAAGATTGTGTCATTTCTCCAATCCTGCATGCTTCTGGTGTCAGTGGAGTCCCATGGGGAGCTGAGCTTTCATCTGTACTCAGTGCTAATGGGGGGCTGAGCTTACACCCCTGCAACTCAGGCAGTGTGAATTGTAGTCTCAACGTTTACTGGGAAGATGTCAGCAGGGCTGAGGGGAGAGCTGAATTTCCACCTCGTTTAAATGCAAGAAGGCAATGTGACTCAGTGCTCCACTTTCACTAAGGTAGTGTTGACAGGGCCCAGTGGGAAGCTAATATACACTCTCACTCAGCCCTTCTGCTACACCTTGGCAGGGGCAATGCTTGCAAAATGAAGAGATCAAATAGAATTCAGTCTCATAATGTAATATCCAGAATATCCAGAATATAATGAAAATCACTCACCATACCAAGAATCCAGAAAAATCGTAACTTTAATAAGAAAAGACAATCCACATGAATCAGTAATGAATCAGATGTTGGAATTATCTAACAAGAATTTTAAAGAAGCTATTATATAAACCCTTCAAGAAGCAATTACAAATTCTCTGCAAACAAATGAAAATTAGAAGATCTTAGCCAAAAATAGAACTAATTTTAAAGAGAACCAAGTGGAAATTATAGAAATAAAACATGATCACCAAAACTAACAAAAAAACCTTATGGGATGGACTCATTAGTAGAGCGGAAATGACAGAGGATAGAATCAGTGAAATTGAGATTATCCTGGAATTTACTCAGTTTCAAAAATAGACCTAGAGGATCTTTGGAATAACAAAAGAACTAGATTCACATCATCTGAGATCCAGAAGGAGAGACGAGAATGAGACCAAAAAAGTATTTTTAAAAAATAATAGCTAAATAAACATATGAAAAAAGGCTCATCATCACTGGCCATTAGAGAAAGGCAAATCAAAACCACATTGAGATACCATCTCATGCCAGTTAGAATGGCAGTTATTAAAAAGTCAGGAAACAACAGATGCTGGTGAGACGGTGGAGTAATAGGAATGTTTTTACACTGTTGGTGGGAGTGTAAATTAGTTCAGCCATGGTGGAAGACAGTGTGGCAATTCCTCAAGGGTCTAGAACCAGAAATACCATTTGACCTAGCAATCCCATTACTGATTATATACCCATAGGATTGTAAACCATTCTGTTATAAAGGCACATGCACACATATGTTTATTGTTGCACTATTTACAATAGCAAAGACTTGGAACCATCCTAAATGCCCATCAATGATAGACTGGATAAAGAAAATGTGGCACATATACACCATGGAATACCATGCAGCCATAAAAAAGAATGAGTCCATGTCCTTTGCAGGGACATGGTTTAACCTGAAAACCATTATTCTCCTGTGTTAGCAAACTAACACAGGAACAGAAAACCAAACACCTCATTCTCACTCATAAGTGGGAGTTGAACAGCGAGAACACATGGAAACAGGGAGGGTAATGTCACACACTGGGGCCTGTCGGGGTGGAGTCAAGGGGAGGGAGAGCACTAGGACAAATATCTAATGCATTTGGGGCTTAAAACCTAGATGATGGGTTCATAGGTGCTGCAAGCCACCATGGCACATGAATACCTGTGTAACAAACCTGTACATTCTGCACATGTCTCCCAGAACTTAAAGTAAAATAAAATTTTTAAAAATGGCTAAAACCTTCCTAAATTTGGTGAAAGATATAAACTTACACTCAAGAAGCTGAGCAGCTTTAGGGTACCCTAAAGAATTTATCTTTAGGATAAATCCTAAAGAATTTATGTGGAGGCACACCAAAATTAAACTTCTGAAAACTAAGGGCGCAGAAAAAAAAAAAAAAACTTAAAAACCACTAGAGAGAAATGACCCATTATTTATAAGGGAACACCTATTTGAATGATTGTACATTTGTTATCTGAATGCATGGAGGCCAGGGAAAGTGGTGCAGCATTTTTTAAGTACTGAAAGAAAGAACTGTCCGCTGCAGTGAGAATATTCTTCTGGAATAAAGAGGGAAATAAAGACATTCTCAGACTAAGGAATACTGTGAGAATTTGTTGCTATCCAATCTACTTTTAAAGAATGGCTCAGGAAAGTCCTCTGAGCAGAAAGGAAATGAAAGCAGAAGAAGGCTTGAAACTTCAGAAAGGAAAGAACCCATTCTGGGGTAAAACTAGGGGTAAATCTAATAGATTGTCCATCTTAGGAGTTTCTTAAATCATGTTTGATGGTTGGGGCAAAAATTATAAGACTTACTAATGTGGTGCTCAATATACCATAAGAAACAAGACAATTACACTTAAAAAGTCAAGAGGTTAAAAGGACCTAAATGCAAATAAGGCTTTTGCACTTCATTAGAAGTGGTAGGGCAGGATGCGGTGACTCACGCCTGTAACCCCAGCACTTTGGGCGGCTGAGGAGGGTGGATCATGAGGTCAGGAGTTCGAGATCAGCCTCGCCAACATGGTGAAACCCTGTCTCTACTAAAAATACAAAAAGAAAAAAAATTATCTGGGTGTGGTGGCAGGTGCCTATAATCCCAGCTATTTGGGAGGCTGAGGCAGAGAATTGCTTGAACTTGGGAGGGGGAGATGGCAGGGAGCTGCGATCGGGCCACTGCACTCCAGCCTGGGTGACAAAATGAAACTCCGTCTCAAAAAAGAAAGGCACCAATAAATTTTGCATACCTAGAGCAACCACTATTTCAAATTGGTTATTCTCCTTTTTGGCATTATTCAAATCATGGCAATACACTTGTATACCTTCCAAATTGGGTAGTATTGGTTATGAGGATTTTACCTAAGTGGTTACATACTCTACATGGCATTCTGCAATTTGCTTTTTTATTCAATAGTTTTTTCAATGAGTCCTCATAACTACAGTGTTTGCTATGAATGCACCCCTTTATTTTTCTGTCCCTTTATTGAGAGACCTTTTTCAAGACATTTTCCCAGACTTAAGCCATTACAGGCAGTGCACAATGGGCATGCTTGTTGAAGGCTCCTTGACTCCATGTGTGTGTTTTTGTTTTTGAATTTTTCTAATTAAAATAAAACCCCTTGGGTGTTTTCCCCTGTGTTGTTTCCTTGGCTCATTCTGGCCCATCTGTTAAGTCAGATTCTTGCAGCTCCCATTTAGCAGGGAATAGTTTTTCTGGGAATGTGAGCTCTAAGGGACTCAGATGCATTCCTGCAATCCTGGTAGGCTTTCACTCAAGGGGTGCTGATAATTGCCAGTCACTCCTCCTAGACCTCAAGGATGTTCAAGAACTCTTTTTAGTATGTCCAAGGATCCCTGATTACCTACTGATCCATATCCTTGAGGATGCCTGGGGCCACAAGGAAACTCGCTCTTTTACCATCTTCCTTTCTTTGCTCTCTTTAGTCACTGCAGCATGGATGAGCGTGAACTCTTGCACTCCTCTGCTTACCCATTATGGTTTAACATAGCTAGTTAGAAAACCAAGTAGATGGCGACCAGAGGTACCAACACTGCAGGCAGGTAACAAGGAAGACAGACACTCATTGGCTGGGAGTGTTTGAAGTTGGCGCCCCGTCACCTGGTGGGGAGTGGGCAGACGGTATGGATGCTTAGCAGTTCATCGATGAGGTCAGGGGGTGATGCACCGATAGAGATATTTACACAGTATATATATGAGTTCTGTAGAGGTTTGTTTTAATGTAAATATTAGAAACAACTAGAGTTATAAAAAATGAGTAATGATTGAATGGCTAACTAAAGTTTCTCTGAAGATGAGACTGCCTTGTTAACTCCATGAGAAGGGTTATAGAAGTGGGGAACAGTTACTCCTTTATCATTACTATAATACTCTTTGATGAGGAAAATTTGTTGGTTTCTAAGTCAGTCTTTTTTATAGCTGCCTTGTGGGCTACTTCCTAAGTATGAAATAATTCATTTTAAAATGCTAGGTAAAGTATGTAAAATAATTTTGATATAATTACTTAGTGAAATAATTTAGATGCTGATGTGTAGGAGTTTCAGTTACTAATTTGTGTTTCAGGATATGCCTTAGGATGGGTGATTTACCTTTACCGACCCCAAAATAAGGACCACAAAGACTTTTACAAATAATTGTCAGTTCCAGAAACCTTCCTGAAAAAGTGTTGCTTTGGGAAATCAAGGTGACCTCTCATGCAGATTTCAGAGCAATTCCCTGTGACATGGAAAAGCTCTTTGAGAAATAAAAGTATAATGAATACACATTTCTTTGTTTAAAGGAATGACTGAGTTGAATTATTATTAAAAGCAGTTGAGGTGGCCCATCTTTTGTAGCAAGGGCATCTAGATGACTAAATTATGATAAGGGAGTATTGTATTTGTCAGCTATTATCATTCTAAATTTGCATAAAAGTAATCATAATAGTGAGAGACATTAAGTGCATTAATTATCCATTAAAGGGGTAATTTAACAATCATTAAGGGAGGAACTAATAGATTGGTGATCGTCTTTACAAATGACGTACTTGGTCTAAGCTTTATATAACACCAAAAAGATTAATCTGCCATTTTTACTTTGGTAGAATATACGTTTTGTGTTAGTTTTCAGTAAGTAGCAAAGGGAAACTCCTGCAGAACAACACCTTGAATACACTTCTGTTATTTTACTGGTGAAAGAGACAACATAACAGTCGGAGATAAGGGGCAGCTTTATATGCCAAAAGCAGCCTCAGGGGAATTCAGGCTGGGCCAGGAATTCTTCTGTACAACCAGCCATCTGCCTTTTCCCATGGTTGTTTAGTTTTGTTGTATAAAGTGTATGCATGTCTGTGTGTGGTGGGGTGTGGGTGGGCAGGCACAGTAATGAGGCAAAATTTATTTTAGGCAGCATCTTAGATTGTGGTATATTTGTTGCAAAACTCATGATTGGCAGGCTGCAGTTTCTGTGTTTCTGGATTCCCATGTAAGCTGCTCCCTGTCCATAGCTGTTAATTCTTTTGGGGATCTTCACTAGGAAGAATTAGGGAGATGGGAGCGGGACAGAACCTCCTGATCTAGGGATGCTTTCTTCTTCTCACCTGACATGTCCACCAAGTGTTTCCCTGGAGGAGCAGAGACAGATCCTTGACTGACCAGCCTGGCATCGTGCTCTGCTTCCTGTCTGCAGACTTGCCGGCAGGGAAATGGCATTCCTTCCTCACCGGGTCCGCTACATTGTGTTCAGCCTTCACATTCGTCTCTTGCCATGTCTTGTCTTGAATGCAGATAGAAAAAATTGGGAAGGAAAACAACTTTCACGGTTTCTTCCTTTGATTTGAGTCATTAGTCATAGATCAAAGTGACCACAAAGTCATCTTTGCTTTATAGAGTTCTGTTGCAAAACATGCTGCTGTTTTGTTTCGTTGGGAAGAGCAGGGGTAGGATTTGGTTTTTATTTACTCCGATTCTCTGCTTCTGGACTTCCTCATCGTGTCATTCAGCATTCGCAGTGAACCTGAAAACACAAGGGGATGGCCACTATATCCCAGCAAGGCAAGGAAAGACTGGAGACCCGGGCCATATTTAGTTATCAAAGGCAGCGGGTATGATACTGTGTTTCCCCCGTGTCTATTTCCTTCTTCTGAGCACTTCCCAGTGAATTTCCTTGGTTGAAAATATTAACCAAGTTGTCCAGCTTTCTCCTAGCCAGAGGGGGCTTGTGATCCAAACCTGGTCTGTCAGACTCTCCTAGGACTTTAATTTGAGGAGAATGTCCCAGACACCTTTTCTTTTAGCATCTTCCTTACCACGTTAATGAACAATTCCTGCTTACTGGAAATTCAGGGTGGCCCTAGTTCCTTATTTCTCAGGTCTTGGTTCTCCAGCCTTGTTGATTCTGTGTGCTTTCAAAATATTCCCTCTTAGTTTAAGTTTCCCTAATTAGCGTCTTTTGCTTGCAACCAGAGAACCCTGTTGATTCAGTGGGCGTTTTCATAAACTGGCATCTTTTTGTTTTCTTGTGCTTTTCTCTCATTTTGCCCATAGGTGGCTGCCTTCTGATCTGATAAAGGAATCAACTTGGGGCCTTATCATATGGAACCTCTCCTCCCTGGAGGCACACTCAATGCTGCCAGCAGCATAGAGCTCTCACTTTTTTCAGTTTTAAGTTAATGGTTGGCCTGTATTTTGAGGCCCTCAGAGCTGTGTACTGAATACCATCGCCATAGGAGTCCTTACACAGAATTCGGCTCATCACGCAGTACTACTTTTAGGGCTTTCTTATCAGAAAACCAAATTCCTTTTGCTATTGCTTTAGAGACAAACCTCCTCTTTCTTGGAGAAGAGGCTACCTATCCGATTGCAGCTAAAATTCTATACCCTCGATGAAGCCATCTTCTCATTTCTACTCTCTTCCCACCCCCTTAAACAGAGTGAGACTCTGCCTGCCATGAGGGAGTGTCAGTCTGAACTAAATGTACTGGAGAATGCAAACTCCAGAGCCCACCTGTACTAGGCAGGTAGCAGACACAAGTCAAATCAACCACGTGTCTGATGACAAATGGTAGTGATTATGGCTCTGGGATATAAGCAGGGATGGGGCTGAGACAACCCCCCTCCAAGGTGGGTCACCATGGCTCTGTTGTAGCCATTACTGCCCTGTGGAAAGCTAGGTCCACTGTTGCCACAGCTGGAAATCCAGATTTGGCAATGAACCATCTCATTTCTTTAAACCATGTTGGCAATGAATTGGGGCTTAAAACGCTGTGCATGCAGACTTCACTACTCAGGCTGAGCAAAACATGCTTGCAACCTGAGTTCAGTCTAGAGACTCAAGAATTCTTGACCTTGAATACTCTTAGGAAACCAGTTCTGAACTGTATTAATTCATAGATAAAAGCAACTTGTAAGAGAGCATTCATAGAATAAAAAACGTTTATGTATATATGTGTGTGTGTGTGTGTGTGTGTTCATACACTTATTCTGGGTATCCTTTTTATTTCCATTTATATGTATCTACACACACATTTATAGATGCTATGAAGAAGGAGAAAATGGAATGTTCATATCTTTATTGCCAGTGATTATATCTAGGAGGGGAGAAGGTAGGGAGTGTTGGGGACTTCCAGTTTTTGCATCACATTTCTGTAACGTGTGAGTTTTTAATTATACACATACCTTATTTTGGTAGTCAGGAAAAACAGAAAGGATTCACCTAAAAAAGAGAGGTGGGAAGGGCTGGCAGCTCTGCCACTCCCTTGCTCCTAGAGGGTAGATGTTTATAAGGCGTCTCATGCACCTGTCTCAGAGCTCCATGAGAGAGGAACTGCTTTATTCCTGTGGCCTCTCCAGTGCCTATTCTAAAAGCTGCCCCAGCATATGGGTGACTGTTGGAGTGTGGACTGAGTGGCCTGAAAGAATGGATGGAGCAGGTGGATGGAAGTAGCTTTGGCAACGAGAAACGCAGGAGCAGGTTGGACTGCCTGTCGGTTGCATCCACACATGTTCACAGGAGAGGAGAACATGTTTTCAGGAAGATGTCTTCCCTAACCTGCACGTTCACAGCAGCCTTCAGTTTCAGCAACCTTCATGTCTCCTGACTGATAGGCTGTCTTCCTTTAACATCCACACGTGATCAGAATCAGTGCCTTTATGTGTTCAGGTTTTCAGTTTTCACACATTGGGCAATTTGGTCAAGAACTTTCATGAGGGGAAATCCATAGAGCATAGAGAGGGAGGACCTTTCTCTGCACAGGTGTGTCTACTGAGGCCTCCCAAGGGACTTGCTTAGACAAGGACCCACAGGTGGTGAGGGGCAGAGGGAGGGCAAGAAGCCAGGTGTCTGGGCCCACAGGTAAGGCTCCTCCCACACTATGCTGCTGCCTTTTCTTTAAAAACTTTCAGAAAAGAACAATAAATCACATAAAAACCATCAGGATTCCTACCCAGAATTGATGGGAATTCAATCACCTTTTATGATTTTTGGTTTTTTGTGTGTCCTTTTGTTCGCTTAAGGAGTATTACCTCTTTTTGATTAAATCATATTGGGGTATAGTGCTAATGATGGGATTCCTAAATGACATTTAAGCAAGCCTCATGATCATGGCGTCTAAGAATCTGGTCTGAGGATGGCATTTGCATCTCCCTACAGCACTGGCAAGGCATTATATCTGACATATCTGCCCCGGCATGTCCTCCCCCTGGCCCCCCTCCCTCCCCACTGAGTCCTCTGCACCTCTGAGTCTCCTGGAATGTCTGAGGCAGTTGGTATATGGGGCAGCAAATGTGTGTCTCTGAACTCTCCACCTCTCCGACAAAGCTTCTTCCATATTGCACGTCCTTCAAGGTGGAATCCTAGAAGAAGCATTTTTTAAAGTGAAGGATCGACATCTTGGTTAACTACATAATAGGCACTTTTTTTCAGCCAACAAAACCGTCTGCATTTTCAAATGTTGTGGACCAGGCGTTATGAGCTTGGCTTCCTCTGATCAGTGTTACACAACTTTTCTGAGTGCTAATCTGTTTCAATTCAAAATAGATGAAAACCACCACATGTGTGGCAGCTGCAGGTTTTTGCTTTTCTTAAAAATTACCTATCTTAAGGAAAGAAAGTTTGAGCAATTGTATTGTGATGGGTGAAAGTATTAACGATGAATTTGTTGCCAAGATGATTAAAATTGGGAATGTATGAAAAGAAGAAAGAAAAATCCTGGAAGAGCAAGTTGTTTAAGGCAAACATCAGTAGTTTCAAGGCCTATTTCAGGACTGGTTCAAGTCTAAGAACCTCAAATGTCTGTGAGGGGAAGTTTCCAGAAACTAAACTATTTCCAGTGTTTTGTTTTTGTGTCAAATGTAGTATATACACAGGGCTTCGAGGCCAGACCACAGAAGTGGTCTCATGTGATGTGGCAGGGCCTTTGTGGCCTCAGAGCCAGGCAGAGCTTTTGTTTATTTAGATTCTTGTAGGCCTTGAATGATGGCAGGAGGACACCCATCTGTTGCTCCTGCTGACATTTAGGCAGGGACCGCTTGGTTTTGTTAGGCCACTGTTATACATCAAAGCAAATACAGGCCAGAGAGCCTGACTTTACTGTTCTTTTGAAAGTGATGCTTTGGCACTGGGGGAAGAAAGCTGCCAGGATTGGTCTTATAATGACATGTACTGCTGTGAGCCAACCTTTGGGCTCTTTTAGATAACATTTCTGGCCATTCTGGGATGGTAATTTTAATCTTGTCCTTGGAGTCTTGGTAATGGATTCATGTTCCTTAATAATACTTTTGAGAGAGAGTTCCAGAAACAACTAACAATAGAAAAATCCTTATTTAGTGATGATATCAGTTTTGGTGAGAAGTTCCACACAAAGTAGAACAACTGAATTTACAAAAAGTTTCAAGGAGAGACCTGATTAGTGAAGGATGAATCCAGGGGCTCAGACACCACCAGAATTCTACTTTTCTGTATCTATAGTTCAGTCTTGTCTTCCTGGGCTGGTCCATTCTCAAGCAAGCTGAGGTGCTGCAATGCCAGCCTCACATCCTTACAGATCCAAGCCTGGTGGGAAAGAATCTGCTTCCCTGGCAGCTCAACACAAGGGTCTACGAACTGAGCATTGTTGTCTCTGAATAGCCTGAAAAATTAGCTAAGACATATGCCCAGTTGAGAGCTAATGGGAATAAGTAGGTGAGGCCTGGATCCAGAGCAAGAGGAGGAGCTACCTCCTCTAGTCCTGTGTTCTAGACACTGTTTGATCCAGGAATCCAAACAATGTCATCAAGACCTGAGCACTCTTACTCTGTCTCTGTTTCTTCTTCCCCTGAGTAAGTTATGTCCCCATCAGCTTCCCAAATGAAAGTAGGAGAGATCTGGTTTCACCCAAAACGCTGGAGGATGAAACAGAGATAGGGTGAGGGATGCCAAAAGGCCCAAATCTAGAAATGTCTCTTACAAAAAGTACCAGTGAGCGAACAAGTGGAAAAAAATGAGTAAGCAGCCTTCTTCATGTTCTCACTAATGTCATTTGTCTCCACCTCTGTGGGCACCAATGCCCCATGATTAAACCACCCCAGACCTCTAGTGTGTTTGTGAACCCAGTGGACCCAGCTGTCCCTACTGTCCAGAACTCTGGTCTTTGTGACAGGTGCTTCACTTCTGCATTATTTTATCATTACGGTGTCTCATTTTCACAACTGCAAGGCAAATTGCAGGAGAACATTTGGCAGGAGAGCCATGAATTGTTTGTGCAGGGATAGGTTCAAGTTCTATTATTTTGTGTCTCTTCATGACTCGGATTGACTCAGGATGAATCCAAAAATTATTACTCTGGAACCCTGTAAGACTTGTCTTGAATTTATTTATTTTAGATTGGTCAATATCATTCAATCAACCCTCAGTGAAAGAAAAGAAATGGCAAACTACTTTTTAATGTCCTCATTGAACTGTAGTTTTGAATCTTCAGTTCTGTAGGCTAGGTTGCAATAATATGGAACAAAGAAGCTGGATCCAAGAGTCAATACATGTTCTGCTATTGATCACGCTCCATTAATACTTTTTATAGAGCAAATGGACAAACCTCAAGAGAGAGAGAGCCCTGGCTTCGTTCTATATAAACAGCGTAAAAGGAAGAGAGTTGCTCTTGTTGACTAATATTGAAGAATTGGCTAAATACAGGAATTTATCTCTGTGTAGCTGAATATTTAGGGCAAGACAAGTTTACTCCATTTAAAGAACATAGTGTTTTCACTTCTTGTTTTCAATGAAAAATATTTGCTAATTTGGTGTTTTAAGTTTTGTTTCAAATTTGATGTTTGTTATATTAAGTAAAATAATAACCTCATTTGTCAATTTTAAGTCACTCTGTGATATGGTTTGAATCTGTGTCCCTGCCCAAATCTCATGTTCAATTGTAATCCATAGTATTGGAGGTGGGGCCTGGTGGGAGGTGATTGGATTGTGTGGGAGGGTTTCTCATGGTTTAACACCATCCCCCTTGGTGCTATTGTTGACATAGTTCTCAACGGATCTGGTTGTTTACAAGGGTGTGGCACCTCCCCCTGCCTTCTTGTCCCCGCTCTGCCATGTAAGATGCCTCACTCCCCTGTGCCTTCCACCGTGACTGTAAGTTTCCCGAGGCCTCCCCAGAAGCAGGAGCCCCCATGCTTCCTGTACAGCCTGTAGAGAACCAAGAGCCATTTTAATGTCTTTTCTTATAACTTACCCAGTCAGGTATTGATAGCAATGTGAGAATAGACTAATACCCTTTGTATCTAAATAAATATATGCCCACAAGCTCTACTATTTGTTCTCTCTTTTGGACATTTTATATATAAGTGCAATAATTGGAAACACCAGTTGTTTTTGGAGGAAATAATTATTATAATATTTAACCAATGTAATTCTTTTTTCACCCATTGTAAGCTAAGTCAATCTACAAATGGAGTTCATGGTTCGCAGTTTGCCACGGATTGGCTCTGGGGAGCTAGGTGGGTGCCTGTATTAGCTTCCTAGGGCCTTCACACCAGAGCTCCACAGACTGAGTGGCTAAGAGCAGGAATGTATTATTCCATGGTTCTAGAGGATAGAATTCACATTCACAGGTACCTAGGGTTAGGACTTCCACATATTTTTTTGAGGGGACACAATTTAGCCTACAACATATTGCCTCTTGGCCCTCCAAAATTCATATGCTTCCCGTGTGCAAAAACACATTCAATCTCAACATCCCCTCAAATTTTAACCCATTCCAGCATCAACTCTAAGTCCGAAATCTCTGTTCTCGTTTGAATATCTGTCCCTTATGAATCTCATGTTGTAATTTGATCCCTAGTGTTGGAGGTGGGACCCAATGGGAGGTGTTGGGGCCATCAGACAGGATCCCTCATGAATAATGTCCTCCCCGGGTCAGGGGAGGGGATGAGTTCTCATCATTAGTTCTGGTGAGTGCTAGTTGTTAAAAAGTACCTGGCACCTACTGACCCTCTGTCTCTTGCTTCTTCTCTCAGCATGTGGTCTCTGTACATGCTGGTTCCTTCCACTATGGTGGAAATTGTCTTCCACCATAGTGGAAGGAGCCTAAGGAACCTCTTTTCTTTATAAATTACCCAGCCTTGATTATTCCTTTATAGCAACACTAAATGGACTAAGACAACCTCATGTAATTATAATCAACTCAAAAAGTCCCAAATCTCATCTAACTCATTTAATCAGGTGTCAGGGAGACTCAGGGTGTGGTGCATCCTGGGACAAAATTCCTCTCCATTTGTGGATCTGAGAAACAAACTACCTGCTTTCAAAATACAGTGGTGGAACTGGTATAGGATAGACATTCCCACTCCAATGGGAGGAATTGGAAGGAATAAGAGTCATGGATACCAAGCAGGTTTGCAACCCAGCAGAACAAACTCTACTAGGTTTTAAGGCCTGAGAATAATTCTCTGTGGTTCAAGGCTCCACCTTCTGGGTACCAGGTGTCAACCTCACTCTCTTGGCTCTGCCTTCTCCAGCTTCTGAATCTGTGCCCCTGCTGTCATAGTCATTCTTCCTTCATTTTATCCTGTCTCTGTCCCTTTCAGTCTGGGCTGACAGCATGTCTACTGATTTAACAATATTTAAAACATTGTCAGTCTTCCACAAATGTCAAGTGGATTCATGCCATTAGACAGAAAGATTCTTCACAGATTTTCCCTGGCTAATCCCTTCTGTATACATGGCTTCTCTTTAGAAGATTGCTGAGGCTCATGAGTTACATGCCTAACCTCTCCAGTAGGAGTGTGTGCAGTCACAGTCTTGGTGTTCTCTCCAGGGTGTGCTAGCACATTTTTTGCTAACCGGATAGGCTGAAAATTTTCAAAATCACCACATGTGGGCTTCTTTTAGTTCAACAATTCCGGCTAGGCATGGTAGCTCGCACCTGTAATTCCGCACTTTGGGAGGCCAAGGTGGGCAGATTATGAACTCAGGAGTTTGAGACCAGCCTGACCAACATGGTAAAACCCTATCTCTACTAAAAATACAAAAATTAGCCAGGCATGGTGGCACGCATCTGTAATCCCAGCTACTCAGGAGGCTGAGGCAGGAGAATTGCTTGAGCCTGGGAGGCAGAAGTTGTAGTGAGCTGAGATCACATCACTGCACTCCAGCCTGGGTGACAGGATGGGACTCCATCTCAGAAAAACCAAAAAACCAAAAACGATTCTATCCTTAATATATCACTTTCCTCTCACATACCAGTATAAGCAGCAAGGAAAAACTAGGCCACACATTCTATACATTGCTTTCAAATCTCCTTCAAGTTCATCACTATAAGTTCTACTTTCTACACAGTGGTAGAACATGACTCAGCCAAGTTTTCTACCATTTGATACCAAGGCCAATTTTATGCCACTCTGTATCTCAATAAATACATACCTACAAGCTCTAGGATGGCCTCTAGTGCCCTTTCCTCCTGCATCCTCCAGTGTCTGACTCCCTTTCCTCCAGTGTCCAATAACATGCTCGTAATTTCCTTTTAAGGCTTCACTAGAAGTACCTTTAAACTTCCTTTTTCTAGCAACATTCTGTTGATGATAATATATCATATTAGTCTGATCTTATGCTGCTCATAAAGACATGTCCAAGACTGGGTAATTTATAAAGGAAGGAGGTTTAATGGACTCACAGTTCAGCATGGCTGGAGAGGACTTACAATCATGGTGGAAGGCAAAGGAGAAACAAAGGCATATCTTACATGGCGGCAGGCAGGAGAGCTTGTGCAGGGCAACTCCCATTTATAAAACATCAGGTCTCATGAGACTTATTCACTGCCATGAGAACAGCATCGGGGAAATTGCCCCATGATTCAGTTATCTCACCTGGCCCTGCCCTTGACACATGGGAATTATTATAATTCAAGGTGAGATTTGGGTGGGGGCATAGCCAAACCATATCATATATGTATTCTGTAAGATAATAGTAGCTTTTTCTACAGTTTTCTTTTTAGACTCACATGGGAATTGACTTTAATGTCTGTATTTCTCCCAGCAATCTCTTCAAAGCAACCTAGGCTTTTTCTGTCTTGCATCTCAAAATTCTTCCACTACCCAGTCCAAAGCCACTGCCACATGTTTAGGTATTTGTCACAGCAGCAGTTCACTTCCTAGTACCAAACTGTGTATTAATTTCCCAGGGCTTCCGTAACAAAGTACCACAGAGTTGTGGCTTAAAACAACAGGAATGGATTTCATGGTTCTGGAGGCTAGATGTCTGAAATTGAGATATCAGCAGGGCGATGCTCCCTCTGAAGTTCTGGGGAAGAATTATTCCTTGCCTCTTCTAGCTTCTGGTGGTTGCTGGCTGTCCTTGGCATGCCTTGGCTTCCTGCTGCATCACTCTAGTTTCCACCTCCCTCTTTATGTGGTCATCTTCCCTCAGTGTTTGTCTGTGTCTCTGTCTCCTCCGTTTTTTTCTCTCTTTCTTTCTTTCTCTCTCCTCTTTCTTTCTGACAGGGTCTCTCTCTGTCACCCAGGCTGGAGTGCAGTCGCATGATCATGGCTGTCTGTAGCCTCAAGCTCCTGAGTTTAAGCAATCCTCCTACCTCAGCTTCCCAAGTCGCTGGGACCATAAGTATGCACCACCAAACCCAGCTAATTGTGTGTGTGTGTGTGTGTGTGTGTGTTTTGTATAGTTGGGGTCTTTCCATGTTGTCCATGCTGGCCTTGAACTTCTGGGCTCAAGTTATCTGCCCTCCTTAGCCTCCAAAGTGCTGGGATTACAGGCGTGAGCCACTGCGCCCAGCCTCCTTTCCTTATAAGGACAGCAGTTGTATTGGATTTAGGGCCCACTGTAATCTACTATGACCTTTAATTGACTTTTTACATCTGCAAAGACCCAATTTCCAAATAAAGTCACAATTACAAAAATCTGTGACTGTAACCTTCCAAATGAGGTCACAATCTTTTGGGGGGACTTAATTCAACCTAAAACACCATCCCTCTCAGGACTTTCCATTTCTACAGGTCTACAAACAAGATCTTTTTGGTTGTGACTGACAAAACACAACTGACACTGGATTAGGCAAAATGAACCTGTTTGACTCTCCTAACTGAAACATTCGTGGGTAGTTCAGATTTCAGGCACTGCCAGTCCAAGGATTCAATGTCTTGCCCTTGCTGTCTCTCTTACTCTCTCAATTCCTTCTTCCTGTCTTGACTCTATTAGGTTGTGTCTATGTGGTTGTCCCCACTAGTTCCTCAACTGCTTATATGCCAGAGAAAAGAGCATGTGTTGTGATAATATTTGCACTAAAGTCCTGGGCCCTCCTCTTATTAGCTCCAGCTATGCAAAGTACCTGTCTTCACATGTTGGGGAGATCAATTTTATTGTGTGGTTTATGCATGAGTCACATGTTCTCTGGTTCCAGAGGTGCAATCAGTGCTACCCAAACCACATGAGCTGAAATCATGAGGGTATAGTTAGTAAAAGAAGGGGGAGAGCTTGCTAGGCAGGCTAGCACAGATGTCCGTCTAAATTGTTGGGTGGAAGGGTTGAACTAGCAGGTCTCTAATATCAGATCTAACAGTGCTGTGAATATACACGCACCCTCTACTGATTCTTGGCCAGGTAATTATACGTGGTAGCCTTAATTGAGCAGTAAAATACTATTTCATAAGATGTTTCTTTTTAAATTTATTTTTTGAGGACTGTAGTAAAGTATAATTTGCATGAATAAAATTTATACACTTTAAGTGTACAATTTGATGAGTTTCGGCAGACGCATTCCTTTATGTAGCCAACATCAAAATCATTACAAAGGACATCTCTCTCACTCACCCTCAAAAGTTCTCTTGTACCCCTGTGTTTTCAGTCTCCTCACCCCACTCCCTCACTTCTGGCAACCACTGATTGGCTTTTATATTAGAGCTTTGCATATGGGATTTTAAAAATTATTAACAATTATAACTGACACATAACTGTACATATTTGGGGGCACCATGTGATATTTTAATACATGTGTACAAGGTGCAGGGATTAAATCTGGGTAATCAGCACATCCATCACCTCAAACATGTATCATTCGTTCCTGTTGGAAGCATTCAACATCCTTTCTTCAGCTATTTAAAAATATACCACAAATTGTTACTTATAGACACCCTACAGTGCTTTGGAACATTAGAACTTATTCCTCCTATATGGCTGTATGTTTGTATCCATTCACCAACCTTTGGCTGTCCACCTCCTCCTTTCCCCACCTCTAGTAATCATTATTCTACCCTCTGCTTATATGAGATCAACTTATTTAGCTTCCACATATGGTTGAGAATATGCAGCACTTGTCTTTCTGTGCCTGGCTTACTTCACTTAACATAATGTCCTTCAGGCTCATCCATGTTGCAGCAAATGATAGAATTTCTTTCTTTTTTAAGGCTGACTTGTATATAAATATGTATACATTTCACATTTTCTCCATTCATCTGTTGATGAACATGGGTTGCTTCCCTATCTTGGCTATTGTGAATAGTGCTGCAATAAACATGGGCGTGCAAATAACTCTTCAATATACTGACTTCCTTTCCTTTGGATATATACCCAATAGGGGAATTGCTGTATCAGATGATACCTCTGTTTTGAGTTTTTCTGAGAAACCTCCATACTGTTTTCCATAATGGCTGTACTAATTTACATTTCTGCCAACAGTGTATAAGAGTTTCCCTTTCTCCACCTCCTCACCAGCAGTTGTTATGTTTTGTCTTTTTGATGATAACCGTTCTGAAGTGAGATGATATTGTGGTTTTGATTTGTATTTCCCTGTTGATTAGTGATGTTGAGTGTTTTTTAACACACTTGACCATTTGTGTGTATTCTGAGAAATAACTACTCAGATCATTTGCCCATTTTTAATCAGATTATTTGTTTTTCTAATGTTGTTTGAGTTTTTTTGTGTATTCCAAATATTAATCCCTTTTTAGATGAATAGTTTGCAGATATTTTTTCCCATTCTGCAGATTGTCGCTTCACTCTATTGATTGTTTCCTTTGCTATGAAGAAGCATTAAAATAGTTTGCTATAATTCTATTTGTCTATTTTTGCTTCTGTTGTCTGTGCTTTTAAGGTCTTTGCCATAAAATCTTTGCCAGATCAATGTCCTGAAGCATTTCTCCTGTGTTTTCTTCTACTCATTTCATAGTTTCATGTTTAAGATTTAAGTCTTTAATTCATTTTGAGTTGACTTTTTCTATGTGGTGAAAGGGTTCTAGTTTCATTCTTCTACACATGTATATTCGGTATTTCCAGCACCATTTATTAAAGAGACTGTCGTTTCCCCAGTGAATGTTGTTGGCACCTTTGTGGGAAATCGGTTGGCTATATATAATTGGATTTGTTTCTGGGATCTCTGTTCTGTTCCATTGGCCTGTGTGTCTGTTTTTATGCCAGTACTGTGCTATATTTTGAAGTCAGTGTGCCGCCTCCAGCTTTGTTCTTTTTGCTCAGGATTGCTTTGTATATTCAGACTCTTATGTGATCCTACCCAAATTTTGTAATTGTTTTTTTCTGTTTCTGTGAAGAATGTCATTAGTATTTTAATAGAGATTACATTGAATCTGTAGATTGCTTTGGGTAGTATAGGGTCATTTTAGCAAAGTAATTCTTTGGTATATTCATGAACATGGGATGTCTTTCTGTTTTTTGTGTATGTCTTCTTGATTTCTTTCATCAGTGTTTCATAGACTTCCTTGTAGAGATCTTTTGTCTCCTTAGTTAAATTTTTTCCTAAGTATTTTATTCATTTTTGGTACCTATTGTAAAGAGGATTGCTTTCTTGATTTCTTTTTTAGTTAGTTTGTTGTTGGTGTATAGAAATACTACTGATTTTTATATTGATATATTGATTTTGGGTCCTGCAGCTTTATTGAAATTGTTTATCAGTTCTAAGAGTTTTGGTGGAGTCTTTTGGTTGTCTTTCTGTATATAAGATCATCTGCAAACAGTGACAATTTGACTTTCTCTTTTCTAATTGGATACTTTTTATGTCTTTATCTTACCCAATTGCTCTGGCGAGGACTTTCAGTACTATGTTAAATATGAGTGGTGACAGTGGGCATCCTCATCTTGTTTCAGCTGTTAGAAGAAAACCTGTCAGCTTTTTTCCATGGAGTATGGTGTTAGTTGTGGGTTTTTCATATATAGCCTTTATTTTGTTGAGGTACATTTTTATCATGAAGGGAATGGTGAATTTTATGAAATATCTTTTCTACATCTATTGAGATAATCATAGGGATTTTGTGTTTCAATCTGTTGATATGATGTATTATATTTATTGATTTGTATATGTTGTACCATCCCTACTTCCCCTAGAATAGAACTCACTTGATCACGGAATATTATCTTTTTGATGTACTGATGGATTTTGTTTGCTAGTATCCTTTTGAGAATTTTTGCATCTGTATTCATTAGGGATATTGGCCTATAGTTTTCTTTTTTTGTTGTGGTGTCCCTGTCTGATATTAGTAACAGCGTAATGTTGGCCTCATAGAATGAATTTGGAAATATTCCTTCCTTTTCATTCTTGGAAACAATTTGAGAAGAATTAGCGTTAGTTTTTCTTTAAAAGTTGAGCAGTGAAGCCATTCCGTCTCAGGCTTTTCTTTATTGGGAGGTTTTTAACTACAACTTTCATCTCTTTGTTTGTTATTGGTCTGTTTGGTTTTTTTATTTCTTCTTGGCTCAATCTTGATAGGTTGCATATGTCTAGGAATTTACCCATTTCCTCTAGGTTTTCCAGTTTTTTGGCCTATAGTTGTTTACGGTGGTCTGTAATGATTGTTTGTATTTCTGTAGTATCAGCTGTAATTCTTTTATTTTTGTTTCTGATTTTGCTTACTTGGGGCTGTTTTTTTTTAGTTAGTCTACCTAATGGTGTATCAATTTTGTTTATGTTTTCAAGAAGCCAACTTTTTATTTTGTTGATATTTTGTTCTGTTGGTCTCAATTTTATTTATTTCTGCTTTGAGCTTTATTATTTCTTTCCTTGTACTAATTTGGAAGTTGGTTTGTTTTTCTAGTCCATTGAGGTGTATTACTAGGTTGTTTATCTGAAATCTTTCTAGTTTTTTGACATATGCATTTATTGTTATAAACTTCTCTCTTAATACTTCCTTTGCTGTATTCTATAGGTTTTGGTATGTTGTGTTTCTGTTTTCATTTGTTTCAATAAACTTTTTAACTTCAATCTTAATTTCTTCATTGACTCATTGGTTGTTCAAGAGCATGTTGTTTAATTTACATGCATTTGTATAGTTTTGAAAGTTCTTCTTGTTACTGATTTCTAGTTTAATTACATTGTTATTAGAAAATATACTTGATAAGATTTTGTTTTTAAAAACTTGTTGAGACTTGTTTTGTGATTTAACATATGGTCAGTCCTGGAGAGTGTCTGATGAAAAGAATGTGTCTTCTGCAGCTATTAGATGAAATGTTCTATAAATGCCTATAGGTCTATTTTGTCTATAGTACAGCTTAAATTGGATGGCTCTTTGTTGATTTTCTGTCTAGATGTTCTGTCCAGTGCTGAGAGTGGGGTTTTGAAGTCTCCAAATATTATTGTATTGGAATCTATGTATCCTTTGTGATCTAATAATATTTGCTTTACATATGCATACAACCATATATAGGTATACATATGTATATATAGGTATAGGTATATATATATGTATATATAGGTATATGTATCTATAGATATATGTATATATATAGAGGTACATAGTAGATATGTGTATATATATAGGTACATAGTATATATAGGTGTATATATATATATATATATATATATATATATGCACTCTGGTATTGGGTACATATATATTTACAACCTTTATATGCTCTCACTGAATGATCTCTTTGCCATTATACGACTTTCTTTGTCTCCTCTTACAGCTTTTGACTTAAAGGTCTTTTGTCAATATATAAGTATAGGTACTCCTGCTCACTTTTAGTTTCTATTTGTATGGATGTCATTTTTCTATTTCTTTTCTTTAAGTCTGTGGGTCTTTACAGGTGAAGCAGATTTCCTGTAGGCAGCATATTGTTGGGTCATATTTTTGTATCCATTCTGCCAGCCTACATTTTTAAATTGGGAAATTTAATTCATTTACATTCAAGGTTATTAGTGGTAGGTGAGAACTTACTCCTGTCATTTTGTTAAATGGTTTTTGATAATTTTTTAATATCCTTTGTTCCTTTCTTTCTCTCATTGCTTATCATTGCATTTTGGCAGTTTTCTGTAGTGATAATGTTTGATGCTTTTTCTTCTGTGTGTATTTGCTCTACCAGTGAATTTTGTACTTTAATGTGTTTTCGTTATAATAGTTATTGACATTTCACTTCTATGTGTAGCACTCCCGTAAGTATTGCTTTGTAAGGTTGGGATGATGAATATCCTCAGTTTTTGGTTGTCTGAGAAAACCTCTATTTCTCTTTCATTTCTGAAATACAGCTTTTGGGTATAGTATTCTTCTTTGGCATTGCTTTTTTCCTTTTAGTACTTAGAATGTATCATCCAGTTCTTTCCTGGACTGTAGGTTTTCTCCTGAGGAATCTACCGTTAATCTAATAAAGTTTCCTTTATATGTGATTTGATGATTTTCTCTTGCTGTTTTTGGAATTCTTTCTTTGTGTTTGACTTTTATAATGTGCCTCAGAGAAGACCTTTTTGGTTGAATCTGTTGGAGGTTTTTGAGATTCCTGGAACTGGATGTTTATCTCTCTCCCAAGATTTGAGATGTTTTAAATTGTTACTTCCATAAATACCTTTTCTAGGCCTTTTTCCCATCTCTTCTCCTTTTTGAACTTCCATAATATGAACATCTGTTCACTTTATGGTATCGCTTAAGGACTGCAGGCTTTCTTCATTCTTTAATTTTTTTTTTACCTTTCTTCTTCTTGTATTTTTATGGTTTGCCTGGATTATTTAAAAAGATCTGTCTTGATGTTCATTGTTTTTCCACTTCATCTAGTCTGTTGTTAAAAAATTCAATTGCATTTTTTATTTCATTCATTGAATTTTTCATTTCCAATATTGTTTTCAGTGAAATCTAAATCATTGTTGAATGTTTCCTTCAGATCATGGTTTTCTTGATTTTGTTGAATTGCCTGTTTGAGTCTTTTATATCTCACTGAGTTTCCTTAAGATTATTATTTTTGAATTTGAGAGCTAGCCAGTGAGTACATTCACATCACTTTATTACAGTAATCACTGTAATTGTTCTTTTTATTAGTTGTTAATCTCTCATTGTGCCTAATTTATAAATTAAACTTTATCATATGTATGCATGTGTAGGAAAAAACATAGTGTATATAGGGTTCAGTAACATCGTGGTTTCAGGCATCCACTGGGAGTCTGGGAATGTATCTGTGTTGATGACTGGTCTACTGTACTCTTAGTTTATGTTCTGGGAGGTAAACTGCTCAGTTATGACCACATCCAAGTGCATACACTCTCTTTTGGAACCCTCTAGCACAGATCCATGCCCAGAGGTTAGTGCAAAGGTAATTGCGGTTTTTGCCATTGAAAGAAATGGCAAAAACCGCAATTACCTTTGCATCAACCTAGAGATGTACTACTTTTCTATTGTTGCATAACTTGTTAGGTAGTTTTGCAACAATATGATTCATTGATTCACAATTGATTCAATGCTTCACAATTCTGTAAGTCAGAAGTCTGGGTGGGCTTGGCTGGTTTTTCTGTCCCGGATATCACAAGGTTGAAGGTAAGGTACTGGCTGGACTCTTACTGGAGACTCTGGAAAGATACGCTTCCTAGTTCATTGAGGCTGTTGGCAGAATTTGCTTCCATGTGGTTATGGGACTGAGGTCCCCCCTGCCTTGCTGAGTGTCCTTGTCCTTTGCCTGTGGTCCCCTCCACCTCCAAAACCATCAACTGTGTGTTGAGTCCTTGTGTTTGACTCTCTCTGACTTTCTCTTCTGCCGCCAGCCAGGGAAAACTCTCTGCTTTTGAATAGGGTTCACATCTCCATGTTTTAAGGTCAATTGACTCAAGACTTTAATTTCATCTGCAAAATACCCCTAAATTAGTGTTTGAATAATCAAGGAATAGGAATCTTGGATAGGGCCATCTTCAGAATTCTGACTACCACAGTGGGTGTTGTATAACCTTTTTTTTTTTTTTGAATTGAATCAAGGAGAGAATTGGAAAAAAGATATGAAAAAGAAGTCTCAAATTGAGTTTTACACTGTTAAATTCAGGATTTTTTCTATATAATATCACTGTTATGCTGTTATACCACCCATTGTTGTAAAGAATCCTGCAAGCTAACAGAGAAAAGGAAAACAAAACAGTAATTATGCTGATGTTGTTGCCTTTTTTATTTTTGGAAGGAAGGAAAATTTGCTAATCTGAGCCAAGTTTTTCCCTTTAATGGTTGGCACTGCTCAGTAACATTACAAGTGTTATTCATACATTATGTTTATTTCTTTTGGGGGCCTGGGCAACAAAGTTACTTACTTTTTTATAAAAGAAAAATGGACTTAAACATGTGGAAAAGTTTAAAAGAGGAAGCTAGTATAACTGATATAAAGTAGCTGTAAAAAGTGAGCGATCTCCTTACGATGTTATGATTTCTAAGCGATGTTGGGTTTTGTTAGTTGCCCAACACTGTCTGATTATAAATACAGCTAGAATAGTGAATGTCTTTAAAAACTTAGGGACAGTTGGTTGGGATTTTGTAGAGATTCCAGTCTTGAAAGGTTTGCTTCATCATTTTGTGGTGTTATCTTTGGGTTGGGAAACAAAGATCATTTACAAAGGGAAGTTCAGATGGTCCTGCTGGGTCTGCTGTACTGTGGCTTATAGCCTACTTGCTGGAAGTACCATTCCATTCTCACTACTAAGAATCAACTTTAAGTAACTTTTAAACTTAAAAGTAAGTTTTTCTTTGGTATGTCATCTTTGAGTGAGAAGACCAGGGTGGTATTTTTTCCATATCAAATAAACAACAATAGGGGTCCTGGCTGGCAAAGGATATATATCATTGCCTCAGTTGGTCTGTCTCCAGGAAAATAAGTTCAAAGCAAAGCATCAAATGGTGTCTGAATGTGGGTCTAACCAACTGGGATTGGCAAGAGGCACCAAAGCTGTGGGCTGCTCCTGACAGCCCACATGGGCTCCCTTCTGTGCCGTGAACTGTAAAGTGTGACCAGGGAACTGGGAAAAGTCTTGAAAACAACATCAGTGCTGCCTGAATGCACATAGGCTTGTGGAAGGGGAAAAGGATCAGTAAAGGAGAAAGAGAAGTTCAGGGATTACCAAGTAACAGATGTGGAGTCAGTGATGATGGGTCTCAAGTCTTAGCTTGAATAAGAGTTGGGCAAGCCATTGTGAGACTTTGGGCAAGTTGTCTCATCTCTGTGAGTCTGTTGTCCCCATCTGCAAAATGGAGATAATATCCTGTATTTGCCCCAGCATTGGTGAACCCAGAGGACATTATATTAAATAAAATAAGCCAGGGTCATAGTGAAAAATACTGCATGGTTTCACTCATATGTGCAATCTAAAAAGTTCTCATAGGAGTAGAGAGTAGAATAGAATAGTGGTTACCAGAGAAAGGGGAGGGTAGAGGGAAAGCGGGAGTGGGGAGAGGTTGGTTGATAGGTACAAACTACAGTTAGGAAGAATAAATGTTTGTGTTCTATTGCATAGTAGGATTATTAGAATTAAGAATAATGTATTGTATATTTCAAAATAGCTGGAAGAGAGGTTTTGAAAGTTCTTATCACAAAGAAATTATAAATGTTTGAGGTGATGGATATACTAATTATGTTGATTTGATCATTACCCAATGTACACATATATCAAAAATCTTTACTCCGTAAATATGTACAATTATTATGTCAATTGTACATTTTAAAAAATTGAAACAAAAAATGGAGATGACACTAATAGCAGTACTGCCTATATCTTTGGATATTTCTACGAAGTGATACATAAAAAGCATGTAGTAGGTTCTCTTGGAGGTGACTGGCAAGATGGCCAAATAGGAACAGCTCCAGCCTGTAGCTCCCTGCAGAAGGTGGGTGATTTCTGCATTTCCAACTGAGGTACTCAGCTTATGTCATTAGGACTGGCTAGACAGTGGGTGTAGCCCATGGAGGGCAAGCCAAAGCAGGGTGGGGTATCGTCTCATCCAGAGAGCCCAAGGGTTTGGGGAACTCCCCTTCCACCCCCCCGCCCCTGCCAGCCAAGGGAAGTCATGAGGGACTGTGCTATGAGGAACGGTGCATTCCAGTCCAGTCCAGGTGTACTGCATTTTCCCATGGACTTCACAACCTACAAATCAGGAGATTCCCTCAGGTGCCTACATCACCCGGGCCCTGGGTTTCAAGCACAAAAGTGAACAGCCATTTGGGCAAACACCAAGCTAGTAGTGGGCAGTGTTTTTTTTTTTTTTAAATACCCCAGTGGTGTCTGGAATGTGAGCAAACATAAGAAAAAAAGCTTGTCGTCACTGAGCAAATCAAAACCACAATGAGATAACATCTTATGCCAGTTAGTATGGTGATTATTAAAAAGTCAGGAAATAACAAATGCTGATGAGGCTGTGGAGAAATAGAAACACTTTACACCATTGGTGGGAGTGTAAATTAGTTTAACCATTGTGGAAGACAGTGTGGTGATTCCTCAATCTAGAACCAGAAATACCATGTGACCCAGCAATCCCATTACTGGGTATATACCCCAAGGATTATAAATCATTCTATTATAAAGATATATCCACTTGCATGTTTATTGCAGCACTATTGACAATAGCAAAGACTTGGAACCAACCCAAATGCCCATCAGTGATAGACTGGATAATGAAAACGTGGCACATATATACTATGGAATACTATGCAGCCATAAAAAGAATGAGTTAATGTCCTTTGCAGGGACATGGATGAAGCTGGAAAGGATCATTCTCGACAAACTAACACAGGAACAGAAAAGCGAACACCACATGTGCTCACTCATAAGTGGGAGTTGAACAATGAGAACACATGGACACAGGAGGGGAATATCACACACTGGGATCTGTTAGGGGGTGGGGGAATTGGGGAGGGGTAGCATTAGGAGAAATACCTAATGGAGATGACGGGTTGATGGATGCAGCAAATCACCATGGCACGTGCATACCTATGTAACAAATGTGCATGTTCTGCATATGTATCCCAGAACTAAAAGTTTAATAATAATTTTTGAAAGCATGTATTAGAGCACCTGGCACACAAGTACTTAGCAAATGTTGGCTATAATTGAAGAAGGAGCTTCATTGAAAAAGGAAGAAGGAAAGATTGAGAGAGAAATAAGAGAGAGAAGGGGAAGAGGAAAAAGGAGACTATCAGGAGCAAACAGAAGAAGGAGACTGGTCTAAGTCACCAGGATTCAATGCACTTAGAAAAATAATTTGAATTGAACTTTTTCATCATTCAGGTGAGGTTGAATTCCAGGATATATACTCTCTGTTGCATACATCCCTATGAGATGCTGAGTTTTAATTTTCTTTGGTTGAAGTTTTGAGATACTGGGCTAAAGTAGCTTCCGGAATGCCTCTGTAATCCAGTGGTGATATTAGTGAGTCCTAGGAACTCACAGCCACTAGTCTTTTTATTTGTAAATTTATTCTACACTGAAGGTGTTAGCATCAAACTTTTCACCCTGACTAAGCACATACACTCAGGAGAACTGAAATCTAAGTAAGAGTGTACCTTGCACAGTGGGGCAAGTTAGGGATGAATGAAGCAATTTGGAGGGGAGAGAAATTGCCTTGGTGGAGGCCTGAGACCAAAGGCTGAGAATGAGCTTCTGTCTCATCACCAAGCTTTGCTGGTGAATCCTCTACCACCATAGCTGTCCCTTTTGTTGCAAAAGAAAGAACATTCTCTGTGTGCAGCAAAGAGTCCTGATTTAACCTAGGGCAGAAAATCTGGCTTCGCCAGTGATCTGCTTGTTGGAGAATAAAATAATTGAATTACCTCCCTTGGCAAAATTGCAAATGGCATGGAAAGTTCTCAGTTGCAGCAAGGGGAAAAACAATAATAAGGGACTGTTTTGCTTTGTGTTTTTGGTACTGAATTCCATTCATTTAGAACAAATAAAGAAATCTTTTAAGAAAGTTAGTCAACATACTTGGGAGGTCTCATCAGTTTCTTTGGGCTCTTCTTGGGATCATGGGAGAGCTGCTGAAGTTCCCGTCCCCCAAGATGAATTATTAGTCTCTACCTCTAATTATCTATAATTCAACCTTGCTTTAAGAGTGAAACCAAAGTTTTTAGTTAGGGCTTTTTCGTTTACAATTAAACTCTTTACCAAGTTATGCTTTCCTCTCCCAGCTTTATTGAGGCATAATTGACAAATAAAAATTATATATATTTAAGGTATACAAAGTGATGTTTTGATATACATATACATTACAAATAACAAATCCATCTTCTCACATGGTTACCATATGTGTGTGTGTGTGTGTGTGTGAGAGAGAGAGAGAGAGCGCACGAGTGAGAGAGAGAGAGGGAGGAGAACACTGAAGATGTACTCTCAACAAGAGAGTATTCAGTGCATTATTATTAACCATTATCGCCATGGTGTACATTAGGTCTGCAGAACTTATTCATCATATAACTGGAAGTGTGTATCATTTGACCAGCAGCTCCCTCTTTTCTCCACTCACAGCCGCTGGCAACTATCATTCCATGTTACTGTTTTTTTTTTTTTTAGATTTCACATATAAATGAGAGATCATGAGGTATTTGTTTTTATGTACCTGGCTTATTATACTTAGCATGATGTCCTCCCTAGTTCATCCATGCTATCTCAAATGGTAGCATTTCCTTCTTTTTAAATTCATATATATATGAATATTATATTAATATTATATAATATTCCTGTGTGTGTGTGTGTGTGTATATATGTATGTATATATATATCTCTCTCACATATATCACATTTTCTTTATTTTCTTTATCCATTCACTTGCCAGTGGACACTTAGATTGTTTTCATATCTTGGCTACTGTGACTAATGCTGCAGTGATCGTGAGTGTGCAGCCATTTCTTTGAGACAGTGGTTTATTCCCATTTGATATATACCCAGAAGTGGGATTGCTGGATCATATGTTAGTTCTAGTTCTGTTTTTTTGAGGAACCACCAACACTATTTTCCATGATGGCTGTACTAATTTACATTCCCACCAACAGTATACAAGGGTCCCTTTTCTCCCCATCTTTGCCAACATGTGTTACCTTCTGACTTTTTGATAATAGCCATTCTAATGAGTGTGAAATGGTATCTCATTGTGGTTTTGATTTGCATTCCCCTGGTGATTAGTGATGGTAAGCACCTTTCCATATACCTGTTGTCCATTTGTATGTCTTCTCTGGACAAAGGTCTGTTCAGGTCCTTTACCCATTTTTTTTTTTTTTTTTTTTGAGACGGAGTTTTGCTCTTGTTACCCAGGCTGGAGTGCAATGGCGCGATCTCCGCTCACTGCAACCTCCACCTCCTGGGTTCAGGCAATTCTCATGCCTCAGCCTCCTGAGTAGCTGGAATTACAGGCACGCGCCACCATGCCCAGCTAATTTTTTGTACTTTTTAGTTGACCAGAATGGTCTTGATCTCTTGACCTCGTGATCCACCCGCCTCGGCCTCCCAAAGTGCTGGGATTACAGGCTTGAGCCACTGCTCCCGGCCACCCATTTTTTAACTAGGTTATTTGCTTTCTTGCTATTGAGTTGATACCAGTTTCTTATGTATCTTGAGTTTTAACCCCTTATTGAATATATGATTTACAAATAATTTTGTATGGATTTGAAGGCAGTTTCACAAATTTCTAAGACATCAATAACTTTATTTTCTGCTAAAGATCCTAGTGGCTAGTATAATAGACCATAGACGCCTGTTGCATATCTGGTTGTAAAGAAGCAGTAGATACCATGGTAGTTTCATGGCTGGATACCCTCACTAGTGGGTAGAGGGAGGAGGCTTGGGCTTTTTAGGGAAAGTCGGCAGAGACAAACCTAAAGTATGACTCATGCTAGTCACTATGGAGATATTCGTTGACCAGTAAATACTATCAAGATAAGCTGGGCTTGTAGGAATGATACCAGTAGATAATTCTCATGGGGTATTAGCTCATATGTAAAGTGATGAGTTGGGTATCTGGCATAGAGTACCTATCTATGAGATAAGAGGAAAGAACTATCATTATTTTTTTCAGATGGGGAAAATGAGGCAGATGGTGAATTAGCAGCATGGCCACGGTCATTGTGGGAAAACTTAGTAAGTGGCCAAGCAGTGATTGGAAGCCATGCAGCGTGAATCTGGGGCCTGCCTGTTTATCCACCTGCAGGAAGGAGAAATGCCAAGCAAAGGGGGAAAAGCCTTCCAGTATGAATCTTCCCTTTGTCGGGTGTAGCCACGCTGTGTATACTACTCACCCATTAGTCAGTGAGGTGGCTCAATTATCAGATGTGCTGTTGTGGTATGGCAGTACTTGTGTTCAAATAACAGTTATTTTACTTAATAATGTGTTACTAGTAATTACTTAGTTATTAATTATTGTTGTTAATCTGTTACATTGCCTATTTATAAATTGAACTTTATCATAATAAAGTTCAATAATATATATATATATATATATATATATATATATATATATATATATATATATGTGATATGGTTTGGCTACATCCCAACCCAAATCTCACCTTGAATTGTAGTTCCTATAATCCCTATGTGTTGTGGGAAGGACCCAGTGGCAGGTAACTGAACCATGGGACAGTTACCTCCATGCTGTTCTCATGATAGTGAATTCTCATGAGATCTGATGGTTTTATAAGAGGCTTTTCCCCCTTTGCTTGGCATTTCTCCTTCCTGCAGCCATGTGAAGAATATGTTTGCTTCCACCATTTTTGTAAGTTTCCCGAGGCCTCCCCAGCCAAGCTGAATTGTGAGTCAATTAAACCTCTTTCCGTTATAAATTACGCAGTCTCAGGTATGTCTTTATTGGTAGCATGAGGATGGACTAATACAATAGGGTTCAATACTATCCATGATTTCAGGCGTTCACTGGGAGTCTTGGAACATATACCCTGATGATAAGGGAAGACTACTTTACAGCAAAAATTTATCACAGCAGAAGAAGTACCGAAGTTTGGGAAACCCTAATGATAGGCCTTTCTGGAACCTGCTTTCTGTTTATGTTGCCAGCCTTAACTCTTCCATATTTCCCTTATCTTAAATTGCTTCTGAAAATGACAAAGTCCAGAGCTTGGCAGTGGCTCCCACCTTTTCTCCCTTCCTTCTCAGAGACATCAGAACCAGGTAGGAGAGAAGGCTAAATATTAGTCTGGGTGTCATATAGCTGTAGAACTGTCATGACAGACACAATTTGGCTGTACAGTTTCATGGAAGGAAGAAGTTATTTAAGCAGTTATCAAATATGTGGCCAAACCCTTGAAAGCAAATGATTGAATGATGTATTTAAAGATCTTACAGTAATGCATGCTCGGTGGGCAGCTGTGAGTCAAATTTTTACAGTTATTCATATAATCAAAATCATACCATCTTTTGAATCTGGGAAATCCAGCTCTACTTAGCAGCCTGTCTTATCCTTTTGGAGTTGATTCAATAAAATCCAAGATAATTTCTTCTCCTCTCAGTCTTTAGCCAAAATATGGGAATTGCTTATTTTGCAGTTGTAGGAAACTGCTCATCCTCAAACTCCATGTACTTGTACAGGCCCACTCAAGTTTGAGTCTGTAGTAGGACTTAAAACTCTCCTGTCCCAGCACTTTGGGAGTCTGAGGCAGGAGGATCCCTTGAGACCAGGAATTTGAAACCAGCCTGGGTAACATAGTGAGATCCTGTCTCTCCAAAAAAAAAAAAGGAAAGAAAACTTCCTCCTGAATGCTAAAGGTATACTACAGATGTTCCTCCTTAAATAATTGAACTAAAATCACCCTCAGGTTGTATTTCTTTGATTTTTCATCACACCTTTTCCTGGGGGTTTGGAGGGAACATGCCTTTGCTGAGAAGGTTGCTTGGTACAGAGCCAAATGGATCTGCAGTCCTTCACGTACACCCCACAATCTCCCATTTCTCTACTTCTTAGATCACTTCATTGTGTTTTCTTATCATATTTTACTGCTTTGGCTCATCACCAATGTGATTTTCAGTTCCGATGTAGTAGTAAATACATGTTTCAGTTACTGAAATGAGGGTCTATGAGAAGAAAAATCATAAAAACAGGGGTCACAAACAAGTTAAAAAATATAAAATATGCATGAAATTTTATATCTAAAACATGAGCCTTTCTGTAATTTAATGATTGTGGCTGGCCAACTTGGGCTACCTCCTGATTTCTAGAGGTATTTCCATTTTACTTATATTTGGGAGTTCTTTTGGTGGAAAACATGAACTTGTATTCCCATTTACCAGTGTGCTGGATGGTGGTAAATGCCTAAAAAGCTGGATGGTGGTAAATACTCTGCAGCCTGGGAACAGACTGCAGAATATAAAATGTATGAAAGCTGCGAGGGAACCCCTAGGGTCATCTGGTAGAAATTCCTTTGTGGCGGATGGGGAAACAGAGGTCTAGAAAGTTGAAGATTCATCCAGAAGAAAAAAAATCCATAGAAGAATGTCCAAGTGTTCTCACTCAGGCTTGAGGTCATTCCTCTCTATGATGACCATAGGAGTCCCTGGGTCCTAGGACACTTTCTGAATCTGTATGTCTTTGTCTCTGTTGGGGAGAACCAGCAAGGTCAGGAGATGCCTGCTTCCTGAGGGCCCTGAAATCCATGGAGATGGACTGACTGACTTCTGATAGTGCTTCTAGGAAAGGGAATGTAGAGGTCAAACATGAAAGAGTGGCCTCTGGCTAGGCTGCCTCTACGTAATGAAACAGGAAGGACATTTGATGAGAAGCCACACATGTATTTTGTCTCCCAAAGCTTTAGGACACGCACCAGCTTCTCTCAAAACTTCACTCCCCTCTGATGTTTCATTTGCACAACCAAAGTGGAGTTGTGTTTCCAATGTGTTCCTACGATGCCTTCAGGATTTCTTGGAAACCTCAAGCAGATGGTTAAGTTGTGTGATCTCCATTTCCAGCCTCTGGAAAACCTGTGGCTAATATTCCACAATGGCCCTGGAATTTGGGGTGGCTTCTCAGTGACCTGGCTTCTGTGGCTTCTCTGGGAAAGATCAAAGACTTCAAAACAGTTGGAGCATGTGAAATGATTGGTAACTGCTCAGTTCTTCCACAGCTCCACAGCTATTTGTTCTTGCAAGCCTAGCCTTTACATCTTTTTCCGAAAAGTGTACACGGCCTTCATTCTCCAGAGTGGTTGAAAAGCTAATAGACATCCTCATTTTATTCCACCCCCGACTGCAGGCAACTCTATTGCTAGATGAGTTTGTCTGAATTCCATTTGCTTAGGCCTTATGAAGTGAATAAATTTGAATTAATGTGGAGCTGTCCAAGGAGGGGGAAGATGTTCTTTTAGAGGTTAAGCAATGTCTGTGTTAGTTTATATAAATGAATCTTTATGGGTGCAAATGTACTTACACCACCTTACCATATTTGCTCTATTAGTTTATAGAAAAATTTCATTAAGTGATGTGAAAATATACATATGGGGATTTCTAAAATGACTTTTTCCTTTCGAACAGCCAGATATTTATGTTCCTTTGGGTTTCATTGGCACACAAATACATTTTCCCTCTTAAACGTAACACTTGGAAAAAATATACATCAATAAATATGTATGTAACAACTCAAATTCCCAACAAATTCCATTTGCTGTATTTGGTAACTCTCTAACAGTGTTTCTTCCCATAATAATTAGAGCGGAATTGAGACGTCATAACTAAAACCGATACCGCAGATGTAGTCGTTGCTTGTGAGTGGAGGCGGGGCAGTGAGAAGCATTTGGCTTTTCTGTAAGTTGAAATTTTTGTTATTGTATTTTTATCTGTAAATGATTAGAAATGGAACTGTGGTGAGTAAACTCATGAATGTTAATATGGCGATAGCTTCTGCTTCCATAACACTTAGTTATTCTATCTTTTATTACACTCTTATAGACTTTGATGGTTCAACAATTGGAGCTTTTAAACTAATGGAAGGCTTTCAACCAAGTAGAATGCCTTCATTACTATCAAGCATGGAGATCTGAATGTGAATAGAGGTGGTTAAAACCAAATTAAGGAAACATCTTTATAAAAGACTAATACCCGTAATTTATGTTTATTTTCATAAATTAGGGCAGGGATTTATATTATTTGTCTTCTTTCACATGCCTCACCCCGTGCCCAACCGCGTTAGTCACGATAGCTCTGATAACAAACAAACCAGAAACCTCAGGGGATTCACACATAGAAATTTATTTTGTGCTCATGTAAATGCCACTGAGTCTGGGAGCTCTCCAGGCAGTTCCCTTCCAACAAGTGACTCGGGGACCTAGGCACCCTCTATTCTGTAGCCATGTCATTTGGAAAATGCAGCTTCTGGAATTACTACAAGGGGAAGAGAGAATGTGGGAGACTCATAGCACCTCCTTGTGTACTTTAGATAGGAAGTGACACACATCACTTCTGCTCACAACCCATTGACCAAACCAGTCACATGCCCAACTCCAATTACAAGGGATGCTGAGAAATGTAGCAGAGTGCATGGAACACTCTGCGAGCATTACTTTTCCGACTTCCCATCACCTTAGTATGTCACAGGGGCCTAGCAAATGCTAATTGAGGGAATGAATGAATGAATGAATGAATGAACGAACGAGTGAGTGGTGAATCTTTTTAAATGGCTTGGCATTGAGAGCATGCTACTGGTATTTTAAATCGATAGAAAAAGAATTGGAAGTTGCTGGAGGAATATTAACCTTGAGGGCTTTTGTGTAAGTTTGCACTTTTTGTGTATATTTGCTACAAGAGCTTGTTGCATAAGTCTAAAGGCCACACAGTGATTTTTGTTTCTGAGGTCCTGACACACACAGCCTAAAAAAATGTTGTTTTTATCCTAAAGACTTCTCAAGAAAACAGCATCTTGCAGTTGATTAGGTGGAAGTGTTTCTTAGCCTTCACAGGGTGCATGGTGGGGAATGGACCTTGTTAAGGTTACATAGAAGGTTAACCTCCATTGACAAGATGAAATTGAAATTGTTTTCTCTTGCCACAGAGCAGTTCCCTGATCTGTATTGTCAACACGGAAGAGTTTATCCATTTTCTCCAGAGCATTATCTCAAATGAAGTGTCAAGGCACTAAATGGATTTACCTTCTTGTATTATTTTTTATTTTGATGTTTAATTTTTTATCCTACTTATTTATTGTCATATGAAGTTAAAACAACAGCCACAAAAATAAATAGAGAAGTCTGAGAGAGAAAAATATTACAGTCTCACCATCCTTCACCTTATTTTTTAGTAGTTGTTGTAAAACCTGTAAGGAACGTCATTGCGTTCTAATTTTGTTTCCTTGACTTATGGCATCTCATTTCTGTAATTCATTATAATTCAGATAGTAGGTCACGTCACTCAAACATATTCCGATTACCTGCTAAATGCAAGACAGTGTATGATATATTGTAATAAATGACTGCTTTTCTATACGGTACTGTTCAGTTGCAGTTCCAGAAAGCAGCCCAGAGCAACCCACCTGGAGTAAGCGCTGAAACTGTTCACATCAGGTTTCGAGCATAGAATCTGTCACCTCCAGCTGTAGGACCTTCAGATGGTTACGTAATCATGTTGTGCTGCAGTTTCCTTATGGGGTGAGATGGGTAGGAGGGTTTAAGCCTTAAGAGATCTTAAGCAGTGAAGTGCTCTCAGCATATCACCCTTAAGGTAAGTTTAAGTAACATGGCCATTTAAAAAAATAATGCAGGAACTACATATGTTGAAAATAACATTTTTTTTTCAGATTTTACAAAATTCTAAATATGTCTAGAAAAACTTCTTTCTGTTCCATTCTCCTTCCTATCCTCCATGACCCCTTCCCCACAAACTGTATCAGGTATAGCCTGTTGGAAATCCAGCACTGCACATTAAACATGCCGGTGGTAATGTTACTTGTTACCACTTTTTTTCCTTTTAATCAGAGAAGCAGCTCTGAGTTTATGATGCTAGGTAGTGATGGAAAAGACATTAGGAAAAATTGTTACCTTGGTAACTGGGGATGGACATCATGACCTTTTGTGATGTGTATGCTGTGGCCTTGGTTGTCTCTTCCCCTAATTAATATGCTGTGAGAAATATGAGAGTAAATTATCGGAGCAACTGGACCACTGCGATATTAAGTGCGAGAACATTCTAAATGGCAATAATAATCATGATAATGAGGCCACATATTCTATGTCTATCTTTTAATTGCTTCTTAACTCTTCTAGGTGGAAAAGGCAAAGTTATTATGATGTGGAAACTAGGAAGTGATTTATTTCTTGCTTAAATCAGACTTTGTGCAGAAACCCTTCTTAGTCTGTTGTGAATTATGAGAGTTTCTCTGAAGAACCACCTAGGTAGATTATTTTAAATACAGTTTACTACTACTCATAGGCAGCACCAAAAAGATGGATTCGCCTTAGAGTCAGGGGTTATCATCATGCATAAAGCATTATGTTCCAAAACCCAAGTACCCTGTTTGAGCCCTGTTCTTTCACATTTTGCCACTCAGTTTTGGATTCAAATTCATAGGTGAATTTTTTAACTTGAACCAAGGAAGTCTAGTTATTGGACACTAAAGGAGCTCACTTTAGGATAGTCTTGAAAGCTGGCTTTCTGTTTTGGACCTGCAAGCCGCATGTTCAGATTCAACTTATGGTTCTTGAGTGTGAGCCATCTAACAATCAATATTATTTACACTGATTATTTTATATATGGTATGTTAGCTCAGAAAGTCCTTATGAAAACCTCTATAGCATGTTATATAACCCCCTTTTTTTTGAGACAAAGTCTCATTCTGTCACCTAGGCTAGAGTGCAGTGGCATAATCTCAGCTCACTGCAACCTCCACCTCTTGGGTTCAAGCGATTATTCTGCCTCAGCCTCCCGAGTAGCTGGGACCACAGATGTGCACCATCACACTCAGCCAATTTTTGTATTTTTAGTAGAGATGGGATTTCACCATCTTGGCCAGGCTGGTCTCGAACTCCTGACCTCAATTAATCCACCCACCTCCCAAAGTGCTCAATTAATCCACCTGCCTTCCACCCGCTCACCACAGGTGTGAGCGCCTGGCCAGTAGACACCTTTTAAAATCTCTGTCGGACTAACAATGCCCCCCCAACAACAGACCTTTCATTCATGAACTGTGTAGAACCCCAATAACTGTGTAGAACATGACTCCATTGCTTCCTGTCCTGTCCCTGACCCCTGCATTCCTTTCCTAAGATTTGGGAATTGCATTAAAATTTTCAGTCTATTCTGGGCTTGTCTCTGAACAGAAAGATGTAGACAGGGAGCAGCTGTGATAGAGTAGTTCTCTTTTGTTATATAAACAATTGGGCTAAGAAAGCCAGTCTGTTAAGAGGAGAGTGGTGCAAACACCTGAAGAGAAGCAGAAAAGAGAGGTGAGAGAATCTTGCCCAGGAGTTGGATGGCTTTTTTGATTTCAGTTCCAGGCTCTTCCTGACAGCTGGTTGCCTTGAGTCATTTGAATTCCATCAAGCACTTCCATATCTTAGGATAAATTCCATCACTTCTAAAGAAATGTCTTAACTAAAATGAGTAGATGTTGTTGATGCTCTTTCTCATGGGAGGAAAACTGAGATTCAAGGAAGCCAACCTAATTGCAAGTGTTGACTGCAGTGTTACTGAACCCTTTGTCAGGACGCCAGCAACCCAAGTCAAATAAGAATAAAAACAAAAAGGGGATTTATTGACTCACTTATCTAGGCGTTCCAAGATGTGACTGCCTTTCAGCATGACTTGTCAAGAATTTGACCAGAATCATTTGATCAAATTCACTCTTCCTTGCCAACTCATGCCTGTTTCTGTTAGGCTTTGTTCTCAGAAGAATGATCTCTATGTGGGGCAAGATGGCCACTGGCAGCCCGAAGCAGCAGCACTACATCTTGTGACCCTTGACACAGGGTGCAGGGACCTCAGTTTCCCAGCATCCCTAGCATTTCCTGAAAAAGGACTCTAATGGCTAATGGGCCAGCCTGGGTCATGTGCTCTTGAGTGGAGTGTGGCTGACAGGGCCCCCTTGATTGATAGCCCCTTCTGAGGTAGAGAACAGGGGTTCTAGTTCTGAAACAAGGGGGAAGAGATGCTGAGCAGGCCGAAGCAACCTTGTTCACAGCATTGGCCTATTTTTCTACCTGAGTAGAGAGAGAAGTGCTGCTCAGATGGGTGACACACTCCCATATGCTGTTTTTCTCCTTAGGTGCTAGTCATCTCCTTTTCCTCCTACTCTAGAGAGTAAGTCTTGATACAGATGATTGGGGATGAACTCATTATTCAGATAACCTCATACCCACTATGACTAGAAAAGACAGTCCCGCACTCTGAAATGCCAACACTGGAGCCCAGGAGTTTGAGACTAGCCTGGGCAACATAGTGAGACTCCATCTTTACAAAAAATGAAGAAAATTAGCTGGGAATGGTGGCATGCACCTGTAGTCCCAGCTACTTTGGAGACTGAGTTGGGATGATTGCTTGAGCCCGAGAGGTTGAGGCTGCGGTGGATAGAGATTGTGCCACTGCAATCCTGCCTGGGTGACAGAGCAAGACTCTGTATCAAAGAGAAAAAAGTACAGTCCTTTGCAAGTGTAAGTACTTCTGTCATTACTAGCAGCAAGCATGACACATCTTACTATTGCTTAGGGACAAGTCCTGGAGTGGAGACCTCTGCTCTGGGATTCATATTATGAGGATATTTGTGTCAACACAGTGTTTGACATAAGCCTACTTATTCAAGTCACATTTGAGCGTCTCCCAACAGCCAGGTCCTGGGGTTCCAATTATGAACAAGACAAAAAAATTTCTCTTCACGGGGAGCTCAAGTTTCTCACAGAGATGGACAGAAAGTGTAGGAACAATTTTAAACACTTTAGATATTGAATGCAATAAAGGAAAAAAAAATAGGATAGTGACCTATTGTTCAGTATAGTAGCCACAAGCCATGGGTGGCTATTTAAAGATAAAGTGAAATTAATAAAAGTGAAATAAAAGTAAAAAATCAGCTCTTCAGTCACACTGGTGACCTTTCACATGTTAGTGACCACACGTGGCTAGTGGCTATTATATCAGACAGTGTAGGTACAGAACATGCCCATCGTCATTCAAAGTGCTGTTGGATGGGGCTGGGCTTGGCAGTGACTGGAAAGATACATGAGGGTGTGCTTAGGAAAGGTCTTCCTGTGGAGCCAGCATTTGCGCTAAGACCTGAAGCCACCCATACAAAGGTCTCAGGGGAATAGGCTTCTAGGCCTGATGAACAGTAAATGCAAAGACTCTGAAATGGTAATGAGCTTTGTCTATCTGAAGATCCAAAGATGGCCTGTGCATCTGATTGAGTTGGAGTGGCAGGAAAGAGCTAGATCAAGCGTGACCTTGGGTTATTCCATACCAATGGGATGAGCTGTTTAAGCAAGGTAGTATTATTTCATTCTAAAAGGATCATTCTGGCTGCTGTGGGGTAGAAGGAGCACATAGGAGGCCTTCAGAAGCTGTCTGATGAATGAAAGAACTGATGAAAGGCCCGGCCAGGCTGGGGTGTCCATTAGTTTGATGTCTTCTTATGAGGGCTTTTTGGGTCATGATGGAACCCTCAGTGGGGTTTCTAGCTACCTTATGAAATCCCCTGTCATGGCATTAGACTGAACAGCAGCCTGACTGGCCTTACAAGAGCCCAGGGCCTTGGACTCTACACAGTTCCCCCAATAGTTCATCCTAACTTTCTAGGTCATAGCTTGGCTCACTATTGGCTGCCCTTAGCCCGTCTGAGCTCCTGCCATGTCTTCAGACCACTGTAGGACACTGCTGAGGTGGAACACTCCCTTCTCTCTTTCTTCACATTCCATCAACAGTCTCTACTGAGTACCCACTCTATACCATGTATTGTATTAGATACTGAGATTACAGTGGCACGAGAAGAAACAGGTGTGGTTCCTGCAAACATGTTTCTTATAATACTTATCCCAGAGGTCATCACACACTTATCTGAGTGATTAGTATTATATCCCAGATATAACACAGATTATTAGTATTATATAATATAGAGTATTAGTATTATATCTGGGATATAATACTTATCCCAGAGGTCATCGCACACTTACCTGAGTGATTACTCTGTTGATAGGGATAATGCTAATACTCTGGGATAAGTATTATATGGGACTGGCTCGTGAGGCTCCATATAATACTGGAGTCAAGGAGTTCAGAGGCAGCTTCCCTGGGCACATGGTAGCTGAGCTGAATCCAAGGAGGAACCAGGATTGTGTGAGCAGAAGGTGGAGCAGGTGTCCTGGGCAAGGAGACCAGTAGGGACAGAGACCATATGCATAGAGAATCATGGAACAATGGAGCTACCAACAGAGACCAGGGAGGCTGAGTGGAGGGAGCAGAGGGGAAGTGGTGCTGGTGTGGCTGGCCAGCAGAGCAGAGGCCAGAGTGGGCAGGGCCTCATCGGCCATGTTAAGGATCTTGTCGTGTATCCTAAGAGCAGTGAAAAGTCCCTGAAGGACTGCGTGCAGGGAGATGGCCCACTCAGGTTGGTGTTTCTGGAAGCTCAGTCTGCCATAAGGAGATGTGATTGAGGGGCCTGAAGTCAGTGCTGAGGGATCAGATGTGGGAGACAACCATGTCTTGTCCCTGCCTTTCAGCATTTTCCTCTGTCTTCTGCCTGTCAGTCAGCTCCACTGCAATAGTGACTGCTGCCATTTGTTGGAACCCTCGTAGGTAGAACCACATGAACTTGCTGGTATTCCACACTTCTTAACCCACAAAAGGGTAGTTTTATACAGTTCAATCTAATATTGTGTGCCAGGCCCTGAACTGAGTGCTTTTGACTCTTTCTCCATTTATTCCTCCAGAAAACTTGACCATAATGTGGGTGGTTATAAACCCATTTTGTGGACGCGGGAGCAGAAAGGCTATAGATAAGGAGCAGAGCTGGTGTTGGAACCCAGGGTGTTGGAGTTGAATACTTCCTTCCATGGCTTTTAGATCGAAATGCCCAGTGGCAAGCAAGGCCTGCAGAAAGCTGCAGTGGAAGGCCTTCGTAAGCGGCTGGTTAAGCAGGCCATTAATACTTGTATTTGAGTTTCCTCAGGCTGGAGATTCCAGATGACTGGGAGAGGGATATTCATTATCTACTTTTTTTAAAAGGAACTATGACACTTGGGAAATTATAAATGAGTTAATGCAATGTTAATACTTAGAAATATTCTGGAACAGATCATTTAAAAAATCAATTTTCACATATGAGGAGAAAATGAGATTATTGAGTAGTAACCAGACGGCACTAAACCTTTGGAGGGGGCATGGCTGAGTAGCAACATATGTCACTTCCCCAGAGGATGCACATGCCCTGGGAGCTGGGTGTTTGCTTGGCTCATGTAGAACTAGTATTCTTACTAATTTTTATTTTTTAATCTAAGTTGTAAAAAGCTGGCCATCATCCCAGAGCTGGGAAGAAGAAAAAAAAATAAGGAAAAAAAGAGAAAACCAAAACACATTAGGAAGGTGCTGCAGGCACTGTGCAGTGACTTTTGTACCTTGTATCCCATCCGACCCTCAGAAAGACCTGAAGATCTGGGTGGCACTAATCACACTTCACAGAAAGAGAAACAGTCTGAGACTCAGAAGTAAGCACAGTTCTGTCCCTGCGCAGCAGGCTCCCATATCCTGGCTCTCCTGGCCACACCAGGTGGGTTCCTGCTTCATGCATGGAATGCAGGGTTGAATCCAGGCAGAGGATGGTGCCAACAGAATCAGGGGGCTAAGGGAGACCTGTGGGGATCGTTCCCATGTGAGGCCCCTAGGAAATGGGCCTCACCATACGGTGAGCTTGAGCCCGGACTCAGATTCCTGGTTGGGGGAGTCAAGCTGAGGGAAAGCAGGAACCGAGAGAGGGACTATGTTATTCTAAATAATTAACAGACATTACTTTATGGACATGAGGACTTGGGAGGCAATGTGTCCATTTTTGGCTTCTTATGGTTTATTGCTTGATTGTGTTCATTTTGGACCCTTGTTACCTTCATTGTAAAATATTAACTTAAGTATTTACACTTGGTAACTTACTTATCCTAACTTACTGGGTGTAACTGTAACTTACTTACCATAGTTTACAGGGCGTAACTGTAACTTGCTTACAATTGTTAAGTACTTACTGGGCGTAACTTACTTGCTGGGTGTAACCTATTTACTGGGCTTAACTTACTTACTGGGCGTAACTTAGTGGGCGTAACTTGCTTACTGTAACTTAAGTACGCTGACCTGGCATAAACAACTTTGACTTCAGAAAAGTATATAATGAAACGTATTGCAAAAATAAAATTGCTGCATGAGCATAGCGCATGTAGCCCTCCAGACCTTGCCTTTTCTATCTCCATTTTTCCGGCGTGCGCTCTCTTCCAGGTTTGGGACCCTCTCACTGGACGAGATTCCTGGGCTCCCGTTCAGTTCACAACAGGGGGCCTGTCTAGTTCTTCCCCTGGCTTGATCTAACTTGCCAGGGAGAGAGTGGGAAGGCTCTTCCTAGCTGGAGATAAAACACAAAAATGTTTCCTTCAGTGGTACAGACAAGGATAGCCATGTCTGTTCACTCATCCCCCTGCCTTTGACTGAGGACCTCCTGGTACTGTGCCTGGTGCCAGGACTGTGGAGGTGAGCAAGGCGCCTTCACTGATGCTGGGAAGGACAGACGCTCCAGGAATCCAGGATGCATAGGTGGCTTCCTGTCCTTAGGGGCCTCACCAGTGGAGTGAATACCATGGAGGGCCAAAGAACCCACCAGTTTCCCCCATAGGGTGAAGAGTTCAGAGGAAGCAGGGTTGCTGGGAAGGGGTAAGGCTTCAGGGAGAGTGGAAGACCCCTGAGTCCTGCTGGCGTGCTGGAACCCATCACCATGGATTCCTGGTACTGAGTTCTTACTTCTCTTGTCTGTGCTGGATGCTTTGGTAGGAGCTGGGTGTACACCTGTGAAGGAGTTCACAGTTACTCCACTTAACAGATGAGGAGACTGAGGCACATATAAGGAATATATACATATCACAGTATCCTATCTATATTCTATATTCTCTCTCCTATTGGTTCCGTTTCTTTGGAGAGCCTTGACTAATAGTCACTTACTGAGTGGGCACTGGCTTTGCTGCTGACCGTGTGTTCTAGATCTCCCCGCCAGGCTGGATTTTAGGAGTAGGACTTGTTCTTAGGTTCAGTGGTGCATTCATGTGAGGGAAGCTCAGCTGTGCCTCTTAGGGAGTTTGCAGCCAGTTGGCTCTACAGCACACACACAGGAAACAATGCGAGAAGCTTCAGGAGAATAATTTCCATGCCAAAATGTATGGAGCAGACTGCCTGCCTAGGAAACAAGCCCTTTGCAGTGGCATCTTGTATTTTTGCTATGCAACTTACCCTGCAGGAAAAGGAAGCAGAAGCCACCCTTGAAAACAGTGTCTCAGCATGGGCTGCACATTGGATGCACTTGGGGAGACTGAAAGAATCCTGCTGCTTGGACCCCTGTCCAGGGATTCAGAGTTTGTTGTTCTGAGGTTTGGCCAGAGTTGAGAAGCACTGCCTTAGGGCATCTTGATTTCTGAGATTAGGTGCTCTCACCTGGAAAGAGGGAACCAGAGCAAGGTTCCGGAAACAAGGGCTTGCAGGCCATATCCTGCCAGCTGCCTGTTTTTATAAATAAAGTCTTATTGGAACACAGCCACACCCATTTTTATATGTATTGCGTAAAAACAGCAAAATTGAATGTTGCAACAGAGACTGTCTGGCCTGTAAAACCTAAAATATTTACTATCTGGGTAGTTCTTTTCAGAAAAAGTTTGCCAACCTCTAAACTGGGGAGTAATGCAGTTTGGAGGATGTAGGTGGTATAGGAGAGGCTGGGCCACCAGTGAGAAGGTAGCACCCTTTCCTCTGGTTGAGATATAGACTCGGAAACCTTCTTAACACATGCAGGCAGTCACTGCCAGCCCACCAGGGAGGACACGCAAACTGAGCCTTTTTGCTGCCCTGGGGTTCTTCCTGTAGAATCTGAAGCTTTGCTTTACATGGTGATAGGAGTCTGGAAGAACTGGTTATTAGGCTGGAGCTGCTGGATTCTACGGGGGCAGAAGGCTGGAGCAGCAGATTTTTTTCCCTGGTGGCAACTCTATCAGAACTGAAAATTGCCACTTTCTGTGACAGTGGCATTAAAGGTTAGGAGCTCTGTAGGCAAGAGAGATGCCCAGGTAGCCCTTAGGGAAGCTGCGGAACTGTCAAGGTTTCACAAAAGCAGGAGCCTTGTTCTCTTCTTCTTATGGTGATGGCACAGACCAGTAATTCTGGACACTTCTAGAGTCACCTTTGTCCTACTACTCTGGACTGAGTCCTCTGTCCAAATTTTTGACAGAGGCCATGCAACAATAGGACCGTGGTCTCCTACAGCTTTCCCTTTTCCCAGTCCATAGGAGCCATTACTTACAGCATGATCTTCCTCACCTACTGAGCAGCTTTCCCTGCTGTTGCCCAGCCTGAAGAGTGGATTGTGGAGGCAGTTTTGCAGAGTGCAGGTGTTGTGAGAAGCCTGTGGATCAAATAGATTCTGACACTTTCATTTAGTCAGTCAACCAACAAGTGATGATTAGTTGTCACTGCACCAGGGACTGGGAATACACAGTGAGCAAGCACGGACATGGTTCCTGAAGTTGTGGAACTTGTGTCACGGGGGAATTGTATTTGGATGTTACTGAAATGGTTAGCTACATGCTGCATTTTGGGAGCGCTGCATGTGACCCCCAACACCAAATATTCAAAGTGTACATCATACATTCTCAGAAAGAGTTAAAGGCTCTGAGAAGTCTTCAAGGAAGAAACCTCTTTGTCTTTCCTTAAACTCAGCTCTCCCTGTATTTCTCAAACTTTGTTCATTGAAAAAGAAAAAAACCTATTTCCTTGTAAGTATGCTGTAGAATGACTTTATGTTCAACAACTCATTCTGTGGACATGCTGCACCAGGGGCTGCACTGAGTGAGCCCAGAGAGAATGGAATGCCCAGAGAAAATATGCTACTTTAATTTCCATTTATGTTAATGTCATTTTTGTAGTTTGTTTTATAATGTACACATGTTAAGACCATGGCAGGTCGTTATAAGTAAATATGTATGTGGAAGATATTGCTCAAAAAATTTTCCTTTCTTTTTTTCTTTGCTTTTTTTTTGGAGACGGAGTCTCGCTCTGTCTGGAGTGCAGTGGCGTGATCTTGGCTCACTGCAACATCCACCTCCTGAGTTCAAGCAATTCTCCTGCCTCAGCCTCCCAAGTAGCTGGGACTACAGATGCATGCCGCCATGCCTACTAATTTTTGCATTTTAGCAGGGACAGGGGTTCATTGTGTTGCCCAGGCTGATCTCGAACTCCTGAGCTCAGGCAATCTACCCATCTTGGGCTCCCACATTGCTAGGATTACAGGTGTGAGCCACCACACAGGGCCTCAAAAGCTTTTTATTGAAAGGAATGCTTGATCAAGAATGTTTGGAATCCCTGGTCCAGAAAATAATGTCCAGGTGCTTATTACTGTATTCAGGACCTACTCTGCCCTGGCTCTCACCTGTTTTTTTTCTCTGAACTCCCCATTGCCACCCTCCTATTCAGCCAACCTGAGATACATCCTGTTCCCTTCCCTAGTTACCAGGTCTCATGCCTGTACTTCTGCTGTCTCCCTCCTTATCTGGGCATGTTCTAATTCTCCAAGTTTCAAGGCCTAGCCTCGTGTATCCTCACCGAAAATCCCTTCCAGTCAGAGAAATTTTTAATAATTACTGTCTCTTGAATATCCCACAGCATCCTACGGCACGGGTTGACCAACTACAGCCTAAAGGCCAGATCTTTTTTGCAACTTTGTGATTTTCTTGTAAATGACTAGAGCACAGTCAGGCCCATTTGTTAATGTATTATCTGTGGCAGCTGTCATGCCACAGCAGTAAGGTGAGGAGCTGCAACAAAGACTCTGAAGCCCAAAATATTTACTGTCTGATCTTTGACAGAAAAAGGTTGCTGGCCCCTGCCCTATTGAAGTAGTCTTAGTACTTACTCGTTGAACCACCTTCTGAGCCTAGATTGGGCCAGTATCTGGTGAACACCACACTCAATACTTTGTCTCTGGTATTTTATATGCCACATTTTGTCCCCTGGATTAGTTCTCTTGTGCTCCCATAACACTTAATAGGTCATCAGACACACCCACAAAAGAATTAATTTACTCTGATGCCATGGACATCAAGGATTCAGAAATACTGAGGTGACTTGGACTAAGCATGTCTTTTCCTGGATTGATCATATGGACAAAACCACTGAGCCTCATAATTAGAGCAATACATTCCAAGGACTGAGAAATGATTCTTCTTGTTTGTACTGAATCAGCCTTTTCAAAATCAATACAGAACAGACAAATGGATTTGGGGAGGAGAAGCAGAACACACAATCATCCCTGGTAAATGATGAGCACCATTGAGCAAAATCGTGCTTAGGTTTTCATTTCTATTTCATTTGCATTCTGGGCAGTGCAGATTATTCAATTAAATTGCAGTTTTGAAGCGGCTTCCAGAGAGCCTGTATGTGAACCAGTATTGTATTGTCCTTTATCAAGCAGGCTGAGGCTTCATTTTGCTATTTTAACTTTCAGTTCTATGAAATGATAGAGTGAAGGCTTGAGTTTTGGAAAAGGTAGACAATCTGTGAAGCACTTGGGTCTATGGAAGATTAAGACTTCCTTTAACAAGGTGCTGAATTAGTCTGTTTCACACTGCTATAAAGAATACCTGAAGCTGGGTAATTTATAAAGGAAAGAGGTTTAATTGACTCACAGTTCCACATGGCTGGGGAGGCCTCAGGAAACTTACAATTATGGCAGAAGGGGAAGCAGGCCTATCTTACATGGTGGCAGGTGAGAGAGAGAGAGGGAAACAGAGCAAGTGAGCATGAAGGGGCACATTTAGCAAACATCCAGATCTCATGAGAATTTACTCACTGTCATGAGAACAGCATGGGGGAAACTGCCCCTATGATCCAATCACCTCCCACCAGGTCCCTTCCTCAACATCTGGGAATTACAATTTGGATTACAATTCAAGATGAGATTTGGGTGGGGACATAGACTGAAACCATATCAGGTGCTGTGGGAAGAAGTGCTGCTGACATGTTTCCCAGAAAGCAGACTACTTAAAAGAAGGAGGACATTCTCATTGGCATTGAGTGGTTCATGGGCTGGTCAAGGTATTTCCACACAGTAAGAGTGCCATTGTTTGGTCTTTCAGCAGAGGAGTATGATTTATTTCATTTCTAGGTGCCATCAGTGAATTTTGCTTTAAGAAATGGTCAGGGATGGAATTTATTAATTTAACTTCTGTTTCTATAAACTTCTCAAATTAATAATTCAAAAAGAATTGAAAGGTCTTTTGTGACTTTAATTTTTTTTATTGAGGCATGAATTTCTATATGGAAAAAATGCACAATTCTTTAACATACAATTCAAAGAGTACTGACAAATAAATACACCTGAGTAACCCATGTATTATTAATTTCTCTAAATTTGGCCAGGCCCAGTGGCTCACACCTGTAATCCCAGCAAGAGTTTGAGGCCAGCCTAGTCAACATGGTGAAACCCTGTCTCTATTAAAAATACAAAAATCAGCAGAGCTTGGTAGTGCATGCTTGTAATCCCAGCAACTTGGGAGGCTGAGGCAGGAGGATTGATTGCTTGAACCCAGGAGGCAGAGGCTGCAGTTAGCCAAGATCAGGCCACTGCACTCCAGCCTGGGTGACAGAGTGAGACTCTGCCACAAAAATAAAAATAAAAAAATAAAAAAGGGAAATTCCCAGCACTCCAGGAAGCTCTGTTGTGTTCCTCCCTAGTTGACTCTCACTCTTCCTCCCAAAAGCAACTACTAAGTGTCATCACTATTGAATAATAATTTTGACTGTACTGGAACCTCATATATATAGAATCACGCATATGTAGTCTTTTGTCTCTGGTTTCTTTTACTCACAATATTTGTGAGATTCATTCATATTTTGAATGTATCAGTAAGTTTTTCATAAGTAGTAATCCATTACATGAATATATCACAGGTTTGTTTATCCTTTTACCTGTTAGTGGACATTTGGATTATTTCTAGTTTGGAGCTATTATGAATGGGGTTTTCATGAACATTCACAAAAATATTTTTGTGGGCATATGTTCTCATTTCCCTTAGGTAAATACCTAGGAGTAGAATTGCTGGGTCATATGGTAGATATATGTTTAACTTTATAAGAACCTGAAACATGTTTTTCCAAAGTGTTTGTACCATTTTATATTTCCACAAGCAATATATGAGATTTTTGGCTGCTCCACATCCTTGTCAATGTTTAATATTATCAGAATTTTTAATGTTAGCACTTCTACTAGATATAAGATGGCATCTGATTGGAGATTTATTTTGTACTTCCCTGATGACTAATGACTTTGAAAACCTGTTGGTCTGAAGATTGGCCATTCACATACCTTCCTTTATAAAGTGTCTGTTCAGATCTTTTGCCCATATTTTGATTAATGTTTTCAGTTGAGTTATAGGAGTTTATTACATATTCTGGGCACAGGTCATTTTTCAGATGTGTATATTACAAATACTTTTTCCTGAACAATGGCTTTCCTTTTTATTTTATTACTGGTAATTTGATGACCAGAAGTTTTGAATTTTCATAAATTCTAAATTATCCAATTTTAAAATGGTAAGTACCTTCTGTATCCTAACAAATCAATGGCTACCTGGAGGCCATAAAAGTAGTCATTATTTTTTGCCTAGAAATATTACAGATTTAGGTTTTTTATTTTTATAATTTTTTTCTGAGATGGAGTCTCACTGTGTTGCCCAGGCATACTCTCGGCTCACTGCAACTTCCACCTTCTGGGTTTAAGCAGTTCTCTGCCTCAGCCTCCTGAGTAGCTGGGATTACAGGAGCGTGCCACCACACCTGGCTAATTTTTTATATTTTCAGTAGAGACGGGGTTTCACCATCTTGGCCAGGCTGGTCTTGAACTTCTGATCTTTTGATCCACCCACCTTGGCCTCCCAAAGTGCTGGGATTACAGGCTTGAGCCAATGCACCCGGCCCTACACATTTAGTTTTTACATTTTAGTCTATCATCTATCTCATATTAATATGTGTATGATGTGAGTTGGGGGTTGAGAATATAGTTTTAGTCATTTGTTCCAGCACAGTTTGTAGAAAATACTGTCCCCACTGAATTACCTTTGTTGGATATCAATTGGCTGTATATGTGCAGCTTTATTTTTGGGCTGTTCTTTGTTTCAGTGATCTGTTTGTCTTTTCTAATGCTAATACCATTACTGCTTTAATTAATTTGATTTAGAGTAAGGCCTGAAATCAGAAAATGTGAGTCCTTGTGCTTTTTTCTTCTTTTTAAAAATTGTTTTGAAAATTGAGGCTCATTTTATTTATATGTAAAATTTAAAATTAGCCTGGCAGTTTCTATTTAAAAAAGCTTATGTATATTTTTATTGGAATTTCACTGAGTTTATATATCACTTTGGGAAGAACTTATATCATAAAACGGAATTCTCCAATTTTTGAGCAAGATACGTGGTTTTTAGTACTTTGTAGTCTATCATCCTTCTCAAATTAATATGTGTATGATGTGAATTAGGGGTTAAGAATGTAGTTTGTATATTTATTTTGTATTCCTTAGGATTTTCTTTTCTTTCTTTTTTCTTTTCTTTTCTTTTTTTTGAGATAGAGTCTGGCTCTTGTTGCCCAGGCTGGAGTGCAATGGAATGATCTCTGCTCACTGCAACCTCCACCTCCTGGGTTCAAACAATTCTCCTGCATCAGCCTCCCACATAGCTGGTATTACAGGTGCCTGCCACCACGCCTGGCTAATTTTTGTATTTTTAATAGAGATGTGGTTTCACCATGTTGGCCAGGCTGATCTCAAACTCCTGACCTCAGGTGATCTGCTTGCCTCAGCCTCCCAAAGTGCTGGGATTACAGGCGTGAGCTACTGCACCTGGCCAGGATTTTCTATATAGACAAAATGTATATAGAAAAGTAAAGGTGGTTTTTTTCTCCCTTTTCCATGTGTGTGAGGTTTTTTTTATTCATTTGTCTTACAGTATTTGCCAGGACCATCAGTACAGTATTGAATAGAAGTGGTAAGACGTCCTGGCCTTGTTCCTGATTCAGTGCTTCTTCATCAGTATAATGTCAGATACAGATATTTTTGTAAATGCTTTTTATTAGGTTGAAGACATTTTTTCTTATTTCAAATTCCCCGAGGATTTTTATGATGAGCAAAAATTGCATTCTGTCACATGCTTTTTTTAAATCTATTTGATGGTATGATTTTTATTCTTCATTTTGTTGATTTGTTGATTAATTATGTTGATTAATCAAATTAGACCAACCTTGAATTGCTGGGATTAATACAACTTGGTCATGATGTATTAGCCTTTTAATTCTAGGGGATTTGATTTACAATTTTGTTAAGACGTTTGTATCTAGGTTTATGAAAGATATTGGTGTATAGTTTTTTTTTTTTTTTTTAAAGTTCTTGTTTGGTTTGGTGTCAAGGTTAGGCTACCCTCATTAAACAGGATGGGAAGTAATCTCTTCTCTAATTTTCCAAGAGTCTATTGAAATTGTTTATATTTTTTCCCTCATATATTTGATAGAATCCATCAGTTAAGACATGTGAACCTAGAGTTATTTGTTTGTTTTATCATGGTTGTTAATAGTGAAATCAGTAACTTTTATATTTCTAGGACCAGTTATATTTTGTATTTCTTCTTGTGTCAGTTTTGATAATTTCTGTTTCCCAAGGAGTTTGACATTTAACCTAAGTTACTGAACTTATGGGCATAAAGTTGTTTGTAATATTCCCTTATCCTTTCATAATCTGTAGGATCTAAAGTAATGTTTCCTCTTTCATCCCAGATACCGGTGTTTTCTGCTTGCTTATATTTTTCTTGATCAGTCTAACTAGGGTTTCATAATTTTGTTAATTATTTTAAAGAACCAATTGTTGGTATTATTGATTTTTTTTTTCCTGTTATTTGTTTTGTTTTAGATTTCTCTGCTTTTGTCTATTACTTTATTCTCTCCTTTAACATTGAGTTTCGCTTATTCATCACGTTGTTAAGGTAGAATCTTAAGGTAGACTATTTATCTTGAATTTTTTTCTTTTGTATTATAAGCTTAAAAATGTGTAACTTTTTTTCTAAGCTCTGTTTTAGCTGCATCTCACAAATATTGATAGATATGATGTTTTCATTATGATTTATTCCAACACATTTTCCAATTTCCCATGTCATTTTCTTCCTTGACATATGTATTGTTAATAAGTATGGTGTTTAGTTTCCAAATCTTTAGGACATTTCATGGTATCATCTTTTATTACATATCAAGATATCAATGATATTTTTTATATCAATATCATACACTGATTTCTTAATTTAGCCCATTATCATCAGAGAACATAGTATGGGGATTTCAGTCATTTCAAATTTATTGAGACTTATTCGATGGCCCAATACATGATCTAGAAAAGAATGTGTGCTCTGCAGTTGTTAGGTGTGTAGTTCTATAAATGTTAACTAGGTTAAGTTTTGTCAGTAGTATTGCTACAGGACCCACCCCCAATAAAAATCCTGAGCACTGAGTCTCTGTTAGACACCACTTCCAATGTATTATTACAACTCATTGCTAGAAGAATTAAGTATAATCTGTGTGATTGCACTGGAGCAGAACTCTTGGAAGCTTGCATCTGGATTCCTCTGGATTTTGCCTCATGTACCCCTTCCCTTTATTAATCTTTATTTGGATATTTGTAGTATAATAATCATTAAAAAAAACAAACTTTAGTTTCATTGATTCTTTCTACTGATTTCCTGTTTTTAATTTCATTGATTTCTGCTCTGCAAATTAAAAAATATACATATTGTTTTTTTCTATTTACTTTAGATTCAATATGCTTTTCTTTTTCTAGTTTCCTAAAGTAGAGGCTTAGATGATTGATTCTAGATCTTCTTTTCTTTTCTGATACACGTGTTCAGTGCTGTAAGTTTCCCTGTAAGCTTTGCTTTTGCTGCATCTTGTACTTTTTGATAGGTTATATTTTCATTTTAATGTTTTGAAAAATTATCTTGAGAATTATTTAAAAAATATGTTGTCTAATCTCCAAATATTTTGAGAATTTTTTCAGCTATCTTTTTTGTTACTGATTTCTAGTTTAATTTCATTGTGGTCTTGAGAGCAGACACCATATGATTTAAGTTTGTGAAGATGTGTTTTAGGATCCTGAATGTTGTCTATCTTGAATGTACCAAGCAAGCATTTTTACGTGCTTAAGAAGAATGTGTATTCTGCTCTTGTTGGATGAAGTATTCTATGAATGTAAATTAGATCCAATTGATGGTCTTTTCATTTTAACTGCATTCTTACCAATGTTTTGCCTCCTGAGTCTGTCAATTACTGATACAAGGGCATTTAAGTCTTTAACTGTAATAACTAGTTCATCGGTTTCACCTTACAGTTCTGTCAATCTTTGTTTCATGTATTTTAACACTCTGCTGTTAGATGCATGCTGCATTAAGGATTGCTTTGTCTTCTTAGAGAATTGACCTGTTTACCATTAAGTAATGCCTGCCCATATTATTCCCTGATAATTTTCCCTGCTCTAAAGTCTACTTTGTCTGAAATTAAACCAACTAATCTCACTTTATTATGATTAATGTTAGCATGGTATATCTTTCTTCATTCCTTTACTTTTAATATATATATATCTTTATGTTTAAAGTGAGCTCCTATCAACAAAATATAGTTAGGTCTTGTTTTTTAATCTGCTTTGACAGTCTCTGTCTTTTGATTGAGATATTGAGACCTTGCACATTCGATCAATATAAATTATTGATATAGGTGGATTAATATGTACCGTATTTATAACCGTTTTCTATTCACTGCCCTAGGTCTTTGTTTCTTTCTTTCCTTTTGTCTTCTACTCCTTTTCTGCCTTCTCTAGTTTTAATTGAACATGTTATGTGACTCCATTTTCTCTCTTCTCAGCATATAAATTATGTTTCCTTTTAAAATTATTTTAGTAGCTTCCCTAGAGTTTACACTATACATTTACAACTAATTTAAGCCCACTTCAAATAATCCTACACTACTTCATAAGTAGTGCAGGTATCTTATAACTGAGTGTCTTGGCCCATTTGTACTGCTAGCTGAGACTTTATAAATTTTTCTTAATTTATAAAGAAAAGAAATTTATCTTCTCACAGTTCTGGAGGCTGGCAGGCCCAAGATCAAGGTGCTGACATGTTTGGTGTCTGGTGTGTACTGCTCTGCTTCCAATCTGGTGCCTTGATGCTATATCCTCTTGAGGAGAAGAATATTGTTTCCTCACCTGGCAGAAGATAGATTGGCAAAGGGACAGACTTTCTGTGTCAATCCCTTTTATAAGGACATCTAATCTCATTAGTGAGGGAGGAGCCCTCATGGCCTATTCATCTCTTAATGATTATGCCATTTACTGTCTCATTGGAACACCCGAATTTTGGAGGAAACACATTCAAATCATAGCACAGAGTATTCCACATTCCTCCTTCCAGTCTCTTATAACACTGCTGTTACTCACTTCACTTATCCATAGACAATAATTTATTACTGTTATTATTTTGAACAAGCTGTTATATGTTGGATCAGTCAAGAATAACAAAGTATTTTATTTACCTTTATTTATTTCTGCTCTAACACTGTTGTGTGTGTGTGTGTGTGTGTGTGTGTGTGTGTGTAAGACAGGGCCTTGTTCTGTCCCCCAGGCTGGCATGCATGGCACAATCATGGCTCACTGCAGCCTCAACCTCCCAGGCTCTAGTGATCCTCCTGCTTCAGCCTCCCAAGTAGCTGGGACTATAGGCAGGTGCCAACATACCTAATTTTTTGTAGAGACAGAGTTTCACCATGTTTCCCAGGCTGGTCTCAAGCTCCTGGGCTCAAGATCCTTCTGCCTTGGATTAAAAGTGTAAGGCACCACGCCTAGCCTTTGCCTTTTTAATGCAGATGAGAATTTCTCAACTGTATCATTTTCCTTCTCTCTTAAGAACTTTTAGCAATTCTTGCAAGGCAAGTCTACTGCCAACAGATTCCTTCATTTTTGTTTGTCTGAGAAGGTCTTTATTTCTCCTTTACTTGAGAAGGGTAATTTCATGGAAGAATTCTTGGTTGATGGTTCTTCCTTTGAACACTTTTTAAGTGTTTCACTCCATTCTCTTCTTGCCTGCGTGGCTTCTGAAGAAAAGTCTGATGTAATCCTTATCCCTGTTCCCCTACATGTAAGATTCTCGCACTCTCTGGTTTCTTTCAGGATTTTCTATTTTTCTTTGATTTTTCTACAGCTTGAATATGATATGTGTAGATGTAAATCTTTGTAATATTTATTGTGTTCAGTGTTCTCTGAACTTCCTTATCTGTAGTTTGGTTTTTGTCATTAATTTTGGAAAATACCCAGCCATTATTATTTCAAATATTTCATTTTCTATTCTTCTCAATCTGGTATCCCATTACACATATGTTACACCTTTCATGATTGCCTTACAGTTTTTCTATATTGTTTCCTTTTTTTCTCTCTTCTTTTTGTTTTTCTTTTTGGGGAGTTTCTGTTGAGGTATCTTTGTGCTCTGTGATTATTTCCGTGGCTGTATCCAGTCTACTAACGAGCCAGCAAAGACAGTCTTCATTTCTGTTACAGTGTTTTTTATTTATTTTTATTTTTATTGCATTTTAGGTTTTGGGGTACATGTGCAGAACATGAAAAACAGTTGCATAGGTACACACATGGCAGTGTGTTTTGCTGCCTTCCTCCCCTTCACCCACATTTGGCATTTCTCCCCAGGCTATCCCTCCCCAGCTCCACGCCCCCCCCCCACTGTCCCTCCCCTATTCCCCGCAATAGACCCCAGTGTTTAGTACTCCCTTCCCTGTGTCCATGTGTTCTCATTTTTCATCATCCACCTATGAGTGAGAATATGCGGTATTTCATTTTCTGTTCTTGTGTCAGTTTGCTGAGAATGATGTTCTCCAGATTCATCCATGTCCCTACAAATGACACGAACTCATCATTTTTGATTGCTGCATAATATTCCATGGTGTATATGTCCACAGTGTTTTTTATTTCTAGCATTTCACATTGATTATGTCATAAAGTATCCACCCCCCTTCCCCACTTATATTACCCATCTGCTCTTGCATGTTGTCCACTTTTTCCATTAGCCTCTGGAGCATATTGATTGTAGTTATTTTAAGGTCCTGGTCTGTTAATTCTACCCACACCTGCCATTGGCCATCTTGTACAGTAGATTCAAGCATGGACTTGAGATAGATTGCCTGTATTTGAATTCTGGTTCTCCTTTTCAGCTGTGTAATTTTCTGCAGGATACATAAATTCTCTATACCTAAGTGTTCTCATTTGTGAAGTAGGAATACTTATAAAACCCACCTCATAACATTGTTAGGAGAATCAAATGAGTTAACATGTGAAAAGTACTTAAAATAATTTCTGACACAAAATAAGCCTTCTATATATGTGAGATGATGATGATATAGCCATTTGTAAATCATGCCAGCACACTCCCATTTGAGGGCTTTCCCCTTGCTGTCCTTTCTCAGATGCTTCCCTGATGCCCACGCCACTGGAGTTCTCTCATTCAATCTCTATGAGTGTCACCATCACAGTGAGACCTTCTCAAGCACCATGTGTAAACACACTGTCCTTCAGAAGCTGCTAATCCCCAACCCTGCTGTGTTACTTTTCCATAGCAATCATGATGATCTGACATATATTTACCTGTTATTTTTTGTTGATTTTCGGCCTGCTTCAACTTAATGTAGGCTGCATAAAGTCAGGGTCTCTCTTCAAAATTTAAATAATTAAAATGTTTTTAGGGCAGTTTTCTCTGCATGCACATAAGGAAGTACTGTGTTACTCCTTACATTTATGTTTTCTAGGAATATTTAGTAACATTGAAAAATATTTATATAACACTATCTAACATGTGCAAAAGCAGCCATGGACAGTATATAAGATTTAAAGAGATTATGTGAGCAGATCAGTGTCCACAGTGCAGGGGATGGCACATGGCCTGTGCCAGGTCTATCTGAGTTCACAACCCTCTTCCCTAAGCCACATGTAATGTTTTTTAACTTTGTCTTTCAGTATGAATACTTCAATGCTGTGCTGATAAATGAAAGGGACAAAGACGGGAATTTTTTGGAGCTGGGAAAGGAATTCATCTTAGCCCCAAATGACCATTTTAATAATTTGCCTGTGAACATCAGTCTAAGTGATGTCCAAGTACCAACAAACATGTACAACAAAGGTAAGACTCCCAGATGAAGCATGTGCCTGTTCTGCCTGGAGCTTCTGCTTTGCTGTTTCTCTGGCTGGTTGTTTATGTCAGGGTTTGGCAGACTGTTTCTATAAAGGACCAGAGAGTAAATATCTTAGGCTTTGCCAGCCATAGAGTCTCTGTTGCAACTACTCAGCTCTGCTGTTTAGGCACAAAAACAGCCATATGTAAATCAGTGGGCTTGGGTGTGAACCAATAAAATTTATCTACAGAAAGAGATGGCTGGATGTAACCTGCAGGCTGTAGTCTGCTGACCCCTGATGTGGTGCTTTTGTTTTCTTCTTCCAGTTTCTAGAATGGCATTTAAGGGCTGGGGAGCTCCTAGGGGCACAATGGAAACAGCTATGGTCTTTTCTCAGAGTATAAAGCAGCATGGACCTTAACAGAATTCCTTATTTCCAGGCTTGTATGCCTCAAGTCCAGTCTTCACCTAAACTCTAGAGTTTATTTTTTCCCAAGTTCCCATCTACCTTTTCCAGTTGGAATTATAGTGGCCAAGGACTGGGCTTGGAGGACTCTGGTAGGACTGTGTTCTACTTCTTTCTGGCTGTGACCTTGGGCATATCACTTCATCTTTTTCAGTGCTAACTTTCTCATCTTATGATGTGTCTAATAATCATGTCTACCTCATGGGGGTGGTTGTAGGGCTAAATGGAATGATGTTTATAAAGGGTTTAAGTTGTTTTCAGCCTTTTTATCTATTGTTATTGAGTAGTAGTTTGCTCTACTTTGTCATACCTAAAAAACTTCTAAACAAAGAGCTAGCCTCCTAGAAAAATAAGCCAGAAAGTCATAGTGTATTCAAAGTAAAAAATGTGCTGCATTGTCTCCCATCACGGTTTCGAAGATATCAGGGGCCAGTTCCTATCACAGCAGTCAGTTTCCAAATCATATACAAGCGCTCAGCAATCAAGAGCAAGGGCTGTGGGCTTAAGTCCTGTTCTTCCCTGTGTAGGCTGTGTGATCTTAAGCAAGTAACATTGCCTGACTCTCAGTTTCTCTTTTTGTAAAACAGGGATAATGATACTACCTCCCTCAGAGCGTTAGTGAGAGGATACAAAACAATGCGTGTGTAGCCCTTAATGCACCCGTAGAATACAGGAAGAGCGCAGTGCATTTTAGCTGCTATTGTTTTTATTGGAGAATAACATGAATACAAACTGCACTTCTGAATAGTTCTAAGTCACTATTTAAGGTGCTTGGTCAATGATTAAAGAGATTCCAACTAACTGTCTCTGAAACATTTTCCTTGTGTCTGATCTTTGTGGTTGGATACCTAATGTCTCCTTTTCCTGGTTTATCTTTTATCCATCCTTAAGAGTCATTGGAGGCAGCACCCCATTTGTTAACTGTTCTTATAGTTACTGGGGATACGGAGGTGAATCAGATGCAGCCCTTCCCTCAAGGGGTTGGCAGTTCATTTGGGGAACAGACAGATAATGAGATAATTAGAACACCACGTATCACGTATTGGCCACAGTGCGGACAGCCGGGGGACAGTGAGAGTGCCAAGAGTGGGACCTGTCTGCTTGTTCCCATTGGCAGAGCCACAATTCATCTTTTTCCCTTTTTTCCTCTTAGAGAAAGTGATGTCAGTCTAAACTCCCAGTGGGCTCTGGACTGGGCCATATGCTATACCCTGCTCTTTACTTTGGACTCTTCCTTAGAAACAAATGGAACTAAGACATAGAGGGCTGAACTCAGCTTTGTTCAGTGGAGTTTAGTTCTCCAGAATGATCCTGTCAGCTGAAGAAGTCCTAAATGAAGCTGCCCCTTTTTGTGCACTGTGTCCAAAAGAAAGCCATCTTCTTGGCATTAAATATATTCCCAACTGAAGATAAAAAATTAACAAGATTTTATGGAGCAATTTCAGACATAAAACAATTCAGAATGATCTTTTAAAATATGACAGCTGCTTCAAGGCTGCTTGAGCCATTAACACCATTATAGAGATTTAATTGCACCTCTAGCTTTAAAGACATAATTGTGCCCTTTAATGGTAGGAACACCTAAGGGGCCCACACCACCATTGATCACACAGGCTATAGAATTACGCTTGTAAGAATCATCAGAGATAGTCAGATTTCTTGAGCCATGGGAGGTAGATAATGATATTCAAAGTCATTCTCAGCAGCCCTCCTGGGACCTGTCCATCACCTCTGCCCAGTCCATTGTCACTCAGTCAGGCTGCCGGGCATGGATCAGGGTCAACCAGGTGTTCTATTTTGTCTCAGCCAGGCAGTGAATCACTGCCCAAGGGCAGAGGAGAGGCAGGGACTTCATGCAAATTTTTGTCTCCACTCTACCTAATTCAAACCAGCCCCTAACAGCCTTTTTGTCTTTTCAAGCTGCAGAAATATATTTTATGTTTAGAAGACCCTCCAGCTCAGATCTAGTTATTGATGACATGTACTCAAAACAAATGTTCAGAGATTGGTCACTGGCTGTGCTGTTTTTGGGTTGGAAATCTTACCCCCAACAAAGAAAACCAATACAAGCTCATTCTCTCCTAGCTGCTTGGATTTCTGTGGGCACATAGCAAAGTGGTTTGATAATTGCTTAGGAGCTGTGATGCTCTGTGTTCTTCAGTATAATTTGTAGTCCTAGATGAAACTAGTTGGTAAACACTACCTGCTTTCTACAGTCTGCTTTCTGCCTCCTTGGGCGGGCCTGGCAACTAGGCTGTTCAGCTGGGTTCATGCTTTCCTCTCCGGGTGAGGTGCCTTTCTTTTAGATACCAAAAGAGACTACAGCTTCAAAGTTGGTGACGTGGGCAAGCTGTGCCCATGGAAAGTCAAAAGCCATTTTCATGGAGTCTTTAGAAATATATCTCAGGGCCTTCAGGGTGCCTGATGTAGCAACTTTTTTAATGAAACTCTTTCAGCAGATGTTTGCTGAGTGGCTGCTCTGGCTTCCCCAGCCTGTGAGTCTTACTATTTCAGAGACTTTGAAGATGAATGGCTGATACCTTTAGAGCATAAATGCCTCCTCATCCTTCACGAGTAAAGCATGAGGCAGGATGCTTTTGTGAGAGCTCCTGATGATCTGGCAGATAATTCAAATAAAGATTAAACTCTTTTAAGGACTTTCTAGGCTGAAGTGCTGTAAAGTTTATATATATACACACACACACACACACATACATACCCATATAGGTACATATATACATACACATTATATGTATGTGCATGTTTCTGTATAGGGGCAGGTCTGTGCATGTGTGTTTGTATAAATGTGAATTGTGTGAAAGAAAATACTGTGCTCTCAACCTATTCCTTCATTTCCATTTTCCACCTATGTCCACCCAGGTGAGACCCCTCACTTCTGTTCACTGAACACAACTTCTTTCTTTCATTGTATTTTATTTCACTGTGTTTATTCCTATTATTCCTGTCCCTCCTCTCCTGCTTCTCCTAATGCTCATTCTTAGAAATCAGCTCAAATTTAACCTGCTTAATTTCTTTTGTCTTGTGTGATGGAAGTGATTTATTCCTCTGCCTAGCATTGCTCTATTATGTGAATATATAGCATGCAGTCTTTCCTTCTCCACTTCAGGTTCTCTGAGGATGGAGGACTCTGCAGATGCAGCCTTGAGCCCCTGGTACCCCCGCCCATGCTCTTTATAGATGAGTTTTTTCTGGATGTTGGTTTGGGTGGAGGCCGCTGACACCTGTGCCTCCTGGGCTATGAGATGTCATCCAGGGCTGTAGTGTTCTCATGGTTCTTACAAGCAACATAAACAGAACCTGGCTGATTTAAATGATAAACTTTTTGAGAGGAGCCTGGGTGGCCCACAGACTCCTCAAGAAAACTAGAGAAAAAGGCCTGGAAACGTTTGGGGATGGAGAGAGACTGAGGCCAGAGTCACACTCACATCCAACCTGACCAGGACCCACTCTCCACGGTTGCCCCACCCTCACATCTGTGACTGCATAAAATATCTGTGCCTCATTTTCCTCATCCATAAGCTGAAGATGACAATCATAGTGAGTTGCCTCAGGGATTGTGCAGAGGATAAACACTCAGAGGTGTGCATAGCACATGCTGTCCACCCAGGACTCAAGTACTATGGTCTGAATGTTTGTGTCCCTCCAAAAGTTGTATGTGGAAACCTAATCACCAAGGTAATGGCATTAGAAAGGGAGCCTTTAGCAGGTGAGTAGGTACTGGAACTCCCAGACTGAGGGAGCTTATTGTCCAAGGGGGCTGTGGAGCGAAGCAAGTTGGGCAGATCCCAGCTGAAGTGGCAGCAGCGGGAACAGCTGCTCCTATGTGGAAGTCAGAAAGGCAATTATGGAGCCTGTGAGGGCTGGCCAGGTGGTGAGAGGCTGTGAGAGCCATCAGGAGGTCATGAACACCATGGTGACAGGTAAAATATGGCTGACAGCTTTTCCAGGAAGAGAGGTGCTGTAGAATACTGGGTCCCACTCACACTGAAGAATAGGGAGAGGGAGGAGGTATCCAGGGCCTGATTTGAAGAAAATTCAGAAAAAATGGTGCACAGGCCAAGACTGGGTGGCCTGGGGCCCTAGAGAACCAGCTCCAGTGAGCATATCAGCCCCATGAAGGCAAGAGCCCCAACATGATACTTAGCATGTGGTAGAGGCTCAATAAATATGTATTGCAAGGTAAAGGAATAAATACAAATTGCAATCAAGACACTCTTTCCACTTTATTCTTGCATAGAGGAAGAAAAGACATAGGAAGTAACCCAATCTCAATTCCTCTTCCTCCCCCAGCAATGGAGGACATCTGGGAGAGGTAGGCTGAGGTGGCAGCGGTGAAGGGGAGGTGTGAATTGCAAGACACAGGCTAGACCACTCCTTCATTCTCTAGACTTCCCCAGCAGGGCACCCAGTCAGGCTGAAAACAGGGCTGCAAAGCTATGTTGTGCTCAGGTCCAGCCTCTGAAATGAAAAGAGCTCCAGGAAAGGGAAGACCTGTAATCACCACTGTAGAGCACAAGAAATCAATCTGTCTATTATAATCCAATAGGTTCTTCTAAAAAGCCCGAGGAAAGGGCAAAGGTCTGATGAGATGGGATTGGGTCCCCTGCTTAGGAGCAGAGGATGCAGGCTGCTGGAGGGATGGGCAGGCTTGCTGAATTTGGATTTGTCAGATGTCTCAACCTATTTTTCAAATGTTGAGTTTGATAAAACACAAAATGCATTTTGCCAAGCACTTTTCCCCTTAATTACATGTGTATATTTTAAGGGAAATTTAATCCATATGTTTCTGATTTGTTTACACGGAAATCATTAAAATGTTGTTTTCCAAGAGCTATTTGATGTGCAAGAAGGCTCACAAACCTTGTAAAAAGCTGTTTAAATTTTTTTTTTGCTTTCTCTTTGTTTCTATTCCCTTCATGTGTGTGTGTGTTTGAGAGAGAGGGAGAGAGAGAGAGCGCACACACATAAGTGAACAAGGGTGACTGACCCCAGGACGTCAGAAACAGATTCCAACTCAAAATGGATTTTCTTCTCGGGATTCTGAACTGAAGCATTTTGATTAGGCTCCAATCGGGCTTCCTTGTTGTCTTCCAGCCCTAATGGAATGTGATGGTGATGTGGCCATAACTTGGTCTTGGGAGTCAAGATCAGGGGAATTACTCCAGAGCACACTGCTCTGGACCTGGAGAAATGACACTTAAGAACCTCCTTCCACATGGTCTGTTGCTACCTACAGTCCTCACCAAGACCCAGGGAGCTTTCCCAAGATGTAGTGTGGATTCCAGGAAACCCTGTTCCAGCAATGTGAGCATAATAGGACTAAGGCATTTGGTAAGAAACATACAAAATAGTGCCACTGAAGTGACTCCACAGCTGTCATCCGAAACTACTCATAGTTTTTCTCTTCTAGTTTGGAAATTACATTTTTAAATCACAAAATAACTATCCCTGACTTAAAATTCACAAGTTGAGTGGCTGAGTTCCCGTTTTATTGGCAATGCCTCTATACTTCCTCAGTGTATGTGACACACATGCACATAACCATGGGTCTGCAGAGATGTATATGTCTGTATGCATAGGTGTGTATCTCTATTTCCTCAGAGGTGGTATTAGTAGAAGGAAGGTGTCATGTGGCCTTTTGTGGTCTCTCAATCCTATCCTTGGCTTATGTTTAGCCTGGAAGTTGCACTTGATAAATGAGTAGGTGGATGGATGGATGGATGGATAAATGGATGAGTAGATGGATGAATAGATTGATAGATAGGTGGATAGGTAGTTGGGTGGGTGGGTGGATGGATGGATGGACGGACAGACAGATGGACAGACAGACGGACAGACGGATGGATGGATGGATGGATGGGTGGATGGAGTGGACGGAGTGGATTACTTACAAACAGCTATGCTCTGAAATGAGGACTTTCAGTGCATTATCTCATTGACAATGACCCCATGTGTTGTAAGCAGCAGTGGGGACCGCCATTCTCCAAGACAGTTCTTCCACAGCCTCTGTTTTAGAGTCAGGTCCAGAGAAGTTACCTGAGGCAAAATTCAAAGGCATCACTTCAGTTACAGGTGGTTCTTTCCCAAAATGCAAGTGAGAAAAGAGTTTATGCCTCCTGCCTAAGGCTCTCTGAAACGCTGTTCTCATCCTTGATCCCCTTTTCACCTGGGCCATTGTCCTGTGCCATCCCCATCATGTCTGTTCTTGTGTACTTTTGACCTCTTTCCAGAGCCATCAAGGAGTCTTTGGAGAATGACAGGCCTGGACTTGCATCCAATGCTATGAATATTAACATGGTGGACTAGAGAGAGCATTTAACTCCGGGGGCTTCTGTTTCTTCATCTGTAAGATGTAAATTGTTAATTTGAGCATTAAAGAAGGTGCAGAGCTTCTGTACAGCAAAAGAAAGCATCATTAGAGCAAACTGGCAACCAACAGAACAGGAAAAAATTTTTTGCAGTCTACCCATCTGACAAAGGGCTAATATCCAGAATCTATAAAGAACTAAAACAGATATACAAGAAAAAAAAAACAACCCCATTCAAAAGTGGGTGAAGGATATGAACAGATACTTTTCAAAAGAAGACATATGTGAGGCCAACAAACATATGAAAAAATGCTCATCATCACTGGTCATTAGATAAATGCAAATCAAAACAACATTGAGATACCATCTCACACCAGTTAGAATGAAGATCATTAAAAAAATCTGGAGACAACAGATGCTGGAGAGGATGTGGAGAAATAGGAACACTCTTACATAGTTGGTGGGAGTGTAAATTAGTTCAAACATTGTGGAAGACAGTGTGGTGATTTCTCAAGGATCTAGAAATAGAAATTCCATTTGACCCAGCAATTTCATTACTGGGTATATACCCAAAGAATGGTAAATTATTCTACTATAAAGACACATGCAGCCCTGTGTACTATAGCAAAAACCCGGAACCAACCCAAATGCCCATCCATGATAGACTGGACAACAAAAATGTGGTACATATACACTATGGAATACTACGCAACCATAAAAAACGATGAGTTTGTGTCCTTTGTAGGGGCTTGGATGAATCTGGAAACCATCATTCTCAACAAACTGACACAAGATCAGACAGCCAAACACCGCATGTTCTCACTCATAGGTGGGTATTGAACAACGAGAACATATGGACTCAGGGAGAGGAGCATCACACACTGGGGGCTGTTGCGGGGGGATAGGGGAGAGATAGCGGGGGATGGGGAAAGTGGGGAGGGTTAACATGAGGAGATATGTCAGATATAGTATGCACCTAAAGTAAAAATTAAAAAAAAAAAAAAAAAGACCGGGCGTGGTGGCTCACGCCTGTATTCCCAGCATTTTGGGAGTCTGAGGCAGGCAGATTACAAGGTCAAGAGATCAAGACCATCCTGGCCAACATGGTGAAACCCTGTCTCTACTAAAAAAATACCAAAAAAATTAGCTGGGCATGGTGGTGCGTGCCTGTAATCCCTGCTACTTAGGAGGCTGAGGCAGGAGAATTGCTTGAACCCCCAGGAGGCGGAGATTGCAGTGAGCCGAGATTGCGCCACTGCACTCCAGCCTGGTGACACAGCAAGACTCTGTCTCAAAAAAAAAAAAAAAAAAAGAGAAGTGGAGGTAAGCCTTTCTTCAGTTTGCTGACCTGTCAAGGACCAGGAGATTATTTAAAAACAAACAAAAAAAAAAGGTGAAGGTGCAGCACCCAGCACAGCACCTGGCACACGGAGGCATTTGATACACATTGATTCCCCACATAGACTTAGTTCCCAGCAAACCAGCTGGGTTACCCTCATTGCCCTGCCAGAAACTTGCAGGGGATGCTCATCTCCAAGCCCAGACTGCCTTCCCTTCATTCCTTTTTGTAGAATGAAGTGCAAATGTGCTCACAAGCCAGCTCTGGTTTATTGCCTTCTTCCTGGCTACCCCATTCCACCTCTTCCTGGTCGTACTAGATCCCAGCAGTCCAGACTCGCTGAAGACCTTTGCGTAGGCTCTGACATCCTGCTGAGGGTGCTGTCCTTTCCTGAGAGCCCAGCTCCATAGTTGCCGTGTCTTTCCCTCCAGCCCTAGCCCTTGTCTCCAGAACCATCCTCTGTTTCCTCATGCATGCCCCCTGTGGAGGGTTCGTCTCTCCTGTTACAGTATTCATTACATGGTGCAGCAGTTTCTTTTTCACTGCACTCTCCTCCCTTGAACTTGGGGGCAGGAGCTGTCTCTGTGTGTGTGTGTGTGTGTTTTTTTTTCATTCCCTTGGGACCCTAGCAGAGGACCTGGAATAGAAAAGCGTTTGCAAGGATGCTGTTCAATTGAAGTGAATCCTCTCACTACAGGCCATCACAAATGGTGGTTTTTTATCTGCTTTGTGGTTCTGTCAACTTTGCTTGTATTTAAATTTTGATTCTTTTTTTGTTTGTGTCTTTCTGAAGACAGTAATTTTAGAGGTATGTCCTGAAGTAATTACTTTCAGGATCTTCTAATTTGTTTCTATTTTTAATCTCTCTTTTAGAAGGAATGGGAATCCAGCTGGAGTCTTGCAGTTGGTTAGGCGAGAGAAATTCTGAAAGGTGGTGCCAGGGGCAGTAAAGGACAATGGGAGCGCAGGAATGACTACTAATAGTGTTTTATTTCACCCTGGTGCCCTGACATTTGTGAAACATCACTGTAATAGTAGGGAGCTGGAGTTTGTAGGTGATTTACTTTAAAAAATGACTTAGAGAGGGTTCAAGGTTGTTCCTATGACACCTTTATGCTGAGGCACTTGCTTTCTGGTCTGTATTTTGCCTGGGAAGGAGAAGGGTGGAGCCACCTTCAGCATGGTGAAAATTGCAGCAATGAGTGCTACAGCCTGTGGTGGCTGTCAGGTGTGTTCCTGTGCAGAAAAGAGATTACGAGCCACCGTCTCTGGGCTGACTCAGTTAGTTATATATGCCACATGTCCCCCTGTTTGAGAAGGAGGCTGCCTTGCTGAAGGAAATGCAGGATGGGCTTCCAGGATTTAAGAAGCACAGTAGAGACCAGCAGATGGTCCTGCAGGCAGCCCCCAGGCCTCCTCTGGAATGCTACCCAGGTGCCCTGGCCAGTCATGGGGCTTGCTCAGTACTTGTGGTATGAGTGTAAATATAATATATATGTCCTTGCTGCCTCCAAGCTGACCCTACTCCCACAAAAGCCTCAGACCATGCTCCTTGCTCATCTGTGCAAAGACAACTGTAGCACCTATCTCATGGGGGTTTCGTGAGGATAAAATGATACGATGGATGTTAAGCACTTCAGACTACTATGTAACAAAGGTTTACTGACAGCCTCAATTGTTAGTATGGTTAAAGAATAATAGTGAAGGCCACAGTGGTATGGCTTATGCCTGGGAATATATCTGATCCTGAGCCAGGTAGCCTTCTTTTTTCTTCTGCACCTTGGAAACCCTTTTTCACTGTGGTTTTAGATCAAGAAATTCAGTGAACAGAGGACAATGAGGAGGTAGAGTTGCAGGGTCAGAGCTGACAAGCATCCCGGCAGGTGGCTCAGTCTCTGATTCCTGGACCTGCTCTCCACCCACTCGCTCATCATGCATGGATGTGGTGAACTTCTGTGTGTTCATGTCCTACTTCTTGGGGCACTTGGCTTCCAGGAAGCTTGGTGTCTATGTCAGTGAAAGGCTGTAGGGCTTTGTATTAGTCCATTTTCACACAGCTGATAAAGACATACCTGAGACGAGGAAGAAAAAGAGGTTTAATGGACTTACAGTTCCTCATGGCTGGGAGGCCTCACAATCATGACAGAAGGCAAGGAGGAGCAAGTCATGTCTTAGATGTATGGCAGCAGGAAAAGAGAGAGCTTGTGCAGGGAAACTCATCTTTATAAAGCCATCAGATATTGTGAGACTGTCTCACGAGATAGTGTCTCATGACAGTATTATGAGAATAGCATGGGAAAGACCTGCCCCCGTGATTCAGTTACTTACCACCAGGTCCCTCCTACAACACCTGGGAATTCAAGATGAGATTTGGATGGGGACACAGCCAAATCATATCAGGCTTCAAATAATGCTCTTTGCTTTCCTTTTGCTGGGAACTCTTAGAAGGGCCTGGGAGCTTTCAGCTGTTTGGAAGCACTAGCATTGGCAGGGACATAAAGAAAATCTTTTCATTTTTTACACTCATTTACTCTTCCCAAAACCAAGCTGATGGAAACTTCTGTCCAGAACACACTATCTACTCATTGACCTTAGAGACACTCACCTGTACATTAGTCAACTGGTACCTCCATCGGTTTTTTCCTTCAGTTAACATTTCTATGGTGCCTACTATGTGCCAGAAACAGTATGGTCTCATACAATGCAATCCTACCTACAACTCACTGAAGCAGGGACCATTATTAATTTCCATTCTACAGGTGAGAAAGCTGAGGCTATAGATTTGCTCAGAATCACTCGGCTGGCAAATGGGCCATCAGCATGCAAGCCCAGTGCTTTTGCTTTAGACCACCCAGGCTCCATGCTGCCTTTGTCTACTGTGTCCTGCATGCCATCATCTCCACCACTCTGATGGCTGACTTTTCAACTAGCTATGTCATACCTGTTTTTTTTTTTTCTTTTTTTCTTTGAGATGGAGTCTCACTCTGTCACCCAGGCTGGGGTGCAGTGCTGCAATCTTGGCTCATTGCAACCTCCACCTCCCAGGTTCAAGTGATTCTACTGACTCAGCCTCCCAAGTAGCTGGGTTTACAGGTGCATGCCACCACACACAGCTAAATTTTTGTTTTTTTAGTAGAGACAAGGTTTCACCATGTTGGCCGGGCTGGTCTCAAACTCCTGACCTCAAGTGATCCACCTGGCTCAACCTCCCAAAATCCTGGGATTACAGGCGTGAGCCACTGTGCCCGGCCATCATGCCTGTTTACACGCACAATTTACATATGCAGCAAATGGAAGGCCCTGTTTTTGTCAAATTGTGCTATTTTCTTCTCAGCATGTAAAAATCCATCATAAATGAAAACTAGTCTTATTTTACATAAACACTTCCAATTTCTTCCCTTTATGAAAATAATGTTGCAGCAAAGAGTCGTTTTAAAAATCGGAGGCAAATTCTGCAGCAGAATGCCAGTGGGTACCAACTGCTCACACATAGGGGATATTTCTGTTGGGAATGAGACGTTTCCACATTTAATCCTGCAAACTTGCCATACCAAAATATGTATAAGAGAAGTGAGTAAGGAGGTGATGATTATTCAGAATGCAAAAAGGCTCTTCTCCTTGCCAGAAAGTTCACTGCAGTATGTTTAGGAGAAGTGAATTCCTTCACTGGAGTGACATTGGCAGAGCTGGGTTCTGTGGGACACTGCCAGCATCTATTGATTCAATAAATATTAATGGAGCACCTCTAGCATGCCAGATGCTGTGCAGGTGTGAGGAGGTGTGGCGGGAGCTGAGGAGATTCTGTTCATGCTCTCTTGGAGCTTATAGGTCAGTGGGAAGGCAGGTGGGAAGTCAGCATACAGCTGAGCATATGATGCACCCAGAGGAGATGCTGTAAAGAGTTGTGGTACAGTAAGGGTGTATTCCATGCAGCTCAGCCTGGGCTGAACTGGCAAGGTAGGGGTGGCCCTGGGCAGAGGACACTTAGCTCTGCTACCCTCTGAAGGATGGGTAGGAAATAATTTAGCCAGGGGCTGGGGTGAGGTGAGAGGTGGAGAATATTGCAGTGGGAGAGAACACACCACAAGCTATTGGTAAGTAATCTTTGACAAAAGGTTTGGGGATAAGGTAAGGGAGGGTAATGCATTGGAGAATCTATTGCTCTTGGCATTCCACTATGTACCTGAGATGTTCAAGGAATATGAATTTCTATTATAGAAAGAGAAAGCCATTCAATTTGATGCAGCAGCATTTCCCTAACTTATTTGATTATGGCATCCTTTTATCATGGAACATCTCAGAAGGTATGGGCGTTTCCTGGGACCAAGAGATTCTGCTGAGCTGGAACTCCCTGTGCTCAGGAGAAGGGTCCAAAAGATGCCCAGCAAGTGACAAAGATGCAGAAGAAAATGCATAGTAAAATCTGTGTGTGTGTGTGTGTGTGTGTGAGAGAGAGAGAGAGAGGGAGAGAGAGAGAGAAGGATAGAAGTGGTTGTATATGCAGATTTCTGGAGAGATGTTCAGGAAATTAATAGTGCTGACTTTCTACTTTCTGCCCTTCTGTTCAGTTTGAATATTTTATGAGGAACATGTGTTGCTTTTTTTAGTAATTAAAAATGAAAGAACTAAAGAAGTTGAGTTACAGAGCTACCAATATACAAGTTAATTGTTCAGAGGACACAGCTATCTGATAAAAGGAAAAACACCTGCATGCAAATAGTTAGTGGCTTCCCAGGTGCTAGCTTTCTGTGCTTTGTGGTGAAAATGGTGGACAGTGGTTTTGTTAGAAGCAGAACACCCAAGTAAGTTGTTGATGGCAGTCAGTGCAGATGCTACCTTTGCAGGAGACTGTGTTAAGTGGCATATTGTGTCCTTATGGTGGCAGTGGTTATTTTAAGAAGAATGATGTTGGCCTGTGAAAAGAGAAATGATTTCCCTCTAAAAATGATTCTATGATACTCTAATCATCTGCTGAGGGGTGTCACAGACATGGGAATGCCCTGCCTCAAATATGAAGAACATTCTGCACTTGGAAAAAAAATTTGTCAGTGCTACTAAGGGTCACACTGGGATTAGAAGTGAGGTTTTCTTGTATCAGAAAGTGACTATGCAGTCCCATTTGTTCTCTCACTGATGTAACAGAGAACTTTCAAGAGGACTTTGTGAAGTACCTGTTCCTGGGCCTCAGTGAACCCTCAAGACGAGAGGAAGGGGCCTGATGGAGGCCCAGGGCTAAGTGGCCAAGAGTGCACCAGCCAGTCCCCTCTGCTTGGTCTCATTGCCAAAGGCCACATCCTAGAGCCTGGTTGGCAACAGAGACATGTGTCATCGGGGTCTGGGCCAGGGGTTCCTTGTAGGCCATCTTCACTACCTGATGAATGCCTGGCAGTGGCACAGGTGGGCCTTGAAGATAAGGTGCCCAGTCTGAGGGATGTTCTCTGCTCAGGGCCACGTGTTCCTCAAGATGACATTTGAAAATTCACACCTCAGCTGTGTTAGGTAGGTTTCTAGTATCACTGACTTAATGGCCTTTCTTATTTCTGAAGACATCACAGGCTGCACCATGTGGCAGTGCCATTTCATCATCTCCAAAGGGCCACCATTTGAATTCTCCCTTCATTCTTAAGTGCTAGAGGTATTTCTGTACATTTTTGATGTTTTTCTCTTTTTTCCTGCTCACTTCATGGTGGTAGAACAATTCCTGAGAGGTTTCTACTTCAACAACTGCTGCTGCACTGTTTCATGCCCACACATGTAGATATTTGTGTGCCTCCATCTGCATAGAGATGCAACACACTGTTACTTTATCCTCTGGCAGGTGGACTAATCCACATCTTAGAGATAATTCAAATAGCCTCGAGAGACTGAGGGTGCATCACTCTCCAAGGTGAAACTCAGACTGTGGAGTTAAAAGTTTCTAGATTCTGAGTCTGGTTGCCCATTAGTGCTTTGGAGCAGAGCCCCAGCAGTCAAATCCACATGGTCACATCTTCACCTGTGTCTGCTTTATTCAAGTCCCAGGCTGGATGTGGGGAAATTGGACCAGACCTGACTTTCAGAGACTTTCCTGGGGTAGGTTTTCAAGTTTTCTACTCACTGCTATCAAAGGCAGAGTGGGAGGAGGGGAATTAGCAAGGCAAAGTGCCCCCAAAACCCAGATGAAGAGGTGATGAAGGGCTGTCTGTTGGGGCTGAGTCAGGGCACTGTGATGGACCAGCACTAGCGAGACAATAGGAGGTTCCCCCTGAAAAAGTGGGAGCCCCAGAAAAGGCAGAATTGGGTGGTGGTGATTTGCTTTTTCACAAACCACTTTACAGATGAGAAGACTGAGGCTCAAGGAGGTTAGTTACTTCTCCGAGTGTGAGTTTGGATCCAGGTCTGCCTGTTGTCCTCACTGCCTTGCTTAAGCGTGCAGGAAGAGACTCCCCAAGAGCAATGGCTTGGGCGGAGCCCGCCCCCAGGGTGCTCCTTATTGACGAAGAGAAAAGGTTTTCTTGGATCCTCCTGGTCAAAGCTAGATTAGAGTGTAGCCATGGCTGGTTCCTAATGACTTGGTCTGCAACCCAGGCTGATCTCAGCCAGGGAGCATTGGTGTGGGTATGCTGGTGGTTTAGATATTGAAACAATGTGTGTGGTTGGTAAATGCCATAGCTCTAAGACCACCTCCCCAGTGCCTCTTGTCCACCCCAACCCCTCCCCACGACCGAGGAGTCGGCATCGCAGACCACAGGCTGTGCCTGTTGTACCTGGTCAGCACACGACACACAGGTTGTAAACACTGAGTATCACCCAGGGGTAGAGCTGTTGCATTCCTTCAGCTACAGTATAATGTGGCTTGCTGACAGTGACCTCAGCAGTAGATTAATGTGTGTCTTCTCCTCATGCCCAACAGGGGTTCTGCCTCTTTTCTGAGGGGAATCCTGAGCCTCACAGGGATCCAGGCCTCACTCATGTCTCCTGATGCTCCCGTGGCTGCCTTGCCTTGGGCTCACCTTCCTGTTGCTCCAGCCCTGCCTCCCTCCTTGGTCTGCATGCCCTGGAAGCTGGCTGACAAGGCTTCCTGGGCTGTCTCATAGCAGTGGACCAGGACCCCACTGGGCTGAGGAATGAGCCTACAGTTGACCCGGGCATGCTGACACAAGAGGCCAGCCATCCACCTCAGCTTTGCAGCCCTAGAACCACTGGTGCTTGGGGGATTCATTCTGGGGCTGGGCTTTCCTGGTATCTTTCTCACGAAGCACAATGTGCTCTCATAAGTATCCTGAATGGAATATTTTCAGGGACTGACCACATCTGCAGAGGCTTTTTTATGTGAAAACAGGGTCTGGGATGGGGGTGGGATCTTCCCCTGCTAATGCAGATCCGGGACTAACACTATGTGTCAGGGTGGTTTTGAGTGAGGGTTGGGGTTCCGTTCTCGCTCCTTCCCTTGCTGGCTGTCAGACTGGACAAGTTAGCCAACTCCTGTGGAAGTTTGGTAAGGCCTGAGATCTCTGTAGCGTGATGGGGAGAAGCTGCCTGAGAGAAACAATGGCGAGGAATGGTAGAGAGGGTTGGGGAAGTGAGGGGTGAGGAAGCGGGAGAAAGAAGGAGAGCAAGAGTGAGTGAGCCCCCTGGGTTTCCCCCAGGGTCTGAGAGGTGCCCCTCTGAGAAGCACCGAGGTGGGTCACATAGTCCTGCAGTCTTCCTCATACACCCGGCACCTGTGGAACCTGAGTCACTCACCTGGGACGAGCTGTAGGCTCCTCTCGGCCTCAGCCACCCAACTAGTTTTCATGCCTGATGTTCTTGATAACCTGATTCTGAAATGCTCTCTGCTTATCCTGACACATTTTATGCTAGAGTTTTGGGTTTCTTTTCCTCTAGCTCATTCTGAGGGGTTTGATGAAGGAGATACTACCAGAAGTTGTTTCAGCTGTCAAGATATGAAATATCTTTTGACATTCTTCAACCATTTTTTCCCCTTCCAGGTGTCACTTGAGTTAACAAAACAGGAAAGAAGACTTAGGATTTGGTGTTTTTTTTTTTTTTTTTTACACAGGAAAAACCATCTTCAGCCTATAATTATGGTTTCTGTATAGAATATTTGAAAATGACATTTAGTAGCTAATGTGAAGAATTAACAAGTATGTGTCATTTGAGAAACTGAAGGGGAAAAAGGAACTCAGACAATGAGGGCAGAAACCTAAGAACCTCACAAGGTGTGGGGCCCCGAGTGCCACCTGCAAAGGGAAGGCGTGATGACGAACATGCTCTGTGCATGTCTGCCTGCAAGGAGGGGCCTCTAGGTGCCAGCTGTCATCAGTTGACAGATGGGTGCCACTTGGGGAGACATGAAATGCCTACACATGTGAAATCTGCAGTGTGTTGTGAAGGCCAGCCATTTCACACTCGTGGAATTCACTCGTGAAAAAGGGGCTCCCCAGGGACTGGTTTCTAAGATGAGAGGTCAGTGTTCTGGTGTTAATAGTAATGACTCTTAGCAAGGCAGGGCTTTAAGAAAGTGGGGTACACAGAGATGTGAGTAGGCCCAGAATACCTTCCAGCCCAAATGCAAGCTGGGGGACACTCCTGGTCCCATTCATCTCCACCATCTCACAGTGCTCTGGGTGACACCAGCATTTGAGAGGCAGAGATGGCTCTTTTCATAGAATCAAAATCTGCAGGCTAACAGCCCCACCCAGAGTGAACTGGAGATGAAGAAGTCAGACCTTTCAATACTATGGTAGGGAGTATTTTCTGAGCCTTGCTCCCTTTTCAGGCAACACTGCAGCAATGATAATATCTTTTCCTATTCTAAGCAGTGCCTTTTCCTAATAAATAGCTTAGTTATAGGAGATATATTATATACTTTCAGGTTGTGCCAGAAAGAGCCTTATCTCCCATTTCCAGGCCTGTGGCATATATTTCTGTATAATGGATGGCCAACTTAGGAGGAATCGTTTCATAGATACTCTGTGTCTGAAGGGATATGGTTTATATTATCTCAGCTGACAGAAATCTAAGTCAGATGTCCTGCTGACAAAGGATGGAGACCAATATCTGATTTTAAATGGGCAGTGAGTATTAACTTGGTTAGTTGAAAAGTACAACATTATGCTGACCCTGAATGGCTATGTTAAGGCCACTGGGGCCAGAGCAGTGCCAGCCAAGAAGTGAAGCAAAGAGTTTGAACATGCCCATTATGTCAAGCTGCATCTGCATTAAGAATAAAACCTCTTAAGATGGCAGATTGCAATATTGTGGAAACTGAAGTGGCTAGTGGAAAGAAAGCTGGCCGTACAGAAGTGCAGCTCCTGGTGGTTCCAGTATCCTTCTGCTTAGATATTTAGGACTGAAGTTCATTACATGTGCAAAGGCTGGTAGTTAGTGAGTGCCCTAGTGCAGCTCTTCCTGGACTCACATTATAACACTCTGGGGAGCCAAGAAGAGGCAACTCTGTCAGAGGCACTGGACCAGCACCGCCTCCCTTCTGAGAGCCAAGGGAAGAGTGTCTTGGCCCAGCAATTGGAGGCTGGCTTTAGTGTTTAATCTGAGAAGCAGATGAAGCTGGGTCATCATGTAGCTAATTTCTGGATGATGCACAATGTATTTGTCCCAGACAAAAGAGCAGTTCTCAAAACCTAGAACTGACTCAGTCCACGGACAGCGTCAGGAAGGAGTAACCTTTTATGTTGTAGAGAGACAACCTGGGGAGGCTTTGGACACCTGAGGTTGGAGTGGAGGCTCTCATCCCAGTCACTTACTGATCAAAATCACTCAGAGGGTTGCTGTAATTTTGCCTAACTCCTTTATTGAGATACAATTCACATCCCATACAATTTGCCCATTTAAACTGTACAGTTCAGTGGTTTTAGTGTATTCACAGATATTTGCAACCATTCAATTTTAGAGCATTTTCATCACCTCACAAAGAAACCCTTTGTGAGGGTTTCTTTGGATATCATTCCCGTGTCCCAGCATTCACCCCACCCCCTAAGCAATGACTGATCTTTCTGTCTCTCTAGATTTACCTTTTCTGGATATTTTATATAAATGCAATCATAAGTGAGCTTTTGTGACTGGCTTATTTCACTTAGCACAATGTTTTCAAGATTTTTCCATTTGTATCATACATCAGTATTCATTTCTTTTTATGGCAAAATAATATTCCATTGTATATAAATACTACATTTTGTTTATCCATTCATCTGTTTATGGACTCTTGGGTTACTTCTAACTTTTTGCCTATTATGAGTAATGCTGCTAAAAACATTCACATTTTTGTGTGGATACCTGTTTTCATTTCTCTTGGGTATATACCTAAAATGGAATAGCTGGATCAAATTATAACTCTATGTTTTACTGTTTAAAAAACGATCAAAGTGGCTGCATCATTTGCTATTCTCACCAGTAATGTATGTAGGTTCTGATTTCTTATCGGGCTTTTTGTCAGAAGGGTGAGAAGTGGTTTTGATTTCTATATCTCTGATGACTAATGATTTCAAGCTTCTTTTTATGGGCTTATTGGCTATTTGAATATGTTCTTTGGAGAAATGTCGCTTTAGATCCTTTGTTCATCTTTAATTGGGTTGTCTTTTTATTATGATGTTGTAAGAGTGTTTTATATATTCCAGATACAAGTCCCTTATCAAGATAATATGATTTGCAAATATTTTCTCCCATTCTGTAAGTTGTCTTTTTACTTTCTGTATGATGCTCTTTGAAGAACAAAAGGTTTCAATTTTGATGAAGTCCAATTTATCTATTTTTAAAATTTTGTTGCTCATACTTCTGGTGTCGTATCTAAGAATCCACTGCTAAAGCTAAGGTCATAAAAATTTATTTCTATGTTTTCTTTTAAGAGATGTATAGTTTTAGCTTTTCCATTTAGGCTTGTGCTCTATTCGAGTTTTTTGTGTGTAGTGTAAGGTAAGAGTCTAACTTCATTCTTTTGCATGTGACTATCCAGTCATCCCACCATGGTTTGTCAAAAAAAAACTATTCTTTTCCCCATTGAAGGGAGTCATGATTTCCCTTGTGGAAAATCAGTTTACCATAGACACACAGCCTTATTTCTGGACTCTCAAATCTATTTATTTGATCTGTCTATTTTTACGCTAGTCCTGATTACTAGTATTTTATGGTAAACTTTGAAATCAGCAAGTATGAGTCCTCCAACTTTGTTCCTATACTTCAAGAGTGTTTTGGCTATTCCAGGTCCCTTGTAACTCTACATGTATTTTAGAATTAGCTTATAAATTTCTACAAAGAGGTCACCTGGTATTCTGATAGAGATTGCATTGAATCTATAGCTCTTTTTTTTTCTTTTGAGAATATTGCCATTTTAACAATGTTAAGCTTTCAAATTCATGAACATGAGATTTTTTTTTCATTTTACTTGAATCTTAAATTTTTCTCAACAGTTTTGTAGTTTTCAGACACTTTGTTAAATTTCTTAAATTATTTCAAAGTGTTTATTCTTTTTGATGATACTATAAATGAAATTCTTAATTTTATTGTTGGGTTGTTTATTGGACATGTATAGAAATACAATTGATTTTTATGTATTTATTTTGTATTCTGCAATCTTGCTGACTTATTAGTTGTAATAGTTTTATAGTGGATTTCTTAGGAAATTTCTATGTACAAGCTCATGTAATAGAGATAATTTTACTTCTTTTTTTCAAATCCAAATACCATTGTCTTAGTCTGTTTTATGTTGCTATAACAGAATACCATAAACTGAATAATTTATATTGAACAGAAATTTATTTGGCTCATAGTTCTAGAGACTAGGTAGTCCAAGATCATATCATTGGCATGTGACAAGGGACTTTGTGCTGCCTCATCTCTTGGCAGAAGGCTGAAGGGCAAGATAAGGTGAAAGTGAGAAAGGGAGGGAGCCAAGCTTGTTTCTGTTTCCAGGAACTCATTTCTGCAGCAAACCACTATTTTGATAATGGCATTAATCCATTCATCAGGGCAGAGCCCTCATGACCTAGTCACTTCTTACAGGTCCCACCTCTCCATACCTTTGTACTGGGGACTAAGTTTCCAACACATGAACTTTGGGGGACACATTCAAACCAAAGCACAATTTATTTATTTATTCATTTACCTACCTATTTTTATGGCTTGAACTTCCATTATAGTTTTGAGGAAAAGTGTTAAGAGCAGGTAATTCTTTTCTTTTTCCTGATTTTAGATGAAGCATTTAATGTTTCACCATTAAGTTAGATATTACTATCATTATTACTATTTTGGAGATGTCCTCTATAAAGCTGAGAAAACTTCTATTCCTAGTTTGAGGGCTTTTCTTTCTTTCTTTTTTTTTTTTTTTAATCAGGAAAGGGTTTGGATTTTGTCAAATGCTTTTGCTGCATTTACTGAGATGATCATGTGGCTTTTGTTTTTTTATTCTATTGATTTGGTGTGTTACATAATTGATTTCCAGATGTTAAAACAACCTTGCATTCTATAGATAAATCTCATTTGGTTATGGTATATAATCCTTCTTAAGTGTTGCTGGATTTGGTTTGCTAGTATGAGATTTTTGCAGTCATATTTATAAAAGGTAGCTCTATAGTTTTCTTGTGATGTCTTTGACTATTTTGGTATCAGAGTATTATTGGGCTCATACAATGTATTGGGAATCGTCCTCCTTTTTTATAGTTTTAGAAGAGTTTGTAAAGAATTGGTATTCTTTAAATGATAGAATTCACCAGTGGCCCTGGATTTTCTTTTTGGATAGCTTTTTAAAGTTAATAATTCAATCCCTTTACTTGTTGTAGGTCTCTTCAGATTATTTCTTTTTGGGTCAGTTTTTGTGGTTTGTGTCTTTGTAGGAATTGTCCATTTCATCTAAGTTACTTATTTTATTGGCATACAGTTGTTTACAGTGTTCCTTTATAGTCCTTTTTATTTCTGTAAAGTTGTTAGTAATGTGTCAGCTTTCATTTCAGATTCTGGTAATTTGAATTTTTCTTTCTTTTTCTTGTTCAGCCTAGCCAAAATTTTGTCAATTTTCTTATCTTTTGAATGAATCATCTTTTGGTTTCACTGATTTTCTCAAAATGTTTTTTCTAGTCTCAATTTTATTCATTTTCATTCTAGTGTTTATTCTTTCCTTCCTTTTTGCTTTTGCTTTCTTTGTTGTTCTTTTTCCAGTATGTTAGGGTGGAAGTTTAACCTATTGCTTTGAACATTTTCTTTGTTCTTAGTAGAGACATTTGCAGCTATAAATTTTTCTCTAAGCACTGCGGTAACTGTACTCCATAAGTTTTGGTCTCTTGTTTGTTTATTTTCATTTATCTCAAAATATTTTGTTTTTTTCTCATTTGATTTTTTCTTGGATGCATTTGTTATTTAGGAGTACATTAGTTAATTTCACATATTTGTGAATCCCCCAAATTTCTTTCTGTTATTGATTTCTAATTTTATTGCATTATGGTCAGAAAATTCACTTTTGATTATTTCCACCCTTTAAAATTGATTGAGGTTTATTTTATTGCTTATCCTATGGTCTGTCCTAGAGAATGTCCCACGTGCATGTAAGGAGAATGTGTAAGGTATTGTTGGGTGGCGTGTCTGTTGCATCTAGATGGTTTATAGTGCTTTGGAGTCTTTTATTTACATATTAATCTTCTGCCTAGTTGTTCTACTCTGTACTCAAAGTCAGATACTGAAGTCCTCACCAGTCATTGTTTAATTGTCTATTTATTTTTTCATTTCTGTCAGTTTTTGCTTCATGAAATTTGGTGCTCTATGTTTAGGTGTGTATATGTGAATAATTGTTACATCTTCCTGATAGATTTACTCTTTTATCATCATAAAATGTTTCTCTTTATCTTCAGTAACAGTTTTTTTAAAAAAGCTATTTGTTGCATTATTCTAACCATTCCAGCTTTCTTCTGGTTGCTGTTTCTATAATACACTTCTTTTCATTTTCATTTTGCTTTTAGCCTGTATCTTTGAATCTAAAGTATTTCTCCTATAGATAATATATACTTGGTGCATTTTGTAAAAATCTAGCCTGAAAAAATCTCTGCCTCTTGGATTATTTAATTCATTCACACTTATTATGAAGTATGAAGTTAGCATAGCATATATTCGTATAGCTATAGCACAGATGTGGTATAGTATATAGTATACTAAAGAAATATGTAGCATATCATATATACTTACACTGCAATGGCATCTTGTTTTTGTTTATATGATATATATTTATTACTTCATTATATAAACCTTATTTAAAAGCGTATTTCTGGATATTTTTATTTATTCCTGTAGATTTCAGTTACCATCTGGATTTCTTAGCCAAATATATCTCTGCATTCAACCATTTTCTTCATGTTGTTTTCAGCAAATATATTACATTTCTAAAGGTTATAGACCCAACCATACATTGCATAACATTGCCTTATACAATTGTAATTTAATCAGTGTAAAAGGTGAAGGGATGGGCATTTATTTCACTCATATTTCATAGTTATATATACACCTTTTTGGTGATTTAATTTTTGTCTTATGGCTTTAAGTTACCATCTTGGGTTATTTGCTCTCAGCATGCAGAACTTCTTTTAGCATCTCTTGTAAGCCACGTCTGCTAGAACTAAATTATCTCAGTTTTTCTTTATCTGTTAGTGTCTTTATTCTGTATTCTTTTTTTAAGAAATAGCTTTGCTGGATATAGGATTTTTGGTTGACAGTTTGGTTCTTTGATACTTTGAATGTGTTATTTCATTGTTTTGATGGCCTTTGTTGTTTCTACTAAGAAGTCAGCTTTTAATGTTATACATTTTCACTTGTAATTTTCTTGTGATGAGTCATTTTTTTCTTGTCTGCTTACAATGTTTTTTCCTTGTCTTTGGCTTTTTGCTTTTGTTTTCTGTAATGTGTCTTTTTGTAGATTATTTGCATTTATGTGAATTGGAATTAATTGAGCTTCCTGGATGTGTAGGTTATTATTTTTTAATAATTTTAGAAAGTTTATATTCATTCAGTATCTTTTTCTGTTCCTTCTCTTTGTTCTCTCCTTTTTGTATTCCCATCACCCATATATTAGTGAATGTAATGGTATCTCGCATCTGAGGCTCTGTTCATTTTTTCTGGGTTTTGTTTTTTGGTGGGGGAGAGATTGCATAGTCTCTATTTATCTTCAGCTTTGTTAATTCTTCTTCCTTCAGTTCAAATATGCTGTTGAGTCCTTCTAAAGAATGTTTTATTTCAGTTATTGTGTTTTTAAGCCCAGAATTTCTATTTCGTTCTTTGTATAACTTCTGTCTTTATATTCTCTATTTGATGTGATATCATAATATTTACCATTACCTATTTAATTATGGTTTTTAAAAAAATTATTTGAACATATTTATAATAGCTACTTTGAAGTCTTTGTCTGTTAAACAAAGAACAATTTCTGGTCACCCTCACAGGCAGTTTTTTATTGCCTGCTTGTTTTTTTCTTTGTGTATGTGTCATATTTTCCCATTTTTTGCATGTCTTGTAATTTTTTTTATTAGAAACTGGACGTTTTAGATAATATAGCAACTCTGGTTTCATCGTCTGGGGTTTGTTATCATTCTTTGTTTTTAGTGATTTGCTGGATTATTTTAGTGAAGTTTACTCCCTCCCTCCTCTGCCCCCCTTCCCAATATGAAGCCCCTGATACTGCTTTGCTTTTCAGAGGGTAATGCCTTGGGTAGAGCACAGTCAATATGAGCTTGATCTTTTTCCCTGGCCACACCAACCCTTAGGCACCTACAACTGTTTTTGTTTTTGTTTTTTTGAGATGGAGTCTTGCTCTGTCGCCCAGGCTGCAATTAAGTGGCGCAATCTCAGCTGACTGCAACCTCCACCTCCTGGGTTCAAGTGATTTTCCTGCATCAGCCTCTCAAGTAGCTGGGATTACAAGTACATGTCACCACACCCAGCTAACTTTTGTATTTTTAATAGAGTTGGGGTTTTGCCATATTGGTCAGGCTGGTCTTGAACTCCTGACCTCAGGTGATCTGCCCACCTTGGCCCCCCCCAATGTGCTGGGATTATAAGTATGAGCCATTGCGCCTGGCCAGGCACCCACAATTGTTGACTGACTGTTCTCTCTTTTTTTTAAAAACAATGCCCTGGGGCATAAATTGCTCTACAGTGTGCTTGGATCAAATCCTGGCTCTTCTGAAGGGATGTTTCCCAAGGCCAGTATTTGAGATATGTCCTCCTCCCAGCTGTCTCTTCCTCTGGATCTCCCCAGCAACCTTATCAGCCTACAGTTTAGCTTATATCTCCAATGAATCTATCAGTCCCTTCCCAGTTGTTTTCCACTACAAACCGTGGCTGTTTTGAGAGTAGGCCTGAGCTTATCCACACTCAGTTGCAACTAAAGTCAGTTCATTTGGGAAGAAATTTCAAACTATTTGTTTTATGGCCTGCTTCCTCCCAGCCTCCCCTGGGCATAATCTCTGAGCCACAGTTTTGGAGCTGGGAGGGCGGGTAGGGACGATGGCATGATTCTCTCTTAGTGACATGTATGTTTAGAAGTTGTGTACTTAGCTCAGTGGAAGGGGAGTAGTAGCCTCAAGTCTTCTCAACTTGCCTCTCCTAGTGTGGACCATTTGCCTTTCAAGTTTGGGCAAGAGCAGTCAGGGTTCCAGTCTTCTCAGCAAGTCATGCCCAAAATAGAGCCTTCGAGTTGATGGACTAAGGGAGCCTCCATCTCTCAGCTGTGTGTGCCCAGAACTTAGCCTCAGCAACAGGCAGCTGGTGGCCGGATGAGAAATGCTGATGCCCTGCCCCTCCTGGGATGAATGGCCTCCAACTGTGAACTCTGGGGAGACCACGCCCCATGTTCTTGGCTGTATCAGTTCAGAGTGGAGTTTGTGTTTTGCCAAACTTGTATGAGAGAGGGAGGGAAGGAACAGGTCTTTTGTTCAAACACCATAGTGTCTTATTATTCTTACTGAGATTTAGTAGGTTTTCTTGAATAAATGTTTCTTCATTTGCTATATGCCCTTAGAAACAACTCCAGAGTTTATAACTTTCACCAGTTACACTATGGAACAGGTCTGTGGAGCTCCTCATATTGTTGTGCCAGAAGTGTTTACGCTCTCAGGAAGCTTCTGAAACATGCACATGCCCTTCCCTGCTCTGGAAAATCAGAATTTTTTTTTTTTTTTTGAGACGGAACCTTACTCTGTCACCAGACTAGAGTGCAATGGTGCGAGCTTGGCTCACTGAATATTAGCCTCCTGGGTTTAAGCGATTCTCCTGCCTCACCCTCCTGAGTAGCTGGGATTAGAGGCACACGCCACCATGCCCAGCTAATTTGTGTATTTTTAGTAGAGACGGGGTTTCACCATATTGGCCAGGATGGTCTCCATCTCTTGACCTCATGATCCACCCACCACAGCCTCCCAAAGTGCTGGGATTACAGGCGTGAGCCACTGTGTCCAGTCCAATCAGAAAATTAAAGATGTGGGTAGAGCTTGGAAAAATCCATGAGATATTGGTGTGCAGCCAGGGTTACCGTTACTACGGTAACATTAGTGAAAGCATGGGCTTTGTGTACGAGTCATAGCTCTGATACTTAACAGTTTGCGATCTTGGGTACAGAATCACTTACAGATAAGAAAAAATGGGCATGATAATGGTTTCTACCCCAGAAAGTTGTGAGGATTAAGTGAGTTAACAACACTTAAAAAGAAAATATTAAATATTACAATATATAACAATATGTCACATAATGCTAATAAATTGATGATGATGACAGTGATGCAGTCTTTATATATTAGGATATTCTTCAATTCTGACCACAACTTGGATGTTCTCGTTTCCTTTAGTATCATGTAAAAGCCCAACAGAAATGTCCCTCTCGTAACTGTATTTATCCAGACCCATGTTTTCCTTTATGATTGAAATACTGAACCTCACTTATTAGTTTTGATTTGTATCAGAATGAACCTTACTTATTTCTTTTTTCAAAGGGTCAGTGTGGCTGGGCGAACAAACTTTTTTTTTTTTAAGCCAAATATGTGTGAACCTTTCCTCTAATTATTCCTGTCCAGGAATTCATGAGATTATCAAGCAGATATCAGCTTGTGACTGACATTTCTGTCCTTGTGTAATTGCTTCTTAAACATGCAAATTCAGATGGAGCATCCCATAGCTCAGAGCCTAAGGAAGAAGAATGTGACTTACTAAAAGGCTTTTCCTCAAAGTCATAGTAATGGATATTAGTGTGGGGACTCAAGTGGCATGATCCCATGTGGCCATGCTGGCTGGAGGGAGTCTTGCCTGTGTCAGGGAGAGCAAGCCCAGAATCAGCAACCTGACCTAGGCAGCAACCTGACCTAGGCAGCAACCTTGCATGTTTTTCACATGTACCCCCAAACCTAAAATGCAATAAAAAAATTTAAAAAAAAGAAAAGGAAAAAAACCTTTAACCCCCTACTGATTTATACCTTTTGTGGTTTCATTATACAAAGGCAGCCAAAGTTCCAGAAGGAAAGCTCAGTGAGCCAGCACAGTGATGGAACTCAGTCCTCCTCTGAAATGACAGCACTGGGGTGCCACCGTGGTGATGTACCATGATGCATCACCTGTTAATCTCCTGATAGTATTTTCTTATTTATAGATGTCCCCTGACCCTTTTTTTTTGTATAAAAGTGGGCTCATGTGGTATGTATACTCTTTTCTTAATGTTAGGTATTTGTGTTAGTGGTCTTTAACTTGTCACTCTGTGCCCTGCCAAATAGAGGCACGGGTGCCAGACTTGGGAGCAGGCAGGCTCCAGGTGGGGTTCTATACCTGTCACCCACAGCCTGAATATCTTGGACAAGTCGTTCTGGCTCCCTGAGCTGTGGGGGCCAGGGCCAGGAGGTACTGTGTGTGCTACAGCCATTAAGAATCCAGCTTTGAAGCTCCCCAAAAGACCTCGATTTGACAGTCACACCCCCACCTCCCGAGCATGCTGTTATCAGCTGGGTGGACCTGGGAAATTCATCCCACCTGTCTGGCCTTTGGTTTCCTTACCTGTGAAGTGGGGATGACATTCCTCCCACGGTGCTGTGAGCATTCAGGCTGTTCTGGAGAGGCTCCTCCCCAGCAGAGGTTTACAGGTAGACTGCTCTGAGGCTGGCCCAGTCACTTGCTGTAGAGTACAACTGATCTTAGAATTTGGTAAATTTTGAGCTTAAAGAAAAAAAATGACTGTATTCTTTTCATTAATTATCTTTCTTTTTAATTCTTATTAGTTTTGTTTTTTCTTATTCAGTTTGGGATGTTTAGTGATATAATTTTTTAATTGCTTTACTTTGGATATTTTAGATTTCACAAGTGACTGTCAGGAATTCTAGGAGTGTGATTTGGGCAGGTGTGTTTAGGGTAGGGGCAGGCAGGCAGACAGCTTCTGTGGCTGTCAGAATCTGTATTGGAAAGGGAGGGAGGTGGCTGCCAGGCACCCTTTGCAGTCCGTTGTAGATTCAGTCCCTCAGCATTGGGTGAGGTCCTGGATTCTAAGAAGCTTGCAGGGAAGAGCTCGCAGTGCCCAGGTCAGAGCCCTGGGGGACGTGAACATCTTAGGCCTGTGGTCACTCCTGGAAGGCTTCACTTCTTGGGATTCCTTAGCACAATTCAGTTTCTTGGTTGCTTCCTTCAGTGACACTGATGAGACTAGGGGTCCCATTCATGCTGACTCCAGTGTCCTGTTCTTGCATGCACTGTACCATACGTTGTCACTGCTGGTACTGCTCTGCCTGCTCTGCTGGCGGAGCTCTCCTGGCCCGGCACTTGGTAGGTGCTCCATTGTTGCTGGTTGAAAAATGCAGGTAGGTTTGGTGAGCCCCTTGGAGCTGGAAAAGCTGACAGTATGTACCTGTGATTAAGGTGAGAGGGAATGGGAAAGGAGTGTGTTTTCCCCACTCTGAAGGGCACTGAGTACTTTTGTGTTTAGAGCAAATCAGAAGCAAACCTAGGAAAGTTTTCCCGTCACTTCCTCACGAGACCAGCCCAGACTTGGCATCACATATTTTCAGAGTAAGATAGGAAAATTGGACCCAACTAATATAATATTACAATTTTTAAGGCACTCACTATATACCAGGCACTGGGCTAAGTGTTTTAAATATTTTATCTCCTTCAATTCTCACAGTAGCCCTCTGAAGATTGGCTCTGATTCAGTCCCCCTCATTTTATAAATGAAGAAGAGAACCCAGAGACGTTGTATAACTGGCTGAGGGTCACACAGCTCATTCGTATGCTCAACCATATGCAATATTGCCTAAATGTGAAATCATGTGTAGGAAATGAATATCTTGGAGATTGCGCTTTGCTGGCTGAGCTGAGAAAAGCTGTGTCCTGTTGTGATCTCTCTGTGAGTCATCACACTGGCACCACTGAGACTGGCCCAGCTGTTTCTCAGAGCTCGGGTGGGCTGACCAGGCCAGAGAATACTTTCCTCCCATGCTGTAGTTTTGAGGAGATGAATCTTCTTTTGGTTTAAATAACACAGAGTTCAGGATACCCAGATTGAAACCCTTTAAGAGGCTGCAGAAACTTAGGCTGGCAACGGCCATGGCTTTCAAAATGTGATGGTTTGCACTGTCTTGTGTGCTGGTCGAGGATGGATTATCAGAAGCTGTGGGAACAGATGATATGCTCTAGCAGTTTGAATCTTGTTTCTGCATTTCCTGCTTACAGAAGAGGATTTTTACATACCTACTGGTTGTGGATTATCACGTCTGCACACCTGTTGGGGATAAACTTGGGCTGGGACTGCCAATGCTTCAGAATTACAGGAAGTCCTGGCGCGGCTGCCTCTTGGAGGAAGTTGATAGGGATGTATGACGGAAGGGTATTCAGAGCTCCCTTTAAGTGGCAAATTGAAAAAGCCACTTAATCAAAAAAATGGCTGTGGTTCATCATGTTTCAATCTCGTTTTGAGCTGCCTCTCTACCCTCAGAAGATTTTTGCATTTATCAACTTGCAGTGAACAAGCTTGTCTCTGAGCCTGGCAATGACAGCCTGGCTATGGAAATGTCATTCTGGTGAGGGTGGCATCTCTTGCTGTGTGGCAGAGTCCAGGAGAAGCAAAGTTAATTGTGTTTCTGTGATGTCCAGGTTCGGAACGTCAGAAGTCATCATTCCAAGTCAGAGGGATTGGCTAGTTACTGAGAAACTTGAATTGCTTGGGTGGAACCCTGACCAAGAGGACTTTGAGGCATAGGAGATAATTTTAGAAATTTGTAACATTGGCAAAAATAAGAAAGGGATTTTGGCCTGTTCATTTGCCATGTTGTCACTGCACCAGTCAGGTCAGTCTTCCTGTTCTAAACATAAAATTCCCTCTCTGGGTGGGCAGAGTACCTGGAGCCAGCAGAGCAGTCGCCTGTCTCATTTCACCCTTGACCTGGCAGCTGGTATTTTCCCTCTCCATGTGTCCATCCTGCTGCTCTGATCTCACTCTCCATCAAGTCCCCACAGTAGAGGGTGGCTGTCTGCCTGAATCCCGGATGCTATGCCCATTTTCTTTTTTATTTGTATAAATTCAGGGGGTAAAAGTACAGTTTTGCTACATGGATACATTGAGTAGTGGTGAAGTTTGGGCTTGGAGTGTAACCATCACCTGAATAGTGTACATTATACCCAGTAAGTAATTTCTCATCCTTCACCTCCCTCCAATGTTTCCAATGCCTATTATTTCATTCTTTATGTCCATGTGTACACATCATTTAGCTATCATTCGTAAATGAGAACATGCATGATTTCACTTTCTGTTTCTTAGTTGTTTCACTGAAGATAATGGCCTCTAGTTCCATCCATGTTGCTGCAAATGACATGATTTCATTCTTTTTATGGCTGAGTAATATTCTATGGTACACATACCACATTTTCTTTAGTCATCCACTGATGGACACTTAGTTTAATTCCATGTCTTTCCTATTGTGAATAGTGCTGCATTAAACGTTTGGATGCATGTATCTTTTGGATATGCTGGCTTCTTTTCCTTTGGGTGAATACTCAGCAGTGGGATTCCTGGATCAAATGATAGCTCTATTTTCAATTCTTTGAGAAATTTTCGTACTGTTTTCCATAGAGGTTGTACTAGTTTACATTCCCACCAAGTGTGGATAAGCCCTTTTTTGACCTTTTTTGATAATGGCCACTCCTACTAGTGTAAGACAGTATCACATTGTGGCTTTAATTTGCATTTTTCTGATGATTAGTGGCCATGCCTATTTCCTCCTCAGGGTTTCAGCAGACTTGCTCTCCTACCTGCCTGACATCCCATCTGTCCTTTTTCCTCTCTATATAAATTCTGCCTGCTTTCAAAGCCACCTAGCCTCATTCCTGAAAGCTTCTCAAATCCTGTCAGCCTTAGAGCTCTTGCAGTAACTGATGGTAGAATGATGCAGTCTGGGGTTTACCAACTCTCCTGCATTGTTCTGAGTGTGCTGGTTCCTAGCTAGCACACTCAAAACAATGTACTGTGGGCTGACACATTTTCTTTCTTTTAATTTTCTTTTCTTTTCTTTTTTGGGACAGAGTCTCATTCTGTCACTCAGGCTGGAGTGCAGTGGCATGATCCAGGCCCACCACAACCTCTGTCTCTCAGGTTCGAGTGATTCTTCTGCCTCAGCCTCCCAAGTAGCTGGGATTACAGGCATGTGCCACCACGCCCGGCTAATTTCTGTAGTTTACTAAGTAGAGACGGGGTTTCGCCATGTTGGCCAGGCTATCTTGAACTCCTGACCGCAGGTGATCTGTCTGCCTCGGCTTCCCAAAGTTTTGGGATTACAGGTGTGAGTCACAGTACCCGGCCATCTGATGTGTTTTCTGTCAAGCGTCATGCCCACTCAGAAAAGGCAGTGCATAAATATGACAGGATATGCCGGGCTCAAAAGGTTGGTGCTCTGAGGTATTAGGGAGGAAAGGTCATGGTGTGTACAGTTTGTCTTCAAGTGGTTTGAAATGGAAAATAGTGTGTGTGTGTTTGTGTGTGTGTGTAAATGTTGAAGCAAGTGGGATAAAGTGTTCAAAATAGGACAGTCTAGGAGAAAAATATACAGGTGTTCTTTGTGCTATTTTTATTCTTGAAACTTTTCTGTGAATTTTTCCAAATAAAAATATATTTGTTAACCACTGTGGTCATCCTGGAGCCGCCTCTTGCACATATCCACATCCTGTCCCACTAGAAGTCTGTCAGCTCTCTGTGCAGGACAGCTTCTATTGCCACCCTCCTTGCCTGCTCTCCTGGTGACCACCCTGTCAGGCTGTCATCTTCTCTCTCCTGGCAGGCTCTGACTGCCTTTTGAGTAACAATTCTTCTTGCTTCCATCTCTTGTTTCTGGACAACAGCCTTTTCTCCACACTTTAAAATAGCCAGGGCAGTCTTTTTCGGTGGCAAAATTATGGGTAGTTTTAAATTCTTCTTTTGTTAAAATTTTTAAAATTGGCAAATAATAATTGTGTATATTTCAAGATAGTCTTTTATTTTTGTGGTTTTTTTTTTTTTTTTTTTTTGAGATAGAGTTTTGTTCTTGTTGCCCAGGCTAGAGAGCAGTGATGTGATCTCGGTTCACTGCAACTTCCACCTTCCAGGTTCAAGTGATTCTCCTGCCTCAGCCTACCAAGTAGCTGGGATTATAGGCATGCACCACCACGCCCAGCTAATTTTGTATTTTTAGTGGACACAGGGTTTCTCTGTGTTGGTCAGGCTGGTCTCGAACTCCCAACCTCAGGTGATCTGTCTGCCTCAGCCTCCAAAATGCTGGGATTATAGGTGTGAACCACTATGCCCAGCCTCAAGGTAGTCTTTTAAAAACATGCATCAGATTGCATCACGTCTTCACTTACAACGGTAACCTTCTTATAGAAGAGCTTCACTGCCCTCCTGCCTTCTCAGCGCTCATTTCCTCCGCAGCTCACTCTGTACTGTTCTTCAATATGTGAAGCTCATCACCATTTGGGGATCTTCCCATGCGAGGCTCCATCTGCCTGCAAGCCTTTCCCACTGTAATGGTGTATGGCCTATCTCTTTTCATTCATTCACTCCATTTGTTTAGATGCTACCTCCTCAGAAATACTGTCTCTGACCAACTTCTTAAAAAAATATATATGATTCTGGCTGGGCACAGTGGCTCACACCTATAATCCCAACACTTTGGGAGGCCAAGGCTAGAGGATCACTTGAGCCTGGGAGTTAAAGACCAGCCTGGGCAACATGATGAACACTGTCTCTACAAAAAATAGAAAAATTAGTCAGGCATGGTGGTGAATGCCTGTAGTCTCAGCTACTCAAGAGGCTATGGTGGAAGAATCGCCTGAGCTAGGGAGGTTGGGACTGCAGTGAGCTGAGATTGCACCACTGCACTCCAGCCTGGGCGACAGAGCCAGACCCTGTCTCAATAAATAAATAAGTAATATAAATAAAATAAATGATTTCTGTATTCTCTATCATTCTCAATTCTTCTCCAACTTGATTTTTTCATGGTAGAAATGACCCACTGGCCGCTGCTGAAATTGTTTTATGCTTGTCACCGTCCCAGTAGAATGCAGGCTCCACGGGGGAAGGGCTGGGGTTTGTTCTCTGCTGTATTTTTATAGCCTGGAACAGTGGCTCACATATTGTGGTCCCAGAACAACAGCATCAGTATCATCGGGGAACTTGTTAGAAATGAAAATTTCTGGGCCCTCCCCCAGATCTACTGAATCAAATACTCTGGAGAGAGTGCCCAGCAGTCTGTTTTTTTTACAAGTCCTCCAGTTGATTCTAAGGCGTTTGAAAATTCGGGACTCGCTGCTTTAAAATAGTGTCTCAAATAAAGTAAGTTCTAAGAAATGTTTAAATGAATAAGCAAATACTTGGTGTTGTTTTTGTGTCACATTGTCTGTTTTTTGTTGTCTTGATTCATAGAACTTACCATTTTATTCCATAAAAGCATAAGTTTTTCATTATAACAACGTTCATGTGTCAATTCTGGCCTTGTGAGGATTCAAGGTTAAAATACGAATTCTATTTTTATTCTCTCTGTGCCTGCCATCTCCTTTGTTTTATGTGGATGTTAAGCTGTTATATCCTTCATTGGTTTACATTTCCGATAATGGCTGTAATTGAGAAAACGGAATATTGAGAACTCGAAATTATTAATAATTATAGAGGTATCACTTTATGCTGCTGAATATTTATTAAGAGAACATATGATGGCAGGCTGTGTCCTGAGCTGGCATCCTGGCCTAAGCTGGAGTTCATATCAGGACACATTGCCCAGCTAAATGTAGAAACTGCAAGATGGACAGGTCACCTGTTGGGAGGCTGAATAATGTCTGATGTGACCAGAGCCTGTGCTGGTCAATTTGTCAATGTCAGCTCTGAACTCATTCTTGTCTGGAAAACAGATGAAGTGGCCACCAGGTAGAACGACCCAAAATAAAAGAGGCTAAAAGGTTATTTGTTGGAAAATTAGAAGTTTCAACTTACAGAGGATCTCTTGGAGATTTCACTGCTAAGAGCTATTTAGACATTGACTGTTTGTGGTTGTGCTCCATGTATTCCATCTAAAAATGTGGGCTTTCCACTTGAATCACCCTAGAGCAGCAAAAAGTTATTAAAAACATCCAGTGTTCAGCTTGACCTCTAATCCTATGGTATAGAGCTAGTGACAAACGGCCAAGCCGATGTTGGCATGCCGCATACATGAAGCAGGTCATTATATGTAGAGGGTAGGAAATGATAAAATAGACTGGAATTTATCAGTGTAAAGGTGGTCATCCTGGGTTACTGGATTATAGGTTGTTCTTTTCCTTCTCTGTCACTTTCTGGATTTTATGCTGTGAGCATTTTTGTGGATATGTTTGGAATATTTATGGTTAGGTTGGAACACTTTCCATTTGTTTATGAATTGAGATATGCAGAAAAGGAGCTGGACAATCTCAAGGACGATCGGGTCCCAGCCTGCAAGGGATTATTCATGCTCCTCCGATGGGAACTCCTCCAGAAACCAGCCAGGAGGGCAAATGTTTCCTCCACAGGGTGGCCGTATGTCCCCATCACTCTTACTTCCATGGCTTGCTTTGCTGCTGCTCTGAGAGCCAGCTCTGGGTAGGTGTCCAGTGTACAGGCTGGCCCTGGGCCACAGCCAGCAGGCCTCAAAAAAAGAGAATGCCAGGTGCTGGGGGAGTGATCCTAGCCAAGAATGGGGTGAGACGAGGACCCTGGGCATTTCTGAAAAGGATCTTTCCTGTCTCATTCTCTTATCTCACTATTCTCTTGCTATTATTAGAGCACCTGTGCATCAAGTGTTCATAGGTGCCCAGTGCTGTGTCACCTCTGAAGAAGTCTCTTTCTCTCTCCCACTTGTGAAATGGCTCTGTCCCCACCTCATCTCAGTGGGGGAGATGCAGTGCCAGGCACCAGGCACACTGGTGCGCATGAATAGATGCTCAATAAATGGCTATAACTCCTGTCAATAACAATGATGCTGTCTTAGTCCTATCAACTAAATATTGTTATCTTCTTTTTACAGATAAGGAAACTGAGGCAGAGAGGGGGGAGATGGGAGAAGGGAGGGACAGACAGGCACAGAGACACATAGAGCAGAGGATGCAGGCATGTTGATCATCTCATGAAGAGCTCTTCTTTCGGCCATGTGCACAATTAGGGTTAACTTGTCTGGAACTTAGACACTCTGACTCTGAGGGCAGAGGCACATCATGTGGTGGTGAAGCAAGTGGGCTCTGGACTTAAGGGCATGGTTAAATTCTTGCCCTTGCCTCTCCATGCTATAGGACCTTAGAGGAAATGCTTCACACACACATGCCCCGTCCCTTGCTTGTCCCTCTGTGTAATGGGAGTGCTAATAGCACTCCCTCATTGGAGTCACTTATTTAACAAACATTCAGTGAACACTTACTATGGGTCATGCACTCGTAGGGAAGCAGCTCTACCATGGTTGTATCCAAACAGAATAATGGAAGCAATTATGTTTTGAGTGCCTGCTAGAGCCAGGCTCTACACTGAGCACCGTTTCTATGGAGTTATCCCTGATGCTCAGGTCACAGCAGCAGGAAGACATGGGATGCCCCATTTTACAGGGACTCATAGGGTTCCTACCTGCTCACGGACACCCAGGCACAGTCAAGTAGTGATGTGAACCTGGCTGTTTGCTTGCCTTGAAGTCTTCACTCCCTGTGGTTAGGCAGCACTTACACAAACTGTGTGAGACAGCGCTTGGGAAGAATGCCAGTGGCTCACTCCGAACCTGAGCTGGGTACCATGTCTGTGAGAGAGCTGTACCTTGGCTTTTGGTTCTGGCCCAGAATGGTACCTGGCTGAGACATCCCTGTTGGTTGCTCTCATTCTCCTTGCAGAAGTCTGAGAGGGCTCTTGGTCCCTCTCTGTGATCCACATTGGGACCCTGGCCTTGCGGTCTTCATTCACTAACATTTCTCTTCCAAGAGTGCTCCACCCTGCAGAGTTATGTGACCAACCAGGTTTGTGTCCACTTGCGGAGTAGAACTCTGGAGGTGATCTGGGCTCTGGTATCAAACCTGCTGAGAACCAGCTTTGGACAAGTCATATCACCTCCTCGGGCCTTTTAGATTATTTAAGGACCTGCCAACCCTGCCACTGTCCACCCCATGGGCTGCTCCCTAGCACCCCGAGGTTGCTTGACTGAGAGCATTATTTGGCAAGTTAAATGACGTGGACACTAATGAAATACCAGCATACTATCAGCCAATGAATCCCACACTGGTCTGATATGAATACCTTCCCAGGACACTGAACAGCTTTGTTCTTTCTGTTCTGTTCTGTTCTGTTTCTCAGTCCCTCTTTCCTCCCCCTCCTCCAGCTTCCCTTGGGGGAGTCCTCATTCATTCATGGAGGAAGCTGTGTTAGGTATCCCCTCGTGGCTAAGGGAAAGAAAGAGCGCCCTGGACCCTTCACAGCCTCTTCCCCTGGCCTGTGGGCTGTAATGGTCCTCTGACAAGACAAGGGGGATTTGGGGATTCAGGGAAGCAAGGAGAGAAGATGCCAAGCTTCTGGGCATTCATGGAGGCTACCTCAAGGGAAGGCTGGCTTTCTCCTAACAGACTTAGCAGTTGTTCTGTGGGATTCACTGTCCTCCCATGCTGCCTCGTCTTCATTGCCTTTGGCCCTGGTGCAAAGATGCAGAGAATTCTGGGGGTGCTCCATTGGGTTCTATTCAAGGTACATCCATGTGCCTGAGAGATCCCAGGCCCACTTCTCTTAAGGAGGTGGGACCAGAAGAGTCCATACTATATGTATGAATTTGCCTTAGTTTTGAACTGTGGAAATGTGGCCCCAATAATTTACTTATTCTCTCTTTACACTGGTTTCTGCCAATAAAATGCAGTCAAGAGGACTTACCTCCTGGTTCTGCTGCTGACTGTGTGGACTTGGACATGTTACTTGGTGGTTACGTTCAGTTTCCCCATCGGTAAAATGAGAATTACGTTAGTACTCACCCTAGAGTTGTTACTATCCAAGGATGTCGTAGGATAGATCCTTGACACATCCTGAATGCTCACTTATGTTGTCTGTGTTCATGTGCCACTGTCTCCTAGTGGTGACACCTTGGGCAAATTACTTAAGCCTTCTGTGGCCTCAGTTCCCTCATTTGTAAGTGTGTATGATAAGACCTTTATCAGAGAGGCTTAAATGAGCCACAGCATGAAAGTGCTTAGCTGGGCAAATGGAAAGTGCTGCATACATGACCTTTGTTATTTTTTAGGGAGATGTGTTATTGAAAGTGCTCCTATTTTTCCTTCTCCTGTGTTCTTTCTATTCAAATGCAGCCTAGTGAACAGTTAATGGTGCCTTCCCCAGGATTATCAGTATTCTGTTGCATTTTGAAGGGGTGTGTGTGTGTGTTCACCTGCACATGTGTGAGTGTGTGATGTGTGTGCTAAATGATTTCTTTTGCTTTGGGGTGTTTATGTGGTATGTACCCTGTTGTGTGTGTGTGTGTGTGTGTGTGTGTGCGTGTGTTAGAGAGAGGGAGAGAGAGAGAGATGTATGTGCTAAATAGCTTCTTTTGCTTTGGGGCATTTGTGTGGCGTGTACCCTGTTTCCATGTGAGGTCTGCATCTCTTTGCTTTCCTCTGCTTTTGCCTTCCTGACCAAAGTCATCTCAATCTCAGTTGACCTCCTTGTGGACGCACACATGACAGCACTCACAGAAGCTGAGGGTAAGAATATGTTCTGAGTAGTCATCTCTGTTTTCAAAGCTTTACTTTTTCAAAATTGATAAGCTCAAAGACTGGGGCAGGCAGCTCACAAATTTTGAGTGTAAGAGGCTCCTCTGCTTGACTAAAGAAATTTGTGAAGAAAGAAATGTGTTTAACTGGGAGACTGGTGAGATATGTCAGACAGTATTCTCAGAGCCAGCCCATTTGTGGCCGGGTATTTTAGGACCAGTTTTGCAGGCTGCTGACGAGTAGGCCTGCTCCTGGGTTGGAAGAGAGGAACTGCCATCCATTTTCCCTAAAAGAAGAAAAATAGGTGAGCCTGGAAAGCCCATGGGTAGGAACAAAATAATCACCAACTCAATTTGCAGCTGTCTTGGAAGAGACAAGCTGTTGTTTCTCCCCTAGTGAATTTCTGCAAAGAACAAATCCTACCAAGTGAGCCTCATCTCCTCTAATCAAGTGGTGGCCGGGCTGTTGAACATGATGATTGTCCCCAGCGTCCCTTTCACTTGGCCTGTGAGGCAGAGCTGGAGTTGGCCATTCACGGAAATAATGACCTCCTACAAGAACATCCAATTCAATGGCATCCTCAAACCCAGATGCCTCCCTGGATACCAGAGTTTTTCCCCTGGTTAACAGACTGATCACTGGTAAATGTTCACCTCAAGTAAGAAACAATACTGGACTGTGAAGCTGTTGTTAAGCTTTTTTTTAAAAAAATAAAAAATTAAAGTACCAAATATAAAACTAAATATAATTTGCCATTATCTTCCCCAAGATACCATGGGCATTTTGAATTTGATACTGTTTTTCAGAAATAAAATAATCGTTTTCATCTGTTAATGTTGTCTCATGTTAAGGTAACATGAGAAATAGTCCAACAGGACTTACAACCCAGTCATTATCCCATAGTACGCACTGGCCTGGTATATATATGAAATGGTCGGGTAAATATGTAGTGGGTTCTGGGGAGGGTTCTTTTCCTAGTTTGCAGATGGCTGTTTTCTTCCTGTGTCCTCAGATGACAGTAAACGAGGAGAGAGGAAAAGCAGACAGGAAGTGAGCTCTTTGTTGCCAGGTGCCAGGCTGCAGTGCAGTGGCACCATCTTGGCTCACTGCAACCTTTGCCCCCTGGGTTCAAGCAATTCTCCTGCATCAGCCTCCCTATTAGCTGGGACTACAGGCGCTCGCTACCACACTCAGCTAATTTTTATATTTTTTAATAGAGATGGGGTTTCACCATGTTGGCCAGGATTATCTCAATCTCTTGACCTCGTGATCTGCCCGCCTGGGCCTCCCAAAGTGCTGGGATTACAGGCATGAGCCACTGTGCCCAGCCTTACGTCTCTTTTCTTAAAGGTATCATGAGTGTTCCACTCTTGTGATTTAATTACCTCCCAAAGCCCCCATCTCCTAGTACTATCAGATTGGGGATTAGGGATTATTGTAGGTTTCCTCACAATCTATGAATTCTGTGGGACATAACATTCATTCCATATCAGTGACCTTATTGAAAAATAGGGCCTTTGCAGATGTAACTATTAAGGATCTGGAGATGAAATCTTACTGGATTTAGAGTGGGCCCTAAATCTAAAGACAGGTGTCCTTTTAAGAAAAGGGAAAGACTCACAGAGGCACATAGAGAAGATGGTGATATAAAGATGGAGGCAGAAATGGGAGTCATGCATTTACAAACCAAGCAATGAGGACTTCCAGCAACCACGAGAAGCTGGGAGAGGGGACTGGAACAGTTTCACCTTGAGAGGCTCCAAAAGGAGCCAGCTCTGCAAACAGCTTTACTCCAGGCTTCTGGCCTCCAGAACGGAGGGAGTAAGTTTCTGTTGTTCCAAGCCACCCTGGTGGTGGTAGCTTTGTTAAGGCAGCCCTTAGACACTAATCCAGACATGCTAGAAATTAACTGGCCAGGGCTTTTCTGAGTCTTGTTAGGCCGTTTCTCAAGTTACCATCACATGGTACTGCCGGAGGAAGTGGAAAACATCAAGATCATGAAGGCTGAAGAAAGACTGAGGATCTGTCCTGAATTAGAGACTAGAGGTAGGCAACGTGTAGTCCTGGATTGACACTAGGCCCAGACTAGGGGCAGTGATGAAATTTAAATAAGATCTGTAGATGTAGGTGATGGTATTATAGCAGTGGCAATGTTGTGGTTTTGATTCCTGGGCTGGGCTTAAGTAAGAGGTTAAAATTTAGGAAAAGGCATGTGGGTTTTTTGTTTGTTTTATAATTTTTACAACTTTTTTTATGTTTGAAATGTGTATTAGTCAGGGTTCTCTAGAGGGACAGAACTAATAGGAAATACGTGTATGTGAAAGGGAGTTTATTAAGGAGAATTGACTCACACAATCACAAGGTGAAGTTCCATAATGGGCCATCTGCTTGTTGAAGAGCAAGGAAGCCAGTGGTGGATCAGTCTGAGTCCTAAAACCTCAAGAGTGGGGGCTGACAGTGCAGCCTTCAGTCTGTAGCCAAAGGCCCAAACTCCCTGGAAAGCCACTGGTGTAAGCCCAAGAGTCCAAAGGCTGAAGAACATGAAATCTCTGATGTTTGAGGGCAGGAAGCATCCAGCATAGGAAAAAACTGAAGGCTGGAGGACTCAGCAAGTCTGCTTCTCCATCTTCTTCTGCCTGCTTTATTTTAGTTGCACGGGCAGCTGATTAGATGTTGCCACCCAGATTAAGTGTGGATCTGCCTCTCCCAGTCCACTGACTCAAAATGTTCATCTCCTTTACCAACACCCTCACAGACATACCCAGGAATGATACTTTTGCATCTTTCAGTCCAATGAAGTTGACACTCAGATATTAACTATTACAAAATGATTTCATAATGAAAATTTAAAATAGTATTTCTATTTGTCGATCAGAAAAAGGCAAGAGAGAGTGGGGTTTGGGGGAATTATCTTGGACATATCGATTGGAATTACTTTGACAAGCTAACACCTCATGTGTCCACTTTTATAGTAAAGACACAAGCTGTACCTCTCAGTTCCAGCCCTTTTCTCTTTATGTGCGTGAGGAGGTTACATTTATTTCCTTTAATACAGATCCTTTCAAATACTCTGGGTCCTAAAAATCTCACTCATGAAAACAGACCCTTTTATTTCTCCCTACTTGAAATGGAATGCTATACTGCTGTGATAGATCAGAGAGATATGCACATGGCTTAGGAAATTGATAAACGAAACAAAAAGGTCAGAGGGTAGAGTTAGATTTTAATAATCCCATCTTAGTACAAAAGAAATGTCTTTCCATAGATGGAGGAAGGAGTAAACAGTTTTACATCAGGATTTTAACAGTTGTTCTTAATTGGATGGGGTGACTTTAGTTTTCTTTCTGATCATTTGATTTTTTTTAACAGGATATTTTTGTTGACGAATTATCTAGGATTACAGGCAATGGCTCATGCCTGTAATCCTAGCACTTTGAGAGGCTGAGGTGGGCGGATCATGAGGTCAGGAGATCAAGACTATTCTGGCTAACACGCTGAAACCCTGTCTCTACTGATAATACAAAAAAATTAGCTGGGCCTGGTGGCACATGCCTGTAGTCCTAGCTACTCGGAAGGCTGAGGCAGGAGAATCACGTGAACCTGGGTGGTGGAGGTTGTGGTGAGCCGAGTTTGCACCACTGCACTCCAGCCCCAGTGACAGAGCAAGACTGTCTGAAAAAGAAAAAAAAGAATTTATCTTTTAAGGGAAAGAATAAAACTATATTTAAAGGGTGATTTCTACTTCCTGGCCCTCCAAAACAGCTCTATGTCTGGTTTAAGATAAAAAGCACCAAGTGAAGACTTACTGAAGAATTCACTTATTATTCCACCCTTCTGCCATTTCAGAGCTGAGGCTTGGCCTCTGTCCCCGTTCTGGGAGGTGGCCAGTGTGACAGCACAGCTTGTGTTTTGGTGGTCCTGTCAGGCTAGAGGACCCCACTGAAGAATAATCCTTGGCTCAGGACCTCAGGATTTTTTTGCTTAAGAACTCTTTGCATTTTCTTTATCAAAAGGTCTTTCTTGTCTTTCTCTTTGGCACAATTAAACAGATTTTAGAATTTGCAGTTGTGGGTCCTTAATATATTCACCCAGGATGCTTTTGTGTATCTGTTATATATTTCCATATTGTTTTTGCTAATAGTTTTGGAGAGATTTAAAACATTTAAACCTTTTTTTTTCTTGCCTTAAAGACAGCGTCTGGAGAAAGTTAAGGACCTAGAAAGTTATGAGTTTTTTTTCCCCCCTCATTGTACTGTGTAGTTAGCTGCTTTCAAAACAAAAGGGCTTGTTTTTCTTTGCCCTTCTTTTCTTTATACATAGGCTTTGGATTATTCAAGAGGATTGGATTGACCCTCTGGTATGAATTTTTACTGATCCCATATGCTAATTAAATATGTCTTATCTGTAATTCAATTGTAAGAGATAATATCTCCATAGATTAATGGTAAGTACATAATACGTTTTAGAGAGCAAATATTGAATAACTTAATATTGAATTAAATATCTGTTTTAAGTGACATGTTTGCTCTTAAATAATTCTACCTTTTATAGTGGGCTATTGTTTTGAAGCAGGCTTCATTATTCTATCTCTATATCTTTTGTTATTGTTGTCGTTCGTTCTTCCCATCTTCTGATCTTACACTAACCAAACTGGCTTTTTTTTTTTTTTTTTTTTTAAATATGCCGAGTCTTATTCTGTTGGAGTGTGGTGGTATGATCATAGCTCACTGCAGCTTCCAATTCCTGGGCTCAAGGGATCCTTCCACTTTAGCCTCCACAGTAGCTAGGAGTATAGGTGTGCACCACTTTGCCTAGCTAAATTTTTGTAGAGATGGGATCTCACTATACTGCCCAGGCTGGTCTCAAATTCCTGGCCTCAAGCAATTTTCTCTTCTCAGCCTCCCAAAGCACTGGGATTATAGGCATGAGCCACCATGCCTAGCCTCAAGCTAGCTTTTTAAATTTTCATTTTGTAACCCTTGACCTGGCATCATGGATGGTTTTTGCTTTGAGACATTCCATGAGTAACAGAGTTTTCAGTTCTTAAAAAAATGTATTATCTTTTAATCATGTAAATGCTATTGAAATAGCAGCAGCTTTAAATTGACATGTCCATTAATTCATAAAACCAAGCTGTTTAAAAATGATCAAATAGACCAAATGGTAAAATAGTGGAGGATGAAATTAAGAAGGTGAATTGGATACTTGCTGCATAGATAGCATGTCTTGTTTCTAGTTGCCTGTTATAATAAAATTAGTCATCAAAGGTGTTAGGAGTCTGAAATGTTACCAAGGTTTGATCTGTGCTATACTTCTGGCTGTTTAAAATATGCTCCAAACTAACAAACTGGTCAAATAGAACAACATCATGATATATATGTTTTAGCACCTGTATTGCTAGATCTTTCTGAATTAGTTAATTTTTTTAAGTTTGAAAATAATAAAGTTTGACCTAGTCAAAATTTTAAAAAATATTTCCAACCCTTGACTTTAAAGCATGTTCTTTTGTAAACAGTTTCAGCATAAAATTTCTAAGTAGTTCTGTCCTTGAAGATTCTTGGAGCTTAACTTCCATTTCTGAAGGCCTGTCCTTGTCATGTATCATTTTTGTAGCAACTGGCTTGTTCCGCTCCTGGTGTACTTCCTGTTAAATATGTATGGCTTGGTTGGTTTTATTTTAGTAGCAATAACATTTTCCGCTTTTTCATTGTTATTTGTAGCATGTAGTCTGCTGGACTTGCAACAGTATTTCCCATGAAGCACTTCTTTCTCTCTTTGATTTTTTTTCTTTGCATCCCAGGAGATCTGTGTCTTGCATTAAACTTTCCTTGCTGGTGATGATAAAGTTCCTTTTATCTGCCTTGCAGTTTTTTTTTTTTTTAGTTTTTGAGATAGAGACTCACTCTGTTGCCAGGCTGTAGTGAAGTGGCGCAATCTCTGCTCACTGCAACCTCTGCCTCCCTGGTTCAAGTGATACTCCTGCCTCAGCCTCTCCAGTATGTAAAACTACAGATGTGTGCCACCATGACCAACTAATTTTTGTAGTTTTAGTGGAGATGGGATTTCACCATGTTGGCCAGGATGGTCTCCATCTCTTGACTTCGTGATCCACCTGCCTCGGCCTCCCAAAGTGCTGGGATTACAGACATGAGCCATCACTCCCAGTCAGCCAGGCAGTTTTAGAATGCTTAACAAGTTTCTTGTACACCAGTATGGTATGGAAGTGTTGGGAGATGATCCTGACCAACTTCAATCCCTTAACTGAATTTGTGGCTTGGTTAAATCCCAGGTCCCCTGGGTTGTATGGTCTCTGATATGACTCTTTGGGTGCTTGTGACAATACTGGAAAGTTGGAATAGATGTCTATGTTTGATGCCCTTACCTTCTTCTTCCCTGGCGTCTTTATTCTGGCAACCTGAATTTCTTTCAGGATCTCATCTTTTGGGGCTGCTGGGCTTGCATTCAGATCTAAGGCTTAATAGGTTTAAGCAGGTTGACATGCCCTATCACCCTCCTGTGCTGACTAGTTCAGGGATGGGCAAATAAATGGTCACAATCCATGCAAAGTCAGAAGACATCTGAAGACCCCCTATTCTGCCTCAGTAGAGTCAGGAAAAGATGTGATGACTGTTAAGCGCTGTGGCAATTTTGTGACCCTCTAAGGGGAAAGACTGGAGATGCTGGACAAAAGGGGTGGGGTTAAGGGACTGGATTTGTGAAAGGAAGGACCTGAGCATGGAGCCAGCCCTGCAGGATGCGAAATAGAAATAAAGACAGAAACCAGGTCTTGGGTGAAGCCATGGCCAATCTCTGGATCATTTTCCCCACAAAGCTATCTTTACCTCTCATTTTTTGTAGTTCCTTGGGCCAGTATTTTTAAAGGTATTTTGAATAGGGTGTGTTTGGTTTCTTCTATTGGGAAGACCCCCAACTTGAAGAAGTAGAGAGTGCTGACATAATTATGGTAGAAACACCTAAGTAGCCTCCACTTAAGCAACTTAGTGGGTTAATTACTGTTCTTCCTTTCTTCTCCCATTGATAAAACACTTTGGAGGGCTGGTGTCTAGAGCATGCAGAATACTCACAGCCGGTCAAACTCCCACAAGACTCGAAAGGTCATGATCCTGCATGTGAAGGCTGGCTAATTATTAAAACAAGGTGTTTAATGTTTTGTTTTGAAAATAACTCCTTGCTGTAATCTTTTTTGGTTATCCAACCAACTGCATATCATGATCACATCAGAGATCAATACATGGGCACACACATACACACACACACTCCACACACACACACACCCCCCACACACCCCACACACATACCACACACACACTCCACACACACATACCACACACACATTGTCAGTTAGTTCCATTCTTTATGGAGTGGAATGGATTATAAATGAAGTGCCCATTCATCTTGGTTTTCTCAGGATAAGCTTAATTTGTACTCTTCGTTTCTATGTATTAATTAAAAGATCCCCTTTTATTCTTAAAAGCAGTCCAGTTTGAATGATCAAATATATAGTCATCCTGGTTATAAGTAGCTTAATGAAATTAAATTTATATTCTTTGTATTTTTTTAATGTGCCTTTTATATGACAAGAGGAGGGGATCTTCAAGCACTTGTCCCTGCTACTCAGGAGTTAGGAATTAGTATACAGGAGCTGTGGAGGTCCATAAACTAAGGCATTTGGTCTCATTTAATTTGGCTCAACTGCTGTTGTTCAACAAGCCAAAGAAATAGTTGATAAAAGAATTTATAGGGTGAATGAGGTCCAGTGCAAAGACGACTGGAGTTTCCTTGTTAACAGTTCTTGGCTAACATTACTGGAAGTTGGCATCATTCCTAGTGTGTATCATACCCTTTGGAAGCAGTAACTTCCAGTAGTATATAGTTCAGAGAGGTTTACAACCTGTAGATCTTCACATGAAATTGGGCATGTACTTACAATGTTCTAGCCATGAGAACCCAGGCCCCTGGCACCATGTCCATCGAAACCACCTCAGCACAAAATTGGCTTCCTCCCTGGAACTCTGGGAGGGGGCAGATCTCTTTCGAGATTTGTTCGCAGATGGTATCACCTACTTTTTGGAACATCTTTCTGAACTTTCTCAGGCCTGTTTCTGACTCCTGCTTATACTCCCCCAGAGGTGGAGAGCTAGAAATGCCCTTTGTTACGTGGCCACATCTACAGTTTTATGTTTTGGGGGCTGAATGGATTTAGCAATTTGTCAATTGCAGAGCAGGAAGACATAGAGGATGTATCTATATTATAAAGAAGAACCTCCCCCGAACCCCCCCCCTTTTTTTTTTTGAGACGGAGTTTCGCTCCTGTTACCCAGGCTGGAGTGCAATGGCGCGATCTCGGCTCACCGCAATCTCTGCCTCCTGGGTTCAGGCAATTCTCCTGCCTCAGCCTCCCGAGCAGCTGGGATTACAGGCACGCGCCATCGTGCCCAGCTAATTTTTTGTAATTTTAGTAGAGACGGGGTTTCACCATGTTGACCAGGATGGTCTCGATCTGTTGACCTCGTGATCCACCCGCCTCGGCCTCCCTTTTTTTTTTTTTTTTTTTTAAAGAGAGACAGGGTTTTGCCTTTTTGCTCAGACTGAAGTGCAGTGGGACAAGCATGGCTCTGCAGCCTCCAACTCCTGGGCTCACGCAGTCCTCCCACTCCAGCCTCCCTAGTAGCTAGGACTGCAGGGATGCACCACTGTGCTCAGCTAATTTTCTAATAATAATAATAAATGTAGAAATGGAGTCTTGCTATATTACGCAGGCTGGTCTCAAACTTCTGGCCTCAAATGATCCTCCTGCCTTGGCCTTCCAAAGCACTTGGATTACAGGCATGAGCCACTGCACTCCAGCCTAAAACCTCATCTTCTTTATAGAAGTGATGTATTCATATGGCAGCTGCCACCCTATGGTTTGTTCTGGACTTTGGTGCAGAGCAACTGAGGAGGGGCACTGAGAGGAACTGAGAAGTTTTGCTGCTCTGAGCCGTGGAAGCTGCATTTCCCCAGCCTCAGCTGGTCACGGGCCACACTCAGGACATCTCCAGTCCTGCCCAACATCTGCGTGACTACTTTAAGCTGTTATCTAAACGACTCACTCTTTATTTTCTCTAAATAAATGTAGCCATATTAGGAGCAAGGGATTTTGAGAATCATGAGTTAGATGTGTTGGTTAAAATTTTTCCAACATCATGAAATACATAACTACTAAAATCTTTAGAAGTTTCTGAAATCACTGACAGAGGAAGGACGAGGCTTTTTCCACCCATGGTTCAAGCAAGCGGAGATCAAGATTTCTTTATTCTACTACCCCATTGTCTTTTTGCAGCTCAGACCTCTAGCAGCAGCTCCTTTCCTAGGCATTGAAAAGCAAATTAAGGGGGCATATGCCTTTATTACCAGACCTGGCCATTCTGATCCCCAAACCCAGTATGTTCAGTAGACACCACTTCCTTCCTTACCCCACCTCTCCCAGTTACAAAACCAAGGCTCCCCAGCATTTCAAAGGATGACGGGGATCCCAATCCAGGGAAAAGACTGTGTCTACACCATGTCACCATGACCATCTCCATTCCTGCTACCAGCACCGCCATGCTGCCTGTTAAACAGTGACAGCAGACTGTGGGCAGCACTTGCAAGTGGAACAGGGCACAAAGGCATTCTTTACTCTCCTCAACGCCCACCTCAAATTCCCGCTGTGTTGGAGCTGGCCTTGCAGTGGTCCATCTTCTCTTCTTCCTCATTCAGAGCTGACCTCTTCTCCTAATTCATCTCGTGTTCCTTGCCCCAAGCCAGGTTTTCAGGCTGGTGACACTGTGACAGATGTTAAGAGCCATACATAATGCAATTTCCAGCCACACCTCAAAAAAGCTGTTAAACAAAGCAAATTCTTTCTCCCTGTCCCCTGGGCCCCCCATCCAGAACTCCCTGAGAAGGGGCCCACAGTTACATATTGTCTCTCCAATATAAACCTCATATTAGAGGCAGGAGAGTCAACACTTAGCCTTTTGCTGTTAAAAACAAACAAACCTGAACTTGCCTTGTTCCCTTTTTTAAATGGCCATAACCCCCTCATCTCCCTGTGTGTGGTTTCTGGCCCACAGCAGCTCTGACTGTAGTGATGTGTGATGCTGCTACCCATTCCTTTCCCACAGCCCTCTGCTTCCCACATGCCCCCAGCTGCAGCCCTAGCCTTTCTTTGTCCAGTCTGCGGCTTCTATGTCTCCGTTCCTGCAATATCCCTGACAGCTCCTTAATTGCTACATGCATTTGTACAGTTCTCTGGCAATTATATTTCAGACCCTGTCAGGGTACCTGCTAGCCTCGGGGCTGTGTTTATATTAAATATCAATAAAAAGCTGATAGCATCAGCCCAGATGGCAGGCTCACAAAATCATATTTTACTGGGAGCCAGGCCTGTCTGGAAGATGGAAGGAAGGAATGTTTAAATTTCTCTCTCTCTTCCGAAAGGTTACAATGAGAAGAGACTTTCTGAGTGAATATCAGGAATGGGTTCTTGCTAAATGATGACAGCTGTGTACTCTCTAACTGAACGTCATCCTTTATTATAAATGACTTGTCATCTGTCAGTTCTTTCTAGAATTGTTTCTTTTGTCCCCCCACCCCCACAGAGCATAGGACCAGGCTTCAAATCCCATAGGTGTTCTTAAAGTTCTGGTTGATGGAATGGCTAAGAGTTTATTTGGCTTTACTTTATGAGGAGGGATTAGGACAGGGATCAAGGGTTAAGTGGTTATGAGCCCACACCATCCTGTATCCCCTGTCTCCTGCATCCCCCATCTCCTGAATCCCCTCTGCTGAGGGGGCCATGAGAGGAGAACCCACGTTCCTTACTTGCTGTGTGATGTTCCCTCACTGGGCCTCGGTTCCCTCATCCTCCAATAATAGCCTGGGCCTTCCCCGGAGCTGTGAGCATGATAGAGCACAAGGGGGCAGAGCAACTGGCACTACATGGAGCAGCATCACCCACCAAGAAAGCCCTCCCTGGAAAACCGGGCAGTCAAGGATACCACTTCCCCACGGCTTCCACTCTTTCACGCTGCAGCGATACAGTTCTGCCTGTTGGAGACACACAGCAAGAATAGCTTGAAGGGATTACATTTTGATGACTGTTTCAACAGTGAAATCGGTTTTAGTCAGCAAATCCGTGACAAGACAGCTTTTTGGGGACATGCTTCCCCATTGCAGTCAACAGAATTTCCCATCCGTGTGTTATCTAAGGGGCATGCCCATCCTCTTGGCTCATTTCTCCATGGTGTAGTGATTCTGCAGCATGGGTGTCCTGGCTTCCTGCTGTGGGGGATTCTTCACGTGGATGCTGGGCTAGTGCAGAAGAGAGCTTCAACGGCTAGCACAGCACCTGCCTTCAGTGCAAAACCTGGACCAACACATGTTTGGCAAGCATATCCTCTCTGGGTACCACCAGCTTCTCTCCTTCTGCCATCCTGGTGCAGACACCCTCATGTACCCCATGGATGGGGCAGGAGCCTCTAAACCCCTGCCTCCACCCCTGCAGCCCCACCCATCTGCCACAGCTTGGTTGCTCTCTAAATAGCAAAGGAGGCCTCCACTGCCGTCGAGATTGAGGGCAGACTACAGACCCAGGTTTGCAAAGCCCTGCTTGGTTCCCTCTGTCCCCAGTTCCCAGCCCAGCCTCCTTTTTATTTCCTGCATTCTAGGCATTTAGACTTTCTTGGCTCTGCCCGGACCACTCTGCAACCCGCCCACTCCATGCCTGTGCATTCTGCAGATTCCATTTTCCTCCACTGGGCTGTGCACTCCACTAGGTTAAAGGCCATGTCTGGTTTTGTCCACTGCTTTGTCTCCAAATCCTAGCAGGTGCCTGACACATAGTAGGAATTCAGTAAATATTTTCCAGGCCAGGTGTGGTGGCTCACGCTTGTAATCCCAGAACTTTGGGAGGCTGAGGTGGGCAGATCACAAGGTCAAGAGATTGAGACCATCCTGGCCAACATGGTGAAACTCCGTCTCCACTAAAAAAATACAAAAATTAGCTGGGCGTGGTGGCATGTGCCTGTAGTCCCAGCTACTTGGGAGGCTGAGGCAGGAGAATTGCTTGAACCTAGGAGGCGGAGGTTGCAATGAGCCAAGATTGCACCACTGCACTCCAACCTGGCGCCTGGCAACAGAGCAAGACTCTGTCTCAAAAAAAAAAAAAATTTCTGAATGAATGAATAAATAAATACATACTATATCCACAATAGGTGCTAAATGCTCTGGGGGATATTAGAACATATGACATGATTTAATACCCTTTGGTGGTGGGGTACTGCTCAACAGTGGTAACAGTTACCATAAAGGAAACAATCAGATGATGTGAAGGAGAAAGCCTCAGTGAGCTTGGCCCTGGTGCAGATGTGGGTGTATGTTGGTGGCTGGAGGAAAAGTGGATTTGTTTTCAAACCAGATCAGAATGGTGTGAAGCCTCAGGCAGTGGCATTAATCTCTCTGTGATGGGTTTTCAAAAACTACTGATGCTTCTGGAGCAGGTGGGTGCTCTGGCTGTGGTGCTCAGCACTGATTTCCAAGCAAGATGTTTGAGTTCCAGAGAGCTGCTGTGACAGTCTTGCAACACTGGCATTGTCCTAGTAGTTGATAGTGGGAAAAGAGGGACTCTGCGCTTACCCCATTTCTGATCCTTTTCAAAATGAGCTTTATTTCCTTCCCAGCCAGAGCCAAACCTCAGGAAGGAGTGTGGTCCTCAGCTTTTTGTTAGAATGAAAGGGTGACTTTGTGATGGGGAAGTATCATATATCAAAGGAAGTGTTTTAAATTAGTGAATATTACCTTAACTACAGTCAATCAAATGCCTTGTAAATGTCCCCTCTACCAGCAGACAAATCCAAATGCTGGTGGTGATGCAGTAGCCTCACTGGCCTGTTTTGCAGCAGAGGACTTGGGTTGGAGGCATCTGGGAACTCTCGGAGGGGGACTCCACATTGATACCCAGTACTATTCTGTCTTCATCCATCCTGTCCTCTTTAATGTACACATATATCCTCAGTATTAGGTACAAAGAGGCTATGTCAGGGCCCCAAGAAAGCCTGAGGGGAGCCCCCTCTCTAGGGGTCACCTACTTATTTGTTGATGGCTAGGGGCAGGGAGCCTCCTCTGAGCCATGTGTTACCCTGGTCTGCAGACTGCACCCTCCCTGCCATTGCTTTCCCCAACCCACTGTTTACTGTCTTACAGCCAGTAAATAGAGTTCAAGTCCTCTGTTATCTAGTAATTTCTACAGGAACTTAGCTAACTTCTGCTTTGAGCAAGGTAGTATACTACAGCAATGAATTTCAAAGCTTTGGGGATAGATTTCCTTAGCTATAAAATGAGGCTAGGAAAAGTAGTTCATGACTACTTGGAAAGGGCCATACATAATGTGTGGCACATTGTAAATGCCCTGTACGTGGTCATTTCTGCTGCTATCATCCGCATCATCATAATTTCTGTGATACAGTTTTCTCTTAATATCTCTAAATGAGACTTCTGAATGGTTTATTCCAGGAGAATAAGGAAGAAGAAATGCAAGTTTCTCCACAAAAAATAAAATATATTAAGGAAGAAAGACTTTAAAGTTGATATATTTATGGCAAAAAAAAATTCTAATCATTCACATGAACTCTCACCAGGGAATAAAGTATAGCATACTAAAGCAACAGACTGAGGGAGACTAGAGCATGCTTTGGAATTTGCCAAGCCATTTGCTTCCCAGCTCCATCCGGAGTGGTTCAGCATTGGGCCATGAATCCTCCTTGTCCCTCTGGTCCCAGGGCTGCCAGAAATTGGCTCCAGCTTTGTGAAAAGCAACCTGCATTTCTTGTCTAGCATATCACTAAGTTTAGAGGAAGGGTAAAGGTTTGGCAAATAAACCTATTTTATAATTCAGCACACACTAAGGACTATTTTCCAATAGATATAAGTGCTTGATAATTAGCATCAAAACTATTCATTATTTAATCTATAATCTACTTAGAATGAATGGGAGAGATGGTATTTACTTGCTGAAATGGGAGACAAGAAACCTATCCAACCATTCTCGTCTTGAAGTTGATCCAACATAGGGCCCTGAAGAAAACTCCTGCGTGGGCTCAATCCCCAGGCTCCCCATGCCTGCTATAATTTTATAGCTGGGAGGTACGCAGCTTCGAAGGCATTTAGGAAAGACAGAGATCCTTCCTCCAGTCTTGTTCAAGGCAAGCATCTGCCTTGATACAGGGGCCACACTTTAAAAATCCTGTTGTTGCTGAGCTGAGTCCCTTCCCTTCCATCAGTGGTTTTTTGGGTAAATGTAGTTTGTCTCTAATTCTGTGTTAGCTTATAATGGTTCTTCTTCACTCAGATTCCCTAGAAGTTGACCCATATTTTGTGGTAGAAAATGGCAAGTTTAAATTAACACAGTTCTGCTAATTCGCTGGAGAATAAATGGTATTGGGGAAAAAATCAAGTGTGTATCAGATGACTGAGGTCTGGAGAGGAAACTCAAGCAGTAAGGCATCCGTGAAGTTTTTGATTGCCTGTCCTGGGAAGAGGAAGTAGGCTACGTTCGCTACAGATTTTGGAAAATAAATTTGATTTTGAAGCCCTGAATAAAGGCATGATGGACCTTGGCGTGAGTGGAGCACAGATGATGTCTGCTACAAAATGCATTCTTGGCAGGAAACTTGCCGATCTGCTAAAATCCTTGCTGTGGACTGCCCACCTCTCCAGCCTCATCTAGTACCTCTCCCCAAGACACCAGATTCTTCCCAACTCAGGGTTTTTGATCTTGCTTATTCACTGTGTGTACAAAGCTCTTGCTAGCCTAGGTTTTAGGGGCTGGCAAACATTCAGGTTATCTACACGACCTCTAGGAGGTCATCTTTGACCACCCAATTTGGGTAACCCCCCTCCCCACTTTCCACAGACAGTAACTCTCTGGCTTATCCCATTTTATTTTCATTACACAGTTTCTACTTGAAATTCTCATTTATTTGCCCATTGTTTCTCTCCTCCTCAGACCGAAATGTCAACTTCATTGTCTGGCATACTGCTGAATGCCTGATATAGTAGTCGATAAACATTTGTTGAGTAAACAAATGAAAGCGTCATCACAGTACCTTGCCCTGGTGATTTAAGGGAGAAAGAGACTTGCATGAAGTCTGAGCTGGATAGTGTCAGGAAAGCTGAACTGCTTGCTGTGGGGAGGTAGTCGGGGGCTCCCACTGTGCTGGGACTAGCGATGGGCCCTAGTGGTGTATGTAGTTCTCCCTCCGCACAGCAAGTTCTGTGCCTCATCTGAGGAAGAACTACTCTCATCTGGCTTCTACAGATGAAGGCCCCAGGGCTCAGAGACATTAAGTCACAGACCCAAGGCCATTAGCTAACCTGTGATAAGTGAGATCCAGACCCGGGACTGAAGCTCCAAACCTGAGTCCTGACTGCCGTGCTGCTGTTGAGGTGCTGCCCAGCAACCCTGATGTGGAGAACATGGTCAAAGTTGGGAGCTCCTCTTGAGAACTTATTTATTTTATTTTCTCTTTTCTTTTTTGTTCTTTGAGACACAGCCTTACTCTGTCACTCAGTCTGAAGTCCAGTAGTGCAATCTCAGCTCATTGCATCCTTGACCTCCCAGTCTCAAGCGGTCCTTTCACCCCGGCTTCCTGAGTAGCTGAGACTGTAGGCACACACCACCACGGCTGGATACTTTTCTGTATTTTCTGTATAGATGGAGTTTTGCCATGTTGGCCAGGCTGGTCTTAAACTCCTGAACTCAAGTGATCCACCCACCTTGACTTCCCAAAGTGTTGGGATTATAGATGTGAGCCAGCAGGCCCAGCTAAGACCTTATTTATTTTCTAATGAATGAAGTAACAGCCAGTATTTATGAAGCACTCTGTATGTGCCAGTTGCTGTGCTAAGTGCTTTATATCCATTAATCTGCTTGGATCCATGTGGGTTGACCATCTCAGACACCGACCAGGATGGAACTTGTAACTAAAATACAGTAATAAGAGGGAGTACCTTATTCAAAGATGCTAAACTAATTTGGAAAGGTATGCAAGAGTGTGTAGGAGCATGCAGAGTGAACATCAGCCATATGCCGCACATGGACACCCTGTGTAGCAATGTGCACATTACAGGCCAGAGCAGTTATCTGGGTGAAAATGAAAGAAGAAAACTACAAAAGCTATTTGCTGTTAGGATATAGGATATATCACAAAGACAGACCAGGCTTGTGGGAGGTGCTCTTCAAATACAAATTGTAAATTTATCACAAAGGTGGTGTGGGACTCTTACTCCCCAAACATCTGCTAGTAGTCTGTTTTAGTAAAAGCTGAACATCTGATAAATTCTAGACTGTCACCGGGAGTAATTTTGTATCTCAGAAGGTAGAGGAACAGAACTGCTATTCCTGGATTACATACTGACTAATATGAATACTGAGTTAATGTGGACTGGATAGGACTGTTGGAGAAATGGTCATGCTATCCTGGAATTTACTTTATTGAGCAGAATTCTGGGCATTGATACATACTGTAGACATTCAGGAAAGTGATTTCAATCCAACTTAGTGCATTACAGGTGGGACCCATTGACAGAGGTCAGGAAGAATAGTTAGCTTATAAAAATGTAATATGGACAGGAAAATCTGAATTGTTTCCATAAAGAAGAAAAGGGTGAAGGCCTTGAAACATCCTTCACTAGGTAGAAGCCCTGCTCTTACTAAACTGAGATTTTTAAAAGAATATATACAGACCATGAGATATGAGTATATGGTATAGGATAATTAAGAGAGTACTGGGTTAAACAATGTTCCCCAAAGGATATGTCCACATTCTGATCTCCAGTACCTGTAAGTAGTGGTTTTATTTGAAAGTAGGGTTTTTGCAGACATAATTAATTTAAGGATCTTGAGATGAGAGCATCCTGAATTTAGGGTGGTACCTAAACCCACTGACCAGTCCTTCCAAGACAAAGGAGAGAGATTTGATACAGAGACACACAGAGGGGGGAGGGCTGTGTGAAGATGGAGGTGGAGACAGAAACAAGGAGGTGACAAGCCAAGGGATGCAAGGACATCGGGCGAGCACCAGGGGCCAGGAGAGGGGCATGGAACACAAGCCAAGGGACACAAAAATGGTGGGAGAGCACCAGGGACCAGGAGAGGGGCATGGAACACAAGCCAAGGGACACAAGGATGGTGGGAGAGCACCAGGGACTAGGAGAGGGGCATGGAACACAAGCCAAGGGACACAAGGACAGCGGGAAAGCACCAGGGACCAGGAGAGGGGCATGGAACACAAGCCAAGGGATGCAAGGACGGTGGGCGAGCGCCAGGGGCCAGGAGAGGGGCTGGAACAGACTCTCCAAGAACCTCCACAAGGAAGCAGCCCTGCCTGCAGCTTCATTTTCAACTTCTTGCATCCCGAATTGTGAGAGAATAAATCTCCATTGTCTGTAAGCCATCCAGTTTGTGGTATTTTGCCACAGCTGCCACAGAAAGACAATTCAGTACTTTAAATCTCCAAAAAGATTGGAGGTGGAGGTGTAAGTCAAGGCTCAGACAAATCTGATGCCTAAAGAACCCTAAGTGAAGCAAAGGGGACTTCTAAACAGAATTTGAAACAAAATACAAAGAAGGAAAATGGTTTGCCTGCTACTCGGCAGGTTGCTGTCATTTTCACAAGTGACCATAAGAAAAACAAATCAGCTCAGCCCCCATCAAGGAACATGAGACTGAGCTCTGGTCCACACCCTGACGTGACATTTGCCCGCTCTCCGTGGGACGGTGGAGGGGCCAGGGACCTGGGTACATGTGGGGCATGGGCAGCATTGACTGTCCCATGGGTTACTTCATTTCCACCCTCTGTCAGTGATGGTGGGAAAATCATTTTTAACTTGTATTTTTTTTTTAACCTAAATGCTTAAATGACAGCTCCATGTATTTTTTCTGTTTTTTTTTTCTTTTCCTATCTTTTAAATGACTGTAACAATAGACAGCGATTTAAGATTTCCCCTTCTATTAAAGTTGCTTGCTAAGCAAGCTTGTGAAATCAATACACTGTGATTATGTTACAAGGTAAGTGTTATTTCAAATATTTGATCAAATGGGCGTATGCAGCACAGCCCCCATTTTCAGTAGATTATTTTGTTTTTTAGTGGTTCTATTTCCCTTTGTTCACTGTGACCTTGGAAAATCAAAACCCCCTCTTCTTGCAGAGGCATAATTTTAGAGCAAGATTTGGTGTCCAAATAAAGTGAGTGAAACATCCTCAGTTTTCTTGGCATTTCTGAAGATGCTCCCAGTTCCTCAGGGGGCAATCTTAGGTTTCTACAACCACCTGGAGGTCTGGGCAGCCTTATTCTACACCAAAGAAACCACACTTAAGACAAAAAGAATTATCAAAATTGGGCAAATCCCAATTGCCACACTTAAGATGAAATAATTGTCTAACTGGAAACTGTTTGACTCCTTAGCATGTTGAGACAGTGAGCTAGAGAAATGAAATTTTCACTTCTTCTTGTGGAAGGTTTTTATGACACAGACATAATTGAGGCCATTGATGGAGGCAAGAACCATGGATTTCTCAGTGTCATTATTGTATTTACATCTTTGTGGATTAATTTAAGTGAGTTTTGCCACTAGGGGTGAGTCACAATAATTGTTATCAAGCTTGGACAGGAAGAAGAAAGGCTCCATTTTCCAGGATTGTGGGGATAAAGTCCTCCTAAAATTACTTTGTGGTAAAAGGCTGATTGGGTCATTTTCACAGCTCCGGGCTATGATGGGGTTTATTACAGTTCACAAGAGTTAGAGCATTTGCCCTTGAGGTGGGATTCACAATCCCAGTTACCTTAGTGATCTTAAGGAATAAGGCAGGGCAGAGGTGACACAACAAGCCAGGACACAGTGTCTGCCTGCTGGCCCCGGTACTGTTTTGTGAGCTCTAGAGCTGTGCAGGTGGATGTCCTGGGGCTGCTGCTTTAAAGGGGCAGGTGGCTATGGGGGAGGGGAGGTGCGCTGGGACCAATCCTGAGTGCCCTCGTAAGTGGACCTGTCTTATGTGACCATTTCTAGCATTACGTTGTTCATTGTTTACTCTGCAACTTGACAACTGGACTGTCCTCACCCCTCCTGTCTATATGGTATTGATGAATCTCTGGAATGAGGATGTCATAGTGGGATTGTGTGACTTAGTGTCCAACAGAGAGTTCTGGTGGAGGTACAGGGCCCTAGGCCAAGGAAACAGCCCCATCAATGGCTGCGTGGGTACCTTTGGCCATTAGCTATATTCTATTGATTTGTTTAACCTTCCAAACAGGTCTCTAGGGTGGGCATTGTTTTTTCTTTCCACCTTTTATTTTAGGTTCAGGAGGTACATGTGCAGGTTTGTTATCTGAGTCGATTGCATGTCACAGGGGTTTGGTTTACAGATTATTTTATCATCCTGTTAGTAAACATAGTACCCAATCGGTAATTTTTTGATCCTCACCCTCCTCCCACCCTCCACCCTCAAGTAGGCCCCAGTGTCTGTTGTTCTCTTCTTTGTCCATGTGTACTCAGTGTTTAGCTCCCACTTATACGTGAGAACGTGGGCTGTTTAGTTTTCTGTTCCTGCATCAATTCACCCAGGATAATGACCTCTGACTCCATCCATGTTGCTGCAAAGGATATAACCTCATTCTTTTTTATGGCTGCATAGTATTCCATGGTATATAGACATAGGGTGGGTATTATTATCCCAATTTTACAAATAAGGAAACCTCAGATCTGAGGCTTTGCCCCTTAGTAGTTGGATGCTCTTAGGAACGTAACTCATTTCCTGGTGCTGTAGAATGGAGGAGAGCAAGGATCCAGCCTGCCTTGGAGGGCTGCTGAGCGGGGGGTAGGAGATAAGGTAAGCACTGTGCCTGTACCCCAGGAAGGACTCACTGAAAGTTTCTCCTCCTCCGCCTCTTCCTCATCATTAATAATTCATCATGTTGTCATTGTCATACTTTTCATCCTGACAATTGACAGCTATTTCTACTCCAAGAACAGAATGTTGCTTAATGTGGCATCATTTTGAAAGAGTCTTCAGAGGTTAAAAAAAGAAGCGAACCATCACAGAGCATCCTCAGTGACCCATATTGCTTCAGCTAGTGTGCAAGAAATACTTATTTATTCTCCTTCTTTGTCTTCACCCTTATTTTTTTTTCAACTTTTATTTTTAAGTTGAGGGGTACATGTGCAAGTTTGTTATATAGATACACTTGAGTCATGGAGGTTTGTTGTACAGATTATTTCATTACTTAGGTATTAAGCCTAGTACATATTAGTTATTTTTTCTGATCCCCTCCCTCCTGTAAACCTTCAGTTTAGGCCCCAGTGTGTGTTCCCCTCTGTGTGTCCATGTGTTCTCATCATTTAGCTCCCACATATAAGTGAGAACATGCAGTATTTGGTTCTCTGTTAGAAAAGGATTAGTTTGCTGATTATTTTAGTTTGTGTCTAACTAAAGTAGTGTTAGTTTGCTAAGGATAATGGCCTGCAGTTCCATCAATGTCCCTGCAAAGCACATGATCTCATTCTTTTTTATGGCTGCATAGTATTTCATGGTGTATATGTACTACATTTCTTTATCCACTTTATCATTGTTGGACATTTAGGTTGGTTCCGTGTCTTTGCTATTCTGAGTAGTGCAGCACTGAACATGTACATGCATGTATCTTTATAACAGCCTGATTTATACTCCTTTGTGTATATTCCCAGTAAGGGGATTGCTGGTATTTCTGTCTTTAGGTCTTTGAGGAATCACTACACTGTCTTCCACAATAGTTGAACTAATTTACACCCCCACCAACAGTGTATAAGTATTCCTTTTCTCCACAGCCTCCGCAGCATCTGTTACTTTTTGACTTTTTAATAGCAGCCATTCTGACTGGTGTGAGATAGTATCTCATTGTTGTTTTGATTTGCCTTTCTCAAATGATCAGTGACATTGAGCTTTTTAAAATATGATTGTTGGCTGCATGTATGCCTTCTTTCGAGAAGTGTCTGTTCGTGTCCTTTGCTCAATTTTTAATGGAGTTGTTTTTCTTGTAAATTTGTTTAAGTTTCTTATAGATACTGGATAGTAGATCTTTGTCAGATGCATCGTTTGCAAAAATTTTTACCTATTCTGTAGGTTGTTGGTTTACTCTGTTGATAGTTTCTTTTGCTGTGCAGTAGCTCTCTCATTTAATTAGATCCCATTTGTATATTTTTGATTTTGTGGCAATTGCTTTTGGCATCTTCATTATGAAATATTTGTCTGTGCCTGTGTCCTGATTGTATTCCAATCTAGGTTGTATTCCAGGGTTTTTATAGTTTTTGTTTTTACATTTATGTCTTTAATACATTTTGTGTTAATTTTTGTATACAGTATAAGGAAGGGATCCAATTTTAATCTTCTGCATGTCTTTAATCCATATTGTGTTAATTTTTGTATACAGTCTAAGGAAGGGATCCAGTTTTAATCTTCTGCATATGGCTAGCCAGTTATCTCATCACCATTTATTGAATAGGGAATCCTTTCCCCACTGCTTGCTTTTGTCAGGTTTGTCAAAGATAAGATAGTTATAGGCATGCAGTCTTATTTCTGGGCTATTTGGTTCCATTAGACTATGTGTCTGTTCTCATATCAGTACCATGCTGTTTTGGTTACTATACCCTTATAGTATGGTCTGAAGTCAGGTACTGTGATGTCTCCAGTTTTGTTTGTTTTGCTTGGGAATGTCTTGGCTACTCAGTCTCTTTTTTAGTTTCATATGAATTTTAAAATAGTTTTTTCCTAGTTCTGTGAAGAATCTTGATGGTAGCTTATTAGGAATGGCATTGAATCTATATATTGCTTTGGGCAGTATGACCTTTTTAACAATATTGATTCTCCTTATCCACAAGCATGGAATGTCTTCCATTTGTTTGTCATCTCTGATTGCTTGGAGCAGTGGTTTGTAGTTCTCCTTGTTAGAGATCTTTCACCTCTCTAGTTAGCTATATTCCTAGGTACTTAACTCTTTTTGTGGAAATTGTGAATGGGAGTTCATTCATGATTTGTCTTTCAGGATTGTTGGTGTATAGGAATGCTAGTGTTTTTTTTTACACATTAGTTTTGTATCCTGAGACTTTGCCGACATGAGCTTAAGAAGCTTTTGGACTGAGACTATGGGGTTTTCTAGGTGCTTGATCATGTCATCTGTAAACAGGAATAGTTTGACTTCCTTTCTTCCTATTCAGATGCCCTTTGTTTCTTTCTCTTGTCTGCTTGCCCTGGCCAGGACTTCCAATACTGTATTGAATAGGAATTCACCCTTATTTTTTTAAATCTCTGAACTGAAGGCAAGAAGTTATCTTTGGGTTATCATAGGTGAGGGAAAGAGATTTGCTTGTGGGATTCCATGGCAAAAGAGTAAATGATTGCCTGGTATCTGGAGAACAGCCTTTGTGTTATCCGTCTGTATTAGTCTGTTCCCATGCTATTAATAAAGACATACCTGAGACTGGATAATTTATAAAGGAAAGCGGTTTAATTGACTCACAGTTCCATATGGTTGGGGAGGCCTCACAGTCATGGCAGAAGGAAAAGGAGGAGCAAAGGCACATCTTACATGACAACAGCAAGAGAGCATGTGCAAGGGAGTGCTCTTTTATAATACACCTTTATTATACCCATCTCTTATATGGCAGTACTTCAGATCTCATGAGACTTATTCACTATCCTAAGAACAGCACTAGAAAGACCTGCCCTGCCCCCATGATTCAGTTACCTCCCACCAGGTCCCTCCTACAACACATGAGAATTATGGGAACTGCAATTCAAGATGAGATTTGGGTGGGGACATGGCCAAAATATATCACCATCCATCTATCCTTCCCTCTATTCCTCTGCAAGAGTTTTGGAGCTTCTGCCACATGCTGGTCAAAGGGTGCAGCAGAAGACCATCAAGAGGCAGTCTGACTCACAGTCTACTAAACAGAAGAAGTAGAGAGATTTAGTCATGTAATTTCAATTTATTTATTTATTTATTAAAGCAAACTTCTAAGTCAGGGGCAAAGAGAAATGCAACAGGGCTGTGTTGGTTTCTGAGGTGATTACAGTGAGATAAAATACAGTTTTCCTACTTTTAATACCAAGTTCTGGCTCAGTAGGGGGAAAGCAGGAAAATAATGCTAATAAAGTCTCTCTCTGCTTTCTCAAAGAGGATTATGTGATTTTCCCTATGGGATATGTGATGCTGAAAGGTACAAATAAAAGGAAGAGTCTTTCAAGTAAGGAGCCATCAGTAGAGGCTCCTGGGAGGCTGGGAGGGCTCAGGCAGGAGGGGAATTCCCAGCATGTGGAATCCCCAGGAGCTAAACGTTTTTGAGGCTGTAACTTTCTTCATCATCTCCTGGAAGATGGAGTACCTTGTGCCAGTATCTGCCTAGTGGTGTGGGATGCCAGAAATTTTATTTCACGTTGGTTTCTAATACTCCCCTCTCTCTCTTTCTTTTTTTTATAGACCCTGCAATTGTCAATGGGGTTTATTGGTCTGAATCCCTAAACAAAGTTTTTGTAGATAACTTTGACCGTGACCCATCTCTTATATGGCAGTACTTCGGAAGTGCAAAGGGCTTTTTTAGGCAGTATCCTGGTGAGTATCCCTGCGTTGACAATTATGACTCGGATTAATGATACCTGATCATGTGATGTTTTTCTTTAGAGTTCGGGGTTAAAACTTTTCTGCCTTCTCTTAGAGGAAAATGAAAGATTAAGTCCAAATCTATTGTCAGGGTGCAGAACAGGAATGGCAAGGTGGCATCCACGTGGGCATGTGCACACATAGGACATGATCACAGAACTCTCTGCACCTGTACCTTTCTCAGTAGAATAATTCACAGAGGTGTCACCAAATGTGAAGAACTGCGGTGTGAACTGTACCTTATTTAATACTTCTGAACGAGAGTTTAGCCTTATTACTGTTACTACTGCTATTATTGCCATTATTATTATTGCAGAAAAGAGCAAGTCATACTTGGGCAGTTAAATTCTCACCAACGGGTGTAAGAAATAGAGAATGTGAACTTAGATGTGTCCACCCCAGCACTGACTCCCCTTGGAGGAAGATGTTGAAATGGCCCAAGCACTGCCGACAGCAACAACCCCTCACAGAGGGTGCCCCCGAGCAGCCCCAGTCCACCCAGCACCCCCAGCGGTGTGGATTTCAGAGGCTGTCCATCATGCCTTTGGAACAGGTGTTCCTTCTGGAGCCTTCCCAGGCCTCTGCTTTGTGATGGGATTTTAATTCTGGCTTGGTTTGAATTTTAATTAAAAAGGGAAGTTTTAATTTTGCTTACAAGTTGTGAAAACAGGACTTGGGGCTACAATTGTGCCAACATCACAGCTGTAGAAATTAACAAGCTCAACCTAAAAGAAGGGGGGAAAAACCACTCTGCATAATCTTGGAGCAATTAAGTGAAGTCTTCTATGTTTTCATTAAGTAAGACTAGGCACCTGATGTCTTCCCACTTTGAGGCACAGAGACTGCTTGCCTCTGCCTTGCGGAGCTGTTTGCCCCGCGCACAGCATCTGTCCCCTAAGAACTGCATGCCGGGTGTCTGCTTCACCAGATTATACAACGTTTCCCAAGAGCCATGTTCAGCATGGCACGCATGCTTCCTCCCAGAGCCCACAGAAATGTAAACAATAAGCATCCTATTAAAGATAACGCCATAATAAACAGTGGACGATTGAAGTTCCGGTGCCACCAGATTGTAGTCTGCCTTGATGCACTTAACAGAGAGCAAATCTGACGCAGCTATTGCTGAAATCAGAGCCTGTTGGAGAGGCTGCTCTGCTTGGGAAGCCACTGGGTGTCCAACCCTCTCACTATGTGGCATGGAGAATAGGGCAAGACAGATAAGTAGAAACCACAAATCACCTGTTATCTCTACCGGCAGGAAGTCCTTTAACTATGATCATGAGGACGTTTGGAAAATAAAGAGAATCCTCATAAAAGGCTTATGTAATAGGGGAGGTTAATTTACATACAAGGTTTTTATCTGTCAGAACAATTGGCTCAGCCATGTTTACAGTTCTTTAAGGATACTTTGGGCAGGATGTGGCCTGTAAAATGCCTGCATCATTTCTATGTTAGTAGAGACATGGGCCACAGTTCACCAAGGTGTTTCAGTGCCCTGATAAATGTTGTATGGCCACTCAACTCTGCACTTGGTTCTGAACACAGAGCATGCCTCTTGCCTCCTGGACGTATGACTCAAAGAGTGATCGTGAGCATTTTGCGAGGATGTTTTTCTTTTCAGGATGCTTCTTTCCATTGTTAGAGTGGTGTGAAGCAGTGGTAAGTGTGTGTGTTTTTAAGCAGAAGAGTCTTTCTTCAGTCTTACATAAGCGTGTCCTGAGTTCTGGCTTTGTACCAAGCACTATCTGAGGCCCTGAAGATAAAATCACGAACTAGACCGAAAAGGTCTCTGTCTTCATCCAGCTCCCTCTTGTGGGGACATGCACTGATCATGGATTTTGGTTGCAAGGGACAGAAACACAGTTTCAACTAGCTCCGGCAAGAAGTGCACTTTACCGGTTCACGTAACTTGAAGTCTAGGGAACATGTGATTTGGGCTAGAGCTGGATTTTGGTGCTCAGCAGTGAGAGACTGAAGCAATGTCATTTGGAATCTGAATCCTTTCTTTTGGCTATCATTTCTGCCTTCTTCCATTCTGACCTTGTCTCACTGGCAGGTGATCTCCTCATAATGGGGAACAGGGCTGGCAGGATTTCTCAGTGAGGATTCCAGGGGAGGAGAGAGCATCTGTCCCAGTAGCTTGGATGAAAGTACACATATTAGGCTGGTCTGAGTCTCATGCCCACCACTGATGCCTGAAGAAGTAGTGGGTAGGGTCAGCCATCCGAAACCCTGGAGACTAGTCAGGATTATTGTGGCTTTGCCTAGAGTGCATCCCCAAAAGAGGGGCATCAGTGACCACCATGGGGAGATACACAGGCAAATAGATCATCATGGCACAGTGTGTTTCATGCTACGCTGAGGAAATAGAAGGGGCTGCGTGATCCCTCGGAAGGATCACCAACTCCAACTCCTGGGGTGAGAGGAAAGAGTTCTGGGAAGGAGAACTTTGGTAAGCATTAGCCTGAAAGCCTATGTGTGATGATAATGTCCATTTCTGCATGGCTTCACGCATAGGCCTTACCAGTTCAATTTATGTCCTAAGGGCATGTGCTAACTCTCTTGTGCTGTTCAAAGGACTTTATGAGATGATGGAAATGTTCTATGTCCTATCTAATATCACTAATGTCACTGGTCACATGCGGGTACTGAGCACTTGAAGTGTGCCTAGTAAGGCTAAGGAACTGAAATTTAAATGTTATTTAGCTTTATTTAAAATTAAATAGCCACATGTGGTTAGTAGCCACCATGTTGAATAACATAATGCTGTTGTAGTCTGATACCTAGTTTCCAAGGTACCAGCCTTATCTTTCAGGGCTTGCACTGCAAAAAGTTCTCACTGAACAGAGGACTTTGTTAGGCTCTATAGTTCTTACTTTATAAAATTGGGTTCTACCCTGAAATCCTGAACCATCAGGTTTCCAATCCCTGTCTCCTCTACTAGAATATTTGCCTCTTGGAGGACAGAGTCACTTGTTTTGTCCATTACTCTGTCACCAACAGCAAGAATAACACATAGTGGGTGCTCACTATGTGTTTGTTGAATGAATTGCCCATTGGGTCAAATTCCACCAGGTCTATTGTCTTCCAATACACCAGTGGCAGCCGCCCTCTCTCTTCAGATAGAATAGCTCTATTGCCTCTCTGGGGAGCAGAATAGAGCTATTTCCTCTTTGGGGAGCTGGTCCCCAGCTGCAGTCTGGTAGAGACTTGATGATTTAGCATGGAGCTGGTGTAAATGCAGTACAGAGCCATAGCCCCTTTGTTTTCTCATTGATCCCTCTCCTCCAAGTCTTCCTAGTACGTGTGCTTTCCACCCCACTGTCTACCATGTACCAGACACCGGACATGCCCATCCGTTGGCTATTTCCTCATAATGCCTTATAACCATCTCATCTAGTGAGTAGTGTTCTCCAGACTCCCCATCACCCAGGAGGCAGAGGATCAAAGGGCTGCACAGTCATCCCTTTTCCTGGAAGCCTTGGCCAATTCATCTTTTTATAGCCCTCTGTGGGACCCATCTGCTACCTGGTTACTGGCTGAGGCCACCAGTGACTGACGTATTCTTCCTGTTCTGGCCAATCCTTAGCTTTATTCAAAATGGTATGGCTGGCTGACAGTACCTACCCATGTACATATGTAAAGAAAACTATGTCTATACATCACAGACAGGTCACTATCTACAAACACAGGACATCAGTTAGGTTCATGCATGATTATCAGAAGCCTCGGTCCCTTCCCCAATGTAGCCGTACACAGGGGAGTTTGTTCCTGTAGAAGGCTTGGTGATTGCAAGGGGAAATGACTGTCTTGTCCTCACACCATGATTTTGGTGCCATAAGAAGGTGAAAGCCACGATGAGGGAGCTGGGCAGCTAAGTAAAGAGCTCTCCGTAAGTTTGGACTCATACACGCTGTTTGCTAGTATCAAGTTCAGGTTCTGTGCACAGCATTACTTTTTGTTTCTTCCCTTCCATGCCTCCCTCACCAGGCTCAGGTTTAGCAATGGGGAGAGTGTGATTGATAACAGGGTTTTTTTCCTTGACTAGCTCAACAGGACTGCTCCAGGAACGATGATCATGGAACACCATAATTTATAATTTTCATAGCAACTATCTCGCTACATATTCATTTTTATGGTGTATAATCTCAAGAGATTGGCAGGAAAGATAGCATCTGGTTGAAAAAGGAGCTCTTTTTAGAAGAGTGCATAGACAGCTTCTCGGAAGACATTTTAAAGCCAAGTTTCACTCCAGCTTGACTCATATTAGAAGCCAGCATGTATTTTTTGACCAGATATTTTAGATTTAAAGTTATGCTGGAAGGTCTGTATTTCAACTTGAAATCATGGGCCATGTACTAAATATTTTTTGAGGAAGGAATTGGCCAGAACTTAAGGATAAATCAACATCTGTCACCTCTTGATTTTCTTTCTTTCCTTTCCACATCTTTCTGGACTTTTTGCTTTTAAATAAGGAAGGCAAATGCCATGTTCCAGTAGGACAGGCAATATCTGTTCAGGTGGTAGTTTGTGGAGTTGGTTTGAATGTCATTGGCAGTGCCGGAGATGTTGTGTGCAAATCGCTGCACTTTAAAGAGCAGAGAAGCAATGGACGAAGATGCCCTCTGCTGAAGGGGAGAGAAAAAGAGAGCGTGGAGCAGAAATAAAGCAACACGGCAAAAAGATGTTCAGATTTTTATTATGCTATGCATTGCAGTCCTTCGTGGTTCCATTACAGTCTCATACCTCATTGCCATGTGGACTCATGTTGGGAACATGCAGCTTGACCTTCAGTCTTGTATAAGGCTCTGTTCTTTTGGCCCTACTATTTTTTTTTTCCACAAGCTAAAAGAGAACAGGAAGTCACAGGTTGTCTTAAATGAAATTGATTTTCCTCCAATATTAGTTTGTAAATGCCTGTGGGAGAGGAACCATGGGATATAGGAATGTTGCACAGTGATTCAAATTCACTCAAATTTGAGCAGAGATTTTGGCATTATTTTCTGTTTCACATAGGGATTTATGCACATTCTGGAGACCTTGTCCTCTGAAAGCTGAGGAAAGTGGGCTTCCAGTTACCGATGCTGGCGATGAGGTCGGGAAAGCCCCCCTGGAGCAGGTGGAGAGGCAGCTCCCCCGCCTCGAACCCTAGCATTCCTCTTGTCTCATGTTTCCCACCCTGTCCTACCTTAGTGGGATTCCAAAAGGCATATGGCACTTACAGAAATGGTTTGGCTCGTGGGAGTGCTTCTTGATTAAGTGATAGTTCCTTGGATCTCAGAGATTTCAGATGAGCCAGCCGTTATTCCTCTGAGATTTGAAGTTACCTGAATATTTTCAGAATATCTGTGTGGACCAACAATTACATACTAAAAAGTTGTTATGTCCTAGGGGAGGCAGTGCCACCTGGGACAGGGTTTTTCCAAAGTTTGTTTCCTAAAGCATTTTCTTGTGAGATTTTTGGAGGAGGAAGAACTCCATGGTCAAATTAGCTTGGTAAATGCTACCACTAGGGTCCCTGTCATAGACATTCAAAGCACACTTGAGCAGATTAAAGGCCCTTAGCTGTTCCTTCCATTATGTAGAAAACAGTTTTGCTTTGATCTGCTTAACATGCATTAGCATCCTGTAGAACTCCTCACAAAGCACACTGTGGAAATGCCTTTGCAAGGAAGAGAATGATGGCTTGAGAATTGGGAGAGCCCATCTTAGTCCTAACTGGACATCTCAGGAAAATCTGAAGATTTTGGTACAAATGTCAGGTTTGTGCAAAATGATACCCCCCCCTCACTTGCCACAGACTCATTCAGTCCTAACTTTGGGTCAAAGTATGATGTTAACTGTTACCTGCAGGGCGGCTATGCCTGGAACTGCCTTGAGAGTACGGTCTTCATCCCTGCCCAATGCATATACCTCATGTCCTGAGCACAAAGGGCCCAGACCTCACAATTCCTGCTGCCACCCAGGCTCCTTTCCTCTGGCGGGGATGTCCTCTACACACAGTCACCCCAGCATCTCTTCAGTTCCTCAAACTGGACATGTCTTCTCAGTCTCAGGACCTTTGCACGCATTGTTCTCTCTGCCTGGGGTGTTCTTCTCTAGTCTGTTACCACCCCCTGCTTTTGTTTAACAAATCTGACCCATATATAGTGGGTTCAGTAGTATCCTCCCAAAATTCATGTCCACCAGGAGCCAGAGAATGTGACCTTACTTATAGGGCCTTTGCAGATGTAGGTAGGTAAGTTGAGATGAGGTTATTCTGGTTTAGGGTGGCCCTAAATCTAATATGTTGGGTGCCCTTATATGATGAAGAGAGGATACACAGACACAGAGGGAAGGTGGCCATGGGAAGATGGAGGTGGAGATTGGAGTGACACAGCTCTCACTCAAGGAACACCAGGCAATGCTGGGAGCCACCGGAAGCTTGGAAGAGGCTAGGAAAGAGTGTCCCTTAGAGCTTTTACATGGAGCTTGGCTGTGCTGACACCTCGAGTTTGAACTTCTAGCCTCCAAAACTATGAGAGAATAATTTCTATTCAGCCACCTAGTTTGTAGTTCACTTGGTCCTTCGGACCTGTGGATTCGGCATCTATGGATTCAACCAACCATGAATAGAAAATATTCAAGAAAAAAATTACAATAAAAAATAATGCAAATAAAAGCAATACAGTATAACAACTTTTTGGGCATGCTAGGTATTATAAGAAATCTAGAGATGATTTAAAGTATATGGGGAGATGCACATAGGTTATATGCATATATTATGCCACTTTATATCAGGGACATGAGCATCCACAGACTGAGGGTGGGGGTTCTGGAACTAATCCCCCATGAGCACCAAGGGATCAAGGTACTTTGTTATGGCAGCCATAGCACAGCAACACATCATCATTTCCGCTCCCAGCTCAAAGATGTCTTCCTCATGTTAGGGATTAGGGTCGCCTTTATCTACTAACATGCATCAGGTATTTCTCCTCTATGACATCTCTGGTACCTGTGATTTCTTATCCAGTGTCTGCTTTTACTAGCTGTGCGGCTTCCTGAGGGTAGGCAGGAGCCAAGACCCTCTTTCCCTGTCACTGCTATAAGACTACTGACTGGCAGAAGGCTTGCCAGTTGAATAAAAATTTGATTAATGCACAAGATGCTCTGAGGTTGTCCCATTTGATCCTCTTTCATACTGGAATTGTATCCTTTGTTGGTTTTCCTAGCGGACTAATTTTATGTCAGCTTTTCAAAAAGCAGCAAGTAGCTGGGCATGGTGGCTCATGCCTGTGATTTTAGCACTTTGAAAGGCTGAGGCGGGCAGATCACTTGAGCCCAAAAGTTTTGAGACCAGCCTGGACAACATGATGAGACCCTGTCTCTACTAAAACTAATAATAATAATAAATAGCTGGGTGTGATGGTAGGTGCCTGTAATCCCAGCTACTTGGGAGGTGAGGCAGGAGAATCACTTGAACCTGGGAGGCAGAGTGTGCCATGAGCCAAGATTGCACCACTGCACTCCAGCCGACAGTGTGAGACTCCGTCCTGCGGGGTGGTGGGGAAAAAAGCACCAAGCTTCAGAATGCCTAGAATGAGAAACAAACCTATATGCAAGGAAATGATTTCAGCCTAAAAGGAAATCATTGAGTGTAATCAGTTGGTCCCCACCCAGGCCCTGACCTAAATGTTGGGACAGTAAAAGATAATAACATATTTTCTGCTCCCTGTGGAGCATGCAGTGATGGGGCTGTAATTGGGAAGGATGCCAGAGCCAGAAAACGTTGGTGGATGATCACCAGTATATGCAGGGATGGCCATGATCTAAGATCACTCACCACAGTTTGCTTCAAGAAACATCCACTGAACACCTCCCATGGGTCAACACATTTAAAAAACAAAAGATAAAAAATCCTCTTTATATCACAATCAAACTGCTTATTTGTGGAATTATAAATTAGAGCATTGCCTAACGTCACCAGGGATGTAACTGCACTGTTTATCAAAACTGTGCCATCCTAATGGTACCTGATTTATGCAAAGCAGTGTGTCAGATTTTTTAAAATTAATTGTATTCTTGTCCCTTAGTGTATAATACATGTTAGTTATATTTTATCTTTATTACCTAATGACCTCCAATTTGGCAGTATCTTCTTACACTTCTGTTTTCTGATTTCTTGTGGGGAGTGTTTTTGAATTAGACACATGTGCAGTGGGAAATATAGGTACAAGAAGGACAGAACCCAATGTCTCTTTGAATTACAGGCTACTGTCTCAAGGTTATCTGTGTGATAATCTGGGGTTGTTATCTTCAGCAGATGCCTGTGATTAGCCCAGTGTGGTCCCTTACAAAGCTGGCCATTGTTAATCGGAAAGAAGAATCTCAATGCCACCAGCTGAGTCAGGATTCTCTCCTGTGAAAATTATTTTTCTGTTTTATTTTCTTAGCTCCAAAGTCTCTGTTGCAAATCCGCCATCCCTGAGCAGGACTGATGGTTGAAAACAGTGATTTTCTGTCTTATTTTTAAGCAGCCAATGCCTTTCTTTTCAAATGATATTTTATTGTTAAAAACTAAGTTGGATATATCCTGACTAGGCTGCAAACCACAAGACCGAGGATGTTGGATCTGATTTTACACATGGGGATAACTCCCCAGGCTTCAGGAGCTGAAACTCAAACTTTATTATGCAGCATAATGAGAGCCATTTTATTTCATTTCAATGTGGAAAGCCAGGCCAAAATTTCTGATTTTAAAAACAGGAGTGAGGAGGGAACAAACCTGTGTATATCCTTAGTTGGAAATGTTGTATCTATGTTTTCAACTCTCCCGCTACAGACATTACATCACCTGGTCCAGGGATGGGGCCAGACTCTGCCCAGAGATCTATGGATGATCCCACAGCTTGCTGGACAGTAAAAATAACCTTGGCTACCTTTATCCTTAG